>NC_089874.1:71675000-72335833 GCF_040182565.1 Anser cygnoides
TTACTATGTATTTATAAGTAACAATACCCAAAATATTGCTTTGTGCTTGAATCCTTCTGTTCTGTTAGGATTAAAATAACAGTGGCCTTTCAATGGTTGCCTCTTCAGAGGAGTTGGGCAGCTTTGACATCATGCTTTATTCTTAAATTGAGCTTTGTTTGGAGCTGTAGCAGTCAGGGACAAACTATTATGTGTGGGCATGTGAATGCAGGAGCAAATGGAAATGGCTACACCAGGAGTCTGGAAATCGTTATGTTACTGCCATCACAGGCAGCCACATTGTACAATTCTTTCCAGAATCAGGGCCTCAGCTTGAACCACCACTAGGCTCTCCAGCTTTTGCAGAAAATGAGACAGAGACAGAGTCAGATAATGAGACAGTGCTATTTTCACTTGGTTCTCCCATCCCCATTGTCTCACCTAACTGACAGTATTTTTGGAAACAGATGAAGTGCCAAAAAACATCAGATCTGCTGCTCAACTACTCTAGCACCTGCTCTCTGGCATTCTGACATGGGTGTAGTTCTCAGTCTGTTAGTTAGGAGCATAGAATGGCTTGATTGGAAGGGACCTTAAAGATCACCTAACTAAACGTTCATACCCAGCTTTGTGTTGTTTAATCTGTCTTTCAGAAGAAAAGGGCAATAACTTTGCATATTCTTATTACTGTTCATGAGGCTGGATCATTTCACAGGGAATGCCTCTCTTCTGCTCCTTGTCCTCCTCTGTATTCTGGGAGCAGGGGACAAAGGCAACGAAAGGACTCCTTGTCCCAGACAGCACAAGGCCTGCGTGCCCACAAAAGACCAATGAGTTACAAAACAAAACAAAAACAATCAAAACAAAACAAACAAACAAACAAACAAAAACCAAAGAAAACTTGCTTCCAGAAAGGATGCCAGGTGAGCCAGTTATTTAGGAAATAGCCAGCTGTGTCAAGTCAAGGAACCACCATCTATAAACACCAGAGATGGAGTTTCCAATCTGGTCCATGCTATAACTGCAGCATGCATTTGCAAAAATTCCTTTCAGAAGAGCTGGCCAAGTGCACTACCTGTGGCAATACTTGTCATGACCAGCTTTCCTCGATCTAGAGCACATTATATTTTTGGTATCTCTCCCTCATTAGTACCCCTTACAAAATGCAGCTTTTTTAATGAATTCAACCAATCACAGCAAATAAATTCTCTCTCTTCTTTATCCACTCTCATCTCATAGCTCTGCTGATTCACAAGTAAATAAAGTAATTCCAACTACAATGGCTACTGCTGCCTTTTCATTCCTTCCTAGATTTTGACAGCTTAAGGGACCATTTGCTCACCTTACCTTGACATGAAAAAGAGCCATGTAAATTGCCTGAAGTTCACAAAAGACAGTAAAAAAGCAAATATATATATATATAAAATAAAAATAAAAATAAATAAATAAATAACAGAAAGACTAGTTTGTCAGTAAGTTGGAAGATAAAAGGCAGCTACTTTACTTTTATACCGAAAAAGTGTACCTGCTTTCTGAACAGACAATTTAACCTGCTCTTGAACTTCCCCAAAATCTTCACATGCCCTGCAGACACATGTGAAAGATTCTGGTTCCATCAGATTTGAATTCCTGAGAATAAGCTTTGGTCTTCTGGGACAACAATGCTCAAGCCCAGAAGCCTGGCATTCTGTATCTTGCCATGTCGACATAAAAAGCAACTGGGTCTCCAGTCTTGCACTGGAGACTCTTAACTGTTCTGCATTCATGGAAAAGTGAGTCCCAGAAGCCAAGGTGATGGAAAAAACCTACACTGCCAACTGTGCATATGAGCTTAATGCACAGTCAAATGTATGGTGTGGGTGCCTGCCTGTCTACAGAACACGAGCTTGAGAGCTGTAGACCTCAACAATAAAAAGGAAAATAGTTAAACAAGAAAAGTGTTTCAGGCCTCACTTTTTTTCATAACCTTAATGTAGTTGGTTTCTCTAGAGAAGCAGAGCAATTTGCCTCTGCTTCTCAATGGTTAAAACTACGTTTCTTGGGAAAGACTAATAAACTGAACAATAGAACCCCGGAGCCTGCAGAGATTGGGTCCAGTTTGTACAAAGAAAAAAAAAAAAAAAAAGGCCTTCTTTTTAAATTCACCATAACAACCTCATGACTAGAACCACAGGAGAAGGCCCACACATAGTTTGGCAGACAGAGTTGTGGACCATTCTGAGTCACTTCTTGCTTTCCCTGTCTCTTTTTAGGGACTGGCAGACCCTGGACTTATTTCTGGAATTTCCTGAGCATTTTCCATTAAGTGCTGACTTGCAGTTGGCAGACTGTATCAGAGCAGTATTCAACATCACAAAGAATCAGATCTCATAGCTGAAATCCAGCCAAGCTGACTTGCAACTTGTCAGCAGTGATCCACTATGAGCAGGGGGACAGAGTACCAGGGATCAGAGTGGCTGGATAGTCTGCATGTGTCCCACATTTTGTGGGCACAAGTATGACCATGTGTCACAGTAACACACTCTGACTTAGTCTGAAGGTAAAAAACTATCAGCCTTATTCAATCCATTCATTGTAGCTGAATGCTCATTGATCATATGTGGGAGTGCAAATCAGCTGTTTGTTAGACATGAGACACTAACTTAGCTCTCTGTATTGTCAAATACAATATTAGCTAATTTACAGTAGAGAATCTTTACGACCAATACGTGCATTGAATCTCATCTGAACCTATTTCACACCCATATCACAACTCAGCTTGCTCTGCATAATAGGTAGTGATGTGTTTTAACTAGAAAGAACTGCTCTTGATTTTCATAAATACGGTTAGCTTCCAAAAGTGGCAATGAAAACAAACAAACAAAAAAACACCTAATTTTAATTTCTTATTGGTAAATGCAATGTATTTCTCATTGATTAATAAAGACACAATACCCACAAAATCATTTTTCAATCGTGTTTCCAAAAATAAATTTGTTTTAATACTTATTGTTAGAAGAGGATCAAAATCAGACATGAATTCCTAGAAATCTTAAAGCACCAAATCTCAATTTCTCTAAAGGGATTTCATCTCAGTTTCATATTCAGCATTATTTATCACTGGTTTCTTTGGTGCAGATAAAAGTATTAAATCATTGCCATGCTTAATGTAAAGAGTGGTGAGTAGCTGGATTTTAAACCAACTTGTAATTGGTGAAAGCATAAGGGCCACTTCTTCAATAGTCATTGAAATCAGTAGTTAAAAAATGACATATATAGCAAACAAGCAGTTGGGAAAAGCATTCCTTATGTCAATGAAACAAGTAATGTCACCTCCCTGTGAGGACAGTGCTTATCACCTTTAAAGTAATCACTCAGATTTTTCAAGATTAAACATAAGACGTGTGAAAGGCTGTATCTTCCCTTTTCCATCTAGGTGCCACAGGATATGGGAACCTACTCAGGCTTCACAGGTAGAGAAAGATTCAGATCAGCTGGAGAGAGGTCAGGCAACCCGAATGGCAAGAAACCCAGAGCTCGTGCACCATAAGGGAAGGCTGAAAATCTAGTAGTGGTCAAAAACAAGTAAGAGAGACTTGGGTTTAGACTTCAGGGAAAATAATTTCTCATGATGCGAGTAATGAAATGCTGGGGTAGATTGCCAGCTGAAATTGTTGATTTACACCTATCAGTGGAGAATTTTAAGAACACATTGCGCAGATACCATCATGAATAGTGTACATATTGTTTTTCCCATCAGAAAGGCAGACAGACAGCGTCCTTCTGAAATACAGAATCCTGAGGTGAAACCTATTTCCTTTGCTTCTGTTATGGCCATTGTTTTTATGGTCTAGGAATTAAGTAATCAGCTGTAGACCTTTAGGATTTTGGGGGAACAAATCTTACTTTTTTTTTTTCCCTTAATTTAATTTTATTTTTTTCTCCTCTCTCTTTCCGTTTTGGTTCACTTGAAATGGAAACACTTTGTCCTACTGCTAGCTCAGCCGTCCATAACCCTTCTTCCAAATCTGTGCAAGGTATGCTCTTATTTTTTTTTTCTTATGTGTTTCCAGAGTGTGTCCCTGCAAAGTTATGTGAAATCCATGCTGGATTCTGCATTAGAATTATCCACCTTGCAGTGGTGGAAACAATTCTCTTCCTGCAGAAGATGTCAAGATTCTTCACCTCTGAGCTTCCGATCCCCAAATTAGCAAAAGCAAAACTTTTATTATATTCAGCCTCAGCCACCATCAACTTGGCAGTTAGTGTATTCTCTCTTCCTGAGCTGCTGTAGATCCTATTAAAAATCAGGCATATACCAAAACTTGAAGTTATCTGATACTCCTCCAAAAGACTCCACAAGTTTCATTATACATTTCAGTAGCAGTAGGACTACTTCATTGTACTGGGAAAAGATTATTTAGCTTTTTTTTTCCTTTCTTTTTTTTTTTTTTTTTCCCCTTTGCATGACAGTTCTCATAGAATACTGAATAATGCCAGCAGGATTTTAAATTGAATTCAGAATTATTTTAATTACCTTAAATGTTTTACTTTTTTCAAGCTAAATGCATAAATAGGATCTGCTCAAACATGTCTAGCAGGATGCATTTAAATACTTCATGCAGATAGTCTGTTCCCTGCTTCCTTGTTTGGTTTGTTTTTCCCTTTTTGTTTTTTTTTAAAAAAAAATCTAGTAGTGAATGAATGAAAAATAATTATGCAAATATGCTAAATCCAGTTGACAGGCAGGATGCAGGCAATGCTAAAGCAAAGCTGGTAAGATGAGGGCAACATCTACATTTCATTATTTATTAGGGGTCAGATCTGAAAAGGCATTTAGGCACCCAGGGAGACAGTCAGGCAGTCAGGCAGTAATACTTACAGAAACACATAAGGGAATCAGGTGTGTTATTCCTGTACAATTATAATGATGGCAACGTGGGTGAATTAGTGGGTGAAATTAGTAAGCAGGGGCACTCTACACTAATCTACTACATGATTTAGCAATCCTGTGCCTTTCTCTGAGAGCAAATCACAAGTGCAAAACAAGTGCCATATTTATGCATACACCTACACTTTGTAAGATTATTGCATGCTGTATCAAAGGAAATAACATTTTGTACTGTATATGGAAACTCTACCAATAATGATTTTAACTGTTCTTATTGAAATGCTATGGGAAATTATGGATTGTGAACTATAAATTTAGTTGTAAAAACAAAAACATTTCCAAGCCTCTCTGCAAAGGTGTGTCATAAACCAGGGCAAAAAGAATATGAGAAAGGATTCTGTAGTCAGCATTTTTCTCCTGGAAGAGCCGGAAGAAAAAAGTAAAAAGAACAAGCAATGACATTATTATTTCTGTATACAATTTATGAAAGACATATGGTTTTTGACACAGCTATTTATGGGTGCTGACATTCATAAAGGGGTTTAGACATGAGAATTACACTGTAAGGAAATATGTATTCATGTGTTGAGGTAGGATGGTAATTGTGAATGAATGAAGTAGTTGAAGGATTCCAATCAAAACAGATCCTTAACTCTGTCATTTTCAGTAGTTTGCTATAAAACTCACACAACAAATTTATGCTAGGTCCGGTCTACTGAATAGTCACTTTACTGACTTGGACAATGGATTAAGGACAACACATAACACTGGCAGATGGCATCTTTTTAGGAGGGATTCCAAGCACTTGGGAGGACAAGGTTAACACTTACAGAGATCCTAAAATGTTACTGAAATAATCCAAAACCAACAACATAAAATTCTAAAGAGAGATATCCTTGGGAATGAAGAAAACCAACACAAAATGTAGGAAACCTAACCAGTAAAAAATCTAGCAGTAATAGGGAATTTAAAATCTGATAGGATCGAACACTATGCTGAGTAAAAAGGCCAGTTTCATTCTGGAGTGTGTTAAATGGTGGGTCATAAGGAAGGCATGGAGGTCCTTATTCTGTCCTATGCGGCAGTAGTAGTGTTTTGTGCATGGCAACTGAAGAAAAGATGCATACAAATAAGGGTCCAGGCAAGAACAGAAACAGTGCTAAGAAGTTTAAAAACATGACAGAAAATCAAAAGGATTGGATTGTTTAGTTTGGAAAAAAGAATGAGGACAAATTTTGTAAGTATCTCCTAGTATGTAAAAAGTAAGTTATGAAGAGAATGATCATCAGTTACTCTCCATGTTCACCCAATGTAGGAAAGAAATCACTGGTTTAAATTTTGAAAAGGGAGAAAGAGATTATATTCAATTAAATAAGATTAGATTAGATTAGATTAGATTAGATTAGACATAAAGAAACTCTTTCCAGCTGTAAGGATTGTTAAAGCTGGAAGAGGCTGCCTACAGAAGTTATTTAACCTCATAATTGAATGCTTCTGTGAACAGATCAGACAAAGATTGGATAGATGGTCAGAGTACATTAGACCTTCTCTCAGAGCAGGAAGACTGAATAGATGACATTTAAAGATGCCTTTCAGTCCCACATTACTATCACTTAAAAACTATATTAACTATGTTCTTAAATTATCTTAAATCCACAGTTAGTTATTTAACTAACTCACTTTGAAAATATTTAATGCATTCAGCAGCTCTTATTGATCATGTCAATATCAGATAACACATTTGATGTTTTGTGTTCCAGTTTGGAAGCCTTCATTTAAAAACAAACAAAAAAAAAAACAAAATACTACATAAACAGAAAAAAAAAAGAGAGAGAGAGAGAGCTCCCTTTGAAATTAAAGGCATGATTTGTGTTGATTGCAAGATGACATTCTGTGTTGTTCAGGATTTAGATTTTTTATGGTCCATCATGGAGAAATGTACTTGAATTCTCATCAGATTTTTGAAAATTTCAAGTCAATGTTAGTGGGACTGGCTAAGGAAATACCTACTACATACATACACCATTATGTGTCTGCCAGTTAAATGTCCATTTTAAATATTGTGCTACACAGGTGGAGTGCTATCAAACTAATTTGTTTGCATATAGAATTTTCAGAGGTATTTCTAGAGGGACTATATATAACCTTGCCATTATATCCTCTTAAAGTCACGCAGTGGAACAGCATTTTCAGCTACACAAATTCTTGGACATGCACTGGTTTTGACTGCTAATGCCTAACATTCTGCTGAGAAAGTAGCCTTATCTGAACCTTCATGCCAGGACAGACACTTTGCTGAGATTAAAGACGGCAATCTACATACAAGACTTTCACTTTGAAAGCAGTAGGATTTACAGAAGTAAACTTTTTCCAGGTGACAACGTGATTTAAATAAACTTTCATAAGTAACGTGTTGTAAATGTTACAATTATGCACATTTCAAAGGGAGAAAAATACCTTTTCATTTTAACACTCAGCCAAGTTAATTCTTCCTAAAATTAAAAACAAATCTGGCTGCTCTTCAGACACCAAAAAGATCCACAATGTGGATACCAATAGGCAGCTACAAATGGATAACAATAGCACCATGCAGATTCCTGGCAAGAGATACAGCAGTCTGCTAAAAAATAGTTTTTATGTCTGTGGCTTTTTTTGGATCAAGAGTTGTCTCTCCCTCCTTTCTCCCTGTCTTCTCCTTCTCATAGCTGCTGCATTCAAATACCTTCTATAATAACGATGCTCTCATTGTGTGCATGTGTTTGAGACCTTACTTATACCTTATAGGCTAATGATTGGCTTTTCCCCTCCGAACATGGAGTTGTCAGTAGGTATTAATAATACTGTAAAAGAGATAACAGTATTTCCATATATTGACCTTCTCTGATGATGACTTCACCCCATTTTCTTCAGTTCGGTTTAATGACTTGAAGAGTGCTCGGTGATGAAACCATTCCCAAGCATGAATTATTCACCGCAGGAAAAAAAAAAAAAAAAAAAAAAAGAAGTTCCATTTCACTCTTTTCCATCAGTAACTGAGCCTCTGTAGGTGAATTTTCTGTAGAGGCAGAACAATCCTTCTGACCCTCATAAACTAATTCACTTAAAAATGAGATAACTAATAAACATAGGAGCAAATTATAGCTTGTATTGCTAAAAGTAAAAATACATCCCATCTACATGTTAATATTTGTATATTTGGTAGTAGCCCTTAAGCTGAATTTCTGAAAGGATGATTTTTCTAATATCTGCCCATTTCTTGTGTTATCAAAACATCAAAATTAGAATTCACTGTAGGGAAAAAATCTCAGTTGTTCACAGGAAGAATTTTCCACCTGCCACAAGTGGGTATCTACTCCTTTTCCCTGGTGTTGCTTTTGACCACTTTGATGACTTCTTGGGTCTGCTGAAGGTGCTGGGGTAGAGCCAGCCTGCTGCTGGAAGGTATTGTCTGCCAGTGTATCATTTTGCTTGCACTGTAAGACGATCTAAATGTGCTCTGTGGTGAGCCACAAATTCTCAGCCAGCAAATGAAAATGTGCACCATACAGGGAAGCCTGTCTGCAGCTCTGAAAGATCTTCGCCACAAAGGGATGTCTGTTTTCTGATTATTATTTTTTTTTTTATATACATCACAGCCTTACCAGATTAAAAGTGTGTGCCTTTGGGGATACTTCAAGGTCTGCTTAAGAGTATATATACACTGCCATGAATGAAAAATAGGTTTGAATTTATACCATGTATGAGGTCAGAAAGCAGAGTTTTGTTTTTATCAGCGCAACTTCTTCTTATGAAAATAAACCATTATAGGATGAAAATTTTGCAGAGATTTTTGTAAATTACTTTCCCACTTAGGTACATTAAAACATCAAAACATTTCCTTCCCTTTTAAGATGTATCCTTTCAAAGATATCCTTTTCCCTAGTGTTATTAGGACTCTCACTGTTAAGCCACAAGACAGAAAAAGCCATGACATGCAGAAATAAAAGGAAAGTTGTTGTATATATGCATCATAATCTTCTGATATTGGAGAGAGCATAATCCGATATTAGGAACTACCTGTCTGTTCCAAGAGTTCCCAAATTATGAAGATCTAAATCAAGTCTAGTAGACCATCATATTTTAGCAATTTGATGTATTTCCTCTTGCCTTTTACCATTACTACTGTGTAACCACACAGAAGTTGTAATTCCTGAAGAGTCCCAGAATGGTAAATGCAGTTCAGGTCTGGGCACTTGCTGGTTTCTGCACTTTGAAAAGTAATTGAATAGGAACAAGTACAAGTGCAATTGAATATGTAGGCTAGAGGCACTAAGTTGCAGCCTCAAAGAGGTCATGCTGAAATGAATTTTTAAAAAGGACTATAAAATTGCATCTAAGATAGATGGGGTGCAAAAGCAATATTTAAATGAAATTGTTATGGGTATAAGTCACTTGCCAGGCATTCTAACTATTTCCAACATAAAATATGTTTTCACTTCATGTATAAAACATTGTTATTATTCACATCCCGTGTCATGTTAACATATTAAAACTTAAATGTTTAATGCATATATTAAAATTTTGTGTCATCATTAACACCGCTGATGAATACCCTTTAACAAAAATAATGGAAAAGATATGTCAAGGCAGATAATTTTTACAATTGGAATGAAAATATGTAACTTAAAGTGTGATAAGATAAAACCGTTCAATTCAAAGTTTCACAATCTCCTCTCCTTGCTCGTAGGAATCCAACTGCCATTTGTTTTCCTATTAAATGACATTTCAAATACTTTATTATAAACATAAATCACATCTCCTTTTGAGAAGGAAAATGACAAACTAAATTTGAGGTCTGACTTGCATTTCTATGCTCTACCCCAGACTAAATAGATGAGCAGTTGCTTTATAGATTGTATTTGATAGATAAACAAAGAGAGGCAGTAGGTTATGGAAAACATGTCACTTGGAACTGACATCTGCCCTCATAATTCATGAGTGTCTTACCTGCTGTGTCACCTCAGCAGACGTCAGTTCCCCCATCCTGCCTTGCAACATCCTAGGTGAGAAATTTGGTCTTTTTTAGAGTAAAGCTACCTCTTGTAAAATTCATACATTCCCTTAAGGGGTGAATGTTCTGTTTCATGTGGTCAGGCAGGCAGTGAGAAATGCCCTTGGTACTGGTATGGGGGGGGGGGGGGGGGGGGGGGAGGGGGTACAGAATGGCATATAGAAGCTTGGTAAAGTGAGTGCATAGGCACAGAGATGCGATCAGAGGAAGTATGCTCAGGGTGTCCTTTGTATGGGAATGCCATCGTCTGGGTGAGACTACTCGAGTGAGTGAGGTACCACTTGGTATGAGGATGCACTACATGTCAGACATTGGAGAGCTGATGTGTGCTGGCTTTGCCTTCCCTTTGACCTACCTTTGGTTGTGCTAGGCAATTTCCCAATCAGAAATAATCAGGCATGGGTGAAACACCACCCAGTCCCAGCTTCTTGGCCATTGGGCTTGTTTAAATTGAACCTTCCAGAGAAAATTTTTTCCATCGCCAGTGATTTCCTTTCCCAGGCAAAGCACACCTGCCTGACACGTGGGAGATGCTGGTGATTGCAGTCCCATCAACATTTCTCCCATAAACCCACATAGAGTGAATGCACACACAAGTGTGTGAATGCAAAAATCAGATTGATCATCTCCAGCTGGGTGATAAATCCAGGCTAGAAATTTTAAAACTTTGACAAGGCTAGGTTTGATTGTGTCATTTTTAGAGATGTTTTTGGGTTCCACTGAATTTACTTGAATTCAAGAAGTGAGTGTTCACAGTAATGATGGCTTTACAAGTGGAGAAAGGAAATCAGTAATCCTGAAATAGTTGAAACTTACATGATGCAACATCTCTACTGGGAAGTCTCTATTGTTTGTACCAAAGAATTTCTAGCTTTTCCATTTTTATTACCAGTTTTATGAGGATTGGTGTGTTTCGGTATTTTTTTAACTTAAAGACAAAATCTGATAGTTGAGTGGTTAAAAGATAATTTCTGCTTTCCTGTTAATGTGGTGCATTTCTTGACCATGCAGCTGCAGAGCAAAATTTAAGGATATGGCTCATAAAATTTCAATCAAAACAATAAACAAATGAAACTTTAAGCATCTATATTTTCTGCTAACTTCTTGGATTTTAATCCAGTTTTAGTATTTTGTGGTCTGACTCAAGATTTTTGAAAGCCTGGTGTGGGCGATATCAATGCTCTTGTGGTGTAAAGATACTGTCAGTACATATTTGGAATGAACTGCATAATTCATTCATGAGTAATACATTCAGCCCAAACACATACTGAGACAAAATATTGTACCACATCATTCATTTTTATTTAGGTGATATGTGCTTGTAAACTGTAATGAAGAAACACTAGTGTCTCTCCATCTTGCAAGAGCATAATATCCCTTAGTGTTTCACCTGTAATTGTGGGTGACAAAATTAGTTTATGCTGATTACTTGCCAAATTAATTGCAATAGTAAGGAGAGTGTCCTGAAATTAATTGCAATTGTAAGGAGAGTGTCCTGATAAAATGGAAAGAACAAACTTAATCTCACTGCTTTTGTGATGCAAATCAATTAATAGTTATTAAATATTTGCTTTCTGCCTAATGTTTTTCTATCTTTCACTAGCACAAGATGACTTAGGAACAGCTGTTTAATGATACTTGTTTCAGACAAGTGGATCATATTTGTTTCTGAGAGAGGGAGAGACAGAGAGATTTATAGGACTTCAAAAATTCCTATTATACAAATTCACTTTTAAAAAGCTTTCCCTTAATACCTTTTAATCTTTCCTCTATTACTTGAAGACCTTTTTTTTTTTTTTTTCCAATTGCATCTTTCTTAGGAAAGAATCTTGGAATGTATTTGTTGTTGATGTAGGTGGTAGGAACATCAGGAATATTAAATTTGTGCTGGTGATATTGTACTTAAAAATAGGTATTCAAAGTCAGTTGGTGTGATGGTGATGTTCATAGTACCTTAAAAGCCAAGCGACAGCAACAGCTAAACAAAAAGTACATAGGTTTTTCCTCATCTTTTCTGGGATCAGTTGGTTTAGTGGTAGTTAATATGAGGGGAAAAAAAATCCTATTGACCAGAGATGGAAACCATTTTGAAATAAGCTTTCTTCTGAAGGAATTCTGCAATATAGATGAGTGTGCACCAGTAAGTAGGAAAAGAAGAATATTTGTTTCTAATAGCTAATGCCAGGATATGTTTACAACACCCCAATGTAATATAAAATATCAGATTCTAGTGAATCCTGATTACATGTACAGTGTAATACATAATTTTCTGAAACAAACTGTTCATGATAAAAAGCTACTTTCTATAAAAATAGATTTTGTAAATATATTTTTTTAATCAATTATGCATAAATTATTTTTTTAAAAAGAAATTTGTTAGAAAATATTCTTAGGGTTTGCAATACAAGTGTTTTTCCTATAACATTTTTTCTGCAAGTTAGTTAAATCATAGTTGTCTTTTACCCTGTAATATATCTAAAAAACAATGTCTAAAATGTAATGTAAATGTTTACAATATGTAAAAATAATATCTAAGAGAGTTATGCCAGATTAAATCAAGTTATGGTCATACAAAAGAACATGCAGAAAATATGACTGTAATTTTCACTTAAGTATTAGAATTTATATTCTAGAAACAAAAAAAAATGTATTAAAATGCCAATTAAAAAAAAGAAAAAAAAAGATGGAGCTTATAATCATGATGTCATCATAAAAATTGGGCAATTATATCATAAATAAAAGTTAACTATTACACAATTTCACGTCTATTTAGGAAAAAGACCTTTACTTGAAATACAGTAGGTACACATCAATAATGTCACGAAATGTTAATAGGGCAACTTTAAAAAGAAATCAGATAATGTTTCATTATAAATATTTTTCTGGAGTGTTTACATACTAAAGCAAAAAAATATTCTAGAAGTTGCCTTACAAGGAGAGCGAGATACAATCACCATATTTTATTGAATTGGGTTATGTATTCCCTTAGATTTATCTTGGAAAATCCCAGTGTACTTGATCAATACAAATTAAAACAACTGCTGTTTTACACATTCCACTATGAACAGATACATGCTGTAGCCAGCACTGACTATCTAAGTTGTCAGTTTGACAAACCAGGGCAATGGAGTTCATGTGTTTTTTTCCTGTTCTCAGGATGCAGCTTTATAGTGTTTCACAAATCACTGCTCTGTAACTGTTTTCTACTGCTGAATTTCAAAACCACCTTCCGCATTCATGTGTATATATCTTTACAGAACCAGGCACATATAAATCAGCACACTACAAATCTGAGCTTCTGTCTCATTACAGCAGCCCTGAGCACCTGGCAGCTTCCACCACTGCTGGTGACAGCGACTGAATCATCTGTGCAACTTCTGAGTCAGCTTGGGTACCGACATGGGCAGCCTCTACACCAGTACTTTTGAAAGACTGGGGACCATTCTCTGGCAACGACATCAACAAACATAAAACAGCCCCTCTCACCTGGTATAATACCTAGACTCTCTTTTCCCCTAAAATGGAATAGCTAAATGCAGACAGCCTACTGGAAATGGTCAATGCCCTCAAAAAGCTCCCAAAGCAAGCCTAGGAATTGCTTGGGACAACACTAACTGATAGTGCTAGCTAGTCCCAGCCATGCCACAGCCTGTGTTGACAATTCAATAGCACACAGGATTTCCCTGACAGTTTTTAGTTCAACAGTATGAACAGTATGAAAACCACCTTTACCTATTTTTATGAAAATATTAATCCTTTTTTTTTTTTTTTTTTTTTTTTTTTTTTTTAGCGGCCCAGTAAAGCAAAAAAGAGAAAATATTTAGGTAATGTGAAAAGCTGTCTTTCAGTTCCTGATGATAACATACATCAGACTATCTCAAAGCTGTTTCCAGACTCTACAAATTTTACTTACATTTTAGGCAGGCCAGTGTTTCTATGGCAAAGCTCTAACCAAACACCTGGGAGTAAACTGTCAAATATAGCCATTTGTGTTTATTTATATATGAATGTTCACTCAACTAATGCACTACAAATTATTGTTTAATCATGAAAGCATGCCACAAAGTCCCAAATGCCATCAAAATAGAAAATAAGGAAGGAAAGTCACAGAACACTCTTTCTAATGGGACAGAAAGTAAAATATACAGTAGCTTCAGCTATTTAACAGTAATCAAAGCCAACAGGCTGAGCTGCTGGAAACATCCACAAACTGGGGAGAGAAAAGTGCCTTCATGTGACTTTTGATGTTCCTGAAGCTGATAATCTAATGCCAGTGCTAGAAGAAAGTGTGCCAAAGTATGCCTTTTGCTATATTTTGGTGAACATTAATTCTGGTCATGAGAGTCTCATGTGTTTGGTGTGACTGTTGTTTTAAGAGGTTGAGCTCAGATACTCAATTTCAAAGTTCAGATTGTTTCTGTCATTCCAGAAGAGCAGTCCATGTCCTTTATTTTCTTGGGGGTGGGTGCCAAGCCCTTCTTGGCTGAGTCAGCATTCCTCTCTAGAAGGTTTTGCACTGAAAAGTAGGCTGACCACCCTAATAACTTTCTACTTCTACTTCTACTTCTACTTCTACTTCTACTTCTACTTCTACTTCTACTTCCATTGCTTGCAGTGAGGAAATTCAGCTTGATTTAGCACAGGGGGCCCTCTCCTGATTTCCACTGATTGCAGTAGTAAGCTATGACATGAATGGGGGAAGTAGAAGACATCCTCAGGCACTAAGGGGAAAGTACTTTGGGGGAGGTTGAAGAAGGCTAAAGGGATGGATCTGAAGGGACTATGAGAAGAGTGCATGAAAATGAGGAATAGGCAACAGTTGTTGAAAAACAAACAGTATGTGAGTGTATAATAAAAGAGAGTTTGAAATGTCCAGGCAGAATATGAGATGCAGCGAGTAGACTGAAAAAGAATTGCACTGCAAAGCCTCAAAAAATCATGAGGTGTTAATGTATATTAATTGCTAATACGTACAGATATATGTAGGCACCCTTATAAAGTGTACTTATAAATGCTATATTACTAGGTAATACATATAAACTGCTTAATGAATAACTTCTTTATATATATTTATAGTTCATGATTTGGACGTTTCAGCAGTACAAGGTGTTAGGACATCAGAACTGATCTACTCTTCCTCCATCACCCCCTAAACAAACATAAAGAAAGCTCTGCACTCTGACTGTCAGAACAACAAAAAAAAAGAGCAACAATGGGGTTAACAAAGTATGTCTTTCTCTAAGCCAAATGGAAATGAAAGTCTCTCCTCTCAAATTTGAAGGGTTTTCAAGGACCTGCTGCAGGTCTTGCAGTAAAAGGTGGAAGATGCCTGTAGCTTAAAAAAGCTGCCTGACCTGGGGACAGGGCAGTCATTTCACCCCAGTACAACCTGGAGTACTGGCTTTTTCACACACAGGAATGTGAGTTGTCTGGAGGTCCCAAAATGTAAAATGCAGTGCAGGCAGGTAAGCATTTTCCTTGTGTCCACAGGCCTTTAATCCAATCATATACCTTTGTATAGCCACAAGCAGCATATAACCACATACATCATATACGTATAGTTCGCGTAATGCCTGCCAAGCTTGAGTACACATACATATACAAAGTATTTATTGAGGGAACTACTGCCTCTTTTTCTCCTTTCACATTTTAATAATACAAGCCTTTCTTACTGAAGTAACTAATTACATAGAACATATTAGTAAGTCTCACACATTTTACTCTAAATTAACAAAACAGAATACAGATTGCTGTTAGATTGCACTGACCAGGAAGACCTTAAAAATGTTCCCCCAACCACCATCATTTCAATTCGTTTTTATTTTTCTTTGCTAGAAATTGTCTTTGTAACTCACGGTGCTGGGCAACATGCCCTGCTGTGACATGAGACGTCGGGTTCTGTCAGTCACATCAACTGATGTGATGTGATGGAGCCTAATGTGATGTGACCAATGCCCTGCTGAATGTGTACTGTGTCACTCTGGTATTCAGAGCCTGGTTCATCTCGGAAGAAATGCAGTGAAGGAAGCCAGGCTTCTGATGACAAGTAAAACTAAACAATTTTGTAAATGAAAGTGCAATCAGGTGATTGCTGCTTATGGATGTACAGATAGCATTTGGGGGTTATTTTTCTATTTTTTGAGATCTAGTCATGAATTTTGCACAAGGTGTCTGTCTCTCCTACTTGAACCCTACCATAGGGTTTATATGAGAGTGGGACTCGTGCCTCCTGGAATGTTGTTCTTCTGACAAATGCAGTTTCTGGAAGGCTTCCTTACTGCTTCCTGGTGGATGCCATGGCACAGATTTGAAGGTCTCCTCCTGCTATCCCTCCATGTTCAGAGCCACCATAGCTGTTTTTACTAGCAGCTTTTCACACCAACCTACCTTACTCCCCCAGACCTCAGCAAAAAAACTGCTTGAGGTAGCTTGTCCTACTTATAATTCCTTTCAGAAGGTAAACAAGAAGCTAGACAAAAGCACCATAAAGTTGACTCTGATCATAAAAATCTTCTCAGAAGAATTCCAAGGAATGAACCTAGTAATCATCCATTAACCCATTAAATTTAACAGAAAGTTTGGCTTTTAGGTCATGGATTTTTCCACTCTCTTGGTGGTGCCAGATCTCAGTACCTTGTTGCTACTAGCAGTCCTCCCACATGAGGTAGCCACAAGGGCTGGTGAAGCCCAGAGAAGAAAGCAAGTCAGTCCTGTCCTCATAACCTGCTAGTGGTACAGCTCTGAGTGAAACTGGACGGATAATTAGAGTAAATTTTCTCAAGATGACGCCAGGTGGTAGCTCAAGCAAGTATTATTTATATCTTTAGGCTAAGTGATCCACTGTGCAAAATGTTGGCCATTCCCACACTGCATTATCGCTGGTTTCACAGTAGCAATCTTAAAGAATTGCTCTGTCATGCAGCTATTTCAGTTTAAGATAAAGTCGATTTTATGACAATTTTTTTAATGGCTTTGTTCACACAGGTCACCTAAATCAAAATGAAATTGCTAATTAACTTTTCATTTTAAAAAGACAGAGTTTCTGTGCATGCTGGTTGTGGTAAAATGTACTGCTGTTTATTATTCTCAGAATGGAGTACCCCAGTAAGTAACTTGCAGCAATAGGTGCAACATTTTTGTTCCAGAGCCCACAAATGTATTGGAAGATGGCATAGGTCTTCTGGCACAATTCCTCAGAAACATGTCAGGCTTGTTGCTGTTACACAAAGGCTTGTTTTCAAAATAAATAAATAAATATAGCCAAACAATCAATTTAATGATTTATTAACTCACAGTTAAATATCTCATAAGTACTCCATTTTCCATCACTATTTATTTATTTATTTATTTATTTATTTATTTCAAAACTACCATCTTAGAGCAATCTGGGCCAGGTATTCTGTAAGAGAAAAGTAACTCCAAAAAGCTTGCTTTTCAAACAAACAGCATTAGGCTGGTTGCTAGTACAAAAGCTGTTATCTTGGTAGAAAACAGAAAGAAAGCTGGGTGGAGAAGCAGGGAGTGAAAGAAAGAAATAAGCAAACTTAACAGGAGCTTGGGAAGGGCCTGGAACATATCCATTTCCATGAGCAAAATTCACAAAGCCAAGTTCCACATACAGCAAATGGGAAAAGCCACGGGACCAGCAAAGCCAGTCCCAACAGTCCCAACATTGACCTGAGTGGCACAGGGGTTATCAAAACCAAGTTAATAACAAACACTGCATAGAGCATATGCATGAAGCCTTCCTTCACTGCTGTGTGTAGCTGCCAATATGCAGACTTGAATTAAGTAGCTTTTTAAAGCTCTTACTTGAAGCCAAGAAACAATTTCTTGTACTTAGGACCATAAATTGGTCTTTTGAATATAGATGACTGTCTCATTTCTCCTTATGGGAAGATGAGCCAGCGGGAATGGCATTCCTCCTGGGAAGAAAGTTAAAACAGTTTCCAAATGGGGCCAAGGCTCAGGTTTCCTAGTCATGCACAAGAATTCCAACCTATTCATCAAATCTCATTTTCTAAAAGGCAGACTTTCCTTTTTACTCTCCACCCCACCCCTCTCTCCTCAGAACTTCACACCACGTTTCCGAATGACAGTAACTGTGCTCTGGGGTAATGACGGAGCTGCTGGGTGCACACCTACCTCTTGGGGCCCATCACAAGGTTCAGGTGTTGGCATGGTTAGGCTGTGAAGCCCTTGAAGGCTTAGGCTCTGTGATGCTCAGTCCAACTAAGATGAGAGCAACTCTGCATGCATGAAGTAACTTTACTTTAAGGCTATAAAGAAGCTTTGTGGTGTAAATATAGGTTCCCGAACAGCCTCTCCTACCCCTAATTGTTAAGCAAGATAGTTTTTATTTATTTTTTAATCATTCTCTTTGATTTAATTGCCTATATGTTCCCTAGGGTGCATTTTAATTGCCAGACAGCTATTTTGGATCTTGGCTAAGTACTTAAACATAAAAATGAGTCTTGATGTTCAGGAAAAAAATGAGTTCTTCAGTGCTGGACAACAACTGGCAATGGCCCATAATTTACAATTCAGAATTGACAAGGAGGTATAGGAATGAAATGCTCTCTTTCACAAGGTACTGATTTATATGGGGGTGGGAAGAAGTTTAAGAGCGCTACCAACATCTTATGATATCTACCTATTTCCTCCTTCTGCATCAATAAGCACAGATGGATGTGGTGCTCATGCTTTGGCATGCATGACACAGGGTAGCTATGATGCACCAGACAAGGAAGAGAGTGAAGAAAGGCCACTTTCCAGCTGCTTTTCTACATCAGTTCCTGGAAAGAGACCAGCTTACAGGCAGAGACTGGCAGGACAGCACTGTCACTGCTTGCACAAAGGCAGCACAGCTCCTTGCTCTCATACTCCAGCTTTGGAAAGGGAGATGGCAACTCCGTACGCAGATCACCGACAGAGCGTCGTCAGGCTGACTGGAGAGTGAGGCAATATTTCTGCTTTGGTCACCATCTCTGACGAGGTGCAATGCAATCTGCATCATCTGAAATGGCTGAAATAGCTCTGGGAGAGGCCTAGAAGGAGGGTCATTGGAGGGAATGGCTGTGTCTTGGCAAGGAGATGAATTGCATGATCTAATAGGTGTCTTCCACCTCCAGTATTTATGACTCCCTGATTATTGGTAAGGAATGAGGTAGAAGAAGAGACAGCAGTTGATGGATTAGGATGCTACTTAATTTTCATTACATGTCTCTTCAGCCAGAAAATGAGGCCTTTTAGCCATCCCCATGCAAACTCCCCATTAGAAGATCCATTGTGGGTTCAGTAAAAATGATGTTGTTTAGGCACTTAAGCATACTTCCTCACATTTCGCGTGAGTGGCAGTTAAATGGTGCTATTATGTTTATATCTAGCAGTTAAGCAGTTGTATTCTGCTTTTGTCAAGAGATCAGGAGCCTTGATGTGATAGGCTGTACTGCATGCAGGCAGCAGTAAAGATGTTTCTCTCTGTGTAGCTTGACCGATCTCTGTTTACAGCAGGGTGGCAACTATAGCCATAATTTTTGAGGGGCAAATATAAAAAATTACAAGTCAGTTACATTTTTGCAAGGAAAAGGATTCCATAGCTTGACTGGTTAAAAGGCCTTCTCAACTAAAATATAAATATATTTTTTTCTTTTTACTCTTAATTTCTAAGACTCTTGATGCTATGTTACAAGTGATAGAACAACTTCGGGTCTTACTATGATATCCATTCATTCTGACTATTTTTTTCCAGCCTCTTGATATGTGATTCCTTCATTAGTTTCAATCTTGAAGCAATGTGTTACAATAGAATTAAATTTACTTTCTTTAGTCCTTCTGTGTGCATACAGGCCCAAAATGCTTTGAGGAGGAAGTGACAATATTGTTTTGTCTATGACTCCTAACAGGCAAAAGAAAAAGTACAAATGATTATGTTTAAAGTGTGGACATTGTACATAAAATAATTACATCTCATGGCTTTTCCTTTTGGGGGAAAAATTGCTGTTATAAAAGTAGTTTCCATGGGGGTGAAATTTTCAAAAGGGCCAAGCATCCAAAATTGGGACCAGATTTCTAGAAGCCCTTAGCTCTGGCATAGAAATAAATGGCCAGATGTCCAAAGAGCTCTAAACATTAGATTCTGAGCATTTATAAAAATCTGGACTGTATTTAAGACCATAAATGGGAGCTGAGCTCTTTGGAAAATCTAGCTCCCATGCTGGGTGTTGAACTGGCTTGAAAAAAGTCTGGGTCTGAGGCTGTTTTGGTGGGGGGATACTTTTGTTTTGTTTTGTTTTGTTTGGGATTTTTGTCATTTTTGAAAGAAAACTGATCTTGCATGTCATTAAGTTGTTTACTGGTTTTATGGAGCTTTTCACATCTAAGCACATACTTTAGTTTTGCCATCCAAATAATCCAGTTGCCTTTGAGCAATACTGATGGGCTTAAAATTAAGTATGTGCTTTGCTGAGCTGAAGACTAAATTTACCATATGAAATCCCACCCAGTTTAGCTGTGAAATGGAAACTGTCTTTACCAACAGACCACATGCTTGAAGGAGGAGTGATTGAATGGTGGCTTTTCACTGTAAGCAAGAGTTATCTAAATGTCTGTGACTACACCTCTAAAGTTTGGCAGCATTACTGTGATGGTGCCCTTACAATAAGCTCTCCTGATAATTTCTGAATACTGCAGTTGAGACAGAAATAACATGAGGAAGTTCTTTTAGCTAACGTATGTTAGCTAAATCTAACATGTTAGATTATGTTAACTAATCTTCCAGGACTGACTTGAACTACAAGAGGTCAGCAATGAAAATTCAGTTTTACTGATATCATTATTTTTCACACTTTTAGGAAGCATTTGATGGAGGTGGGATTGGACAAAGGTTCTGGGTGGTTCTTTTCATTTCTGAGCAAAGCTCAGCATTACCTGAGATTAGAGTTTAGTGGAAAGCTAGGCTGTGTACTCTATAGCCTGTATTCTGAGAAGGTTTCCAAATTGTTTCATCCCAAAATAAAGTTCCAGCATTTTGCTCTGGGCCTCCTTGGAACATTTGCGTGGCTCTGATGATGATTGTTTGTCTGAAAACTATGGTATTTCTCAGTCTTGGGGAAGATATTCGTATGCATATATGTAGCACAACACTGCTTCAGATGTCATTGGGTTGAGAGAGTATGAGAGTACTATACAATGTATAGTAAACCCCTTTTAAAGATGTGAAGATGAATTCAATCCTTTCAGTAATCATATGTGATAAACACATTCATCCTGATGAAATGGTCTTCTGGCAATAAAGAAAATTTTACCTGCAGGAAAACTTAGGCACCCCTTCATTATATATGAAGATAAGATCTAGAGAATGTATAGTGTACCGATTTTGCCTAATCCTTTAATATATTAGTCTGAAAACAATCACAAAATAGTTGGAATAAAATAAACTATGTTATAAGTTACAGGCTTCCTTTCTGCTCAACCTCTGGAGGCCAGTTAATATCAGAGATGGACCCAACTCAGGATTCAAGAAGGTTTCTGTTTACATAAAAATATGGATTTCTATCATGGGACACTCTACCACATTGAATCCACATGCCTCCAGATTGCAGAGTTGGATCCATTCATGGATGTGTGCCTTTGAAAGCATTCCCCTTCCATGGCTCCACTGGAGTCACAGGAACAGACAGACTGCCCATCTGC
This sequence comes from Anser cygnoides, assembly GCF_040182565.1. NCBI lineage: Eukaryota > Metazoa > Chordata > Aves > Anseriformes > Anatidae > Anser > Anser cygnoides. Next base: position 71,696,594 of record NC_089874.1, read on the forward strand.
CCATCATTTCGTATTAAGAGAAACTAACGTCCAATACTTGTCCATTGCTTTACCTTGTCACATTATCACACTGCTGCCCATGCCCACCCACAGTGGATCCATACCAAAAGAAACAGGGGTACCCATATCGGAGAAAATTATTATTCAGTCTGTGAAGTCTTTTCAGATAGTTGTTCTAATGAACAATAAAATGGGCAGCCTTCTTCCCCTGTGAAGCAGAAGTGTTGGTTAGAGCTTTGAAGGGTAAGGTAGTATATCTTCTACTTCTTTTGGAGGAATATATATCTACTTTAGATATCAATTCTGCTCCGGAGAATAATTTAATCATACTTGTAAATGGCATTCCAAGAAAAAAAAAGAAAAAAAAAGTCATCAGATCTGACAGCATTGCATTGACTTATGGAAGACTAAGGCTAACTTGCAGGTGTTAAAAAGGTTAATCCTTTTCCAGGAGTTGCAGATGCCAGGAATCTGCTACAAGTTGCCATGAAGCTGGAGGGAGATAGGGACATATAATTGCCTATAGGATAGGCAGTTCTTTCAGAACATCACTGCAAAGTTTGCTTGGAATATTAAATCATGTATAGAAGCCTGAAACTGTTACTATACTGTAAAGCCATGGACAACTCCTAGTGTACAAGACTGAAGGGATTTCAATTCAGGTGATCTCAACGCTAGCCGATGGATAAGATAAACACCTCTCATCACTGTGCTGGATCAATCCTTAGTTAAGTGCTAGATTTATGACTGCTCCATCCATTTTCAGATTCTTGCATTGTTTCTGCTTTGACTCAGGGCCAAATCAAGTGTTTCTACTATAAGTCAAGGTTTAGAGCTCCAGGTCCTGGAGTAGATAGCAATTTCACAACTTCTGCTCTCCATTAAAAGAAAATACTAATTTTGTGAATTCAGTGTTTGTCAGTGTACAGCATATACTGCCTTCACATGTGAAATCCCAGCTCTCATGGCTTTCAAACAATGGATCACTGTAACATGTTACTCCAAATAGAATATTTTCTAGAGCTGACATGACCTGATTTTTAATTCTAATTCCCCTGACCCCCAAATTGTGACAGAAATGCAAGAAAGGGAGAAGTGTGGTTCTGTCACTGGTATCCTGTTATGTGTTCTATGGCTGATGCTACCCATCGCACAGGCTCCATAACATTTGAAAGAGTTTTAGTGTATTCCTTCCACTGAAAAAAATGAAATTTCATAAGGTACCGAGAATCTGAGTCAGTAGGCAGCTACTGTGTCAGAACATCACCCAGCTGGGGCTGTAACCAAGAGATCAGCACCACCAAACTGTTTCAGATATCCCAATCTCAGATCTCTCTTTTTCTATAAAAACAGATTTTTTATTTTTCCAACAGAAAGTTGTTAAGCATTTCCACACAGCTTTATTTTCTGTCTGTCAGTGTCACAGTGCAGTCAGAGTGCCTTGTCAGGCAGCTACCATGAAAGCATTCCTTGGAAGCCCATCAGGGCTTTTTCCCATAGGGAGAGTGTTCAGTTCTGCAGAAGGTATTGAACAACTCAGTAGGTCCTGCCAGAACATTTCCTTGTACATTTATTTAGCAATGCATGAAGTAGCTATTCCTCTAGCATTTATCTATACCTATTCAGAAACTGTCTTATGTTTTTGAAATATATCGTCAGCTGTGAATTAAAATGACTAAAAGTGTTGTTTAGTCTAGCTCCTACTAGAACAGCTTCCAACAGAAAGCATATGCAAAAGTAATCCAGTCCAGCACTGACAGCTGGTCTAATCACCATAAAGTTATTAAGCACATAAGTCTTTTAGTAGATGGGTTAATAGAGCATCTCAACACACTTCTTTTAATGCTGTGTATCACAGAATTTATGTCCATGCTGACCTTCTCTGGCTTGGTATGAAAAAAACATGGAAATTTCACTGGGTGGAACAGCAGAAAACTCCCTGTTTGTACATGTAGGTCCAGTGAACTCCCTCAAAAAAATGTCTGTAATTAGACAGGTAACCGTTACTGTGAGCTCACAGACAGAAACAGAACCTTTTCAAGCAATGCTTTGCAACTCCAAAACATGCATTGAAGTAGGAGAGTTAGTCTTCTCTGCCTCTCTTACTTAATTCCTTGCACAAAACAATTACAGTGGGCAAAGTGAACTGCAATCACTAGTTCTGAATTCAATAGAATTTCCAAATCCAGAGGAAAGTAGTTCTGCTCTCAGGATAAGAGCCTGGTAATCTCCATTAAAGAAAAATCTTGATCCTGCAAAGGTCTGTGAACAGTACAGAAACTGAAAATTGTCCAGAGTTATTAGTTTCCCGTCCAAAACCATAGATTCATTGGTATAAAAATACTTTGAAAGACAACAACATAATGTGTCAACACAATAATGCAAAACAAAATACTTAATTCACCACAATATAAAGGATTTTGATAAGGTCAAATAAATTTCAAAAATGACATTTATAGGAGGTTCCAAAATGGGATTTTAATTTCTGTGAGATTTATCTGGGATCTCAATCAAATGTCCCAATTTGGGTTGAAGGAAAATTTCAAAAGATTAGTCCTGCATGGAATTTTCAGACTAAATTCTTGACACTAAGAATCACTGATGGAAATACAGTTATTTCTATGTGTAGCTTTGCAGCTCTGGGGCCTGCCTTCTACAGCATGCAAGAAAACAACAGAAATGAAACATCTCAATGCTTCTATAGATTACAAGCTCTTTGGAGGGGGGAACTCCCCTCTTTCTCCTGTGGTTTAATCTGCCATTGCCTTTAAAGATGTTTTAAGACTGAATATATATACATAATGATCATGTAATGGACTGAATAGGTAGTCACTTACTAGGTGCAGTCTGTACACACACTTCTAGCTGGGATGCTGGTCCTGAGTATTTGAATTTCCTCTTTTGCCTTTCACCCCCTTCTTCTCTGCCAAGATGTAATTTCCATGTTGGGCTGTGTTAACAGTGGTTGGAATAACGCTTCTAACTGTATCTCCACTTCTATTAAAAACAAACATTTCTACATAAAGCTGCTAATGTAAGGCATGGTATTCCTTACATTTTTTCCCTGTTAATGATGAAAACAAATGAGTAAGATTTATCTCTTTGACAAGTCATGTGGGTGTGAATCTGTAATTAGCATATAACAGGTTTAGACTTCAAGTCCCTATAGGCGTGGGAATCACTTAAAGAAGAAAATCCCACTTGGTAAATCTCTGGCTCAGAAAGCCAAGAACGTTATTTTAAGAGATACCTGTAAAGTTGAAGATTGCAATCTTTGTGCATGTCAAGGTAAAAAAGTAAGCCATTTCATCTCCCAGAAACTCGGTGACCATACTTTGATGACAAGCCAGATGGCAGCTGTTCCCCAAGCCTGGTGCCAAGAAAGATGATTGGAGCTGCAATTTACCTTCCGTGGTGAAGCTCAGTGCTGGAGCATACCACAGCTGTGAATTTGGCTGCTGCCAGTAGGTGTGTGCACAGTTGGTTTCCTCCCAATTTGGATTCATCAGGTAAGAGGCTGTATCAGTACCCAGCAATTATGAAATTGGCATGCATTGGATTGTTTACTCACAGTAATATTCCTACTGGACTTTATTAAAACACCATCTGTTGTCAGTGCAGACAAAGAATCAAACCAGAAATATCCACGGAGAGAGGGAGTGTGTGTGTGTGTTCAGCCATGTTGCAAGATCAGGTCACATCTCTTTTCTTCCCTCTTTTTGCCCTACAGGTAACATTTCATAATGCGCCTACATTCTTAATCAGTATTGCCCCTCTCTTAATTCCACCTAGAAAAAAAAAATTACAATGGAAAAAAAAAAGTATTCAAATGAAGTTGTGTATGTGTAAGTCATGCTGGAATGGAAACAAATGAGTGTCTGCATATGGGTGGAACTCAACAACATTACTACAAATTAAAGCTGAAATGAATGAAGAAAAAGTCATCTGACTGAATGATGCTCAGTTCGAACAAACTTCTGAGTTAATGCGTAGTATATAGGGTGAGTAATAAAGGGTATCTGCCAATAATAATATCTTTAGGGCTTGAGAAAAAAAGGGACTAGTGTTTACACTCAGCTGTTTTCTCTTTCTTTATTTCCTTTTTTTTTTTAATCTTTCAGATGGAGATCAGATATTCCTAATACACAGCTGGTCTCTACAAATGGCCAAGTATAATTTTTCATATACCAGCATATAATTCCAGATGAAATTAATTAGTTGGAATTCTTCATCAGGTAACACACTAATAAAATATGATGCAAGTAATTAAAAATTCAAATACAGGGAAGAGAGCAGTAAAACTCAGATGTCATTTCAGTTCTACAAAAAGGCATCTGTCAATTTAGAACGTTAGTGCCTGCACTCATACACACACACAAAACAACAACAACAACAACAAACTTTAAAAATAGAAATGTAAACAAGTCCCAGTTCACATCGTAAAATTAAAGCTGTGATAAAGGGAGAGAATACAAGCCAAGAACACCCCCTGGGAGAAGAAGGAAAGTGTGTTAAAATGCCTGGGTTGTTTATGAACTAAGTGTAGATCTCTCAGCACTGAATGAAGGAGTTGGGGTATTTTAGAGGACCCACAGGGAGGTTGTTTACTACTACAGGGAGTCACTAAAGCCTATTTTGTTCAGTATATCCAGCCATCAGAAAGAAAACATTAGTCCTGATATAAGCGATTGCAATCTACCACCTGCAATGGGATTGTGCATAGTCAAGAGAGAGAGGATTTGCCCTAGATATCAGCCTGTCTTTTTCGCATTATTTAATTTCATCTACAAATGAGGCTAAGTTCTTTCCTAAGTTTAATGCACAAAAACTTACATTGCAAAAGTTCAACTTTAGGCACAATTTCTATGACTAAAGTGTAATTTCTTGTCCTCTCTTTTCCTCCACATCATCACTGTTTCTCTACCAAATGACTTAAATTACGAGCCATGCATGTGCACTCTTGTAGTCTACTCTGTCTAGACTTGGATGAACCCAATGCCTTAAAGCAGCAATTTCTCCAACAATGTATCCCCAAAATCTAAGCTCTTGTTCTTTATAAACCATAGATGACTAATGTCTTCAAGTTAATACCAAAGTTCCTCAAATCAAAAGGTTACAGAATTTTACTTTTGTCCTTTGTTTTATTTATTCCCATTATTCTCTTAATGGGAAGAACATAATACAGAAAGACTTACCATAGAATGGTTGAGATGGGAATGTGCTCCAGTCCCTTGATCATCTTGGTGGCCCTACATGAGACTCTTTCCAGTATGCCCATGCCTCTCTTCCAATGGGAGGCCCAGAACTGGACACAGTACCAGGTGTGGCCTCAACAACTCTGAGCAGAGGGGAAAGATTAGTTCTCTCAGTCTGCTGGTGATACTTTGCCTAATGTAGCCAAGAATTCCACAAGCCTTCTTAGAGGCAGGGGCACATTGCTGACTGTTCAACTTGGTATTTAAGTTGATTTGTATCCCGTGAAGAACTTTTTTTTTTTTTTTTTAATCCTCTTGTTCCTTGCACCCTTTAGCACATCCAAGGAACAGATTTGTATTTTTAATTTTGCACATTTCATCTGGTGTAAATAAGATGTGAGCTTTTCCTCTCTTCTCATGTTGGTAATTTTGGCCAATATAACGTGCTACTCACCATACACATAATCCATTCTACTGTATGGCTTGGAAACATGGAGTTTTGCCTCACATAAGGGCAAGGCTAGCTCCACAGGCGGCATGACCAGCTGCACTAGGAGATATGCAGACATGGACTACCTCTGAGGGACCATCCATTAGAAGGTCAAAGCTCCTCTTCCATGGAGGAGGCCTTCCAAAGAGACAGAGACCAGAATGATTTTGTACGTGTTCAAGCTGAACCACAAGGTAGAGCTCTGATTTAGGTTTCACAGCTCTGATATATGCTTGAAAGGAATACCAAATAGTGACTCATATCGGACTTTCTCACACAAAACAGGTAAAATAAGGAAAAGTGACAGGATTCATATCTATCACCAACACCTTACCCTTCTCAGCCTCAGATATTCAAGGTGTATAAAGTGGCATCACTGAGAAAAAGGAGACACATGGATCAGTACTGCACCAGTTAGACCAGACGGACTCCCACCATCCACTGCATCATGAAACATCCAATATATTTAAGCTACTTCTGTTGAATCTCTTAGAGGGAACGTAGCACTCACAATCTGACCTACCAATGGCTTATTTTTCACAAATACCAACATTTGAAATGTGGTCTTAATTGATTTTGAAGTCTTCAGGTGCTCTGATAACACTTAAAAGCAAAAGGCAAACTTCCCAATAATGCCAACTTCTCTGAAGGAGAAAGATGGTTCCCACTGCAAACTACATTTTTATTCTGTGGATCCATTCAGCCTTCAAGCCTCTTCTGTGTGGGTAGTAGGTTTGGGGGAAAGAGAAAAATAAAATAAATACATAAAAAGAAGCTGCCAACTGTTCCACAATGGAAAGGTTTTTATGATGCCCAAGTCCATGAGGAATTCAACAGAAGCAACTAATTATGTGAATTAAACAATCCCCACCCCAAAATGCAACATACAGAAATGACCTGTTAGACAGACAGATTCCAAAATTGTTTACCAGCAGCAGGGCCAGGGTTTGTCCTATGCTGGAGCTGGAAGGCCACTGCTGGCACAGGCACTGCCTCTCACTCTACCTGTGCATTGACACTTCCAGAATAGTCTGCCACGCTGTGCAATGCAAACATGCTGAGTCTATATAACATCTGTGCCAGCAATTCTGCATCCTTATAAATCATTTCCCAGCTCTTTCTGGGGCAACAAGAAAGTGTTGGCATTTAAATGTAAATCACTGTATGTCCTCTGGAATAGAATAATAATTGTGTTGATTTACCAGCCATGCACTGTTCCTAGGGATGGATTGGAAGTATTGGCAAAGAAAGTTCTTACTTCCAGCAAAAGAACGGAGCTACTGAACTACACAAAAGGGTTTGGAATAATCAGAGTGGCTTCTGAATTTTGTTTCCTGTTAGACTGAGCATGAGGGCTTCACCTCATTGCAGGTTGAAATATAATTACTTAACCTCTGGTCATGTCTAAAATAAAAGTGTACAGGGACATTTTTGAATCAGTTACATGGTGAGCATATAAGGGCATTTTTTTTTCCTCATATGTGGGGATGTGGACACCTCTGAAGTCACTGGTTGCGTTCATTCCCAGGCAGAACTGAAACATTCAGAGATACTGAACAAAATATGCGAATGTTCCAAAATTTCAAAAGCATTGTCCCAAATAAGGAATTCACCACATTGAATAACTTACAGATTACTTACTTTTCCTGCCTTAAAACCCAGGTTGGAATGCTCGGTTGAAGTCAAAGATAAAACCCTCACTGGGACCAAGATTTCTCCCATCAAATGTACTGTCACTTTGTGATTACAGTTGTGAAGCAGATGACCCACTCCACAGGGGGTTGCAATTTTTTTTTCTCTCAAATTTTTATTTAAAACAAGCACACTATCATGTAGTCTCTCGTCACCAACAAATTTATTACCAGAAGAATAGAATTATCCTAGCATACAATAACAGCATAAATCTAAAGCCACACCAGTGGAATGAAGTGCACACCAGTCAATTCATGATTTCTCATTACCTTCCATTGAGAACACTCTGTTTAATTTTTCAGTATCATATTTACAACTATAAAACATGTAGAGTGATTTTACAAATGTCTCAGGATTTTGTGGGACTTCTTCATGCTAATAATTATTATCAAGACATACACTGATATTTCCTAATAATATTGTATTCTTCAATTTTTGTCTTTATTCTGCACCCCTATTTTATGAGCAAACAATCACTCAAACACACAGTCTAGTATGTTTCATCATATTATCTGTTCCAGTTGTACTACTGAAGGTGAAAACCTCTCAAGAGTGACCATACACCAGGGGTTGAATTCACAGTCCTCATATTCTAGCACAAACAGAACTGTATGAAAAATCACAATACCATTGTTTTGTTGTAGTGCATCAAGACTGCAGTTTAAAAATATGTATAAGTACCATCTATGAAATAGCATATTATATTTCAATACTATTATGTATTTCAATACAATATTGTAGCATTAGTCTGAATACTTTGAAAGTATGTTTATTGGTATTACCTGTACATATATGCCAGATATTTTGTAGACTTTTAAGTCCCCCCCCTTTTTTTTTCTGTTTATGTAACCTTTTATTGTAAAAGACCCAGACACTTTGTACCTTTCAAGTGTTTATACTGCAGAAGATAATAATGTACCAGATCAAAATTCCAAATGATATAGAAGTCAATAAGATTTTTTGTCAAATCTACATCAAACAAAACCTGTGAAAGCAGGTATTATGTTTGGTAGCAACATTTCCAGAATTATATACAGAGAACAATATATATGTTATATACTGTTTCATTATTATATATTTCTTTACCCTACATTATTCTACTACCTTATGTATTTTATGATTACATATCTTTATTACATATTATCTTGTAATCAACCAGTACCTTATTGTGAAGAAGATCACTAAAGTCCAATAAAATCAAGGAGAAAAAAAAATAGACAAAGTCAAACATAAGAATCTATTTTTACAAGGAGAAAAGTGCCAGAGTAACTCTAAGTTATAGCATCCTTATTTTTCATACCTCAGGTGACCAATAACCCACAGTAAATTACACAGCAATCAGTGTATTCAGAATGATAAAAAGATTGCCTCATATTTCACAAAGTTAAACCTTAAGCTTTCCAACACATCTCAGACCTAAAAATATTCTTCTTACCTAACAAGGCACTTGAATGCCCATCAACTCGCCTAAGCAAGTTACAGAAGATGAATTGCAGGATGGGGTGAGTCATCTTGTTGCAATGCCAGCTTTCTCTTCAGGAGAACAGGGCAACTTGCTTAGGCTAGAAATTATTACAACCAAAATTTCTCCAGACAGTCAGTTAGGATGCATTTGGGGACATAAGCAAAGGATTCTACAAAAGTAACCGTGCTGTTTACTGGTAAGCTAGCCAAATATGACAAAGTTTGTTTTCAGAAGGCCTGTTCAACATGACAAAGACAATACAGCTTGCAGTTTGCAGATTCATATTCCCAAATTAAGCAGATTTTTTTTTTTTTTAAGCGTCTGACAGGTACATGTCCATGAACACAGGATCCATGAATTAATTTAGCACAGTCAGAAAAACAGAAGCTAAATATATGGATTTTCACTATTACTACATCACAGAAGATTGAATGACTAATACCAATCAAGGACCATCTTTTCCCAAAGGAAGAAGTATTTTCTGCTTTTCCTGAAGTGCACTTATTGATGGTAACAACTACATCCACCTATCCATCACTCGACAAAAAAAAGGTATTCAGTACAAACAGCTTCACAACTATCACTCAGGCTTCAAACTCTGTTTCCTAATAAGAAACAAGAATAAGAAAAGAAAAACACCAGTGCCGTTTGGCACTTCACTGATGTCTGAAAGCTCTGGCATGCAGATTTGGAACCAGCGCTCAGGGATTTAGCTCCACACATTCTGTGCAACACACTTAACATTGCCTGTCATCTAACAACATTCTTCTGCCTCTAATACTGTCTTCTTCTACGTCCAAAAGAAAACAGAGATGAACAGAAATGAACTTAACAGCCTCATATCTTTCCTACCAGATCAAACTCACCAGCATACTGAAGTCAGATAGGTCTTCATCACCAAGGCAGTCATTAGCAAATTTCCAGTTGAGACTTTCTTCGATACCCTATTACCATTTTATCTTTGACATGAAATCATGACACAAGCTGGTGAGGTAATATATGCAGAAGTTATAGCAGTACACTGTCTTTGTTTTGGATGTAAATAACATCATCTCCCAGAATTCACTTAAAACCATAGCGAAGCAATGCCTAGATGAAGGCCAGCTGGTTAAAGCAATTCTCATATCCACGCAAATAAACTAAACCCTACATATACTCATTAAGATACTTCTCCCAAACTCCATTAAAATAAATAAAAAATGGAATAAAAGAAAGAACGACAGATTATTCTTAGTTGTTGTTATTCTATCTATTAAAAAAAAATCTTGGGATACACTCAGACAAAAAGGTGCTAGGGGACACACAAAAAGAGAAGGCAAGAGAGAGAAAGAAAATACTGCCTTTTTGGAAATAAGAGTTACTTTACTGAATAAAGATTTACTATATAAGGCAAAATGTTAATAACTGCAGTTTACATAAAAGCTCTGCCAACAGAGTCTGAATAAGAGATGCTTCTCTAACTTCTGCTTTTTCCTTGCTCTTTCTTTTCTTTTACTGGTAGGAAAACAAAAATAAAACAAGCAAACAAAAAATAAAGGTGGGCAGTAAGGTAGTTAGGAATTGTAAGCTAAGGAATAAAAGATTTGTCCATATTTAAAATATATATATTTTAAGGCAATCACACAACAAGCCCATCCATTACTTGACCACAATCTCAGCAATTATAAATGTATTTGACTCTGTTGAAAGAACTGTGCTGGGATCTCTCAGTAAAAGACCTAATTCTGAAGGTTAATATTCAGATTTGCTGCAGTTCTTCATGGTGTTCTGATATGGATTCCTGGTGTTATCACTTCCATCTCTATAGGCATAATGTGGTAGACTACCACAATTGCAATGCATTTAGGTTCATTATTTTGGTGGGGAGTTCAGACTTTTGCATTAAAAGACATATTTTGTATTTTAAAAACTATTTTTCAGTACCCCATTTTTTCTTCTGTCAATTCTCATTCTAATCCCTTGTTTTGATCATTTATGGTATCTTGCCTGATGCACTAAGTCTGAGTAGTGGAAGTACTTAATGTTTGTTAATGTTTGTTTGTACAGACCCTAGAATAATGGGAAGCTCGGTTTTACATTCTCTAATTTATAAATATTTAGACAATTATTGTAACAAAATGTGGATGTATGGTATAGCTTAAGGAATGCATCAGTAAATGTTGGAAATGTGGTAGAGGTGTGTACATTCACTCATTAATTATCAACTAAAAATCTAGAAACTTTCACATGAAAATACAACAACAGAGGACAGTTACATTACTCCAGACTTAGTGCTTTCTCTCCTTCAGCATCTTCAATTTTAATTAAAAATCTTTTAATGGGGGGTAAATCCTGGTCAGCATTTGAAAATACTGCTTTGCAGATGATTTATTCTGATTCTGCTACCTCCAGCCATCAATTTTAATTCTGAAGTACAACTGAGTTTAGCAGTGCTACCATGATTCATTTTCTTTGAGGAAAACAAAACATCCTGAACAGAAACAAATAACTGTGCTATTTTGCGGCTTTGTACCAAGCAGGCACCTAAGTTCATCACTTCTGGTGCAAAAAGAGAATTTACCCATACTGTGGATGCAGCATACTGATTGTGAAGCAGACTTTCATATTGGACATTGGTCAGGGAGATTGCAAAGCTGCTTGGATCCTGACATTTAATGATAGGTCCTTTGCCTTGAATAATTACAAATCGTATATGGCTGACATGTCTTAATTCATGAGATCTTGGTGAGTATAATTAGATAGAAGTATGAACTTGATTACATACTAGTGAACTTGCTTTCCAGAGGGGGGAAAAAAAAAAAAAGTGATAACAGGCTTCTTTGTCATCAAAGGGTAAAGAAATGTGACAATCTGGGAACCAGTTTTAGGACCCCATCTGCTAAACCAGAGAGAAATCAAGATTTTACAGTTCTATAAATATTTTAGTGTATGCCATCATTTATGAACTCTGGCAGCTATCATAAAATCTCTCTGACTTTTGTTACAACTGCATATAAGGCCAGAAAATTGCATCTCATGGTAAACCATAAAAACCTAAGTAAAAGCACCATTCCTTTCAGTATATTCTAAAAATATACAACCTCCCTGTCAGTACATGGCAGAGTAGTTACCATCCCAAGATGCCTGTTTCTCTCTCTTTTTTTTTTTTTTTTTTAATCTGATCTTACCCTGGTCTTTTCAAACCCTTTTGTATTTCAGTATCCTTTTATGTTCCATAAATAACAGCCATCACAATAAAACAGCTGAAATGGCTTTTACTTTGTCAAAACGTAGTGCAAGCAAGAGACACTTGGGTGATGATAATGCAATGGATACAGGAAGAATTTATGCTGACTTTTTGTCTAATTGTTCCTGAAATGATTTTCATTCAATAGTGAGTTTCTTTCAAGTGCTGAAAGGGAGCTAGCCTCAGAGCAGACTCTGATGCCTTAATCAACAGCAGAAAAACCTCTGTAGAAAAAAATATAAAAAGAGTTATTCCAAGATCAACAATGTCCCATTTAAACTTAAACCCTCAGTCCTGTTCTGTGTTAAATGATATCTCTAAAAGACACAGAGATCATGTGTCATTAAGTTTGTGATCACAGGATATTCTGATGTTCTAGATAAGATCTGATCTGCACACCTTGAATTATAAAGCAATACTGGCTGAAATGACCTGCCAGTATGACTAAAAACCATTTATAGTTTACCTCTGCAAAGTTCCTAGAATACATTTCCTTGAACAATTCTTGGGGTGGCTGGAGGTGGGGGGAGAAACAAACAAGCAAAGAGATGATCATTCTGTTAAAAATGAACACAGAAGTCAAAAGATTATCAAAGACTCTAAGCTCAGCAAAGAAATTTACCAAATTTAAGGCTATATTTAAGAAGATGTTTAGACAACACAAGATATAAAAATCTCTGTCAACTCATTTGCATCGGCAGCATAGAAAGCCGATCATTAAAGTGATGTTTTGCAACTATTTGCAAAATAAATGCACAGGTCAGGTTTCTGATGTACTGGTTGCACACCTGAGATGGACACATGCCTTTGCAAAGGCAATTGGCTAGAATACTGGACATGTTTTTACCCAGTGTAGGACTTTCTGTTAGTGTTACTGTGTCTTAGGGCTTGCATTTGTGTTTATCAAATATATGGTTTAATCCTTCATTAAAAAATACAGAGACCTCTTGCATATGTATATTATATATATACACACACATTATGTATGATATAAATCAATATATGCAATATTTATAGATGGAAACAAATAAATACTTATTATTTCTTTCTTTCAATTTTTCTTTCTTTTCTAGTACATGCAACTTGATGCTAATTCATTTGTTGTGTCTTCCTTAAAAAAATAAAAATAAAAAATTGAATGCCTGGACAATTCCTGGAAAAATGAATATGGAAAGTCATCCTTGAGATAACAACTCCATTGACCTCACCATATTTACCAGAGAGGTTATTTTAGTGACTGGTGTCTAAGCAAATGTAAGAGATTTCAGTAATTTTTGAAAGGTCATGCTCCATTCAATACCAGTTGTGCTTCTTCCTAAAGAATTATTTTTCCATGATGAGCATACTAATTCCTATATACAGTGTGGTCACTTAGGATAACTTTAAAGCATTTTGAAGTCTTTTTTTGAATAAAAATGATCTCTTATCAGCTGTAGGGATGGTTTTGCTCTTTGTGTTACTTTTCCTCGTCTCAGCTCCATTAGCTCATCTAGGTGATAGAGGCAAAAAAGAATGTGCCCCCTCAGACGAATCTTTATCACTGTAGACTTTTTCACACAGAATTGCATTTCAGGTTATTGTCTCCAGCTTTAGATGTTCTAAAACAAACTGATTTGGATTAAAGGATAGATGTGGGTCCTGTTTTGTGCCTGCAATCAAATTCAATCATTGGCTGTTTTGATCTGCTCAAGCTAATGCGCATTTCTCAAAATTTTGTTAATTTCACTTTTAGGCAAGGTTTCCCTGAGAACCCATGTATTGCTTGGAAATGATGTGTGGTTTGCAAAATTCTGAAGATACCAGGTAATGATGTTCTCAGGAAAATAATTAATTCTTAGTTCTTCTTTTACTTCAAAAAGCAAGAAGCAAGCAAAACTTCTGCTACAATAAAACACCTAGGCAGTAAACATAGCCCACATGGGATGTGTAATTGAAGTCTTACTGTGTTACAGTCCTCGAGATGTTGCACCTTCAGACAAACATATAGTTTTTTTCCGTTTCTGGCTTCCAGGTTGCTTCTCTCCCAAGCATTATTATTTTATTTTTTTTTTACTGAAGCTCTACAGAAATGGCTTTTCTATCAATTTAACATAATGCTTTTTCCCCTGTGTCACTTCCTGAGAATAATAAAAAAGTCTATAACTTAATCCACTTTTTATTTACACCTCTGCAATTTTGTTGATGACACCAGTGTTTAGTCAAATTTATGGTGGTAAATGAAGCCCAGAGTCTCTCAGCCTTTTCAGAAGCAGGATCTGAGCTAAACTCTGTGAAATCATTGGGAACTTTTCCATGGATTTCAATGATCTCTGCATCAGGGTTGTAAGGTGGACTCCGATGGCCTTGATACCAGCAGCAGCTGATTTCAGGAAAAGTTACACAGCAGTGAGAAAAATTATCTCAACGAGTGCACAAGGACCTGTTGAATTTTCATTGGATTTTCTCAGTTGAAATTCATTGAGTGAAATCCTGCCTCCAGAATATGGCAGATCTCCTAACATCAACACAGATGGAATTTCACCCACCATTTGAGTACAAATACACAGCTTAAGTTTCACTTAGTACAAGCATCTGTAGAAACAAAACTCTGTGGCTCTGGGACACACAGGAAGCAAGCACGGAAACCATAAGATTGTGTACATTTTGTAGCATATTTTTACAACATCACAAAAATCTGAAATCTAATGAAAGATAGAGAGGAAAAAGTTAAATGTAGGGGCTAAGAGGAACAACCCTAAGAGGTAAAGAGGCAAACACCATAGCTGTAAAATAGGACGCTGCAACACCTTCCATCTTGCAGGATGGGAGCCTCTGCTCCCTCTTCAGCAAAATGCAACAAACAGTAGCCCCTCCAAGGGCAAATGGCTACAGAGTGCATAAGTAACACTGATAATACATCTTAATGGTGATCAGAAGGAAAATAATTAATAGCTTCACTTAATATTTTCAGGCTTTTTTTATAGGCTGTTAAAGATACAACACTCATTTCTTTAAATGGAAAAATTTCTTAAGAATCAAACTTTCCATCATCTCTCACTCCAGCCTTTAAAATTAAATTCAAACAAATATAATGTGAGCACAAACAAGCTCTCAAATGTACTTTTTTCAGAGGAAAAAAAAAAAAAAAAACAGCAAATACCAGTTTTCCAGGTGGAATTGGTTTCTGCAGTTTCCCAGACTGTTGATACATCACGTGTATTCTGCTGAGTGTGTCCAGGGAAGAAAGTGAACTGTTTAGCCCTCCAGTTGTGACTTGTGGTTTTTGCTTAATTGGTTAAAAGGGCATATTTGAGTTTTGTTTGTTTAATTATATGAATTAGTCACACTTGTTTCTACACATGTTTTGGAAAGCCAATGAGAGCATCTTTGGACAGGGAGAAATTTGTTCAGTTCTACTTTAGCAAGACACTCACCTCCCAACTCTCTTCCCTACTGCATTGTCACATCTCTGCAGAAAAAAATGCGGATATATTTTGGAAGAATATAAGAAACAGCAGGCCACGTATCAGCTCAGAGCAACCACTGTTAACAGGCAAGTACTGTTAGGCTTGCATGGAAATATTAGACTGTGAACTGATGCTGAGGCCTAGGAATACCTGCTGGGGGAATATCTGCAACCTCAGCCTGGAAGTGAAGCTGTCACCTCAGTCAGAAACTGTGCACTGGATGGATGTGAGCCAAAGCCTTCCGTACGTGCAAATAGGTCAGTACTGATTTACAGCTGGTGAGGTGCTGCCTTTGATTCTCATCCTTGTTTCTAATGGTACTCCTACACGTGTTTAATATTAGTCCGTGATTAAGTTTTACAGAGCTCACTCAAGCAATTGATTAAAATTAAACAGATATTTCAGGGCTCCCCTCAGTTTCATCCTTCACCTTGCAACAAACAAGTCCAAATTAATAGGTCTGCTGCCAGTCCAGGGATAATCTTCTCACAAAGGGTATCTTCTGTCTTCAGCTTCCCAACAGAGTAACTGCACACACATCTATCACACCACACTCTTCCTTCCCTGTACAAACAGGCAGAGTTGTTACTGATAAGGGGCACAAGATGATAAGTTACTTCCCAAGCAGGAAGCGCAGCTGAGCAGAATCAGACTAAAGCTAGGTGCATTGTCACAAGCAAATTCACAACTGTGTTTACTCAAAAGGCTCTGGTAAGTCATCACCACTCAGAGCACAGCTCACAACACCAGGAGTCAGCAGCAGGATCCCACATCAAAATGTCACAGCAGCGTTTGACTTCCTGTGGTAAACTGCTGTGCAGGTGGTCAGAAATGAAAAGGAGACACAATAACTACAGTTGCTTTTAGGCCTCTCAGCTGGACTAAAAGATCTGTAGGTCAGATCTGAATATTCCTGAGAGGCAACATGGTTTGTAGTTAAGGTAATTGATGAAGGCTTAGGACACCTGAGTCCTCTGCTCAGCTGCAGTGCAGGTTCCCTGAGAAGCACCAGGCAAGCAGATCAGCACAGATCCTTACAGCTTTCCTGTCCCACAGATATCAGGCACCTCCCCAGCACAGGGACGCAAACTGGCAATGCAAATGTATCTAAGGGCTATGGTTAGCCCCCAGTTGTCAGTGTATTTAGTTGGCTATGTGCACAGATGTAGCCTTTGCCAGGAACAGCTGAGTAGCTTAAGCTTCTCACCCTGCCTCCCTCTGTGTCATGGCTTGGCCATCCAAGCCCATGTAGATCGACTGAGACAACCTACTTGGCAATTGATATCTTGATATGTTCAAGTGTTTACATCATGCTAATAGTGCAGAGTTATGGGAGTGGTCAAGCCTGAAAGGTGTGAAGTGTAATCTCCAGAGGCAGTTAAAAATATCTCAAACAGAAATAAGTAAAAAGATCGAAGTTTTACCAGCTGGGGAGAAGCTATATCAAAGATAACTATACACTTGTGAAGCAGATGCTATACCAAAGCTTGTCTAAAAATGACAAGCATCATCTAAAAAGGCAGAAACCACTATCAGAAGTCCTTCCATACTCACAACAGAGACAAAAGTCAGAGAAAAAAATGATAGAGAGCTCATCCCTTCTGCTCACAGGATGGTATTGAGGAAAAGGGCCAATAGCATTTAGCATCTGTCAATGAAGCCGGCATTGGTGCCAACAGTAGGTGAACTGGGGGTCAGCAGAGACTTTGCTAGGTCTTTAACGATAGGCCACATGTGGCTCATTGTACATATGGCTGTGACGGCTGTGTACACCACAGTACTCCTCAGCCTGGATACTCTGGGTTCTGTGTTGAGGCATCTTATTCACAAGGTTTGTCTGAGACTGTGCTGTGCTTTGTTACGTTCTTTGGTCGACAATCACTCAGTGATACTCTGCTTGATGATCTTTTGCTGGAATGGGAGCTTGTATTGAAATCTCAGAAAGATGTGTATCACTGTAAGTCGTGTTTCATACTGACAGGCTTTCAAGAGGTTTGGCCTATTCAGACCTGCCTAATTAAAATGTCTCTTTTCAATCATCATTTGACTGTTGACATCAATATACTTTTTTAAAAGACTGATTAATTTTCCTAGTTTTGCTTGGCATGAGTTTTGATTTTTTGTTAATTTATTTCCACACTTTTAGGGACACATCTCCCACTGGTATTAACTTGGTATGCAGAGGAGCTATCCCTTTACAGTAGAAGTTCATTCTATTTTATGTTTTTTTGCAATCCATTCAGCTGAGGACAAAATTCAGTATAAAACTCCATCTTTTTGATCCTTCTGTGGAGACTAAGTATATAGACTTGCAGAGCATTCAGCTGACTGCTGCAACAAGCTCTGTCACGTGAGAATATTGAGATTACAAAACTCAAGCCAGAAAAAAATTGCCCCTTTTTATTGCTAAATCAATGACAGAACTTTTTTTTTTAAAAACAGATTCTATTTAACCATTAAACACACTTTTCACAAGTTTTCATGCTACCATTTTTTATTTGAAATTGTTTCAGAAATTATATTAGAAATAGTTTCAGAAATTAATCTTTTAAACAACACATTTATCAAAATATTTCAGTAAAGATGTAAACATTTCAGTCAGTGTAACTAAATCATTCAACCAGGATGAAGAAAATGTACTTCTAATATTTAAGGTAAAGAAAATTAATATAGCATGTCACCTGATTAATTACAGCTGTTCACAGTTCCTTATAAAGCCACCAAGAATGTCAGTAATCCACATTTTATCATTTCGAAGTATAGATCTAAAAGGCAAAATCTTACCCTGAAATTCAAGAAGACCTCCTAATAAAGCAACAAGAACTGATGAAAATCAAAGACAGATTGCATTTTAGAGAATTATTCACACCGATCTTCCTGAAATTGACAAAAATTTTCCCTAGATGTCTATTCTTCAAGTTAAGCTGAAATTTCCAATCATGACTCCTATTGACTGAAAGCAATGGGAGCCTTCTCATTATTTTGGAGTAGTGGATCAAATCCTCATTTTTTCAAGTCTGTTCTCCACACCAGACCTGAAATCCAACCATTGCATAGATTAAAAAAATAAATAAAAATAAAAAATACTTTATTCTTGATACTGGCAATATGTGCTTCCATTAACATATGCTGACAGTCTGAAACTACTGGGGAGGGTGTGAGAGTGAAAAGCAGTTTGAAAAAGAGTGTATAGAAAATACTCAAATTTCATCAAAAATGAAAGCTCTTCTTTGCTTAAAACCACAAATGGCCTTGAAACAATTAAAAATTAGACATCTGACATCTCATATTAAACTATTACACTTGGAAGGTACAAAAACACAGTAGTGAAACCTCTCTCAGCAACAGCTTAGAATCACAGACTTACAAAGATTTCCAGCAGGAAGAAATTTCTGTATTCATGTGATCATGAGGCAGGACCTGGCTGAAACAGAGCTGATAGTTTTCCTGGTGGTGTTAAACCCCTTTCCTATACTCCCCACCTCTGTATCACTCATCCAACTTGGTTGTTTGGATTCTTTATTTTTAATATAGAAGCAGAGAGAATCTCTAGACAGGCCCTCACTCTGCACTGCTAGATAGCCTCATCATGTGCCCTCAATGTTCAGGTGATTTATAGCCACACAGTACTCCCACCTCAGCTGTTAGTTCCCACCTGAGTCTTATTTCATTTTGTACTGGTTTTACTCTAGAAGTAGTTATGTCCCATGTCATATACAAGCTGCAACTTGCACCTCTTGGTGCTGTAGCTCCTTTTCATTTCAGTACATCAGTGGTCCTTATGCTGCCCATTTCCTCTTTACACTGTTAATATCTCTAGACCCTCATTACACCCTATGGTTGATATATTGTTATTTAGGGGAATTCTCTACCTTCCTTCTTTTCCAATTTCTATTCACATGTTATCTGTTCCTTCCTCCAGATTGTTAGAAAAGATGCTGAAAAACTGGGCCTTATGCTAATTCCTGCAAAAAATGCTTCAAACTTCCCACATCAGAAACCTGTTGACATTCATCCTAACTTTTCCTTTAGAAAAAATTGGTAATTTTCAGCCAATATACCATGTTCCAGCTCATGATAATCGGTCTTGTTTCTCAAAGGTGATTTTTTTAAGCTATATTCAAAGGTGAAAAGCAAAGGTGATTTTGTTATCGCTATATTCTGCTAGTTTGTGCATTTAATTTTCTCAAGTATTTACTTACCTGCTTTTATCAACAACCATAACAGCTAAGACCTTCATTGCTCCTTACTTGCCCATACTCTTTTATTTCCCTTAGATACAAAATACAGATACAAAAAAAGCTGCTTAGTGGTTCAGTCATTAAAATCATAATTGATTTTGCCTGACTCCTCCTTTATTAATGGACTTACAACTACCTTCTCACTAATAAACCTCCCAGTAATGAGTTTAGTCCACAGAGGATATATTTCCACCTCAACAAACCACCAAGCAATTTAGGACAGTTGGTAGTCTCTGCTTAAGGGAGTCCAAAAACTGGAATAGAAATTTATGCAGGCCATAATTAAAGTACTTTTACAGAGCTGTGTGGGGAGTTTACTGACATTCTCTGCACCGTGCCTATCTGTGGTCAGTGTAATTAATCCTTCACTCCTAATCCAATAAGATCTAATTTTCATTGACAATATTTGACAAAGAGGAAGTTTCAAATACTAATGCTATGATCAAACTCTGGTCATTTTTTTCCTATGAACAGAAAAGGTTTGTGAAGGTGGTGGGGTCCATATTCTGCTTGGAGCTGCTCATTGCTGGGGAAAGTGTGAAGACAACTAAAAAGCCATTCACTGGGATCACTGGTCTTCCATATGTGTGGAAAGCTCAGCACACATAGAATAAATCAGAAGCATGACTTTGCCAATTCACAGTCACTAGTGGAAGAAGATTATCTCACTGAAGTAAACTGCTGGTTATATTTTCTACTGGAGTTACTTAAATGAAAGCACAGCTATATACTTGAGGGAGGGAAGCTTGTTGGTCTGAGTGAAAATAGATTGAGAGACAAGTCAAAACGCTTAGATTGCCAAGGTTCAATCACACCCCTTTCTGCATTTAAGGACAAATCCCACATGGCCTCCTTTTCCTCCAAGACTGTAAGCATTTAGCGGCAAGAAATTTATTTGCCCAGTGCCTGAAACAATAAGGTCACGGTACAGGATGGGGGTTCTCATAAAGCTAAACATTGTAGGACTGCCTAACAAGAAACTCCTGCAACAGTGCTAGTCTCTCCTGTCCTTGCACACAATTACTTAGAGACAAGAGAAAAAGGACACTGAGAGGGCTCTTTCTCCCAGATCTGTCACAGTTCCTTTTGGGGCTGATAGGATGTTGAGGGGAAGAAAATATGCCAAACTGGGGAAGAAGGGGGTCCTTCTGGATCTCTCCTTTGGGGATCTTTAGATTACTCTGGTATAATGAGCAATATTTTTGAGAGCTCTGGGATGGAAAATGTGTATTTCTCCTATTGGCATTTTATTACTGTTTCACACACATAAGTACATACACTAAAGAAAGATTGGTCCAAGGCTTTACAGTCCTTTACATGCAAGTAACCCACATAGAGTTTAACCATAGCAATGCATCACTGATAGATAATTAACACACAAACACAAATGCAGGTGCCAACCAATCAGAATGGCAGCAAATTCAACTCCCTTTGCATTGAGATAAACAATTCTACTAAGTGAAAAGGAATGTAAAATCTGGGAGGGGAACACAGGAAAGTGCAGCTTTTCTAATAACATTTCTATCTGTCATTAAACATGGTCAGGGTTTCCAAAGCTAAAATACATGTTAACACATTCCAAAAGACCTCTATTAAAATATTTTTTCAGTACTTCAGTACAGCAAATGATGCAAAGCCAACATTCCCCAGACAATGCACAGAACATTAGAGAATTAGTTTAACATTCTGACAACCCTGCAATTTTATTTAAACAAGTTCTTCCCTACCCAATTCCCTGCAGAGAAGTATTGTACCCTTTTGTTGATTGTAGTGGACATATTGCAGATCTCCGATTACCTTCCCAAAGGACCACCCACTGCAAGAAGTTTTTGTGTTGCAAGCACAGCTTAGCTCATTCCTCTCCTCCTCCCATTCACTTTCTTTTTTCTTTTCTTCGTTCTTCTTTCTTTTTTTTTTCTTTCTTTTTTTTTTTTTCCTTCCCCCAACCCTTTAATTTTCCTAGCATTCTCATATGCTGTGGATGAGCTGACAGACTAGCCTGCCATCTGTTCTTTCATGACATGGTGCTACCTAACCAATTATCCCCAAACCACTTTGGAGTAAATAAAATGTCTACAATAATAATAATTAGTCAGTTAAAAAGAAAACAATATCATGCACTCCTGGTGGGAATTAGGTGGATTTCAGAACACAGCATTTTATTAACTGAGACTATTAGACCAAGAGATGACAACTTTGGGATTAAAAAAAAAAAAAAAAAGTCACCTTCATTAATTTACTCTGAGACTTGAGTATAAGGGAGCACCCCTAGACTTTGGGCATCTTTGACCCATTGTAACCAGTGATTCCAGGTTCAGGTAAATTTGCCAGTGATGGGTTTCTAAGATTTTGCTCTTAATAGGCATGTTAGCATAAATGTGAGAATTTACATTATGATTAGGACTGTATTAAAATAACAAGAAATATTAAAAAAGAAGCAATGACCAGTAGATGACATTTATATAGTGTGAAGAGACATATACATCTCTTCAAACATACATAAAAGGCCTGACATTTCTTCAGGGTGAGATTTGTCTACAAAAAAACAGCATGAGTGAAAATACCCCAAGTAAGAGGGGGTTACACATGCACCCACTTCAACAGGCAAAAAGCAGAAATACTAGCTGCTAAAAACAGAAACCAGGTCTGCAATTAGGAATTAAGAAAATTGGGAAGATTGCAATTAGTATTATTGGACACCCGAGATCACACAGAGCTGATACTTACAAAGTTATTCAGACCATTGTTTTACACACTGCAAACAACTTTTTGCTGTTAATTCTATGACATTGATTTAGTCAGATTACAGTAGAAGTTATTGCTGGGCATTTAAAATATATCTTAGCAACTGAGTGACATCTTCAGCATCTTTTACTTTTGCAACATAAAGGAAGCCAAGAATAAATCGGAAAGATTCAGTGTTCCAGTGAGAGCATCAGCAAATAGACAACTAAAATTCTGGTCAAGGGATCGATACAATCTCACTGCATAGATCACACTGACAGAGTAGGGGGAAGAATTTTCTCATCACTCTCTTTATTTTGAATCCAAATGGATGTAATGCACATTCTTTATTTTGTGTCCTGAAAGAAGTTAACATGTATAGCTGTGCTACCAAATAGCACTTTTAACCAGTAAGCTGTAAAAAATGTTTCCGTGCCATGTTTCTCAATATTAAGGACATGGCAGTAAGTAAAATAACTTCATGTGTATAGGTAATGTCACCAGTCTTCTCTAAACTGTACGTACTTCACATTCTTTAATTATTGTCCACTGGATTTACTAGAAATTTAAAAGACAACATAACAACGTGAGTCTGAACTTTCTACACAAAACCCAATTGTCTGATCATCCTGAGACAAAGGAAACTATTTCCTGTGAAGTCTGCAGCAAGAAAAATTGTGTGAACCATCTTAGCAGCTATGACATATAGAAATATTAGACCACCTACTGCAGTATTCTGAAGTCTACATAGTTCTAAAAGATAAGGTAAAATATGGAGTACAATGAATGTGCAGATTCGTTTTCATGGTGACTCATCTTGACTGGTGGGAGACCAAGACAACTACCCATAAAGGATAATGCACAGCAGCAAGAAATCATATACTTTATGATGCTCTTCTTCACAGGCTAGATTGTGTCTGTCCTTAAACTTCTATAGTTAGGCATGAGGCAGACAAGTTTAAGTACTTCTGGCCTTGTTGAAAGTTCGGGTAAAACCATAAACTATCAGGTGGGAACATATAGAGAGGATGGAGAAAAATCTCTACTATGATGCAGGCTAGTGAAGATAAAGCAATGAATCAAATGAGATCTTCATCGGTCCCTCCATTATTGCTCCATTGTGATTTCTGTGACATGTATGTATCAACATATTTGCCTGTTTATGTTCTCATACCACTCCTCCTCCTGCAGTAGCCAAACGCTTCTGGCATCCTGACAATATGTTTCATTTCCAATTTTCTAGGTACTTCAAAGAAGTATTCACCTTTCATTGCAGCCACTAACCTCTTGCAACTGTGTGTTTCTCCATGTTTTACTATCCACTTCAAAAAAGGGCTAGCAATTATTTGCCTGATGTTTCTCTAACTTTGACCACCTTGAAATGTGATTTTATGATTTTTGTTGAAATGTAGGACATGGATCCCTTGCAGGCTTTTACAAACATGAGAGTTCCCATGTGTCGTTGACACTGATGAATTGCTAGAACAGTACAGAAGAACTCGGAAGTGGCAACAGAGCTGGCTCTACCAGAGTTAACTTGAGCTCCTGAGAGGAACCGGAGGGGGTTTTGATGTTTTTTATTACATGATATCAATTAAGCATTTAATAAGTAACAATAGAAAGCAACTTTCCAATGGAATTTTTAACACAATGGAAACAAATTACCTTTGAGATGGTTATCATTTGAAATCTTGAGTAGAATAAAAATAAGACAAATGCCAACACATATTCATCCAGATTGCCCAAAACAATTTTCCAGGCATCCCTGTTTCAAATCAAGTAAATCTGTGCAGCTTCTCTTTGACAGCAACACAAAATCCCCCATGAAACATACTGAGTAGCACAGCTGATATAGAAGGCTAGCAGAATATACTGCACCAAGCAGCTTTTGTTTTGAAGTGGGTACTTCTCTTATGCAATTCTCTTAGAATTTGCTTCTTTCAAAGAATGAAAGAAAAAAAAAAGCCTCAGCAAACAAAACCACAATTCCCATACATTTCTCAACTCAGATTATATTTCCACACTTAGGCACAGTTTATTCAACAACAACACTAAAATTCTAGCGCTGGCACAGAAACTGTATTTGTATCCCTTGGCTGGAGTAAAGGACCAAATGTTGCATGATGAGTGGGGTGAAGGTGTTCAGTAAAAGAGAATTATCCACTCACTAAACAAAAATGATGACAATAATTAAAAAATAGTATAATACCAGCAATGTGCTGATTAGGCATGCTAGTAGCTTTAACAATTCCCTTCTATTTTGAGCCTTTTTATAGTAACCAGGAACTTGATGCAAACTACCGTGAACAATGTTAGTGGTGTAAGACTATGGACCAGACCTAGCTGTACTGAAGGGCAAACACTGAATTACAAGCTTATGACGCTGTCCCTGTACATATAGCCAAGGAGAGACAAATCTAAGCTTAATAATAAAAACTTCTGAGCAATTCAACAGACTCATTTGAGTGACAGGTACCAGGGAGAGTGCAAGTGGTCACCCCCTCTTTACACTTCTCACACAAAAGATGTTTTTTTTCGCACTCTCAGGCTATCAGAATGAGCAGCATATTTTGCTCTTTTTGCCACTGAGAGAAGGAGGGACACAGCGGAGAGAAGATGAAGTGTTGGTGTGTTTGCTGTCCAGGCAGGTATGCAAAAACAAACCAGACTACAAGGGAAAGAACAGACAGCATTACTCTGAAGAGCAGTATAGGCCCTACAGGCCACCTGTTCAGAAGGGAGAAATGGTCCCTTACTGAGCTCTCCCACGTTTGTACAATGTCTGACATCACCCCTTTGCAACCTCACTCTGCATATCTCTACATATGTTTTCTCACCAGTGTACACAAAGTTGCGGACACTGTTCCTCCTCCCCCGGGCAAGAAGATCCTTTAATTTTTCCAAGACATGCTGTCACATCCACAGATTCCTGCTGCTTATTTCTGGTGTGATTTCCATATGCACAACACTTCTATTGCTGCGTGGCCTTCTCTACAGTACAGACAGAGAGAATATCATCTTTGTCCCCTCCCATGGCCAGCCCTCCCTCAACACCACATTAGTGCTTACTTTCTTGCTTGTCCCATCTTTTCCCTGAACTGCTTGCAGAGTGTGTCCAATACAGCACAGACCAAGTGTTTGCTTGGTGCTTCCCCAGACACGTTAGCAGCTTTAACATCTTGCACTCTCCCCTACTTTTTCTGTGATTTTCTCAGCACCTTAGA
Organism: Anser cygnoides; assembly: GCF_040182565.1. Taxonomy (NCBI): domain Eukaryota; kingdom Metazoa; phylum Chordata; class Aves; order Anseriformes; family Anatidae; genus Anser; species Anser cygnoides. Next base: position 71,722,297 of record NC_089874.1, read on the forward strand.
AACTTTCAGGAGGATATGAAAGAAAACCTCAAGTGCTCCACACTCACATGTGGACTTTCCCTTCCATTGTGCACAAGTTCAGTTACATGCTTTTCAGCCTTTGATTTTCTTTAATCAGAAGAAGGAAGTCGGCTGAGGAAGGAGGATATGAGCTGCCTTTCATGCTTATTCTACTTCTTAGGTCCAATAAAGAGGACAGCACAAGGCTGCTCAGGGAATTAAGTGCAAGATAATCAAATAAATGACTCAGAGGGGTCTGCACCCTGCTAGCTAACCTGAGCTTTCCCCCTCATGTGCCTGAGCTTTGGGGAAGGAGTGTTTCTCGTTAACAGGAGTTAGTGACTTTGCTCGCCCGCCCTCTCCTCTACCACCTCATGCTCATCTTTATTAGCTTTTTCACACTACACAGTCCTCTCATCGATTACAAGGGCCAGCACAAAGCAACCTAATGATGGGTCAGTCTTAATGAGAAAAGCGGCTGCTCTTGAAGTGGTGCGGCTTCGTCCTGCACCCTGCCGAGCAATGGCATGTAGAGCTCTGTCTCCTTTTAGAGAGCAGAGCCATGGAAAATCAACAGTGAACAGCCTGGTGCCTCTGAACAGAGAGGGACATGTGCATGGCTATTTAGTGCTGTAAAGGAGAGAGCATTTGCACAGACAGGAGTGAACATAAGGAGGCCTTCAGAGAAGAATGGGGCCTTGGCAAATTTATAGACTCCCCTGAAAGAAAGTGATTACAGATCATTATCCAATTGAGGCAGATTGATGGGTTAGGGTCAAAGTAATACTGCAGAGCTCACTGGAGGGACAATGCCTGCTTGTCAGTTCTGTCCGAGAAAAGAAAGAGAAGGGAAACTGCCACACAGAGAGGAAAGACTTAAGCTTTTCCAGTCTCTATCTGAAAAATCTTTACTTATTGTGAACATGTGTTCCTAAAAAACAAAAATAAAAAAAAAAATTGCAGGAGCAGTATCACCAAGTTAAAACTGGACTTTCAGAATTGCAAGTAATTGTGCAAATACTGTGCAAACAGTATGCGTAAAAAGCCTTGTGACCGCTACTCTCAGAGATCTCAATGAGTATTAGTATTAACAACATAGAAATCACATCTTTATTTCATTAAAAAAAGAAGCCAAAGACATCTTCTAAAATAAATGTGTGTATATATATATATATGTATATACATTTTGGTGAAAGAAGGACGGTTTTGTTAACAGCTACGGTTGAACAGATTTGAAACCCTGCAACATCTGGTCAAGCAAAACTCAGCAATAGGGACATCAAATAAAACAAGAATAAATGTGCTTCTATTGTTTCTTCTGTATTGATTTTTAGACTGTTTAAAAGTGCTTTGAATTCATACACTTTTCAAACAGCCATAGAAATAGAAACAACATGGCCCAAAAAGCAGCTCACAGCATTTATTGGGCATTTGCCTCCCATTTTCCTGTATGATTTTGGAATGTAAAGAATTTGAGCAAAGAGGGAAGACAATTCATTCATGAGAGACCTGATTTGCCTTTTAATTGTGTTTATTTATTAACTTCTCTGTTGTTCCCAATGTCTCAGAAGCAGAGCACCACACACACTTTAATGGATCTGCTGTCCCAGGGGATAGCAGAGCAGCACTGGCCCTGTTTCAAATAAAGGCTCAGTAGGGCAGTTTGCCTTGGGGCCATTGTCTTGAGAGTTTAGCAGGGGTTCCCTTCAGTTCCATTATACAACCATCACAGATATGGAAGTTACAGTCTCAGCATTAGCTGTGGCTTTCCAGGCACCTTGGTGCATTCTTGCAGAGGCTGTTCAGTCACAAAAGGGTCTATCCTGACTCAGAGCCTGTTGAAAAGCATACAGTAATTCAACTGTATGCTACAAGTGACTTCAACCCAGGCACATGGTAGTCCTGCCAGAGTTACCTGAAAAAACTGTGAGAATACCAGGTACAGATACTGGTTTCTCAATTCCCATTCTCTGATCTTTTACAGCCATAAAAAGATCTGTCCCAAAGCCATTAGATAAACTCGGGCTCAGCCTTGCAAAGAACTCCCGATATACTCAGTCTTGCTTGTTCTCACTTAGTGCAGTAAGGATAACAAAGGAAACACCAACATTTACCAACATTTCTGGTTTCACACTCATCTGCAACTTCTAAAACTGCTAAAAGCTTCAGGATAGACTCCCAGATTCTTACAACATGCAGTACTTCTGTACAGCATACGTTTCTTTACATTTAGTTGGTAACATTGGTAGCATCCTAGATGCAGGATGACCATATTCCTTCTACTGAGTGCTTATAAAAAGGGATCTTTAATACCTTTGCTGGAAAGAAAGAGACCATTCACCAAATTCCTAGTCTGGGTACATCCCCTGGACTCTTAACTTTTTTTTTTTTTTGTCTCTTATGATTCTCAAAACACTAATTCTCAAAACTCTGTATTTTTGGTGTAACTGAGAGCCCTTCTCCACTGCCCCGAGGCTGTTTGTCATCTCACCTTCCATCTATAAAGAACCCCAAATGACATTCATCCCAGAAAAATGACTAGAAAGAGACGTGGGGGGCTGTTCAATAATATTTCACACAAGCCATTTTCCCCCACCTCAGCATCTAGTGAACTGGGGATACGTTGCATGGTAGAAAACAAGTCTGTGGTTGTTTGCCTACCTCACTCAGTTTGCTAGACTGGAGTTTTAAATTACACATGTATTCCCTGAACTAGACTTGACACTTTGAATCTTTCCATGTTTTCCTCATTCATCATTTCATTATTGGGTGTGACATAGAATCCTCTATGTCACATGACATAGAATTCTCTAAGTCACATATTCTTGAATCTTTTAGCATGCAATAGAGTTGTAACTGAAACAGGATACCAAGTATGAGCCAACACACACTGTGATAACAGTCACTTGAGGTGTTTTTGGGGGGGGGCTTTCCTTCCACCTTTTCTCTGCTTTGGTCCAGCTGCACATGTTAAAAGGCAGCTTGTAGCTACTCGTTACCTTGCTGATTGCACTTGTTTTCACTTGCCTCCCCTAGTTCTGCAGGAGATGTGCATATGTGCAGGACTCCATATGTTTTCAGAGATAGTCTGCTTTTTACTACCAGTAAGAATAATCTTGAGTACATATTGCACTGTCACAACATATTTTCTATATGAATCAGAAGGTAAAACTGGTGCATTGGAAAAGCAGACCATATTTTTAACAGGCAAATTCATAAACCATGCTTTTATGAACAGAGCAAGCTGCGGGGTGGGGGCTGGGGAGATCACAGGAAAACAGATGTGTGCTTATGATCTGAACTTTCTGTCCAACCAACATCATGTTACATTGGGGTTGATCCACGGATCCTCCTTTTAATGGAGTCTGGGTGATAAACTGTCCATACCATTTCAGTGAAATCAGTGTGAGCACACAGACTAGAAATCAGCACAGAGGAAGGTCAAAGGGGCAAAAATGGCTTTCCCTTCCATTTCAGTCAAGAAAACTATCAGCTATCCATGAAAAACACAAGTTCTACAAGCACTCAGCTGGGAATAAGTGAAGGAAAAGAGTGTTTCTCTCAAGGACACTTTCTGCTCTATTTATAGCTATAGTTATATGGCATTTAATGCTTGACCCACAGGGTCATAGGTAAGTAAGAATACACATCTGTGCATTTCTAAGAGTTATATTTCATCCATATGTGCAAAACAGTCACAGGAGAGCTGCAGAAAACTACACACTTGAGGTAGCAACCTTCTTAGTCCAGGGACAATCTCTGAATCATGTTAAGTCTGTCCTCTGGCAAATTTTGAGTTTCTATGACAATTCTGCTTGAGTGAAAACTCAGAGCAAAAATCCTGAGGCATTCAGTGTTGGTGGAAGTTTTGTCACTGAATTCTTAGGATCCAGGAGTTTAGCCTGAGAAAAACCTTGCTTTTGTATTCATTTTATAACGCTGACAAACAACACTACAGTCACAAAGGAATGAAGATGCAATCTTCCCTCAGAGAGTATACTTGTATAGCTTCCTATTCAGGCTTGTGAGAGAGTGAGAAACCAAATCATTTCATGTGTTCCAGTATCCTAGAAAAGTTGCCTTAAAATTAAGTTTTTAAGGCAAAAGAAAAAAAATCTGCCTAATATAGCTTTGTTGTTGTTGTTGTTGATTAGTTTTTTTTTTCTTTTTAAACAAGGGAGGCATCTTGACTCCATGGGTGAATTGGACTCACTAAAATATGTTTCTGCCTGCTGAGTTTTATCATAACAGTACACAATGTTCTTTGTGTTGATATACCATCCCCTCTACATAGAACTGGAAGAACACTGACAAAAATTTCAGATGCGTTATTTATGAGAAAATGCCAAAATTGTTCTGTATTATCCATTACCATTTTCTCAATTCTGCCTACAAACAGTTTGAATTACAAAACAATTTTTATGGTCTAAAAAAAAAAAAAAAAAAAAGCATTAAACTGGAAGAACACCTTCTCCATGCTCTCAGGTGGGTTATCTCTCAGGGATGTCTACATAGTGGGCATCACACTCACTATGTAGACAGGGATCACTACACAGTGCAAAGCTCCCTAAAGATCTACTGAAGCCTCCTCCCTACCAACAGAGCCAACTCTGTTACTTCAGTTGTACTGAGCTACTGTTTTTGATTTACCAAAATATATAACCTTGTGTTGCATTACATATGGGTAGCATTACTATTGTAGCTGTAAATCCTAAGAACACGAGCAACATCAGGTTTATATGGCTTACATATACTTTCTATTTAAAACAACATAAGAAAGGCCAATATTTTAGGAGATATTGATCAAATAAAATGTATTACCTTTCTACAGAAACATTAATTTTTGCATAAAACCATGAGTAAAAGGACATTTAATTTTACCAGTGAAGGGAACATGAAGACTCCCATCTGTCTATAAAATCCTTCATATTCTTTATTACTTTTCTGTCCCTAAAGACAGGTTTGACCATTGTGATCATCACTTTATGCACAGTGAAAAGTTGCCAAACCTCTCTGCCCCAGGTCACTCCCTCCAATCAAATCCAGGTCTGAAAGTTGTTACTGCATTCCTGCTGTTCACAGGTCTGCGGAGAGGACAAGGTAGAGAAACTGCAGCAGGTAGACAGGCTATAACAGGCTAATAAAAATACTAAGGAAACAGATTCAGCAAAACAGTACTGAATACAAAGGATGAATTATTCCTGGTGCTTTTCCAAGTGGTCCTGCTCTACTGAGACTGAGGTACATGAGTGATGAAGATACTGAAGGCTGTGCTTTTGAACATATTTTAACTATTCTATGAATAGAACAAGACTCTTGTATTTTGCAAGTCAGTTCAACACAGTGAAAGACTAGGCCCAGTTCCTTAGACCTACCCAAATAAACTGCAGGCAAAAATGTTGCTCAACTGCCCCACAGGGGACCTAGTATATTTTAGTCCACAAATACATGTGGTCTAATCAAAACTGCCATATAACAAGAAGCTAGCCAAGAAACCCAGACAGTTTGGTTAATGAGACAAACAGCAGCTTCGTATTCATTCCCTCCTAAACAAAGATCTGAGGAAGGGGTATGGGCTGAGGGGGGAGAGAGCACAAGGAGTACAGAGAGCCCACAAAGAGCAGCACAAGCAGACGGTCAATTAGGCAATGCTTCCAACTCTGATCTGAAGACCCATGGTAAACAGAGCAGCCATTCATGCACTAAGACATGCAAGTCAATAGAACTGATCACATGCTTGCCTGGTACTTACAGCTATGTTCACGAAACATCACATGGCAACATATGACGAAACTCAGCCTCTCATCACAAACTATAGTGGCAAAATGAAAAATGTCTTTGAATTCTTTTTTTTTTTTAATCAACATTGTTTTTTAATTCAAAACATTTTTCTGCTGAAATCTCATCAGTCATTGAAGTGAATTTTAAAGAACTCGCAATATCTCAGGCTCCATTTCTCAAGTGTTTCTTTCTCTGATTATCTGACGATTTTTATCTTCCAGAAAAATATATCAAGCTCGTTCGTGAAAACCATACATGCTACTATTCTTAAACACAAGACAATTACATTGTTTGTTTCAAGACACACATTGATCAAAACAAATGTCAGAAAATAATTTTCATTCCTATTTGGTGTTACTTCCCATTTGGCAAAATGTATTATGTTGTTTGCCTTTGTTGTTTCTAAAGCATCTGCTAGCAGTTACTGCCAGAAATGTGATAATGACCATGGTCGACCAGTAGCTTGGGCTGGTGGATCCTGTGCTCTGAGCCTCAGATTAAGCAAATTGCAGATACTGCTTTCACTTACACAAGCAGTACATGTCAGCAAGCACAGTGGAAATTTGGGCTCTATTTTCTTCCACAAGGAGGAGACCAGGCCCATATATAGCACATCAGAAAGCCACAGAATGGAAGTAATCCAGGCTAACGGTATTGCAGTAAATAATCATACTATGATGGCTTGTATCTCTTTCTTTGAAAGCTGAATTAAGCCGTTCAGCTTGCTAGCAAGTTTGGGCAAGGAGGTTGCTCACAGACCAAGCCCTAAGAGCTTACAAGCAACTCTGTAACCTCCGAGCTGTTTTGCAAGGCTGTGTTAAAAAAATAAAATTAAATTAAAAAAAAAAAAAAGTAGCATTCTGCTGGCAGGGTTTTGGAAGCATTTGTATGGCTGGCTGAGCAAGAAGTTGTGGAATTACATAGTTCTCTTTAGAAGGCGAGTCTAACACACAACCTTGAATGTAGAATGAGATTTCTGTTCTTTATTCTGTGCCCACCTCCCAATATGTGGTATGTTTGGCATCAAGAGACAAAACAAAGAAAATGAGAAGAAATTGTAGCATGAATCATCAGTTTTAAATGGGCAAATTTTTCAGTGTTTGTTTTTCCTAGCAATACACCTTGAAGGAAAGACAATGAAACCTTCAACAGATCCCAAGAACTCTATTTCCTGCCAATGGCTTATGAAGGCAAGAGGAATAGATATTAGGAGCATAAATGTGATAGTTGCAAAAGTGAGGCTACTAAACTGTGTTAACAGAAAGGAGGAAAAAAAGAAGGATACAGTGAGACCTAACTTGTTAAATCTACATCAAATCTACATCAAATCTACACCAATCTACATTTTGTACATCAAAAACAGTTCAGTTATATCTGAAGAATAAATGGTCTATCACAGAAAAATTTAGGACTGCTGGTGTAAAAAAAATCCACAAATAAAATATACCATCAAGTGTGCCTTTCATTTTGGTCTGTAGGACTCCTCAAAAACTGTAAAAGAATTTGCGCATGTCTCTCATCATTCTGAAATACACATGATTAGAAATCTGCTAGAATTAAGCTGCCAGAGGCAGCAGTCCTGTTACATACTGTTGGCCTGTGTGTCTGACATGTGACATTTCCCTAAATCCTGTCAGGGATAATCTATCATGTAACCACCTTTTGGATTATACTTTGAGACTGTGGTCTTTTAGCACAAAGAAATATGCTTCAAATTATGATGCTCCCCATTAGGAAGCTAATCGCTGTCCTTGTGCAAGGGAAAATATTACGATATAGCCAAATACATACTAAACACCAGTGCAAAGTATCAGGAGTGAACAGAAGCATAAGCCAGCCCTAATGCTGAGACGCTGTAGTGCCTATTGCCTAAAAAGATTTTGTCTCCTCTGCTTGTGCTCCAGAAATGAAGGTTTTCTGCATTTGCATCTATTTTAATATCCATAGGTCTGATGGAAGGGCAGTATCCTATGGCATCTGTACTACAAACTGGTCTGTAGGAAATATCCAGATGACAATCTGGAAAGACACAGGTACTCCAGAATGCTATTATTTCCTTTACTATCAAATGAGAAGGTCTTTTACTGAGTTCTTTTCAATCACCTCTCTGTCACCCTATCCTCCCTCAAACCAATTAATCTTCATTGAGTTTTGCATAGTGCCATACATACGGGAAATTTGCCTTGGTTTAGTCTGAAGCCCAAAGTCTCCTGATTCTGAACTTCCCTGTGAAAATGAAATAGCAGACAATGAACATATGGTAGATGCACAACAGAATGGCTTGGCATAGAAGAAATTGGTCAACAGGAATATGGCCTGATATTAATGCATTAGGAAAATATGCTGACTGGTACTCTACCCCTCCTGGAATTGTGAGTTGCTCTGGATGAACCAGATGGATAGGAGACACCAAACATACTACTAGGAAAGCTGTCACCACCAGTCAAAAGATAGGAGCTGTGGAAATGAACAAGGAGCTTAGAGCCAACACAGAATGAATAAATATTAAAGATTTAGCAGAATAATTTAAAGTGGAACAACTTGTAAAGTAGACCATTATGGCAATGATGAGTAGTTTATATGCTCTATAGTGAATTATTTAATTTTATTTTATCCTCAGAGAAAATTCATTGTATTTCAGTAGTATGACCACAATACATGGAACTCACCAGGATCCCATTGGTGATATTCTGAGACATCTGTTTTTCAACCTAGTCATGAATGATTTGGAAGACAGGCTGAATGATGAGGTGACTAAGTTTGGTGTTGATACAAAATCATCTGTGGTCAAACTGACTGAGAACAGCTGCAGAAAGATATCATGGTATTCAGTGACTGGGTAAAAATATGGCAGATGGGATGCCCTAGAAATAAGTTCAAAATAATGCACATGCAAAAACCATGTGCCACTGTATATAACTGCTGTGTCCAATACTGCATCTGTTTCTAGATACCCCCACACCTCAGAAGAGATGCAGAAGAGATGGAACAGTGGAGAGAAGAGCAGAAAAGATGATCAGATGTGTGAAAAAGCTTCTTTACATGGAGATATTAAATAATCTAGGGCACTTTGCCTGTGAGAGTCACTTAAAATGGAAAAATATGATCCAAGTCCCTAAGATCATAGATGTTGAGAAGAAAATGAATACAGTGTTTTCCCCTTATGTTAGTTATATGTATGATGTGTGTACCCATTATTTTCCATAACCTAAAAAGTAAGAACCACAACTGAAACCAGCACCTTTAGAAAAAATGAAAGGAAGTGTTTGTTCTCAAGAGACATAGCCTTACCAATGGCATACTTGGTATGTCAAAAGTATAAATGAGTTCAAAACATCATTAAATGCGTTCATGAAGGAAAGGTCTATTGGGACATATTAAACACAAAGACAGAAATACAATACCTAGCTCAGGAAATCCCTGAAGGGCAGGTTTTTAGACCTGGTAGGCTACTCCAGAGGCAATGTCTCTGCACTTGCCCCACTGCCACCCTCATTCCTAGGCTCCTGTTACTGACCACAGTCAGACACAGTTGCACTTACATTACACCAGCGAGGAAAGCCTCATCTATATTTGTACACCTCTGAGGAACTTATATATAATTCTAAGTGCAACTAAAAAGTTAGATATTTTTTACAGTCAACTCCAGATTTCTTACTGTAATGTCAACTAATTATTGTATCCATCAACTTTTAATAATGATATTTGTAGTTTATTCCTCTGCTTTAGTAAATACCTTCCCAAGCTCTCCAAGTCTGTGAATACAGACACATGGCTTACACAAGTAAGCCAGGAGTGGACACGCTTGGTTGCCTGTCTGTTTAATTAGAAACTGAAACGAAAGGCATCCTGCCGCAGGGAGACAACCAGGCTGCAGACTGTGACACTGCCATAGCCTTGCTCTGTCTCTCTTTAGCCTTAAGCAAATCTGATCTTGGGCACCCTGACCCTGACTAATTGCAGACTGTTTCCTGTGATGCTGAGAAGCTCTTTCCACCCATTGCAGGACTATTAAGCTTCTCTTCTCTGGCTGATAATTAAGCAGCAGAATGCCAAAATTTTTTTTGTTGTTGTTCCTGTTGGTTTTTGTTTTTCACATCCGTCTTCCCTCCTCCTTTCCAATCCCCTGCTATACAAAGGCCAGCTGGATGCATTCGTTTGTCATTTTGTCACACTGTTCAGAGACAAAGATGTCATATCACCTTTCAGAAGGTGATAAATGCACTAACTTGAGAGACAAAGTGTCAGGACACTAATGAAAATCTCTAGTGACTAGACAGCAAGGATAACCTCATTTTAAGTGAGTCTGTAAAGAAAAGACAACTTTATCAGCCTATGCAAATGTCAAGCCTGAAGTACACTGGTTTAATGTGGCAGAATATTTTTCTGTCAGGAACAACGTGCATTATACAGAGTTATTTCCAAATAACTATGTAAACAAATTAAAATGTCATGCGTAAAATAAATGAAATACTCGTCTCTTCTAGCTGTTATCTTGATATCTAGCTTTACAAAACAATGTGGAGGATTTGCTTTTCAGATTTTTTTTTTCATTTTTTAATTGAATACAAATCATGCAGGAGAATTACGTGTATTTTTGATATCCTAATGAAAATGGCAACTAAAATTATTCATCAAAACTTTACCAGCCATAAAGGCTTCACTAGGTCATTATATTAGTTTATTAGGTAAAATTAAATAAAATAAAAAAAGACTTTAAACAAATTATAACCAGCTTGCAAAATAACAAATATATTGTGTATGAGAAAATTAACTCTGAGTGCACCAGCTACCATATGTAAAATGCCCATTATTTGTCCGTCCCTTTGAAAATCATTTTATTGGAATGTATCAGTTAAACTAAAACACATGACCCTCCTTCTTGTGACATGAAAGAAACCACTGAAGAGAAGTCTTCCCCCTACCCCACCCCAACTCATGTGAACTTTCTGGGGGGAAAAACAGCAGCTTCAAGGATTTTTATCAACGTCTGCATAATGACAAGTGCATCACATGCATCCTGAACTATTAGCTGCCTACATCTGAAAGAATTTGGTCAACATTTAGGAATTCGCTTAATGAAAGGCTGGCCTATTAAAGCTCTGCTAGCTTTGGAAGTTGATTGAGCCTTTCTTTTCAACTTCCTGCATCATTGTAAATGATGTTATGCAGTGCCCTCATGTGATATAGTCTAGACAACAAGCTTGCATTGTAACACCAAAAAAAATCCAAGTACCAGGTGATACGTTTCCGCTTGGAGATGCAACTATGTAATACAAGGCTCTTTACAAATCCCTATGTGAAATCCAGATTGAAAAAGTAACAGCTCCAAAAGGCATCTACTTATACTCTAGAGAGATAAAGGGACAACATTTCCCCTCGTATGTTCACATGACGCTTGAATCAACAGTTACAGAAACAAACAGTAAATGAGTAGAAAATTAAAAGCTAATGGGCTATATTTCCTCTGTCAGACCACTGAAATCAACTGAGACCAGTATTAGGCTGCTTAAGCTCTGGCTTTAATTTTTAGCTGAAACATGAATTTGCCTTTTCTACAACTTCCTTTTCTATGACTTTACTCTCTTGATGCTTTGAGACCAGCGTGAAATGGACTGCAAGAGCAGCAGGTGCTGCACTGGGCAGGCATTGCTACTTTGTGATACCTGTTGATGAACATAATGCCTGATGTGGAGGAACACGCAACAGGATGGCATTAAAGGAAGAAGCAGTTAGCATAAGGAGGACATGTCAGCAGGGGATCCCACCAGTTGGTAGAGCACTCACCTTCATCCCAAAGACAGCTATGTTGTCGGGTTTATGTGACAAGAAAGACACGTTTTCTCACAATTGCACAGAAACAGGTTTTCTTTTGATATGACCTCATTTTCTTTCCATGGCTTTTGTGTGTGTCAGCACTACAAAACAATGTCAGATGGGTGGTGGCACTGGAGACTGGAATCATTATCAAAAATGTCTGATCTTGTCAATTTTGGATTCGTAGGCAGAGTGCCCACAAATGAGGATGGGAGTGGACTCCAACTCCATAGGATAGGTAAAGCACAAGGAACAACATGCAAGAGTTATTCACCTTCTGAGGCTTGGGAAAAGAGTTGTGTCACATGCATTTGGCACAGGGTCCCTCAATGAGACACCTGATGAATAGCTTATGAAATTACATTTATGAAATTAAATTTAATTTTAGAACAAATGTACAGACAGCATGCATTCCAGCTAATTTTTCTTTAGGCTCCAAGAACTGACTTCTTTTCCCCCTCTATTTTGTTTCCCAAACTGATTACCTACTTAACTCTTCAAATAATTACCCCTGTTGACTTTGATCTATAGTTACTAGTGGAATAACACCTTCTTCTGGGAGGGCAGGGTGCCAGCTTCCTTCAAATAAAAGGTCTGGGTTTATGAATTCATTTCTTGATGATCTCACCAATTACCTTCTTGTCTCTGATCTTCCCTTTTGGGTAAGGTTATTGGAAAAGCTGAGCAAGGTAACTAGTCTCAGGACAAATTTATCCTCATCTATTGTAACTTGCCTTCAAAACTGGATGCAGCACAGAGACTTTATTGCTCCCAGTGTGGAAGAGCTCAACATAATGACACACAAGAGACAGGGCAAACATAGATGTTTAAGCACAGGCAAATGACAGCTTTTATATCAATGATCAGAAGATTTCCTCGTGACTTGTACAAGAATTTATGGGGAGGTAATGTCATAGTGTTCTTGATTTGTTCTGCACCTCTCATTCAAAAGAAATCAATAAAATAACTACTAGTATCTGTCTAAACATCACCAGAAGCAGAGCTTCTCCAAGATAAACTCCGTTCAGCACACACAAGACCAATGACAAAGGATTTAAAGCACGCATCATGTTCACAGAATTATGCCCGTATTACCAGAGCTAGGCTGCCAGTGGAATGCAGAAATTGCTACTCATAAAACCCAGCAAACATCCAGCCTGTGATTTGGGGGTGAGAGGGTGTGGTAGCTAAAAATAGTGCAAGCACTAATAATGGCTGGAATTGGACACCGGAGGGAGACACAGCCGCACACACTAAGCCAAAGACACTCTTGTCCTTTCTTGAATGAATATTGAGTGCATGCCCTCAGAAGGAAGCATGGAAGCCCCATTTTATCTGCCCACACCAGTAAGGAAGGAAATACAAAAAGAATGCTTTGGCCAGTTAATGAATCATAAAGCCCTACACTTTGTTGTTGGGGGAGAAGAAGAATGCAATTCCTGAATAAAGCCTGCAGGAATTCAGCATCAATGGTGTGGAACTTTTTTTGAATCAAGCCCTGAGAACCCATCATGATTTGCATTCATGTAAACACCTACATTTTTTCGTTAACTGAACTGATTTAACTGCTAATTAAAACTAGTCAGTAAACACAATGCAAAATTAAACCATTTACTGGGTAGATGCAAATGAGGCAAAGTTACAGCTTGGACACAACCAAAATAAGTAGAAGTACTACTCATCATCTGGCAAAATAGATCTTGAGGTAAATACTTTCCCCAGAGATGATGTAAAGCAATAATAAATAATAAAAAAAAAAATACTGCTGACTACATATGATCTTTTATTGACAAAATATGCTGGAATCCAGCTTCTTCTCTTTGAAAGAGTGACAAATTGAGCTCTGTGGATTTAAAAAACACTCTCCCATACAAGAAACATTTCAGAGGAAAGTCTGGATCTCAATTCACTCCTCTCCTCAGATATGTAGAGTTGCTCCTGTCTGTCAACGTCAATAATTTTGCCTCAGTCTGGACCATATATTTTTGATGGCTGTTTCTATGGCTTTACATTTTTGCGGGGGAAAGTATCTCCTTGGAGAACTACATTGTCTAATGTTAGGTGGAAGTAGTATTTTCTGACAGAAAAGGCCAGAAATGTGTGGCTCTGTCTGCAGTATGCCCATTCTCTACTTCCCCTTTCCACAGTACCCATGTGCTTTACAATCCCGACTGTATTTATTATCCTAAGACTCCCCTAGGACAGGGACACACAGAGTCATCCAAATTGAATTAACTTTGAACTGAAATAGGTAAAATAAGCATCGGACCCTACAAAAGAGCCAAGACAGCCCATGGTGTGGTCCTCCTACACCTATTTTGTGGAAGCCTGGACCCATGGACAAGTCCAGTTCTATTGAGTCACCTGGGCTCCTGGCCTGGTGCTTGGTAGCACTCAGGAGAGTTTCCTTAGGCAGGTTTGGATACGTAACAGATATCTCATTGAGGCATAACTCAGAGCTAAGTCAGATGCCTCCTATTAGACAGTAAACTGTCCTTCTGCTCTTTACCTTCTTTCACCGCTCCACAGAAATGCACTTGAGGACCCTCAGGCCAACGACAACATCCATCTCTGTGGCTCTGTAGCCCCATCTGAGGCCATTGGGTGAGGAAGGACAGTTCTGAGCTGTGGATCCTGCTCCCAGGACCTGATCCCGAATTTGTTTCCCCAACAGCTATCAAGCTGAGCCCTGGAAGGACTTCCCAAGCAAAACACATAACTCCTGACTTCCCAGCAGTTAGGTGTGGACTGGCCAGGAAGTCCAAGGCATTTCTAACAAAGAGCAAAGCCTGACCTGTCAGCATCTGGAGATAGTTAAGATGAAGTAAAGCACCCATGGAGTTTAGAGACTGCAGGAGCAGACAGTTTGCACTTCAGTCTGATCTAAAGCAACATGCCTGAGGCCTTGCAGAGAAGCAGGAAATGGCCCCTAGGCCTTCTGCCTCACCCACAGCCCCCCAAACCCTCTGCTGTCAGTTTAGCCATCGCTGGTCTCCCCTGAACAGCAAGATGCAGCTGAGCACAGGGGGACTGCAACCTGCCACACCTGAACAAGTGGGGCTGGGTCCCCCACAGATAGGTAGATAACCAGCCCTACTGCTGGCCCTAAAGCACCATGCAAAGCATCATCCAGATCATTTTGCTATCTGTATTACTAAATTGTTTTAACCCAGTAGGAAAAACTGAAAACAATAGCTTATTTATTTTAGCTAAGAAGTCTGCCAGCCCCACAACTGATTGTTAGTTGGTTTGCATTTAATAAGTCTTCTGTTTCAGAGGCTACCACATCCATTCTCGTTACCATCACTTTTATGACCCTCTATCTAAGAAGTCTTTTGTTTTCTTCATATTTTTCTCAGGCACCCTCAGATTCTTTTTGGCCTTTAACTGCTTCCCATTCTAACGCAAAAAAAAACACATGTCAAGAGGAGAAAAAGTGAACAAATAAGCACACTCTCCCTTCCTCAGACAATCCTGTAGAGGGACCAGGACCGGGTCAGGTCATTATTTTAATATTCCCCTTGCCTTTCATGGCTTCCATTAATAACACATATACCCCACTCCTCAGGTGTTACAGGCAGTGTGCTGTTCATCATGATATGTTTCTCCTACTTCCACATAAACCACTAGGAGCCATGGGAGACGATATGCTGAAGAGCATGTGGAGCTTCTGCTAGAACAGCAACTCTTACACAAGACACCTGTTATAGCTGTTGTGTACTAGGTTGGCTGACTGTTAGCTTTGAGGCAAACCAAAAGTAGTTATACTGTCAAAGGTATGCTACTTATCTGCATACTAAAAAGATGGAACTAATGCAAGCCAAAATCATTTTTCATTTCTTTCTGTAAGTACCATTACTAATATATTTCACTTGGTTAAAAATGCATTATATCCAGAGCTACTTCTTTAAATGTGTGTGCATAAATTTAGCTTGGATACTGTTAAATATAATTTCAAGCAGCAGAAACAAAATGGCATTTTGAAAAAAACGGCATTTAAGCAGAAACAAAGTCATTACAGTTAAAGTTTCACGAACACTGATAAGATTGCTTGGTAAAGCAGCTTAATAAAAACAAAAACAGAAACAAAGGACTGTATACATAAGCTATGGCTGTGGGAGACAGCTTCAGCCTGTAAATTCCCCACTGTAGGGAATACTTACCTAAGAACTGCCCCTTCTGAATGAAGAGGGCCACAAGGCAGAGCAGAGCTATACAGGTAGAAGAAGTTGGCTAGGGATGCTGAGGTGCAGCTGGTATCCCAGTTGTGGCATGATACAGTGTTCTGGAGAGTTACCTGGAGAGTAAGTGCTGAAAAACCTAGTTCAAATATCAAAAACAAGCTTCCCCCTGGCCCTGCTGCAGCAACAAAGCACATAGCTGTCTAAGGCAGAAGGTTGCTGGAACCAGCCCAGTGGCTGCTTATTTAGCCTGTGTGCCCAGTCTCCAGAAACCCAGGCTGCTGCTGCCACCACCACTGAAGGCAGAATCAGCATGCATGGGGTTTTCAGGACACCAAGATCACCATCCCCATAGCAAATGTTATTTTCTTCACTCTTCCCAACACATCCCACAGGCTGATACAGTAATCCATCCTGGCTCTGCTGTTTTCCCTTCTTTGTGCCTGTTGCCTCTAGATGGCCCCTTCTTGCTTTTGCTTACACAGCTGAGATGGATCTAGGAAGCTGAAGACATTAACTCCGGCTAAGTCCCACACCACTGTGGTTGTTCTAGGGTTCAAGCTAATGCAACAGGGCTGCACATCACTGCATTGTGCTATGTAGATATATGCACTGAATTTGTCACATCATTATCTGCGAGGAACAGGGCTGTGACAGCCATTTGAGCAACTGCCTTTCTACCAACCCAAAATATGTATTATTTAGTTCAAAGGTCCTTTGAAGTAAGGATTGTCCTCTATTGTATACCTGCATGGTGCCCTGCTGAATAGAGACTGGCTTTTGGTCACTGCCTCAAGGTAGTTCTGTAACACAAACGATTATTCATAATAAAATAAATATAATGGCTCACATCAAATGTCTAATGATACTGTTCAGGGGATCCTGGGGTTGTTTCTAAAATGTGTTCTTATCATATTAAAAATGTAGGATCTGGGTATAATTTCATTCCCTTTTACAGTATTTTAGATGACCAAGAGGCTATTTTCTCCTTGTTCTATCCACTTACAATCCTAGGAGTATTGCAGAGGGAACAAATAAAGACCAAAAGCCGTACCTATGATTATATGAATCTACATTTTATTACAAACACCCCTATCTCCATCCCTCTCCCTGTGCCAGAATAGTATTATGTGGCTTGCAAAATCAAGCATTCAGAAATGAGGAAGTTCAGATTGTCTCCACAGATCTAATTCAGTCACACTATTTATATGTATTACAACAGCATGCAAGTAATTACAGACTATTATTATCAAGTGAATTTCACCTTATCCAGAGCAGACTGGATGGTACGCATTTAATGAGTGACTTTGCAATGCTCTTTCTCCTCAGTGTGTGGTCCGCAACTCTATGGTTGGCACCCTATCTAGATCTTCAAATGATTTCTTCAGAGTCTTTCCGGTACCTTCATCATTATTGTACCCCAGTGCTTTACAGGTATCAATGTATTTATTTTCACAGCATCCTGGTGTGATAGCAATTGATTATCTCAATTTTACAAATGAGGAAGTGGGACACAGTATGATTGAAATCAAAAGCGTAACCTCATTCCAGATACCCAGTCTGAGATGCCACTGTTTTTTACAGATCTTTTCAAGTGCAGAGTACTGCCATTTACATGTCTAAGCACAACATGCTTCTTCTTGACCTCTACTCTTGGGTAGACAAAAGAAGAAAGACACTGTGATCAGAAATTGATCAGAAATCATCCCCAAAAACAACTTGCTTGAGGTCGTAAGAAAATCTGGTAGTAAGAGTAGAGAAGAAACCCCCATGATCCAGGCAAAGTTTAAGTGCTTTTACTATGAGAATAATGTCTTCCACCTGCAACACCTGAGTCCTTTAGACCTATCAGACACACTATGGAGCAAGGGTTCCCCAGACAACTGTCTCCTCCATTACACAACCTTGATTCAGTCCCATCCCACTAGGAAGTAACTTAAATAATGAAAAGCCCTACCACCCCACCCATAATTATGAAGCAAACTTCCACATATAGTCTCAAACACAGGGGCTTATGGAATGTTACTGAGGCATACAAAACAAGTTCAAGTTAAAATACTGACAAATTTATTTGCTCCAGAAGAAAAAACAAGCCATGTTCACTAAATTTAATACAAGACAGTAGAAAACAGAAAGGTTGACTATGGAACATATAAAAGGAATAATCACTATATAAGGTTTTCTCACTGGCCCATCTTCTGTGGAAAACAGAAGATGTGCATTAGAGAGAATACAACTCAAAACATTGTCACTTTTCTCATTGTATGTAGCAGTAAGATATTCATATCAAAATCATTTAACATACATTTTGCAGTGAAGCTATGTGTGTTTTTGCTTTGAAATGTGTCTACATCTGCTATTTCTTGGAGTGCAGAGCATTGCATCTGAAAGCTGGTACTGGGTCCCCATGCCATTAGAGAGGCTTGGACCCCCACAAGGCAGGAGCAACAAAGATCTCCAGCAGGGTGGTAAATGTGCCTGAGCTGTGCCATCTGCTGCCAGCACTGCCACCCAGCTCCGTGGTGCCCTGGCATCACAGGGTCTCACTACAGCTGTACACCCACAGCAGTCAATAAGTCTGTCTGCACTACCTGTGTGATAAACTACACTGGCAACTTTTAATTACCTTCATATGGGGTGGGAATGTGTGGGGAAGTTGCTGTCTTATAGAAGAAATCATATCCTCCTCTTCCTTTTTCCCTTTCACGCCTGAGGTGACTAAGTCTGGCTACTGACTACATTAGGTCCAGGATTTCCTAAGCCTACTATTGGGGGCCACTCCTGAAAATTATGTACATTTTAGCAATATTTTGGATAGATTTCTTCCAGTTTGGGGCCCTCAACTTCGATCAAACATTCTACATATGTTGGCTCAATGGAAAGTGTTAAATTGATGTGGGATCAGACCCGTCACTAAGCGCAGCAGTGGTTTTCTTCTTCTGCCCACTCAACAATGTATTTTTGTTTAGTCTAATACCATCAGGCTTTCTGAAGAAAAATCTAACTGCCTACTCAATTCAGTGAAAGAAGAATAATAAAAAAATGCACTAAGAGGGAATAGGATTTTTTTTTCCCTAGAGATAGATTTTTTTTTTCAGTCTACACAATATTCTAATTTTTTAAAACTTAGAATCACAGACAAATTGCAGCAGTTGACAGAGGACTGAAGAACTATAGAAGCAACAGAGTCCAAGGCCTCATTGTGGACAATGTTAAGTGCACAGGTAACATTTTTTTTAAAGTCAGGATCTCTCCACGATAAGCTATATTGAATGTTCATCTGCATTTATCATTTCAGAAAATTTGAACAGCTAGTCATTGTTAGAAGTATGTGGCTAACTTGCACAATACCAAAAAAAAAATCAGTGAAATCTTTAAAAAAATATTTTGGTACCATTAAATTCTATACTGAACCCAAACTTTCTCTTTATGGAAAAAAGTGTATTTTACTAGTACTGCAATTAATGAATGCCAGTTTATCAAGTATACTTCCATTACACACCGGACTGCTGATAGCCCAGTTCTGCCTTGTCATAAAAGTTCAGCCTTTTATGATCCTACCACCTACATGCCTGCCTAACTCAATTTCATGCCCATCTTCCGGATATTTTTCTCTCTCTATTTCCTATCTTCGCCCAACCTTATCAGCTAAACAGAGGATGCATGTGGCCTATTTTCTCTGTAAACTGGCCGCCACCTCTTTGCTGGCCAGCTAGTCTCTGTTTCTCAAACAGCCAAATGCATTGAGCTAAATATGCCATGATATTTTTCTGGGTAGAAGACCTGACACAGTTATTCTCTGCTACCTAGCCTCAGTTTTCATAATGCATTGGTTCCTCTCTGCAATTTGGTTGATGTCCTGACTCTCAAGTTCAACAGTCTCTACAGGAGTGATTGATGGATGCAGAGGATTTGGAGCTCCTTAAGGAGCCAAGCCACAAACATAAACTGCCAGGCAAACTACATGTTAATAAGAAGTATTAGGATCAAAAACTTGCAAATATCTGAAACTGGAGAAAATACGTACCCAAAAGCACAGCAGAGCCAGTATACTGAAACAACATATGCAATTGCTTAAGTATATACCAAGAGGAGAGAATTTTGTATACCGTTTAGGGTACACCATAAAAAAATAATTAAATAAAAAACTTTCTGAAAAAAAATCCTTTTAGTTTCCATGACACTAAAAATTTGCCATCTGCTATATGGAATTTTGTTTTTCCCTTTCATTGTAATTAACTTTTTATTGAATTAATTACTCCAGGTGAGCTGGAAGCAGCTGTTCTACCTCACCTGGTGTGGTGTACCCACCCCCAGCCTTGCCATTCACCATTCAGATGCAAATTGTCCCACTCCCCACATGAAATCATTGGCGTTCACCCAAAAAAGCCTGCTAGCTACAAAAAACAATAGCATGGCAGGCAGCTGCTGCCACACAGAAGGAAAAAAAGTTTTAGAAAAAAAAAAAAGGACATATTCCCTGCTTGGTCATTTAAAGATGCGTATTCTACTGAATAAAGCAGGTGAGAAGATATCCTAGATAAACACAGAGTGAATTTTAAATAAATTAGACGTGGTACCTACAGGTCACTGACCCTTTTCGTACGTGAGAACGAATATTTTAGCTACCTTGATTCATTATACATGCATGCATTTTTCTGAATAGATGTATACATAAATGCACGAACAATGAATCAAACCTATCAGGAAATTAGGATAAAAGTAGTGAGCTGAACTGGATTATCAAGAAGTTCTTATAATCGCTATAACATCATAATCAAGCATACAGAAAAGGTAGGAGTCCTCATTAAAGTATCCTCAATTTGGAGATCATGAATGAATTCCATGCATGTTTTTAAAAAGTAGGACACAAAAAGTAAAAAAAAAAAAAAAAAAATAGATGAAAGCTTCTATAAGATAAAACAACATATTGCATACACTATTCTCTTCCCATAAGAAAGCAAAAAAAGAATAATCTGTTTTTAAGTTTCAGTCACTTAATCTATTTATTAAGTGTTCCATTGGTAAAAGATCAGTAGAATAGAAAAGAAGTGAATCAAATCAAATGGAGTGGTGAGCATGGTAATGGAAGCCAGATCCTTATGGACAGATGATTACCATATCACATCACACAATCTATATTTATTAAGAGTGTATTGAGATACTGTGGCAGCTTTTCACAACAAGGATGGCTTCCACCTCTCGGTGGTACCCAGGTATGTGCAGAGCCCACTACAGCAATGTGGCCTTCATTATCCTTGAGACAGCACACGCTGTTCCTTTTTCTGCAGTACCTACAAAGTCAGTAACTGTTCATGTGTTTTTCCCTTTTATAGCTTTGATGTATTTTTCCCCCTCCTCTTTACAAACCTGTTCAAAGCCTAGGTTAAATCTCACCCTGCTGAGAGACAGATGCAGGGATGAGGTCCCTATTATCTGAAGTACTGAGTTGTTCATAGACAGCAACAGAAGCAACAAAATAGGATTGTGCAGCACAGGCATACGTGTCATTGCTGTTAGTAAAGTAATTACAGATTTGGCACTAGGCAAGCTTTCTGCTTGCCAAGACACTGGATGGAAGTTTAAGAAGCAAATGATTATCCCTACTCAGGGCAAAGCTGGTCAGTCAATCTGATATCAATTCCTCTGATGCAGCAGCACAAGACTGTGGTTGACTTCTGTGAGAGCACGCAGGTTTCACTTAGCTGAAACCCATTTCTGAGCATATCTATCCTGAAACTGCATGACTCTTACAGGCAGTCAGCTCCAGTGACTCACTAGTAACAGTAACTTCATAACAAGACACTTTTCTGGTCAGAATGCAGAAGGCAAAAAAAATCTCAAAATACAGTCACGAGAAGCTCTAATTCAAACAGTCTACATACAGTATTAGTACTGCCAACCACATTTCTGGATAACTTGTATGCTTTTATGAGTGCTGTTGTGGAGCTCAGGTTTTACAAGGTATTGTCCTAGTCACCATTTCCTTTATTTGGTGCTTTGACATTGACAGTAGAACAACAGCTGCCCCAAATTTGCCTTTGGGAAAAGAGTTTTATATTGATCCCATTATATTTCAGAACATCAGTAAATCCACATATAGTAATAAGATGTTGTTTTTATTGCTGCTATTATTTGTACTACAGTAGGACCTGAGACGAGTGTCAATCATGGGCCAGGAGTCAGCCATTCTCAGTAGGCTAAGAGCAAGAAAATATGTTCTTATACCTAAAAACTTACAGTTACTCTCACTTCCTGCATATGACAATAGTACTACAGTGTATTTTGAAAGTTCTTGTTACTGACTAGAAGGTTCTTTCTTGTTACTGGCTGGAACTTTTTTACATTTTTGAGGCATTTAACATGTGATCAGAAATCAGAAACATACATGAGTAACGAAGACCAAATCTGTGACAGAAAATATATTGAAGAGATATCAGATATGAAGTAGAACTGTAGACAGCTTGACTGTGGAATAACACTAATGCAATATACTGTTGCTGGAAGCCAAGCCAGTATCTCAAACACTGTAATGCGCAGTGTGGACATAGCAGCTCAGGGCAGAAGCAATTGCACCACATCAGTTACTCACGTGAGCTGTCCTTTGCCTCCTGTCCGTTACTGTTGTGGTTTAACCCGGCTGGCAGCTAAACACCACACAGCCGTTCGCTCACCCTCCCAACTCCCTCTCTGGGATGGGGGAGAGAAACGGGAAAGTGAAGCCTGTGAGTTGAGATAAAGACAGTTTATTAAGACAGGAATATAATAATAACAATAACAACAATAGTGATAATGATAATAGTATTAATAATAATAATGTGTAAAAAAACAAGTGATGCACAATGCAATTGCTCACCACCCGCTGACCGATGCCCAGCCTATCCCTGAGCAGCCGGCCCCCCCACCCCGGCCAGCCACCCCTATATATTGTTTAGCATGACGCCAGATGGTATGGAATACCCCTTTGGCCAGTTTGGGTCAGCTGTCCTGCGTCTGTCCCCTCCCAGCTCCTGCTGCACCCCCAGCCTGCTCGCTGGCAGGACAGAGCGAGAAGCTGAAAAGTCCTTGGCCTGGTGTAAACACTGCTCTGCAACAATTAAAACATCAGCATGTTATCAGCGCTCTTCTCATCCTAAATGCAAAACATAGCACCCTACCAGCTACTAGGAGGAAAATTAACTCTGTCCTAACTGGAACCAGGACAGTTACCATATGCAATTTAGTGATGTACAGAGTGTAGTGGGTTTACTTGGCAAGGTTTTGGTAGCGGGGGGCTGTGGGGTTGGCTTCTGCAAGAAGAATCCAGAAGCTGACCCATGTTAGATAAGGGCCCTGCTGCTGACCAGAGCCGAGCCAATAAGCGGTATTGTTCGCACCTCTGTGAGAGCATATTTAAGAAAAAGAAAAAAAGAAGAAAAAAACACCAAACTGCTGCTACACAGCAGCTGGGAGAGTGAGAAGAGTGAGAAACAGCCTTGCAGGCACCAAGGTCAGTGCAGAAGGAGGGGGAGAGGTGCGCCAGGCGCCAGAGCAGAAGTCCCCTGTGGCCTGTGGTGAGGACCATGGTGAAGCAGGCTGTCCCCCTGCAGCCCATGGAGTACCAAGGCAGAGTAGATCTCCATGCTGCAGCCCGTGGAGGAGCCCCTGGTGGAGCAGGTGGATGTGGCCTGGAGGAGGCTGCTGCCCGTGGAGAAACCCCGGAGGAGCAGTCCCCGGGCCAGAGCTACAGCCTGTGGAGAGGAGCCCATGCAGGAGCAGGGGGTCTGAAGGGAGCTGCTGCCTGTGGGGGACCCATGCTGGAGCAGTTTGCTCCTGGGGGATGGACCCCATGGTACGGAACCATGTGGGAGCAGTTCTTGACGAGCTGCTGCCTGTGGGTAGTCCACGCAGGATCAGTTCGGGAAGGACTGCATCCCGTGCGAGGGATGCCACGTTGGAGCAGGGGAAGAGAGTGACTGAGAAGGAACAGCGGTGACAAAGTGGTATAGACTGACTGCAAGCCCCATTCCCCCATCCCTCTGTGCCACTCGGGGGGAGGAGGTGGAAGAGGGTGGATGGGGGGAAGGTGTTTTTGGTTTCTTTCCTTTGTTTCTCACTTCTCTAGTTTGTAAGTAATAGGCAATAAATCTTACTGTCTCCTTACTCTGAGTCTGTTTTGCCCGTTACGATAATTGTTGAATAATCTCCATTATCTCTACCCTTGAGCCCTTTGTGTCATATTTTCTCCCCCTTCCCCTTTGAGGAGGGGGAGGGAGAGAGCAGCCGTGGTGGAACTTGGCTGCCCATCCAAGTAAAACCATCACACAGAGTTGTTTGATAAGTTTCAGGTGGCCCATAAATTATATCACAGTGATAAATGTAAGGCACACATACAGTAAGGATAACTGAAATGTAAAGAGCTCTTTTTGAAGAGCAAAGTGTACAGACTGTAAAGAAATATTGTTCTTCTCAAATCTTACCTTCTAGAAATTTCTGCTAATTTTAACTACTAGCTCTAGCTGAAAAGCAGAGAGTAAAGAGGAGCAGGGCTATGATGAGCACAACTGCACGTTTAAATGAGCATTATTTTTTTCCAGTTATTAAAAACACATACATGCTTACAGTAGTCTTCATTCATATAGAGGGATCTCAATGAAATGTGTTTACATATTATTTCCCTAGTGACATACTTCAAAAAAAACAAAAACACAGCAATGACCCTTTAAGTAAATAAACGATTTGCTAGAACTGCACATGAACAGTATTATTACTGTAGCAAAATCCACTGATCCCTGGAAAGCCACTAGAGATGATTTCTGATATGCAGGGTTTATGGGAGTAGATGCAGGTATATCCCAGAAGGTTGCTAAGGAACTAGTCAGATCTGCAGAAAATGCATGTATCTGCGTATAAAATATACCCCTATTTTTTGGATTAGGCAAACTAAGAAAGCTATGTGAAATGAGATATTCACATCAAGTTCTCCTTACTTTCCTTAATCGAGAAACCCCTGAGAACTGTAACTACGAATAATTCAATCTTTCACTAACATTTGGTGCAATTAATAACAGTATTTTAAAGCTGCTAGCTTTGTATATCTTTTCATGCATAATTAAATGGTGTTGATAAATAAGTTTTCAGCCAAGGAGCAAGCTAGGTTTGGTTTTAATGGCAGCAGCTTCTCCTGGCTTCACTACAATATGATAACCTGACATTGCCCCATCTCCATACACCCAGCAGTTAGCTTTCTTTTCTGCCACCACTCCCGCACTTTCTTAATTGTGCTGGAATTTTATGCTCTGTCTGAATCAGTAGCAGCCTGTCTGCTTCCTTCTCCCTGCCACACGTGTTAGCTGTTTGAAGCTGCGGTCAGAACACCTCATTTTCTTACAAGTACTAGTCACATAAGGCATGGTTTTTGCAATGCGATTTTCTGTTTCATGCTTTCAAACAATTCCAAATGGAAATGCAAAATAAAGAAATCTAAAAAACAGAGAGGTACTAATGCATTAGATTTTCTGCTCCTGTGACTAAACGAGCCCCAGCTTTGAAGTCACAAAAGAAGTCCAGAGAAATTCCCCTTCTTAAACACATGCTCCAAATTTCTGTGGTGGCACTACATGCTTTGTCATTTCAGTTTCCTTTTATCTCATTAGAGAGTTCCTCTAGCACATTACTTTATTGCATTTGCCAAAAAGAAACCCTATGACAAGGGCTCTTGTTATGGATTTCACGTAATTTTCCACTTTTTCTAATGTTTTTATTAAAAAAAAAAGATTTAATTTCCAGCACTTTCTGGTAAATAGGAAAAATTTTAAGTTATGAACCAAAAAATTTGTATGAGTGATTTGTATTTCTCAATTAGATCATAAATAAAAATACTGAACTCCAGGTTTTAAAGAACACAAAGACATCCATTTTTTTTGGCGTGTGTGTGTGTAATTTAGCTGGATTTTTAACACAGGGCCCTTTACATATTTTGAAGTGGCATACATGGATGCATCACCATTTTAAGTCCCACCTATCTATCTATCTCTCTATATATGAAAACTATTATCTCTTATAGTTTTTCAGACTTTTAAATTCAGCTGAAGAAAGGCAAAAGTAGAAACGTGGTTACTTTTCATCAAAATGCTAGACTGCTGCTACCACCCCACAGCCTTGAAACAAGCTCTGCTCCTAGAGATAGAACAAGAACAAACTTTCTAGTTGTAGTCTCAACCTGCTTTCTCTTTTGATAACAAACTTCAGTCTGGGCTAAGTTGGTTAACTGCATTCAGTAACCTCTCATTTTCTTGTGAGAGAATGATTTGTAAAGGAAAAATAATTACAGATATCAGGGTTAGCAGCTTAGGGGCTATAGCACACTTACATTATTCACCCTCTCAGTTTTCCTCATTCAAGTTTTCCTGTTTTTCTTGTGATCACACAGCCCACGTTCCTGAAAGCTCAAAGTATCTCAGAGGTTTGCAGACCACCAAGCAGTCTCAGACAATTTGATAGAGACTTTCTCAGTAATAGTGGAATAAGCTGAAGAAGGGAACTTGGTATTTTTTTGCAGATCTGGTCTGGATTTGTGCTTCAGGAGAGCTGACTGAACGGAGAAATAACATTTTGTTTTCACTCATTATGTTCATATTCTGAGCTAAGTTTGGAGAGAGAAGCCTACATCCAAGTAGTTAAATCCATAGTTATGAACCTTGAAAGATCTTTAAAGGGCTTGAATACCTGTGAGCTTTGGGCACTGAAAATCAATGTTAACATGTGACATTAAAAAGTGACAGTGTAATGCACAAGCCAAAGTCTGAGTTGCAAAATGGCATCAGACCAGAAACTGAAAAAAAGGTTGGGTACCCAGACACCTTTAAAACTCTGAGTCCCTAGATGGGCTAAGATGATGGACTTCTGAGGGTGCCTTGATTCTCAAATGCCTGAGCAACTTCTGATTTAGGTTCTAGAGGTCACTTAGCCACCTTGGAATACTTTTCTCCCAGATACTAACTATGTGATTAAAGAGTCAGCTGCCTGTAAGGCTAATGGCTTGTTTCCCCAAACCAGGAAGGGCTAAAATCATGCCAAAACCTTTTTCAGGCTTTTACCTCTGGCTCACTTTATTAATTCAGGGAAAAAAAAATGAAAATAAAATAAAAAACAGTCAACCAACAAGAACCATGTCTTACAAAATATGGGGTTCAGGTGACCATTTTCACACGCTTCTTCTCTCCCTGCACTAAAGTCAACTTATCTCCTGTAGTTCTTCTTCTTAAAGGGCTTTGTCAGCTCTTGGTACCAGAATGCTTGGCTCAAGCACTGACAGATCCAAATAAGTCAGGGAACCGGCAGAAGTTTTGGACTCTGAGGCCCTTCCCTCTTAAAGTGGCTGCCTTCCCCTGCAGGAGTGCTTGACCTCAAACTTCAGGACTAGCATCAAACCCTTTAAGAAATCAGCCCAGTAAAAACGTAGTTAAGCACCTACTTGGATATTTGATTTCTAGCTTCCATTTTTTAAAATATGCCTGCTGTTTTGAAAGCCCATTGCTGAAAGGCACTGCAGAACATGGTTGTTGTTAGCATTAAATGTCTGCATTCTTAATTCATTGTGGAAAGGAAAAAGTGAGTGAGGCACTACTCTCATAATAAAAGCAAGGTGCCCATATAGGGACCTTAGCTTGCTTAGCAATGGACACCTACAGCTGTTTTGGGACTGACGTGCTATTTAATGTTGTCCCTGTCTCTGTTGTAACATTTCTACTAACATTCCCTAAGCAGAATAATAATTGGCAAATTTGTTCAAACCATGGCCCCAGAAAAAAAGACCACTCTATTACAGTGAGCCACAGTCCAGCACTCTGTCACTAAATAACATGAAGCACAACGATGGATGTCATTTATGTACTAGCATGTGCAGAACAAAGTCCCCATTCTATGAATGGCCAATAGTGCACACAGCTTAAAGATAAATGCTTAAAGTCTTTATAAAACGTGGAGGGGGAAAAGGACAAAGAAGGGAAATACAATGCTGCGCAGGGCAACCTTGAGTAGAAATGATCAGGAGCTATTTGCCTCTTTAAAATCTTCCAGGCTTCTTTCTCCCCAGTCCTACCTGATCTCAGACATTCTCGAAAGAAAAAATTTCAGAATCAGGAACTCTGAGTCACCCTTACAGACTGATAACCCATATCTTTTGGCCTAACGCCATATATATAAGAAAGTATTTAATGTTAAATAAACCTCTATGTCTTTTAACTCAGGGGAAGGGTGGTGTTTTTTTTCCCTTTGTTGTTTTGATCTTGTTTTGCTGCCATTGAGGTTAATGGGAGGGGAAATTTTAACACAGTTCAAAGCAGCTCTTTTTTAAAGCAGGCATAAGAGCACAGAGAATGTAGCCTAAGCAGTCATTAGCTTTTAGCTAGTACAACCAGGAAGGTTTGATCAGATTGTAATTAATTTAACAGGGCAAAAGAGAGAAAGGAGACAAAAAGATGAACAAGAGGGGAGAAAGAAAGAAAACAGACGTTAATGGTATTGCTTTAATTCATTCCTACATGTGTCTCCACAAGTCCAGTGAAAACAAATGGCTACTCTACCCTCCCTGCTCACACTGTAAATTTTATTTTTTGTGTCATCTGACAACTGTTACTGTCACTTAATCATTGCTAGAGTACTTTAGGTGGAAGTGGCACCTCACAAACCATTTGAAAAGACAGACTCCACCTGCCCCAAATGATCTATAATCCAGGGCCAAATCTTTATAAATCCTGTGGCTCTGCAACTCACATTTATTCCACAAGAGCTCAGGAGCTCTCAGGAGTCAGCACTATTCAGCTGGATCATTCTCTGAATGAAGTCAATGGGAATTTTGCCAATGACTTCATTAGTTGAAGTCGCAAGCTATAATTCAGTGAGCTAGGATGTCAGAGCCAGCAGATCAAGCTTAGAAGAGAAACTCATGAAAATGAAAACTTGGCAGCATGCATAACTCTTCTGTTTGAGGTGAAACTTCAGCACTTCGGTAGATAATAACCTGGAACAGGGGTAGGACTGTAGGAACAAATCCATCTTGTGCTACTCCCATGAATATCTGCATTGATTTCAGTGGGAGTTACTGGCCTGAGTAAGGTGAGGATTTAGAGGTACATGTTCCTACACAGTGCAACGCATGAACTGTAGACATTTACAAGCATTTCAGGACTAACACCCAGCCCATTAAAAACAGCAAATTAGCCACTTGGGATTAACCCTGCAGTATGATATTCATTATTCACCAGCACAGCAATCCAGCAGAAACTAACTACGAAGTCTGATATTCATTAAACCACAGTACAGCATCTCTGCAGTGGTCTGTCTTTCAGCCCTGTGTGTGTGCAGTTGTGTGTCTGTGCTTATGTACATGTACTACAAAATATGATGGCAAGAGGGGGGGACATATTTTATAAAGGACACCAATTCAGCACAAGCAGTGGCTGGCCTCACAGGGATCTCTAGTAAATATGCCAAGTAACGTTTGGCTTCCAGGTCAGACAATTTTTTTTAATCCTAAATCTACTCATGCAAAGACACAGCTTATAGCTTGCAGATGGCTCATTCTGCTGATCTGCCAGTATTCCCACTCAGACTGTGGAATTATATCACATGAGCAAGGGGATTGCTGTCTTTTTTCATGGCTTTGTTATTGCAGGCAAATAAATATATAAATAAATATAGCTTAACAGAAAATAAGAAGAAGGATCCTGAATTCATATTTTGGTGGAGAGTCTTAAATTTAATTTAAGACAAAAATAAAGGCAAACATGAGCTTCCCATCAAACATTATCTCTTATTCATATGTTTATCAAGGCAGCCAGAAACTGAGGATGGAGTATATATTCTAAATAAAGGACGCACTAAAATTTATAGGCAGAAGTTTCTTTTTTTCTCTCACTACAGGGTTTACCTGTGTTTTCCATTGCTTTGCAAAATCTTAATACCATTTCCCCTAACAATGCCAATAATTAATAATGATTACCGTTATAAATACCAGGAGCTTCAAACTCATGAATACCACAAAGAATGATAAATGAGTATGAAAGCTTAAAATCAAATCCAGCTAAGGATAAACAAACTATTTACATGATATTAATATCAACTAAAAAATTTCAGTAGCATTGCACCTTTTTAAAGCAGGGACAATTATATTAATTCATTGAAATTGTTTACAGATTGTAACAATAAGTACAGAAAGTCTGACCTGTGAAATCTGCAGTCAGAAAAAAAAAATCCATTGATGCAATTGGAGCTAAGAAAAAAGAAAAAGTTTTTGTTTTTTCCTTTGGAAAATAATTTGGGTTGATAAAAGGTATTGACATATTTTTGATGCAATCAGATGGTTTCAACTGAAAAATCTACTTCTTAATAAATGAAGGGCTAAGTGTTTCACAACGATTCCAGGATGAGAGAGAGAGAGTGGAGAGACCCCACTGGGAAGGGCCCAAAAACGGGCCTTGAAGATGATTAAGGGACTGGAGCATCTCTTCTATGAAGAAAGGCTGAGAGCCAGGACTACTCAGCCTGGAGAAGAGAAGACTGGTGCGTGGGGGATCTCAGTGTGTGGAGCCAGACTCTTTTTGGTGATACCCAGTGCCAGGACAAGAGGCAGTGGGCACAACCTGAAACACAGGAGGTGCCATCTGAACATCAGGAAACACTTCCTTAGTGGGAAGGAGACTGAGCACTGGCACAGGTTGCCCAGAGAGGTTGTGGAGTTGCCCTCTTTGGAAATATTCAGAAGCTATCTGGACAACCTACTCTAGCTGTCCCTGATAGAGCAGGGAGGTTGGACCAGATGACATCCAGACATACCTTTCTACCTCAACCAATCTGTGATGCATCACGTGAAAGATGACGTCATTAACCTCAAATGAATTCTCTTTCATTTGGGTGAGGAAAGTGAAATAAATCTGGGTTAACCCGAATTATTTTTCCTCTCTTTCCTCCATTCATCCAGTAAACTGGAAAACTGACAGCCCTACTTTCAGCACAACCAATCTGGTGCCATTCCTGGTTCAGTTTTCCTTCTGACAATGATCCTAAAATAATTGGTACTAGGTGACCCCCTATTTGACCTATTCGCCTTTTTTCTGGCTGTACTGCCATGTTCTCATCCCTGAATATATATCCACAGCAATTAATTTAACTGAGCTTTTATGCTCAGCTTGAGTGTAAGTGAACTTTGCAGCACAGAGTGACC
Source organism: Anser cygnoides (assembly GCF_040182565.1). NCBI lineage: Eukaryota > Metazoa > Chordata > Aves > Anseriformes > Anatidae > Anser > Anser cygnoides. Next base: position 71,753,281 of record NC_089874.1, read on the forward strand.
TAAAATGAATAAAAGGAACCTGTTATCAGTGCAGTGGCCCTGTTCCCTTTGCCCTGTTTCTCACATCATAACAGTCCTAAGGAGCCTATTAGGAATTATCTTGCAAGAGATCTTTGCATGTAACATAATAAGAAAAATAAAATGTTAGCTTGACTAATAAAGACGGGAACTTATTCAGACAGCTTTCTGTTGTTTTGTCACATGGCATGTGAGAAATAAAGAGTGGTTGAATTAACTCTATAAATTTGAGGTTTTGGGATAAATAGACATCCAGATGTTTGGTTCCAGATCATGAGAACTGGAGCACTGGACAACTGACCACAGTGACATTACTTTTTACTTGTGTTACCAAAGTGTTTAAGAGAACCAGTCCTAGAGTGAGATCTCCATGGCAATCAACACTTTACAAAAATTAATAAGAGCTGCAAGAGATTATAATTGAAATGTAAAGAAAGTTGTTAATGGATAACAAATGGCTAGCCCACGAATAAAAGGGAACAAGAAGAAAATACTGATGAGTGAGTGGACAATATGCTTAAGGTTGTCAAACCTGGGGAAGTTTAGAAAGGCAATGAGAATTTTAAGGGAGACTCTGGAAGTTAGGCAATGGAGTGGACCTGAATGTTTCTGTGGAATTCCTCCTAAAAAATGAGTAAGAGAAACCACAGAGACATTTGAAAATTACAAAACCAGTAGAATATAAGCTAAGAAACCTTGAAAGTAAACATACCCATTCAAGTAATGTAAATAAAAGGAGTGTCACAGTTTAATTAAAGGGCTAGAAAATTGATATTTGCAGCATTATCTGAAAGGATGTAGTAGAACAGAAGTGTATCTATCCAGGAAAAAAAAAACTACCAGATCATCATGTGATAAGAACACATATTAATTAACAGTTTTGATTTAGAATATTCAGCTAAGAAAAAAAAGAAGGGAACTAGGTTCCAGGAAGTGTCTTCCAAGGAAAGACAATGATGATGATAGAGCAGAGAATGTAGAATAGCAGATAGGAGGGAAATAGAAAAGGTAATTAGGAATTCATGCAATTGGTAAACACATCACATTAAAGCAAATAAAATCCACAAGGTATTTTTCTAACACTACTTTCTTTAAAAGCTGTGGCTGTTGTTTCTACGATTTTGCTAAGAGATCTTGAATAGGGAGAAGCTGGTAATGCACATGCTTGTAAAACTGTTAGAGTACTGCCTAGTATACAAAAATATCCTGGAGCTTCTGCTCCACAAGAAGAAAATTATGCTATGCAATGTATAAGGGCAAACTATCTGGAGAGCATTTTGATACATCTCCTGCCTAGGAAAGAAAGCAGTCACAACAGTACAATCATTTTCAAATCTCATAAAAAGTTCAGTGCACATTTCAAGAGAGTATTGGGTCCCTCTTTTTTCCCCCCACTTTTATCAATGCCAGATTACCAATCCCTAAAGTGGATAATAGTTTCTACAGCCCTCCTTTGGGAGATTTCAGCTAGGTGTGGCCTAATTGCGAGATGTGCTGCCACATGAAAGCTTCTGCAGGGCAAGGAACAGAGATTTTATTCACATTTAAATCAATCTGTGGTAGGCAAAACAGAAGGATTTGTAGCCTGTTATGGTTGCAGGACCCTTCCAATTAGGGTTTAAGCGACGCCGTCAAGTTGGGATACGCAGAATAAGGAAAATGCATCAAATAATACATGTGGAAAATCATGTCAAAATATCCTTAACTCCAGTTTTGAAAACTCTTCAGAAGCCTATAGATTGAGTAAGGATCTAACAGATCTATGGAAAATAATCAGTGAAGGCAATGGAACAGCCTGATACAGAGTTGGATTTATGATCTGCAACTAGTTACTGTCACTGACTCGTGACCTTCTTTGCCCATCAGTAAAAATAATGGACAATATTATTTTACAGGGTGGAGGTTGTGAACCTTAATCTATTAACATTTTAAAAAGAATTGTGAGATCCTGAGATGAAGGCGCCAAATTTAATACTCATTGTTTAGGTTTTAGCCTGTCTGTGCTCAGACAGAACTCCCACTGAGACTGGGAGCTGAACAACAATTCCAGAAGTCAGTCCATTTTTCCTAGGAAAATGAGACAGTTGCAAAGTACAGTTTGCTGCATTCATTCAGTACCCTGGAGATACAGCATTATGGTTAGTTACACATCTCAGAAAGCTTCTTCAGCAATATTGCAAAGGCTTTGAATTCTTACAAGGCTATGCTGTCCAAGTAAAAAAAAAAGCTGCTGACAAAAGTAATAAGCTAGCACACCACACCTGACTAAACAGCATTGTTTTTTAGTCTAGAACCATGCCAAGTTCTCAAGCCAATGTAGTTACACAGTATCCCAGAACTGTATAAAATGCAGGTTTTACCACTACAGCAGCGAGCAACTTGCTGGGTGAGAAGGTATGCCCCAAACTGTCTTTTAGCTCAGCAATTTTCAGGAATCAACCTCCTCCCCCCACAAGAAACAACTCATCCTCAAATCCTAAAGGTGCTGGAATGTAAATAAGGTAAACTGAGACCTTAAATGATCTGCACATGCATACATTACCTACAGCATTTTTGGTTGCTAACTGTAAGCAGCTGCCAATTTCTCTCTAATTCTCAGACAACTTGCTAACTGATCTGCTAGTCCCAAAAGCATGTTATCTTTAATGTGCCTCTAATTTTGCTAAAAGCCTCTTATTTATAGTGTGCCTTTTATTTACTTATTTACCTTCAACTAATTAAAGCTATCATATAAAAAAAATGCAGAAAAACAAAGGCACACGTGTATGTGTCCTTGGTGAAAGGAGAAAAACTAATCTGTTCACTTAACTGGATGAACGTTGCAAAAGTTCTATTTTGCTTGGAAAAGCAATGCATGAGCAAAAGCTCCAAAACCTAGCATTATTATCTCTAATTACAATTGGCAATATGTGGCAATCATAATTATTCATTTATGCAAAATAGCTTACAGTGTCTCATTTTTTATTCCCTGTTAAAGGAAGGCTCAACAAAAGAAGAAAAAAGATTAAAGTGCTGAACATAATTGTGCTAAATGCTCAGTCATTTTGTTTTAAAAAAATACTACAAAACTAAACTGCTATTTCTGCAGAGACAGAAAATAATTTAACAAAGATGTATAGTATACTCTGCAGGTGGCAATGCATCCGGAAAACATTTCCCTGAAAAGGGGAGATATTTCACAACAAAATTGAAAGCCATAATTTTTGCCATTTTTGATAGGTGGAAAGAAAGAAAGGCGGAAAGAAAGAAACCTCCCTGTTTTAATCTAGCGTATGCTTTCTATGTTAGCAAAATGGTAATTTGCAAATAGTCAGAGGAGAGACCATGACCATAATAACTTGTTATGGTTCTGCAATACGATGCTATTCTATTTCAATTCTACCACAGTACACCAGCCAATTGAATAAGATCAAGTGCACTTCATAACAAGAAAACAAAAAGTAAGGGGCTGTTCATGCTACTCGCAGAAGTAATCTCTGTTTATGCATGTATTTCTACTGGAATATCCCTCTAACTGAGGCCTGCACAACCGAGCCTGTAAGAAGCCATGGCTCATAAGAGTTGTTAGTCATCCTCCTGTCAGGTGCTGAGGGTTGGGCACTGCACAGGACCACCTCCCAAAATAAACAAAGACTCAAACTCAGGACACCAGAGGCCAAAAAGCAAGTCTCAAGAAAATGTATGCCAAAAAGCTACTCATTAGGGAAAAACAAACAAACAAACAAAAAAAAGCTACTCCAAAACCTTGCTGAAACACACAGAACACACAGGGAGGCTTTGATTCTGACATGCAGCACGAGATGAGCAATCTTTATTCTTGGGTCCAAACTTACACAAGCTGATGAAACAATGCTCCCTACATCACACTTGTTCCAGTCTAAGAGGAAAACTGAAGGCAATGGAGCAATTTCTGTGAGAAGGATCTCTTGTGAAACCAATGTTTTTCTAGATGGATAGGCATTAAAAAACTATTTCAAAGTGTCTTAAAATTATAAAAATGTAGAAAACTTTAAAATCAAATAGGAAGCAGATTTTTTTTTCCCCCTCTGCTGATGGTGTTGATTAGAGCAGAGGAAATGGAGATCACCTTTGGAATGCATGGGAAAAGCCAGGCTTCCAAAATAGTATGATAAGTTGCACGATATATTAAAAATATATATATATATATACACACACACACACAACACACACACACACACAGGTAAGCCTTATGTAGTGGTTGAGACAGTGGAATTTGTCTCCTGAATTAGTAAACGATGGCAGAAAACAAGGAAAATATGTCTGATCAGTGTACACAGAAACTTTACAGCAAACAAAATATATATCTGGAAGAAAAAAAATACAGCATTGCTATTACTTTCCACTTTGCTTTTGTCATCAGACACAAATAAATGATTAACATGCAAGTTTGTGTCTCTTTTTCTCTCAAGAGCATACAGTTAGGCTGCAGGAGATACTAACTAGGTCCAGCAGTAATTTTTTACTGTAATTAATTCATTGTGTCTTGGTCCGTTACCGTTAAAACACTTCTACCCTTCACACAGCACCAGGAGAAAGATCCCATTCCCATTAAAGTCAATGGCAAAATTCCTTTTTTTTTTTTTTTTTAAATGGGAAAACAGGATTAGGTCCTGTGTCAGCAGTACATATTTTAGCAGATATCTGAGCATTGCATTAGCGGGGTTATCTGGGTTTGCTACCACACTTAGCAGAGTGTTTGCTCAACTTACTGCATTACAACATTTCCACACGTGAGATATTCTGATTACAAAATGGGATTGCATTATTGTTTTATACTACAGAACGCAATGATATGATTCTAAACACATCTTTGGGGCAATGCATTATTAAAAGGAAAGCACTATTATCCTGTTTGGCAGATAAAGAAGCAAATGGAGGCCATTGGGATGGATCTACAAAGTATGTATTTTAGTGAGGAAGGCATTCACTTGGGATAGCTGAGACCAGCCCTTTTTCCAGTGAAGGGAGATATACAAATACTAATACAAATTATTGAAGTGTGCAGACGACCAGAGATGAAAAGAATCGCCTGTCCTTCCCACTTGATTGAAGACACTAATTATTCTGACCTTACAACTATTGTCTTACATTATTCAGAAATGTAGTTTGTATTATTTAGAAAGTTAAATTTTATATTATACAAAATGCAGAAATTTTACTTTTTTTTTTCCCCCCCTCCCCTCTATGTCTTCTTAATAGATCTTCTATCAATATGCCCCCAGCATTCCTGTTTTTAAAGAGGACTGGTAAGGTAGTTCTCTCTATCATGCAGATGTTTTTCAGAAATCTTAAGTGATATTTCTCCCTAGTTTTCCATGGTATTATATTTACTATTTGCAAAATGCAATCTGCATATAAACTAATTCATCCTCTGGCTGAGAATTAACTTGTCTTATCTCAGTTTTTCATATGTGGAAAAAAATATATAAAAAGACAATACTATCAGAAGTGAGGAACATTAGATGAAATTCATAGGGTCTTGCTATGCTGTATTAGGAAAGGCATAAGGATTATGTTAACTTTAAAGTGATTCCAAAGCCCACAGAGATGATCTATAGTACAAATCCTTGAGTTTTATCCATAGTGGCCAAACAACCTAAGCCTAAGCAATCTGCTGCATGTTCAGTTTTGAAGTCTAACTCATTCACACTCCTCTCCTAGCTCTCCAGAAACTATTTAGCTCTTTTGGAAATAAGCAGTGCCCATCATAACTCAAGCATAGGAAATCCTTTATTACTTCTTACAACCACTGAGCAGCATACCAAGGAATAACAAATTAAAGAAAGGTTAGGAACTTTTCCAAAATATAACTTATGTATTTCTTGCAGATAAACAGCACATAATGAAATAATATCAAATTTACTGATTACTTTCCCAAAATATTTTACCTTGGTAGAAAATCCTGCCAAAGGAATAGCAAGTAGCTTGATTTAATTGTGCAAAACTTAGCTCTTGGAGAGTAAAGACCAAAGTTACAACAGAAACTTATAATAAAAACATGGATGCCTCAATGGCAGGTTCTCTTGAATATTTATATCATAATTTTCTTATCTCATCCTTCAAAATCTGACTTGGAAAGTGAAAAGAGGGTGTACTCTGGGACTGGACCACTCAACATGTGTAGTCCTAATGTCCTGCTTCCAGGAAACCCCGCAATGCACTCACACTGGACAGAAATGGGTATCACAGGACAGGTAGGTGCAATAGTGTCCCACTAAGTCAATGGCAAAACTCCCACTGACTTCAGCAGGGCCACCCTTTCTATCACTCACTGTCCAATTCAATAAGTACATATGCCTTTTCTTCTAAGAGGAAACAGGTTGTCTTCAGGATCAGTAGTTTTAAGATTATATAAGAATGGGTATGTTTGCAATTATTCAGCTTGAACTGTACACTGAGGACTAATAAACAGTTACTAACCTGGCTTAACAGTTTTCTAGAACACTAAAATAGGTTCTGAAGAATCAGAGGTTACCCAGGGAAACACGACTGCGTAATTCACTGGGAAGTGTACAATTTCTTTGGTTTCAAGTTTGAAAACAAAGCAAAACAATGATTTGTCATGTTTCATATTTCCAAACCAATATGCCTACACTCATGTGGTTTCCATCTTAGGCAGAGTGTAAAGAGGAAGTAAAATGTCAAGTTGTTTATTTCTGTGCAATTTGCTTATCTCAAAATAACACAGAGTTTGCTAAATCAGATCTGTCTTTAATAATAGTCACAGGAATTCCTTTGCTGGGCACTGTCGCTTTTACATAAATCTTATGATCTGGAAACAGAGGAGTTAAACCCCTTTTGACAATTTTGTCAAAACTAAAAATATTATCTGAAACAGCAGCCTTGTTTTCTAAGGAAATAAAGAAATTGGTTTCCTTTAGTTCAATCTGTCTACTACTTTTTCTTATTCTTTTGTCCTTTTTTAAGTTCTTCTATTGCAGATGAAAACAAAGGCAGAGACAGGCAAAGGACACCTAGAAGTTGACTCTTTATGATCATAAGCTTTCACTTAGCGGCATGCAAAAAATGAGTATGCTTACATCAGCAAGTTGTTCTTTACCTCCACAGAACAATCTTCATTGTCAAGCACATGATCAAACTTCTAAAAGTTGAAAAGTCAACTGTTTTTATGAGACACCTTAGGCCTGATTTCAAAATATAAGCAACTCAGATATATGTTTCTTTTTGAAAATATTTCAGCTTCTAAGCAAGTGCTTCTGCCTCATGCCCTTTTAACTGTCCATTTAACAGACTAATGAAAAGAATATGGTCTAAGTTCTCCATATTTCCATAGAGAAAAGACCATTTCCAAACATATCAAATCCTTAGTTGGCATATTTAAACATTCTGATCTGTGCATACCTACATGTATTTTCAAATGCATCTAAAAGTACCCATCTCCCTCATCCTCTACTCAGAAAAGAGGGAGATTCAGTTGCAGTGGCATGGAGACAAAACAGTCTCAAGGAAATATTAGAAATTATTCCCTGTTGTTCCACTTTGCTTCCAGATTGCCCACCCATGGCACTCAATCCCCCATTCTACCCACATCATACACATGGACTAGGAGAGTTTGTGTCTATCCCTGCAATTGCCTTCAAACTTAAGGGTAACATTGGTTTTCTGCTCAGATTACGGTACTAGACTGTAGCATAAAACTAGATTGTTTATTGACTGTCTTGAACTGACAAACATATCCCTACCCACTGAATGTAATTCTCCCAGAGCCATCAGCAGTTGGTCTCTTATGGTTGCTCCACACACTTGCTTTACAACACAAGACTCTCCAAACTGCGACTCAGGATATTGCACACATTCACTTCACTGCCAATTAGATTTATTATTATTATTATTTACTTTTTCCTTAATAAGGGTTAAGGAATTAACCCAAAAACGTTGGTTTTATAATCACATTATAGCTTATGTTGGGCAGTTATACTATTGTACTTATTGGCTCATATAAAAGAGTCTAGAAGTGCCACCTTATACAGAGAAGAGGAATAAATCTCTTGTAATAGCTGGTAATTTAGTCTAAAACCCCAGGATGAAGGAAAAACTTCATAGATAAAACTTCAGAGAAAACCAGCTTAGATACTCCTTTTTTGTTTGTCTGTGTTTTATTTTTTTGCACTCCTACCCTTCTTGCAGAGGCAGTTTTAAATGATTCAAGATTGGTTTGTTTGCAGAAAAGAGCTGAACACAAATGTCGCTGCTCACATTTAATGTCATTTAACATTCAGTTCAAAGATATTGAATCTATGTAAAGCACTGATTTCTTCAAACACTTCCATCAAGAATATTTTAGATTAAACGTATGTGTTTATGTTTCATTCTTTTCTATATTTATATCAGTAGGGCTAACAGAAAATGAAAGTGCTTCCCCTTGCAGACATGCGATATACTTTGATATCTGAAGGCCAAATTATCCAGTTGGTTCCTACATGTTAAGACTGAAAAGCCTATGATGTTAACAAACCAACTTTAGCAAAACACCCACAACCATCCTGACCATATGTCCGTACTATCATCCCTTACATGGATTCTTCTCACTGAACACAGACAAATAAGGCATAAGACCCATAGTGAAGTGTGTTTTTTTTTTCTTAAACTTTTCTTTAGCTGCTTAAAAGTTAAGCAACTAGTTTAGACTAGACATCCAGGCTCCCTTGGTACCAATGACTGCAGAGACAGGCACCTGCAGGGGGTGATTCATCTTCAGAGATAGGGGTCTAAAATGGGACGTGTGAGCTGCCTTCTGGAGGTGCCTATCTCTCAACATTGACTACAGAGGGAGCCTAGATGACTAGCTTAGATTAGATGCCTAATTTTTAGGCAGATGAATTGTCTTGCCTGAGGTTACGTGATAAATTTGTGGCAGAACTAGGATTTGAAACCAAGTGTTCTGTATACAGCTGGTAGGGAATTATTTAGTCAAATCTAGCACTTTTATTACGAAGGCTTTGCATGTCCAAAAGTAGGCTATTATACAAGGCACACACACATCTGATAAATTGGCAATTAGTCACCAATCTCCTACATAACTGAGTATATGAGAGAGCTAGTTTAAAAGTCTAAAACAGGCAATAAGAGATGTTACCTGTGGTCTGTGACCTTCTCAGTAAGTGTCCTAAACCACAGCTATTCTCAGCTATCATAAAGACTCTTCTGAGAATTCTGCAATATAGACTGAATAACTTACGATTTATGAAGATGGCAAAAAAGAGGGACAGACTCTATATCAACACTTGAAAATGAAGTGATAAGCAATTTTTTAGGAAGAATTACATGAAATACAGCTAACTCCTTGCTGATCAAAAAATAAAATAAAAATCCTAGTTCAGTGGTGCTTTTTCAGACTAAACAAACTCAGAAATATCCAGCTACTTCAGAAGGAACCACTTTAATACTCCACTCAGATTTCTCATGATTTTTGCCAGCAGAGAATACAAAATATTATAATGAAAAAAACAAAACCAAATGAAAAGATGGCTACATTTGTCTGACATGCTTAGACTGAATTCTTACGGTTTGAAGAATTCAGTAGAATCCACAGGGATTAATATAAATGCAGCCATCCAAACTCCAGTCGCAACTGGATTGTGAGCAGATAGCCAGACACAGAAACATTTATTCACATAAAGCTGAAATCCTCTGTAAAAACAACTGCATTTGTCAAATGCTTACATCACAGAGGAATTATATATATTTATATATATCTATATAGCAGCATATATATATAACTAGCAGCATATGTTATATTGTCTACATTCTTTCTCAGCTACTTTCTCCATCTCATCAAAACATGATGTCCCCTTGGAGAATTAATTGTGTGATAAAATGAGACAATTTATAATTCAAATATTCAATTATGATTCAACAATATTTTTTACTTCTTAAATATCAACATTTTCATGCTTTTGTAAATCATAAATAGGTTCATCATCTCCTTCCATTTTTTTCTTTTCTTTTTTTCTTTTTTTTAATTGCCTAAAAAACTGAGAATAAGAAGATATATTTCAATCTAAAAGTTACATTGGGGGAAAACTTACAACCTCCTCAGAACAAATCTTTGTGGAATGAAAGGGCATTCACATATGTAACCAGAATTTAAAAATTTTTGTCATGGAACAAGGCAGCTCTTGTGTGATACATTAATAATGCTGAAGTATACATAACTTGGAATAATTCACATGGATCCATTTAGTGAAGGCTTTGTCATTTTGATAATTTTCTACTTTTGAGATGGAGCAAGTGCCAGGGCACAAAGCGTCTTCAAGAGGAAAAAAAAATATACAGAAGGAAAAAAAAAAAATTCTTCTCTTGAAGTCTAGCCCCATCACACTAGGAACTAACAAAATACTTTAAGAGTGGATAACACAAACAGTCTGCTCTCAAAGTCCAGTCCACACCAATAGGAGGTAATGTTTTAAATGATGTAAATATTCATTTGATACTTTTTCCATAGCATAAACATTTTATAACTACTCTGAGGCTTCCAAAATACTAAGAGGATTTATTTACTTCCTGTAAAACAACAGAAATTCATAAACCTATTAACATATTATAGAACTGATTAGGGAGGGGAAGGGAGAAGGAAGGGAAGAGAAAGGAGAAGGAAAAAAAATGATCGAAAGAGGGAAAGGAAAAGCGAAAAGAACAGGGAAGGGGGAAAGGAAAGGAATGAAAGAGGGATTCCAGTTCTTTGTGAAATGCTGCCATCTATGGAGTTTCTGTTGATATTGCTTCTACGCCAATGTCAAGGGAAACCATAGGGCTGATTACCTCACAACGTGGTTAATTCAGTAAATAAAGCAGTTCTTGGGCAGTAAACAAGAATATAGATTATAGGTCTGGCTATAACATTAAGTTGGCATTAGCTTCTATCACAATTATTTCTTGGAAATATAAGCAGCATTGGTAGTTATCTATTGCAACATTTGATCATGGCTTTCTTGTGTTTAGTTTTGTTGAGGAATGTATTGTTTTGGTAGGTTGTGTTTTCTTATTTTAACATGCAGAGTTTTCCTAAATTTCAGGGCACACAGCACCAATTGTTTGTGCCGTTCCCTGTGCACACATCCCCAAGCACACTGTTGCTTGCATTCTCAAAGTAACCAGACAAATAAGCAACTAATCACACCAGCCTAGTTTAACTCTATGATCCCTAAAAAGTCATTTGAAGCTTTAAAAATATGACACGTGCACCCACACCCATCACTTCTTGTTAATATTTCTGCTAACGATAAGGTAGGAGCTTCACTTGTGGATAATATAAGTAGATAGAAACACTGTAACTTTAAAGAAGTATTTAAAGAAATAGAAGTAGTAGGAATATTTGTCGCTTATAACAAATGATAACTATTTCAAAAATTCCAGTTTGGAAGCTGTTCATCTCTTCAGGCAGAAATGGTCCACATTCAGAAACACAAAAATCCAGAAATGTTGTTATCATGCTCACTAGAGGACTACCTCTAGTAGTCTGCAAACCAAAAGCAGAAATAATTTTACTTATTTAACTTGTGATTAAGAAGTGATATTTAGTCAGTAAGATAGGCTTGAGTGTAGACAGCAGTAATTCTAGAACTAAAAAATAAAAATAAAATAAAAAAATAATATGAATCCCCAAAGCTATGTGTTATCTAAAATCTGGGGTGTGAAAACAAAAGAAAAGTAGCTTGTAGGATTTCTGAAAGACACTTCTTCCAGACAGTGCTGCTCAAGTTTGTTTTCAGAAATCATTCCTCCCTTACCATACATTCACCTTGCCACCAACTCCCAATAGTAAGTTGTCACCTGCTGAGGTTCTTCTCATGGCAGGAAATACATAGCAGAAAAAGCCCTCATTCATGCCTGCACTGAAATATAGGTCCAGTTCAGCTCTCATAAATAAGTATCAGCCATATCAAGGAGAAGTACATCAGTGGAATGGAAAGTAAACCCAACCTTACGTTCACTAATAAACAGCAGCTGTATATGTAAGAAAATATTTGCTTTCACATTCTCTTCTTCTATCCAAAGAGCTCAGTACTAGTAAATCATTATTATTATAACAATGACTAAAGCTACCTACAGAAAAGCTATTGCCTCTCCCACTTTAAAAAGTAAGTGACTGAAAGGAGTCTAAGCGTTTCTGAAATTCATACGCTGTAATGACTATGGAGAGTGATATTTACCTAGCAATCTGTGACAGAATAATCACCCCTTGAGCATAAGCATCAATGGACAAAGTTATTAAACACCTGTCCCCTCTGCATGTCATTCAAGAGGAAGATGCTGAAATCAGCAGAACTTCATTAACAACAAATTGCATTATAAAAAAAAAAATAAAATAAGACTCTAAACAAAGTTAAAATTTACCTCCTTGAGAAATCTCCAGACAGGTCAAAGATGAGACACTTCTGGACAACGCCCAAAGGCAAGGGTTGTTTTAAAATATTCATTCTCCATGTTTGACTTCCCACTCCCAAATACATACCCTTCCCCTTTTCTTTAGAAGAGGGACAGTGGCCAAAGGTTGATCATCAGCAGCTGCAGCAAGCATCTAAATGCTTTCTTCATTACACAGCTGGTGAGGCAGCCAGATTTACCTGTAGTGCCTAATAAGGAGTGGCAGTTCTACTTGTATGCCTTTTGGTGACCAATTTTAAAAGATAGGCCTTCTGGGTTTTCCTATTTGCCAACACACAACATAATCATGTACAATAATCCCCTACTGCTTTTGGAATTATGTTGTTTGCATTTAATTCAAACTCATCTAAACAACATTGGCTCCAATATTGCTGCCTGTATTGCAGCGTTTCATTAGGAGTCTTGGAAGAGCCCCATCTTGATGCATGTCGCAAAGGAACAGCTTTCTCCTCCCATGCCCGTGCAGAGATGGGCCATGGCACATGGTAATGCTGCAGCAGCAGAGCTGCAGGGATGGACTGCAGGCTCCACAACTTTGCAGACATAGGACCTCAGGCTTTGCTGAGCAAGAGAGTCTGAGCACTGTAGTTGCTCTCCCACCTGCTACACGCAGAATGACAGCAAACAGGCTGACAGCAGGAGCCTCAAGCAGGAGAAGAGGATGGAGAGTGAGCCAGTGGTTTCCTTTGCTGAGATGTAGCATCAGTTCAGAATTACGGCCAGGTTCATAAGCACAGCTGGCCAAATGCAGCTGAGACAGCATTTGCCTGAGATTGCTCAGCCACAGTCACCTCCCCTGTCTTTCTCTGCCGAAATAAAGTCAGCTGATCTGCTGAGTGGTGGGGACCATATGATGACCACATACAGCCCTGGAGGTGTAGAGGCTGCATCCTCACCCACCACCCTGAAATGGATAATATATTTAAATGGGGGGAGGGGGGGAACATGTCTCATTGCACTCATGGGCAAATAGGAATATCCCTTCATGAATGAGAACATGCACTATTCATGTCATGCTATTAATTCATGTATTTGCTGCATTAATTATTTGGCTCTTACAAGATTTTCCATCACAAGAGCAGACAGCCAGAACAAACTGTTACTGAGGAAACCAATCACAACAAATTAGACAAAGTGAACAGACCACAGAAAACTTGCAGGTCGGGAGAGAGCATCTAAATATTTGTTGAACAATTGTATACAAGGAATCACAGATGACCATTATCTCAACAAGAAGAAAAACACCATATTTATCAGTTAATGCAGTTGGAACATTATTTGGCCATTCTGATGAATCTGTGACACTTGCCCTTAACAAAAAGCATCCTTCCCACGCCCTATTTCCCCTGTAATGCAATGAGAGTATCATTTCTCTGCTTTCTTGGAAAGATTTGGGTTCGCATTTCCATGTAAGCTGGATTTCCTACCTGACAAATCTCTCTCAGTCACTGTGGATAATGCCCTATTTCCAGCCTGAACCAGTGAAGCTCCCATTGTTGAAGGTACTGTAAGATACAGTATATGTCTTACTTGAGAATTCAGATGTCACCCACCTGCCATTAGGCACAATGCACACCTTTTTATAGTCAGCACAGCTGCCTGGAAGGCAGAACAAGAGATGAATAACCATTTTCTAGCACATTTTATTTGCCTGTGAGTCTTCTACATTGCTGAACTGCTTCAGATATTAAGATAGAATAACTAAGACCAGATCATATATATGAGATAGCATCAAATGGCAATACTAAGTAGCAACATACATGAATAAAAAGTGATTACAATAAATATGAGTCAAATAAATTAATATTTTGTGTTAGATAGGATTCTTTATGTTTGGAAGTATTGCTTGTGCTGATTATATAATACATGCTGACACCAAATATCAATTCTAGGTAAATCCAATTAAGCCCAGAAGCAAAACAGCTGGATTAGCAGTTCACTGAATAAATTATTTTTCTTCCATTTACTTTGTCTTCTTGCAAATGAGCCTTTTAACATAAAAAAATTTAGCTCTCAAGTTCCCCTTTGCTTATTAATTCCAGAAGCCTAAAATGAAGAAAAAAAAATATTTTCTTCCTTTGTTGCTTATGTGCATTTGCTGTTCAGCTCCCTAGTGTAGTCTCCCCAGATTGTAGGTAGCTTTCCTTCTTCTGTGAATAAATCACTCACACTGCATTTATTATGGCATCGACAAAGACTTTTTTTTTTTTAATATTTTCAGAAGATGCATGCATGTATAACTATTTTATATTTTATCTCTGTTTTCTGATACTAAATAAAATGAATGTAAAATTGGTAAGGCTGGAGTTCAACACATGCTCTCCACTGCTTTCATTCAGTTTCAGCAACACAGACTGTACAACAGTTTTATTTTATTTCCTTTTAGCTTATTGTTTTCCTTCATTATATGGCTGCAGCATAAAGGGCAATGTAGAGATTAGGAATCAATATGTGGTACTCCTGTAAATACGCAAATAATCACAAATTGTAATCATTGATTGATTTTCAGTAGTGACACATTGGGTGGAAGGGACTCTGATCTCAGTTGTGCTAGGGAAGATCTAGAGCAGTGATTCACTGCAGGAATAATAATAAAGGGCTGCCTCAGAAATGCGTAATTTCAATGAAACATGTAACATGTCTTTGATAAAAAGTCTTTTCCCATCTGCTCATGATCAGGGTTGAGAGCAGCAAACATGCAAGGGGCAGAGCAGTGCTTGAGGCTCCAAAGCTGAATGTTGTTAGCTCTGAAGGTGGGAGAAGGTGATGATAAATACTGCAAGCGGCATGAACAGCAGGGCTCTGTTCATGTTCACTTACCCTACAGCCCACAACAAACACACTAGTCTTGGTATTAACCCCACCCTATCCGCTTTTCCAGTCCCCTAAAAACATAGTGGTTTGAGATTCCTTTCCACTTAAATCCACAGGCTCTGTTTTCATCGATCTAAGATCCTTAAATTACATATTTTTCCAGACTGATCACTTTCATGCACAGGAGCCTAACGCCCAACTTTTGGGATATACAGGTCACACATGGATATCTGCAGGCCACATCCAGTTCAGGAAGTCACAGTCCAGACAACTAAATCCATATATAAATCCATATATATATTATATTAATATGCAAACATTATTATTTAAGTATATAAATATTATTTAATATATATATATCAGGGCTAAATTACTTCTTCTGTTGTGACGTGTTTTAAAAAAAAATATTTATAACGTCTGTCATTAGACAAATTGTAAAGCTAGCAAGTGTTCCTCAGTATCTTTCACAAAATGCCAGAAAAATAAATAAATAAATAAATAAATAAATAAATAAATAAATAAATGAATAAATAAAGTCTTTTCGCTTAAGACACAAATACGTAAGAAGCTATTTGGGGAAATATGGTACTATGCACAATGCCATATGACACTGGTAACAATAATACTGCTAAGCTGTGCAGCTTGAAAGGCGTGCGATCTGGTAACTGAAATCTAGAAATAGAGAAATAATGACATTTGTCCTTGCAGTGGTGGCAAACAGTTGCAATTTCAGAGACAATTATCAATATTGTATGCTTTTTTCTCAGTTCCAACAAAGACAATTTGCATAATGAACCAAACACTTGTGTTTATGTATGAAACACAAGAGTGCCTTGTGAGCTTACCACTAGTGTACTGAACAAGGATCTCAAAGATGTTCCCCAGCATCCCTTCCAAACACTTAAAAGTATTTACATTGCAAATTAGCCAACACTGTGAGTACGTTTCATCTATAAGAACTACGATTTTATTTCATTGCAAGCTCCAACATAGCAATTCTCACTTTTTACAGTCTTCAAAAGACACCCTCCCCTTGAAGAATGAGGGATTTCTTTCATAGCTGTGATTTAGCCCATCATGAAATATATATCCCCATGGTTTCCAGTCTTAATTTCTTAAGAATACTCCTACTTTAGGCTACATTAACCACTCATCTTTATATTTCAATAAATCCTAAATGGGTAACAGCTGGTGATCTTTGATTTATTTTAAAACATCTTCTTGACTACTTTCTGAAAGTGTGAGTACTTGATGCTTTTGCAAATGGATTCAGCAATTATTATTTCATTTACAGATACTCAAAGGAAAGATTTTTTGTCTCCAGATTCACCACAATATTCACACAGGAGCTACCTTGGATCTGTAGGACAAACTTAGATGGGCCTGCAGAATTACTAACCAGGACAGGAAATAACCAGAAGATGATTGGTAACAAATAATGTTACCAATATTCAATCTCTTTTTCCCTTCTGACAAACATCTGAAACAATTCTCAACTACCTTTACATTGAACCTTACTTGACTACGTCTGTAGCAACTTCTGCACTGTTTTTTGTTCCACCAGAGCAGTCTGGATCCATCTCTAGTTGAAATTTGCTTTATTCTCTCTCCTCAGCTTCAGTGATTGTTCCTAAAACCATAGAATCAGATAAAAACAGATTAAATGGCCAAATCTTAGCAATAGCTTCTTAGCAACAGCTACCATTTACTGGTTCCTTTTATGCCATGACTCAACACTCAGAATGCAAAACTATTAAACAAACCTCTCCCTCTGACATATATGTGCAAATATGTATATATATATATATTCGTGCTTTTATATTTCACAGTTTTTCAGCATTATAAATCTATTAAGTTACAACTATTAAGTAAGAATGGAGGTTTTAGTATGCTCTAACTGTGCTATTTAGAAACTTAAACTTACTGCAAGATTTAGTTCATTTATATTAATTTCTCAAGAAAAATGTTTTCACTTTTAATGGTAAGTAATCATAATGCTACCTGTTGTTAATAAGTTTGAAAGTCCATTTATCACGTCCATCAAGAAACAGTCAGCAGATATGCTAACTCATAATTCTGAAAAACTGTTGCAATGGGCCTTTTATTTACAATATCTAAATAACCTATATGTATTTGAATTGGACACAGATAATAGCACTTTTATGTATTTAAATAAAATTGGCAGCACATGATTAAATTGAATTTTCTGTAACTCTCACTGTGTTAAACAATATTCACAATGTACTCCACAACCTAAGTTTTGGAAAAGAATTAAAAAGTATGAGATACTAATGAAAATATAGCTTTCCAGGTTTTTATGTCACCAATGCTACAAGTACTGTACTGCAATATTATGAAGTATTTTTAATACTAATTTAGATGAATCAAAACTGCTTAAGAAGTTTTTGAAAGCTGATAACCTATGTAAACCCCCACGCTGAGTTATTTACAAGGTCTCATCATTGTGAACTGAGCATTAAAATATAATAAATGAAGTAATCCTGTGGAGTCATTTTCCCTGTTTCTTTCGGTTTTATGCTTGCTTTATGCATTAGCAAAATATTGAAGTCCTACACCAGTCTGTTTTACTGACATGCTATTCAAAGTCAAGTTACACAGCTGACATCAGTAAGACCAGAACTTTAGCCATTGAGATCAATAGATATTTGGAGACAAAGCACAGACCAAATTACCGAGGTCATCAGAATTTGGCTTCTTGATACAATTTGGAAAAAAGAAAAGGATCTTAACCAATTGCCTACATCATGAAGTTCCACAGTTAGCTTCTGAAAAACTCACTGCAAAATAAAGTCAGACAATGTGATTAACAGGAAGCAGAAGAGATCTTAGCACATTAAAGAGAAGATGAAAACTTTCTTTGGAAAGGTTCAACACAGTACATACAGTTTTCAGAGGGTATTTTTTCAGGAGGAAAAGAAAGAATCCAAACAAGATTGGCTAAGTTTTCACTGCTGT
Source organism: Anser cygnoides (assembly GCF_040182565.1). Classification (NCBI taxonomy): domain Eukaryota; kingdom Metazoa; phylum Chordata; class Aves; order Anseriformes; family Anatidae; genus Anser; species Anser cygnoides. The sequence continues at coordinate 71,771,518 of NC_089874.1, forward strand.
ATTAATAACTTTTCTTTAGATCTTATTTATCTAGAGTTATATTATTTTTATGTCCCAATGCCAAGAAATCTGGTTACTAAAATGCCAGATTATTTTATTTGATTTTATTTGATTTCATTAGGGACCATCAGCCTAGCTGCTTAAGTGCCCGACTACTGTTTGCAGTTAAACATTCATTAGGGAATCCCCAGTGGGTTCATTCATTTCACTGAGGTCCAATTACAGTGCCACAAAAGCAGTTTTTGCAGCAATTAGCTGATTTTTCCTGTTTATGTTCTGTCTCTTTAGGAAGAGGACTATTTTGTGGAGGTCAGATTTTTAATTAGGCGCAATTTAGGGCCAATAAGAAAACTGATAATTTACTAAATGGCTGTGGTGGACTTAACTGCTCAGAGCAGAGGTAAATAACACAACAGGGACACAAGGAATAAGCTCTCCTCGTGTGCATAGCTCTGAGCCCTATAGTGTAAGGAATAGATTACATGTTAAATGGCTGTCAGGGCCCTCATTGCACTGCCTGTATCACCAGTTGACCTAACCTCAAGAGCCATCACATTATTAGCAATGGGTACAGGGAAGCCAGTCTGAAACAGGTTCTGCAGAGAGCTGATGGCTTCAGGTAGTTGTAAAAAGATCTCAGAGTGAAAGAAAATAACAAAGAAATCAGATTCCACTTCCCAAATTTTGCAGCAACTTTCTCAGCTGCTGTGTTCTGTGAAGCCAAGGATATTAAAGTATTTGTGAAAGTCCTCACAATCACTCTTTTACTATAATGGATTACCATATGTTAACTTGTATTTCTGTGGTCTAAGTTTTCTGCTCTTAAACTAGGCATTATATTTTCTAAGCAACATGTGGACATTACCCTACACCTTGGGAAACTAAGAACCATGACAGCTGATGAACAGTACACATTTAGAGGAAGTAGGATCTTAATCTTGCAATCTCTGTTGTTACCTACGGAGGTTAAGCAGACTTGCCACCTAAGAATTTTCTCATCTAAAAACCACAATATTTGAGTTTCAGACATCGTATCACAACAAGATTGCTGAAGAGACTCACAGCTGGTTGAAATGTTGCTCTCTTACAGGAAATGGGTAAGGAAAGGCCAGAAGGTAATTTCATTTTTTTCAGCAACCTTTGACCCAGCACTCAATTGCACAGTCATAGCCAAGCACATAAAAAAAGTACCAAAAGGAAGCATTAGTTATGAAGATAGATATCTTGTTGCCAGTTCTGGCAGTATTTATAAAAACACAACAAAGACCAGAGCAGAAACTCATGTACTATATGGAATAAAATGTTCAATTCAGCTGTAAAAGTGCACAGAAAATATATGATAGTCTTCCATCTAAGTGCACACAAAAATGTAACAACAGAATAATTCTAGAAAACCTGTTACCCTAATTAAAATGCAGTAGACACATGAGAGCTATTAGCCAAACTTTAATGAGACCAGTACCTTTTGAAAGTTATTGCTCTACATCACCATTCTTGTCCTTTCCATCAAAACTCTCTACACTAGCATTGAGTCATATGGTCCACAACCAGGGCTATGGTTCTTTATTCTCAAAAAACAATCAACCAAAAAAAAAAAAACAAAACAAACAAACAAGCAAACAAACTCTGGAGATAACATAAGGTTTCATAAATCTTTAAAACATGAAAAACTGTTATTCCCTTCCCTAATCCTTTAGATTGACAAAAAATCATCACTATTTTTGTCAATTCATCAGTTTTCCTTGCATAGAGAAACAGGATTGAAAGATGCTGGCAAAAAAAGAAATTAAGCAGCTGTATTTTGAGAACCTGAAACCAAATTTCCAATCACTGGTGGGCCAAAGACCATCTCTGTAAGACAGTATAAAAGGAATCTATGCTACAGGTGTGTAGATTGTGACTATGGTCTAAGTTACCTGATAAAGTGTAAACTCTGTTCAAAATTGTATCCTACTTTTGGTGAGGACTCTTAAAACAATAAAGTAGTAGAATGAAGGGAATGTCATTTGGATTCTTTGATATCTTTTTTTTTTTTTTTTCCATCTAGGATTGAGAAAAACCTTTCTTTTTTCTAATACATTTTAAATACTTTTCCCATTTTAGAGTTAGGTTCAGAGGTTTTAAAGCAAATGAACAAGACTTTTTCAATGTTATTGCAAGAGCACAACAGGCAACATATATTGCAACATTAACTCCTAATTACTTTGGAAACCAAATTTCATTTGTAGTCCAGCCTGACTTGCAAAGAATTCAGAATAGCAATTAATAATAATCAGCCACTGAAGTAACTTTGTATAAATAATGTGCTGAACCACGTCCCAACAGGGCTAATACAAACACATGGACTTTAGAATGAACTCAGCCAAATGAAAAAAATATCTCACGAGTGACTGAATTTCCTACTTTTTTCTGCTTAGCTATTCCCGCAGCTGTATTACCCATCATATCTCAATGTCCAGGTTTGTTGTCATTAACATAATCAGAAGAGCAATTTTCTTAGCAGAAATCATATGTACAATGGGGTGATGGCAGGTAGGTGATAGGTGTCATTCACATCAGGTAGTTCTTTTGTAAAGACAGATACAATTAAGTGACAAGGAAGTACTACTATTACTGTGAGAATAACTTCCAAATACATGTGATAAAGAGACATTTTCATATCTCAGAGAGGCATGTCAGCTCATGCTATCAAATATTCTGTTGTTTCACCAATTCACATCCCTCTGCATAGGAAAAATAGTAAAGGAGTAGGAGCTAGACATAGATAGAGACAGAAATGAACTATTAGACCATAGGATCAGGAGTTAGTTCAGGTTGAAAGGGACTAAATTTAACTTCCTGTCAAAGTAGGGTCAGACTCACTTCATTCTCTTCTGACAGCATATAAATAAACTAATTCAGCTAAAATAATATATATGTGTATACTAATTACAGCTATTAAAAAGTTATAAAAGTTAACCCTGGCGTCTTAAAGAAATGAATAGTGGGATAATGGGATCATAAACTGTGTTTATTCTTAGGTATTGGCCCTTTTCATACATATTTTGCAGAAGACTTAAGGTGATCCACACAGAGGAAAGATATCACGAACAGCCCAACCGTAGCAAAAACTTCAAACAAAACTTAGACCTTAGTAGAGCCAGAACAAGCCAAATATCAAACAAAATGGCACTGAAAACCCGTCCTCATGTACTACCTATACTGTTTTCTTGCTTTCTTTCAAATTCTCCATCTCTTCCTTAGATGCAGATGTAAAACAGCAGAGCAAGCGTGGAGAAGGCAAGCACTCAACCTTTTACATTTATCTAGAAGCAAAAAGCACTGGAAATCCCATTAGAAAGGGGATTTTCTAGTATTTACAGCTTAGTTTGACAACTTGAGGTGTTCTCAATTAGTCTATTTTAAGGACCTTTTTGGGCTTCCCAACTTTCTTTCCTTCTGTATATCAACCTCCAAGTGAGTCAGGTGCTTAGTGGATAGTCAAGAGGCCAAAGAAGGCAGCTTAACTGAAAGCTACACTTCTTGATCCAGCTTGGCTCCCAGTAAAAACAAAACAACAGTCCCAAACACTTCAACCTGAGAGGGAGCAAGTCCTGGGAAGCCGTGTTGAAACAATTGCACAAGCAAGTGGTTAACTGCTTTTGGCAGGAACCTCTTCTATGTTGCTGTACTGCTATTGAAAACCCCAACATAGCATCAGGGTTGCTACCTGCCCATCTGTGTTCAGCTGTCCAGCTTTTGCCATCTGACAGAATTTTAGTTAAGGGAATTTTAAAACTGTTTAGGTACCAATACTGCATGCAGCCCTTATAAAAATTCTTCATAAAAGGCTTCAGCTACATTTAAAATGATATTTGGCAGATTGTTGGACGAGAATCCTGGTTGAAGTCATCCAATATTTAGAAACAAAATGAAAATAGCCAACTGCTTTATAAATTGTAACTGTACACTTCAAAACTGACTGGTAGGCATCCACACACCACAAGAGATGTATAAGGTGTACATCTTTATTAGCAATATATCTGCAACCTTGTAGAGAAATACAAGAGAACAAATACAGAATCATTTTTAACATAGTAATAGCCTTTGAAGGTTCTTCTGACTTCAAGTGACAGAGACAAGAATTAATTAATTCATTAATTAATAATGAATAATATAATCACATAAAATAACACGTTATGTTGAAGTATATTGCAGATACGTACAATGGTATGTGTGTATGAACGACAGTGGTGATGGTTTTCCACAGAACGTTCTCATATGTAAGAATTTAATGCTAGATGTGTATAGTTAAGCACCTAAAGAATTTAATGAGAAGTAACAGTTCTTAATTATAGGATACCTGTATATGGTTTTGGCAAAGCCAGAACATTCGTTTTTACTTAAAGAATTTTTGCCACCTTATTTTTCATAGGGAAAGAAAGAAAAAGAAGAATTTCCTTTCCCTTGCCATCTTACTGTCATTGCATGAATAGTAGTTACCACATTCTTGTTACTGATTTTCACATTAAAACAAAACAAAAAAAAAAGATGGTCAAATATGCATGCATGCTCAAGTAGTCAATTTGCAAATATGATTAATTTGCCTGATTCAATTTTCTAAAATTGCCAGCTGACCTTAGTCCTCGTTCTGGGCTAACAATCAGTATTTTCTTTAATGAACCTGTTTTCAATAATGGAAGAATTAAGGGGAAAGAACAGAGGGGAATTGAAAAAGAATTAGTTTAGCTGATCTGCTAAATTTTGAAAGAAAGAAAAGAAGTACAGTCCAAGGTATAATAGCCTTTAGATACATGCAAGCCAGAGCAGTATTTTGCACCTGAACCATAAAACCATGTACTGAAAACTAACTTCAGTGCCAAGTTACATGCCATGAAACCATTCTAGATTTAATGAAATCACATGGGATGTAAATAAGTCCAGAAATTTGACCTTGGTTTTAATTTGACACTGAAAAAAAAAAAAAAAAGCTCTAAAGAAGCACAGCTGCTATGTAATACCATGCTATACTGTGCATTTATTTATCATAACTATTATAATCATCACCTGGGCTGTTTCATCCCAGTCTTTTTTCTTTTTTTTTTTTTTTCTGAAATTGTTTCATCTGTTGTTTCCAAACCTAAGTATGAACACAATTATAGATTCAACAACACAAAGCAATTCAACATCCTGTCTATAAATTCCCCTTAGAAAAGAAAGAGAGGCCACAAAATTATCTAACATCTAGGTACCAGATAGCCTTTAGAGGTTACGCTGTTCTCCATAAACTCCAAGTGCAGCAGAGTTGACAGAAGGAATCAAATATTCAGGTGGTTTACCTGACCACTGTTTTTCATGATTTTTTTTATAAAAGGAAATGGGAAGAGGACTGACTTACTCAACAGTCGGCTTACTTCCAAAAGTAAATTTTCCTCCACCAGAAGGAGTTATTTTGCAAAACTCATGCTCAGTTATTTCAAACACACAACAGAGCAGCAGTCTCACAAAAAAGTGATAAACCATGTCTTTCCTGTAAAACTTTTCTCTGATATTTTCAATACCAGTAGAAGAGGATGAAAAGAGAATAAGTTTTGCAATGTGTCATATAGGAATTGCTTGTTCACTGGTAGTTTAACAAACATACTATGAGAGTCCTCCTAGGTCATCTGCAGAGATAATCTATACTCTGTTGATTTGCTCCAAATGCTCTGAATGTCACACATTAAATACCTTCATAACATTTAACTTCTATACTCAATGCACACCACGTTGAGCTTGGTACTGATATAACAAACACATACAGCATCTCCTTAAAGGCATCTTTAGCAATTGACCCATCATAAAAGCACTTATATCACACTCAAAAAGGTGTTTCTCCATTCATCAGTTGTAATGAGCCAACATATTGTGAGTCTGGGACATGTGAGGTTCCAGAAGAGTGAAGAAAGGTAGGACAGCAACCAATATCACAGTGCTGTGCGCTCTTTTCACCTCAAGATTATGTGACGTGGACTAAGCAAAGGCCCTCCTCTATAATGTATCCAAGCATATCGAAGTAACTGGAAGAATATCAACCTTGATTTGCCTGTCATGCCTGTCATGGACCAGATACACCACCTACAGACAGGACCAAATGTGGATGACAAATAGTTCTTTGGAATACCTTCTAATCACTGTCATCTTGGTGAGACACTGGCAGATATAACTTCTTGGTGTGACAGTTTCCATGCAAAAATCTATCTATGCCAATACAAGCAAAGTCTTCCTTGCCTTCTTCCTCAAAGCAACAAGACTGGTAACACCAATGCCTCTGCCAGGCTTCTGTATCTTTTGAATACTTCCCCTCTTCCTCTTTCAAACTATTCTCCATCTTCATCAACAGTTCAGTGCCTCTCTCTTTTGACAAAAAAAACTGCAGGCCATAATGGAGTTGTCAGTGCCATTACTTTCAAATCTTATTTCAGAAAAAGTCGTCCCTTCCTGCAATCTTTTCTCTCTGGTACCAATGGGACAGATCCACCCTGACCGTGGCACTGGCCTTTCCCACCCATGCAACGTGCTCCCACAGCACATTAGTCCATGAGTCAGTGGAGTATGTAGGGGGTTGTTCATAGTCTTGGTGCCATTATTATTTCTGAAGGCTCCTACAGGAAAAATGCAGCATGACACAAGTTCTCACCTAGCCCTCATTCCCACAGGTATCCCAGCCTTGTCTTATTCCACAAACCATGATGCAGCAGTCATGACACAGGTTACAGAGGAGCATGTGACTAACCAATTTTACAAAGATTTCCGCCTTAGAGGAGGATTTTGCCACTGTTTTCTGCAGTCAAATGCAGAATCCTACAGCCAGGTTTCACATATTTGCTTTTTGTCTTCTCTTTATCTTATGCCAGTCCTGAACCCTGGTGGTGTCCACTGCCTTGTGAAAGAATCTCAATTTGAATTCAGGGACTGGAAAAAGCCAGCTTTGTTATGCTTATGCAGAAAGGATGCACCTTGTCAAAATGAAGCCAGTTTCTCCCTGAGGACAAGGAAAACCCCTTCCTCTGAAGCCAGGTGGTAGCCCCTAGCTGCCAGCTCCTGGCTTCCAGCTAGCAGGCCTAGACATTACAGACATTAGTACAATACAAATAGCTAGAAAATGGACTACTCAGGAGAGCTGCCCAGGAGGCTGTAACAGAATAAAGTAGACACAGCTGTGAGATCTATGACGTTTGACATCAGTTTTGCCACTGAACCAGACAGGAGTAACTGTGCTTTCTTGATTTTAAACAGAGAAATGTTTTTCCTGCTCTAGGAAGAGAGAGTAGATACAACTGTATGATACCCTGTGTTTACAACTAGACCATATCTTTGTTTTGCTTCTTATAGTGAGAAAAATAATGTGTCCATTACAAAACCATCTTTCCTCTCCAGTTCTATCTCTCGTCTCCATCTGGTGGCATAGTCTGAATTGTCAGGTTGTTTCTGGGATAGTGACCAATCTAACAGCATCTTTGCTGAAAAATGTCCTAAGTAGCTTGCCTTAGACTATCCCCTTTTTACTCAACTTCTGCTTTTTTTTTTTTTTGATGCAACGAAAAGTCAATGGAGGAGGGTTTTGTCAGTGGCAAATAAACCAGGTGTATGCATTTTCTCAGTGGCAGCAGTTTTGCTACAAAGCAGTGGCTCCACCATTCAGCAGAGGGAAGTTCCTGTAGCAAACCTAAATCCTGCTTGGAGCAAATGCTATATTCATAGCTGCTCAGGTTTGCAATCTACTCTCTACCAGAATGCAATATACATCAGCTTATTGCAGAGTAGCCCCCAAATTTGCTAATTATGGTGACAGTGTGTTTATTTAGACACAGCTTTTCTTTCACCAGGAAATCCCTTAGTTAGCTATCGTCTGCCCAATTTGAGATCTCTGTTCCTAGGGATACATCCAGGGTGCTATGCAGGACTAGAGCGACAGGCTGGACTTTCACAGAATTTTCTTTACCTGGCTGTAATTGAGCATGATTAACTCTGTCCTTGAATCTGGCCTTTTTCCTCCTTTCCACCCAATTGACCTAGCAGTGTTAGAAACTGATATTCCTGTGAAGAGTCTCCCTCTTGAAAAATGTGGCTAGTTACCAATTACTGCAAAGATATTCAAGAGTTTCATTTCACAAGCCATTACACAAACTAACCCTGTAGACTTTGAACAGCCCCTAGTGACAAGTCACTACTTTCCTCTGCATGTATGACATTAAATAAGACCAGTGCCTGCTAGAAATACAAGAAAGAAATGCACTGCTGAATATTCATTGGAGCCATATACTAACCCGCAGAAGTAAGCAACGTCTCCCAAAGTGCAAGTCCACAGCAATTTCTACCAATTAAACAAAACTAGAATATGTATACTGGCAACTGCACAAAGCTTGGATGCATGTTTTATTTTATTACCACAGTGAGAGTGCTTGGGATAAGAAACAATTATAAGAGTAAAGAGAGAAATTTGGGAAATAGGCAATATGAATTGCTGTCAGTTCCCCACCCACTTCATCTTTCTCTACCAAAGATTAGCACTTCTTATTACTTGCATCCAAACTGCTATCTGAAATTTTGTCTTTTTGACAGGGAAAATAATGCTGAAGGAAACACGAGGAGAGAGGAATCTCATTATTTCAATATTGTGTATAATGTTGGAATACTTTCGTTCTTGTTCCTCAGATTGTTATATTTCATCTGAGTCACCTATGTGGCAACTACTTCAAACGACCATGACCACTAGCAAATATCCATGCAGAAAGTGACAACTGCGGGGATGAGGAGAAATAAAGCACAGCCTTGAGTGAAAAGTAAAACAATCCCACTGCATGAAACTATGTAGATAAAAGAAAGCTTTCAGATGAACAGGCAGTTATTGATCAGTAGCCCTGACACTGACTTACGTCATCCAATAAGTAGTTCATCAGCCAGTTTACATAAACATACCACACAATCACAGCATGGTGAAGGTGGGAAGGGTCCTCTGGAGGCCATATGGTCCAAGCCCCTACTCACCCTCACAGTAAGAAATTCAATCATTGGATCAGTTCGAAAACATTCTTGGAAGCAGGTCTGTTGAGGGCGCGAGTGAGTCATGAAAGATATATATATATGTGCATGCATGCATGTTCATGTTTGTGCATGCATGTTTGTGTGTGCGGTCTTGTGTTTGTGGAGCTTCTGGCTGAAGCCCATGAAAGCAGTCTGGGGAAACAGTTTGCAGGTACTTTCTTCTGAAATGTTTTTCTTTCTCACTGGTTTCAAACATGCTCAGCGTATCAGTGAAACAAGAGGTAAACATAGAGCTGTCTCAGATTACATCTGTTCCCCAGGCCATCTCCAAAGCAAACATTGGTCTCCCAATGAAAAATACAACTATTACCCATTATTGGACATATCCAGTCACTGCCTGACCACTGAGTTGCACATTTAATGAATCTACTCATTTCTAATAAAAATAAACCAGACAGAGGAAGTGATCAGCTAAAGCTGAACTTGAGTAGAAGAAAAGGGATTTAATAAAAAATTCTTGAGGTTGACATTTCTTTTTTATTTGAAACATGCCTTTCTTGGGAATGACATGATCACAAAGATACTATTAGAAAGCCACACACTGTTGCCAGATTTTAAGATCTCTACCCATATGACTTAATTTGGGAAGCAGGGAAATTCCTCTGGTCCTGTTATTTCACAGTTCAAGCTTCAAATTAAAGTATTTCAAAACAGAGCATAAGAGCATATCAGTCAAAATGAACCAAGCTACTTCTTATAGCACTAGCAGAAACAATATTTTAAGATTGTATCTGTATTCCCAATTCCCTTCCCATCCATTCAAGTTATTTAGGAATCAAGTCAGTTTATATAAAGCAGTGATCAAGAAAAGCTCCAGCAGAAATTATCTGCAAACCACATTTTTAAAGAGAAACCTCACAAGAAATATCATATTTTTCCAGAGAAAAAGTCAGCTGACACAGAGAAGATTCCCTCCAAATTAGAGCATTTATTCTTAGCTCTGAATCAACATTTTAACCAAACATAATTTCAGGTATTCTAAACTTAAAATAAGTTAATAAAGTAACTCTTAATTACTCAAAATCTACACAAAATTATTTCCAAGTGAAAGGGTGAAGCAACATCTTTCCTTCTGATTCTCTTTACAGAATTCCCTAAAACTGTCAGGCATTGACCTCTCTTTTCTTTTGAATTTTGGTTATGCAAACCTTTTTTTATTATTATTATTATTTTTAGCAAGAAAACTTTCAACGGATAATTTCCTGACAGAAAATTCCCTGTCTTGCAAGAAGTGCTGAAAAACTACAGCAGCATTATGCTTTCATTACATTTTTCCACAAAGAAAAACCCTACATACTTTCAGTTTAAACATTATTTTTGACTGACATAAGGAAAACAGGACGGGACAAGTACAAAGGAGAAACAGAGAACGCAATTCACTATTTCCTTCTGAAGATTCTGATTTGTGTTCTTCAGCAATGACCTTAATGTCCCATGAATGAATTTACCAAATACATTCAAAAACTTGAACCGATTTTCCATCTTGCAAAAATGGGCATGTTCTGTGCTGAGAGCCTATATAGTGAAAATAAGTTAAGAACTATTAAACAACAAGAACACAACAACAACAACAACAACAACAACAACAACAACAACATTGTGGCTTTTCTCAGAGGTCTGAAATGAATTTAGGATTATAAAATTTCACACTACGTCTTTAGCTTCATTTGAAGCAAAACCTCTTGAACATAAGGCACGGTTCATTGGTTATATTATCAGTTAACAGCCTGACAACCCTTTCTTCCTCAGCTGACCTGACTGATGGCAAGGCAACCAGGCAACACCAAACCCACAACCTGATGCCATCAATAAGAAGTAGTTGTCATGCTAAAGAACAGCCACTCTCACCCTCCAACCCCTCTGTATCCAGCTCCAAAAACATTCCATGTCAACTAAATACAACACTGGTAATACAGAAAAAGGATGTGATTTGGAGGTGTCGGACCTTAACAAATGTCTTTTCTTCTGTCACGGATTGTTCTGGTAAGCCCTGAAAAAAATATTAAATCAAGCCAGTGTTACCAGTATGTCCTTGATTTGTATTAATTTTTCAATGTATGAATGAATGTATGTTCCCCTTACAAAAACCTTATTTGGGCAACTTGAATTTTATTGAAACTGAGCCCTGAAACTTAAATCCTAGGGCCTTCTATTCTGTGTCAGTACAGCTGAGCAAGCTGTGACTGGTCTAAAAGTCTTTTTTTCCAGAGAAAATTAAGGTATTTTGGCTTTCTTCTCCATTTTTTCTCTTCTGATATGTATATGAAGAGATGTAATTCTTTTTATTTATTCCTGAAACAGTCTGGGAATGAACAGACTCTCCAGTCCTTGCTACACCTCTGTCTCAGCTCTAGCTGCTAGCAGTAGAAATTGATGCAATTTAGAGAAAATGGGAGAAGGAAATTGCTTTTCTGTATGGGTGTGATTCCAGTTATGTTTTGTAACAAAAAGACAAGACACAAAAACACTGTACTGACATACAGAATTAGCTTTGTCTCCAGCAGGAGTGTGACTCCACTTTTGAAAATAAGCCCCCCGCAGTCTATCTAGCAACCTGCTGCACACATTAGAGAAAAATTAGAGAAATGTTTCTTTTTTCAGAAAGGCACTAGAACAACAAGCAGGAATAAGCCCTGTGAGTGACTAAACAATTAGATAGGAATATGCCTTGTCAGGAATAAGACAGGACAAGACAGTCAGAAGCTGGATTTTTATTCCTGACTCTGGCACTCAGAGATTTATGCTGTATGACATTTGTGAAATCATCAGGTTCACAAATATGTGTATGATGAACTTCTAGGATTTCAGGCCTCAAGCAGAATCATCATTGCCCTAAGCATTGAAGACAAATGTGATAAGAAACATGGTTTAGGGTTCTTTGCTTAGGCCAAACCTCATCTTGATGGAGCACACCATCCTGTTGCAGGAATGGAGGCTGCTTTCCCAGGGCACAGAGGGATAAGGATGCCCAGGAACAGATGCACCCCAAGCAGTGTGCAGATCTGAAATCTGCTCACAGTCCCCATAGAAGCCAGAACACGAGCTGGTGAACTTCAGCATCAGGGAGTGACTGATGGCTCACAACAAGCTCTGGTTCTAGGGAACTAGTGGGTCCTTAGAGTAGGCTGGTATGCCTAAATTCAAAGAAAACTGTCCTGAGGTCTCTGAATCTGCTTCTGGCCTGCTCTTCCTTCCCCTTCAAAGCCCCTGATGTCTTATATTATGCCTTGTTCTGTATGTCTTGGCAGTTTTTTGTCTTCCTAAAAGGCAATCTATATATGACACATAATGGCAATAATATTGCTTACCTGTTATTATTTGGTGCAGCAAGTTTCTTCCTACACCTGAGTCCTCACACTATAAGTGCAAAAGCAAAAATAAAAGCAACACCTGTTTACAACAAAAACACAGAATTATTTTGTTTTGGAGAAGATACTATGCGGCATAGAGTAATGCAGTGCGGGCTTCTCAGTATCTGTACACAAGCATGCTACATACCCAGCTGCTGGGTCATTAGTTTTTCTGCCCCATAAAAAGATCTGACTGCTGCACCAAAGAGTTTCTCATAGACAAAGCACAGTGCCAATGTCTGGGAAATGAATTTTGTTTCTTTTTCTCCCTTCAAAATAGTGTCTATGTTATTATATTTGTATAGGTAATGTATGTTCTTCCTCTTCTCCCTCTCTCTTTTCCATGAATTCTGAGGTTTTCTTTCTGTTTTCAACTCTTCATAAGCACTAACTTTAAAAATATGAGCAAGGTTAACAGCTGACTTCAATAGAACCATTACAAGGAGGTTGAGTCCAAGACAGTGTTTTTATATACAGTCATCATCAGCAAAATATATTGTAGTTTTGTATCATTCAAATCTAACTACCTCTTTGTCTTACCTTCTTCAGCAAATTAACATATAAAACATAAATGATTGGCAAAAATTAACTGTACATTTCTATGTTAGCTGAAAAATTTACATGACATTAGAGGGGGGGAAGAATAATTTTTCAAGTTATAAACATGCACTATTTTGAAATCTTTGGCCTGTAACTGAAAGATAACAGTTTTAATTTGCAGTCAAATAAAGCAAATCTCTCAATGTAAAAGACTTTTTATAGTTCCCATAAACCAGAAACAGATTAAAGTGTAGACAGTGTAAGTACAGGAGAATAAATCAACCAGACAAACAAGATGATCCAAAAAAAAAAAAAAAAGGAAAAATAATGCTCCACACTTTGTTAGCTTCACTAATTCTATGCACCACACAAAAGTGTCTATGCTCTCTCCAGGTTTCTGTCATTGAAGTGTTGGCTTTAGCTTAGATGACAAAGACATTTAGGGACACCAAGCCTGTGAGACTTGGATGTACTCTGACTTTCTTCTGGTAATGCTAAATTGTTTCATTAGGAGGCACTGCATGTCTACCAGGAAGAACTAAAATACCATCAGCTCCTTAGTCCAAGTTTTTACAAATATCCCAGTTTTATACTTCTCCTGTAGCACATGCAACATGAAACAGATGATTTTCTGTTTTGGAAAGTGCAACATTCCCATGGTCTCCTCTGAAATCAGCAAGGATTTGTCCTGGAGCTCTGAAAAGACCTGCCAGTTTTTTTCCCCTGAGGCAACGCATTGGAACAAACAATATTGCTCAAAACTATTTTTGCTTTTTAGTTTGCTATAGTTTAATGTAATGCACTTGAGCACCTCCAAGAACAGGGATCAGGAACACAGGACACCCATCTACAGCTAAGTAACCAAAGCATACAAGATAAATAACCATAGTCTCATAACTTGCTTCATATGAGCCAGAATTCTGAGTTTTGCCCAGACTGTGTTCACTGCGCCATACCACCTGAAAGGTCAAGCTGTTGTTTTTTTTTTCCCTCACAACCTGGGATTTAAGGCATTCACATGTTTATGCACCTCCTTTGGGAGGAGGGGAATACAGAGTCTTTGCCTCTGGATGAGTACATTAATCACATGGCTAATTTACATAAGGTTTGTTTTACTTGCTGGCTATATTTTATGTGTTATCCCAGCGTAGACTTCTGAAAAAAAATATTTATAGGCCCTTACCTAGGGTGCCAGAAAGGGTGCCAGTCTGTGGGTCTTATACAGGTGATACAGACACCTCAGCTCTGCAGAGCAACAGGATTTAAAACTAATACTTTGTTAAGAATTTTATTCTGGTTAGATGTAGGCACCTTCCTCCTTTTGCCTTTCTTCTGCCCTTTGGAGGAACCCATCTCTTCCCAGGAGCTATACAGGAACTGCAGGTAGTTAACCTGGGAACTTGGACTCCACTTGGAGCAACTGCTGCCCAAAAGTTTAACACCGTACCTGTAGAACTAGTTGGGCTTAGGGTTAGATGCAAGTAATTAATGTCTTTCAAGTTTCAACATAAGGGAAGTGAAGGTCTTAAAGTGACAACTAATTTGAGAATTCTACTTAGTGCTAAATTGTTACAGTGCAAAGAGTCTTGATACTCAGGGCCATCTCCATGAAACCTCATTCTATTTATCAGCATAAACATATATACCTAATAAATGGATAATTTACAACGATGCAGTTATTAATTAACTTTTACGTCTGTATGTTCAAAGGTATACACTTTCTTGGCAGGACTGGAATTTCATTACGCTGCAAAGAGAAGAGTGGAATTGATCTGCACTGACTGAGCTTGGGACATCACTTGTGTGACTGAGATCTTCTACCAATGTAAATATGCTTCAGGATGACTTCTGAATTATATGCTCCAGAACAACAAATTTTAAGTGAAATCATGTAAGGATAGGGCTCAATGTATTTTGTCTGGCTTCCTCTCTCAGTTGAATAGGTTTTTATTTATTTATTTATTCTTTTAAATACAGCACATATTGGAAGAGAAGCCTAATCAAAAAGTCTTGAGAATTCTAAAACTCTTTTTTTCCCCTAAAGGCATATACTCCCATCTCTCATTGTTATCAAGGACTGAATTTGGCCTCAAACCATGGTGTCATCACCTGTGACAATAAAGACTGAGGCAGTGTTGTGCCTTCTGTAATGCATGTTTCAACACAATGAACAAAAACGTAGCAGTTAGTTCTTTTTGTAACAAAAGATCTTAAACTGCGTTAGAAACCTTTCTGAAGCAAAAATTAGAAAGTTTGATCTTCTTAAGCATTTATTCTATAAGAAATTGTGTGCCTTTTAATTAGAATGGAGAGGCTTGGTGGTTTTGTGGTGTTCTGAATAATTTTGAGCTAATAAAAGGCAGAAGATTCATGAAAGCATACAAGTCAAAAACAGTTTTCTGTCCTGTCACTACCTGATTATGTGCATTAGAAAAACACATTTAAGAACATTTGTCATGAAAAACACTAAAAATATTTGGTATTATATCATTTGGACTTGCACCATTATGAAAATGCTGTATTTTTATTCTAAGAGTATGTCTGTCTCTCTCTCTCCCTCCCCTCTTTTGCTCTCTCCCTCTCCCTCTAGTTGTGTGTGTATGTGTATATATATATACACATATATATATATGATATTTATTTTAGAACCTGTTACAATGTTCTAAAGAAAAACTTTCTAAAGGAACAAGCATAATTGTCAAATTCTTCCTGTTTCTGGAAGACGCTGGATTTGAGGACTGTATACTGAATGGACAAAACAAATTTTTCTCTCCATAGTTTTGCGAGTAACACATTCATTGACTTAAAGCAGAAAATGGCAGTTTTTAAAATGGAAGGGAAATAGCAACTGAAGTGGCAGAACTGTCACAGTACCTAGTCTCCTGTATGCTTACTACTAAGGGCGATGTTATTACTCATGTCTTCAAAGTTAACTGCTTTGATGACTGAGACTACACAGCACATCTTGGCTTTCTGTAAGAAACTGTTCCCAAATTTCATACAGAAAATTAGTCCTGTTCTTTGTACACCTACAGCATAAGAAATTAAGCAAATTGAGGATAAGATTGGTACTTAAAAGTAAAGAACAGATGGTGAGGGCAGGAGGAGAAAAACAGAAACAGACTTGAAAAAGAGAAGAAGTAAGTATTTTTTGGTGTCCCAGAGGAACATTCTTCTACTTCAGATAGAAAAAAAAAAATCTAAATATCTCATCCAGTCATGTTAACATGCATACAAATGCAAATGAATGAAACAAAATGGAAATAAATTTAAAAAATGTTCAGCCTCTTATTCAACTAATGCCATCCTGACATTCTGAACAAGATCAATATCGAATTTCTCTCTCAGTATGTAAGTTGTTTCTCTACAGCACAGGGCACAATGGGGAAAAAAGAAAAAAAAAGTGTCAGGATACAGCTCACTGCAAATACAAGCAAAAATGCATCTTGTTTGGAAAATAGAATGCCTTTCTTCATATAAGTAGAAAAATCTAATCATGTAAATGTGGCTCTAAGGCTGTTGTGTGTTACACATTATTAAAAATGTAAGAATGAAATACAATCCAAAAACTAGGTTCACTTTTAAAAACATTACAGCAATGCAAAATGGACTGTTACTTAGATTTCTAGATATAAGGCAATAAAATCTGAAGGCCCCATCTGTCATTACACCTGAGTGGCCTTCACAGAGTGCGCACACAATTGCAGAGGGCGAAATTCAGCACTGGCATAACTGGGTGAAACTGCAGTGAAACAGTTTATCCGATGCCAGTTGCAAACTCAGCCCACAATGTTCAGAAGGAAAGGTTTTATAAAACAAAATAGAATCTGATGATATGAGTCCCTTGAAAATCAATGACTGGAAACCTTTGAAGGAACAGAACAGATGAGTTCCTCAGTGGCCTTTTACAATAGTCACTCCACTAATGAACATCTGGAGTTCTTATTGCTGTTTTACTTTTATGCTGTCTAATCCATTTGTATTAGACCTTTATACATTCATGATAAAGTGGCAGCGAAGGTTGCCTTAAATAGAAAGAGAGGATGAAGACAATTTTTCCATTAACAATACCTTTTCCTTTGGAGTCTGAGGTACATTATTGGTTTGTTCTGAGTGTAGAAACCCCAAGTAAACTTCCTTATATTTGTGAAACATTATTATTATAGCTTCTACCTAGAGATTTTTCTTGAAACAAAAACCACTAAATTATTCCTGTACACAAATTAAACTAAGATACCACATACAAACATAGGACCACCATAAGCTATCCTGAAAAAAAGAAAAAAAAAAAAAAGATTTGAATACAATACTTGGTTAGAGGTGTGCAGTTCCCATTGATTTGTCAATCAGTTGCTCCTAAAAGCGGTGCTGTTAAAGTTGAGTCCTTCTGCAGGAAGCAAGGTATGAAAGAGTAACCGCCTGGCTTTATACATTGTACTTTATACCCTGTTGGGAGAAAGTAGTGACTGCAAGCCACACTCCAACCTGCTCGCAGTGGTTGAACCACACAATTTATTGATACTTATAGTCTCAGAGCAGTCAAACAGAGAAGACTGCTTCTTCTGTCAGAGCTTTAACTTTAAACATTTCTATCCTTTTTATTTATTAATATCATCTTGCAAACATGGCCTGATTGCTAGGCCATTCCTCCAAAACACCAAAGCAACACCTACAAAAATTATTCTAAAAACATGCTCTGCTTTCCTGTTGCTGCCCCCAAAGTCCATCAGCAAGAAGGCAGCAGCTGCTGTCTTTCCCTCACAGCCTCAGGATCCTTCCCCAACACTTGTGCGTCTCCCTGAGACCCTTGATTTCTTCATCAGCAATTCACCCGCAGCAATCTGGTGACACTCACCTCTTTGAATCACTGTTTATGCTCTTTCTTTCCAACAATGATGCTATAAATAAAAATCTACTCAAATGCTCATTAATCAGAAAAATAAAGAGCTTGTAAATCTGGTGACGCCAAGCTGAAGATTTTGTTTGCAAGGACATTACTGAAACCTTTTATTTGCTGCATTCAGCCAAGCCATTTTAAAACTCTTTGCTCATTATTTTCTGTTTTTAGTTTACAGGTATTGATTCCAAAACTCTACTTTTAAATTCCAATCTCTTTCAATTGTTTAAGCATTTCACTTTTCCCTTCAGCCTGATCTTCATGAGTTTCTCCACAGATTTTCATATCTGTCCTTCTGAAGCTCATCACCACTGCGATACCTGTTCATTACAGTTAGATCTTTCATGCTCCTCTGGACATCCCAGGTCTAATCCTCAGAGTGGTCTAAGTGCCACTGGTTGTCACAGACCAGTGCCCCTTCACTCCAGCCAAGAGCCCTAGGGTTTCGATATTTCATCAAAGATTTCTCCATTGTTCACAATAATCAGGCCTTTTGAGTTTCAGTAAGGGTCTAAGAAAAGTCTCCTGACTAACTGTCTATATATATATTCCTATATATATATATATGTATAAAATTTAGCTGGCAAAGTAGAGTTGTTGTGAGTCCTCTACTGTAAAGCACAGAGGAAGAAAACCTTGCTCTGTATGGGGTAATGCTGGGCTGGGCTGCAGCTCAGAGTCTTAGCTCTGATGGTAAGGAAGAGAGCACATTAGTGGTGTATCTCTCTGCTCCTGCTTTTCTTCTTGGCAAGAACTGCTACTCTGAGCCAGCAGGTGTTTAATGCTATTAAATTTATGAGTAGTGAAAGCTGTTGAATTTTAAAACATCTGGGTAACATAAATTATCAGAACTTTTTTGCAATATAAGACTGAAAAATGGTTTTGAAATCTGCAGAAAAGCATTAGCGGCATTGACAAAAATGTATTTATATTTGAACACTTGACCATATGACTTTGGGATCCCACAAGTATCCTCATGTTCGCAGCTACAGTGCCCACAGCATGTGAATTAGGAAATATGATGAAGGCAGACAGCTGCAAATCTCACCAACATTCACATTTTTCAATGGGTTCCAGATGGATCACCTAGTCAGCCAGAAAGTATCAAAAACCATCGTTATTTCTCACATTGTGTGCACTCTCCTGGACCTCATTCTGCAAGGTCTGATCCATGCTATTCTTCTTTGCATAGATCTGGCTGTGCTCTGTTGCAAATTCTCTGTGAGAAACAAGCACTGATTCATAGAATCACAGAATCATTAAGGCTGGAAAAGAACAACTGGTCCAAGCAGTCCAATCTGGTCCAACCATCCCCCTACCACCAGTATCACTCACTAAACCATGTCCCTAAGTACCAGGTTCAACCTTTCCTTAAACACACACATGGATGATGACCACCACCTCCCTGGGCAACCCATTCCAATGCCTGGCTACTCTTTCTGAGAAGAAATTTCTCCTAATTTCCAACCTGACCTGACCTACAAACTTGTAGGCTGTCTGGTACAGACTGAGAACTGTTAATGTTTTTCCGTCATCCTGAAGTTGCTATCACTTAGAGGAGGCACTCTTCAGGCTCTGAACATACAAGCATGACTTGACAACTTTTGTTAGAGAAGAATCAAGTATCACTGAGTTGCCCAATCACTCTAGGTGTGTGGTCTGCACAGAGTGGGAGACAACAAATTTACATCTGCCAAGAAGCACAGAAGATGAAACATGAGGTCCACACCCAAGCTAGAAAAATAACTGCCATGGCCTGTCTCTTAATGCTGTGCTTTCTTCTCTAGGATAACTCTCTTCTGCCACCTATTTCCTTAGTGACCCTTATTTTCACTACCATTTTTTCCCTTCCTCAAGATTTTACTAAAGCTTAGAACTGATCATGTCTATGAGAACTTTTAAGCCCATAAATTTAATACACAGAAGAAATACTGCAGTGGTTTGTTAACAACTAAAATAATCAGTGCATGAGAAAAAAGAACCAAGGAAATAAATGTTTTCCATAAATGCTTTTTTTTTTTCTTTTAATAATTGTTATTTTAAGCTTTGCCACACTAAAGTAGCTTGTGTAAACTATAAAGATAGATTTCCGTCATGGGTAGTCAGAGTGGTCTGGTCTACACTAGCAATAACATAGGAGATAAGAGAAGGAAGAAGGAAGACTTAAGCACAATGCAATATGCATATGATAAACACTATCATTAAGAGCACATACCACACATACAACTAAATATTTTCTCTACACGACTGTAAAAGTAACCTATGCTTCAAGTAACCTATGCTTTATGCTAAAAGTAACCTATGATTCAGGGGAAGGTCAGATGCAAATAAGTGTGTGATGTCTGGCCTCTAGCTTTATGTACTTGTTCAGGATAAAACTGATGTGAAATAATAAACTGTGGACAAGGAGCAGGCTGAAAGACAGGCTAGGTACATTACCTCCTGATCACCCTCAATCACATTATGGCTCTGATTTCTGTTGTCCATGAAAGAGCAAAAAAAAACATATAAGCCTGAGACTTTCCAGGTCATCTTGGTTTGAATGCCAGTTAATGGACCTGAGCATTTCCTCTCTGCAGCTTTGAAAATCTCAGCTGAACACTTTCCCCACATGACCACGTTTCCCTCAATGAAACAGCGCATTCTGTCTACTCTGCTGCAGCTGTGGAACATCTGGGTGGTAAGATCCTTTGGCCCCAGGACTCCCCAGAGCACAGTGTGGTTACTCGAGTGGTGCACAGGGAGTATGATTTGCCTTTCTACATTTTCTGTTGTGAAATTTTAACTTACTCTGATTGTTTGTTTTTATATGACTGCCAAGCTATTGGAAGTTGTCCTCCTCCTATCCTCACCTTCCCTGGATGTCGCGCACACACATGCATATGCATGCACATGCATTATTAGAGTTATAATTTCAAATCATTAAAACATATGCCTTGCAATCAAATATCTCCACTTCTATCAAGAGCTGTGGAAATGCTAAAGGTTTAGGATCATACACAAAGGGTTAGCTTCATGCACTATCAAAATCTCCAATTAAATGAGTTTTTACTTTTCAAATTTAAAATTACTTTTAACCGAAAGCAAAACAAACACAGGCAGTTACTGTTGGCACATACCCTGAACTTTTTTCAGCAGTTTTGTTACCAGCCATCCCCTTAAGCTACATTTCAAATACATAGCTTATTTTTCCTCCAGTACAAGAGAAAAGATTCTATAGGTCATTTTCACAACTACATAAGGATATCTATCATCATTTTTTCTAAGCAACTACTTCCCTTCATTCATCCCCAAATCCATCTCTACTGCTAAATATAGTGTAATATAGGACAAAAACCTATACAATAGAGTGGTTACCTCATCTCAAAATCAGTTTTCTTCATTAACTACTGATTTTCCACTACTTTCACTGCCTGAATAATACCTTCAGAGCCCATGGCTAAAGAAAGTACTTGGAAGAACAATTCTACTTATTAAAAAACAAACACTCCCAAATTATTCAATGAACAAAATAGAAAAATATTAGGCTGCACACCATAAGCTTACTTTCTTATACATTCCTTTCAACCTCCCAATTCACAAATAAATCTGCAATACTAAAACTTCAGTGAGCATTCATCATATAAAATCTAAACCTTCTAAAACAGCAAACAGTCCTCTTTTCCCTTTCTTTTCCAGATTGTAGGACACAAACTGCAGAGCTATCTGACTGAGAATCCCACACGAGTGTTGCACATTTTGTGGCAAACCTCCACAACCCTACAATATTGCTTCAGTCCTGAACAGAATATAAGCAAGGACAGGTTAGTCAGTATAGCATTGAGGTTTTCCTCATGATACATAGCATATATGCCCTTTGTGAAATGTTACGTATATGCAGTATATGCAGTAGTGTTTTTTATATTTGGATGTAGCCATGCTCATGGAGGAATGAGCTGCTAGCAACACAATTATTTAAAATAGCACGCTGTGTCAAAATACCTCACTCTTCCAGCATCTAGGCCCTAGCTTTGCAAGGCTACCACTGTTTAGGGTTCAGGATGCTTGGAAAAGGTGAGAGAAATACTCACTTCAGCCCTCCAAAGACACCAGCAGAGTACCAGCAACCCAGAAGAGGGGCTGAAAAGACTAACTTGTTCTCAAGGACTGTTTTGATATAGCAAGATTTAGCAGTTTGGCTCGACAGTTAATCTTAAATCAGCTCTTTAATCAGAGGATGGTACAGCTGAGAAACTGAGGCACAGATGCACAGGACACTAGAATAGATGCAATTCAATCCTATCACAGAGACAATTAAAGAGTAGGGAATTTAGGAATCTAATAACCCGTATTGGAATTCAGCCAAGATGCTGAAGCAAACGCACAAAGCTGTTGCACTGATGCTTTGTGTATTCTTTATCATTTTAATATCTTATGTTATACCATATGCTCCCACATTTCAATCATTGCAATATAAGTCACAAAAGAGGTAAAAGAAAATGTTGACAAAACATTTAAGGAGATTAAATTCCCTAAGAATCTGTTGGATCTGGGATTTTACAGACATTCCATTTTCAACATGTTGCTAGACTTAAATAATCCTAGGGAAATATTCCTTTCTCCAGGGAACGGTTGGAAACACAAGCCACAGACTTTGCCCAGAAATGCAGGGAAGTCCACAGACCAAAGACAATTAGGAAACATTAAAAAAAAAAAATCTCATGAGAAGGCTTGTGGCAAGAAAAAGAAATATTCAGAGCATGGGACACCAGGCCAGGAAAGAGAATGGCCAGGAGATGCAGCCAGGAGAGCTACCACACAGCTGTTTCCTATCCTGCCCCCTCTTGTAGTGCTTTGTCCTTTAGCTGACTCTGGTTCTGTCTGCTTCAGCAGGCTTCCTGCTCTTGGTAAATTTAAACAATACTTTATTTGTTTATATACTTTTGGCTGTTTGCTTTGCAAAATGTCTTTTAGTATCCCCACATTTCTGTCTCACATTTACCTGCCATAAATTATAATCCATTTCACAAGCTGAGTTCTTCCCTTCCTGTAAAGAGACATGTTCAGCTTTTCCAGAATTTTGCCTTTACCTATACCTATTAATTTGCAACCCTGCTCTTTGAGTTGCTCATTTTTAATTTTTTTAATATTTTTTATATTTTTTATATTTTTTATTTTTTTTCCTAGGGGTATTCATTTATTACTCTTTTAATGGAATGTTTAAGTAGCTCCCATGCTGAGCTGCAACACTTTAATTTCCTCACTTTTCACCTTAACATCTTTTTTACCAGCTTGCTCATTTTTAAGCCTTCAATTTAGTGCTGAATTTAGCATCAGTATACTGGCTCTCAGTACAATTCATCCTCTGAGGACACTACTTGGAATTATATTATTACTTAAGTACATCTACATTAATGTCACTTTTGTGTGACTGCATCACAGCGCAGAGATACGTGAGCTTGCTGCATGCCGGCCAGCTCAGGCCAAACTACCACTGATCAGGCTATGGCAGCAAGAATTGAATGCAAAATTTGCTCTGAGTTTAGAGGGGTCACTGGGAACTTTGCCCCCAAAACAGCGTGTCCAGATATGCAGCTTTACACACAATGTATCAGGATGTTTCTGATACAGAAAACTTGTCCACTGACTGTGCGTGGAAGGGGTTGTGGTGGTGAAGGTTAGGAGCTATATTTGGTTTTTTGTTTGTTTGTTTGTTTTTGTTTTTGTTTTTTTTTTTTCAATTTCATAGCTGCATGTGTGTTCTGTTCAGTTTTCAGTTTGCATTTGTATGGATATAAACCTACAAGAACACTTAAGAAAGCAAAATGAGATCCCATTTTTTAAGCTATAAGGAAAGATGAAAGGAAAGGGGAGGATGAGGCAGGTGACTGCAAAGCCTTTCTCATGGAGACTACAGGTATATCAAGAAAGTGTAAAAGAGAATCGTGCAAAAATTCAGGGATGCCAATAGCTCTGATTGAGGGCTTGTACCACACTGCATATGAACAACAAGTCTCATGACATCAAATCTTGATAAAATTTGGTGTCTTCCATGGAAAATAGTGATTTGCTTAAAACCAAAATTTCTGATTAATTTTTTTTTTTCATCATAACTACATCTGTGCTCTCTTTAGGGGCACAGCCTTCGTTTGTGGGATCATATGCAGTGCCTCATAAAATGGCATTAATCTCTGTTCAGTGCCACGGTTTTATCCTAATTTTGGGTTTTAAGCAATCAGCTTTTTCAGTTTTAGTCCTGCATCTTTTTGCAGGCACTTTTGCTTTTAGATAAGGAGGAAAAGTCACCTGAGCACTGAAAAATAAAGAAAAAGGGGTATCACACCTCATGGTTTGTTCCTCAGACTGTACTGTTGCCCAGCAAAGCAACTTTATTTTTTGAGTCCAAACCACCTGAAAGTTCAGATATGCATTTATCCTAGCGATGGAAAAAACTAATTGACTTATTTTCCTTTTCATGAAGTCATTACCAAGAATATTGACTTGGAATCCCAGGGATTTGGAAGCAGCCAGATTTAGAACAGTAACAAAAACATTAGGACTTTTCAGCAATAAAAGAGTGAACTTGAAGCTAGGAAGGAAAAAAAAAAAAAAAAAAAGAGAGAGAGAGAGCACCAAAAGCAGCCATAGAATTGAGGCTGATGACTGTTCAATTGGAAATAACACAGTTATGAAGTTATCAACAGACCTGGAAAATAATTTAGACTCACTGAAAGCGTTAACAGTGGATTCTCCTTCTACGTATGAATAGGGAAGGACCAAAGCTGCGAGGAAGACTAATTCCCATTTTCTTTGGTAGGAATAAGGTTAAAGTGTGAGTGGCAGAGCAGAAAAAAAAAGGCAAAATTACAGTTTTGTTTGATCCAGACTTTTTTAAACCCCAATACCAAGCAAATGTGAGACATCTTATAAAGCTTACCATATGGATAAAGTATATTTTCACTCCTGTTGGTGTAACAGTTGCTGTTAACTGTGACTGGGCCTATGTTACCAAAGGCTGTAGGGAAGGGAATTGCCATCTCTACCCCGGTCCTTCCTAGAGCAGCAAGCAGCCAAAGGTGAGATGGCAAAAACCAGCACAGTGACCATACAGAACATACAGGAGCCTTGAGAATTAAGCCTGTGTAACCTGCCTGAGTGACAAGACCTGGCATGCAGGACAGTGGAAAGGGCTGCCTCCCCCACCTTCACCTTCCTTACCCCCAGCACCAGCTGCCCCAGCTCCCCGCCAAAGGACAAGGTGAGCCCTGAATCAGCCTCTGCTAGTCTGACCACAACTGCTCCTTGGTTACTGGGCTGTTGCCGCCTTTCCAGCTACACACTGAAGAGGTTTTTCAGCTTCTATAAGTGAGAAAAGAGCATATTCTAGTGATGTAGTCTTCTAGAGTGATACTCTTCCCTCTTCAAAATATTCAACAGGAAGCTAGAAATGTGAAGCCATTTCCTGTCCAGTAATCTCCTTAAAAGGACATCCCAGACCTAGTTGCTTTACAGCGCTTCTGGTAACACACAGCAATAGACAGCTATACAATTATGTTCAAAACCCTATCCAAAAATGTGCCATAATCAATTTTTTTAGCTCATAGGAGATTCAAAATTCAATCGACTGGAAGCCTAGGAAGGAGAAAGCTATGTTTAAACATCATCCCCTGTGTGCCTGCAGAGTATAATACTTTTCAAAAGCTCATTTGACATATAGAAAAACATTTCACTATCCATAAACACAGTAGCTGAGTGTATAAAAGAGCAGGTAAATTAAACTATCTGAATGAAAAAAGAACTGAATAATGGGAGCAAAAATCAGCTGAATTGAAATGAGCAAAAGTTGAAGCTATTTGTATCAAATATGAAGAGTGAGGCAGGAAAAGAAATTCCCACTGAAATATTCATGTTCTGAAAACACACTAAGTATATACATATAAATCCCAGTTTTTCACTTTTATCGTGTCATGACTTAATCCTTGGATAGGTACATTCTGACCAAATAGTTCTCATTGTAGGATCAGGGCTTAAAAGACCTATTTGGATCTTAGAACAAGCTACTCTGGGGAGTAGCGCTGGGCTCTCTGAAGCATCTGTCTTCCTTAATGGAAAGGCACTTCCTATTTGTTTACCTGCAATAGGCTGCAAGTGCCATTACAATTGTGCTCAGGCCAATTTCAGTGTCATGTCCTGAGATATAAATTTTTTTTTGATTTTCTACATTGGTTTCAGTCAGGAATTTTCAACCTACTTTCATTTTCCTCTATTCTGTTCACTAAATATTAACAGTAGGAAACCTAAAACATCCCCAGTGTTACTAAACTTGTGAAAAAAGGAGATACCCAGCTTACTGAATTATTTCCAAATACTACATTAGTTCTCTGTGCATCTCTAGTATAAAGGGGAAAAAAGTGAAACCTAATCATTAAAAGAAAACCTGTTTGGATTGTTTGAAGTATGAAGGTCTTGTGTTTTGTAGTTAGAAGCTATACTTCCTTACATGTTCTTAATCTGATGCAGGATTTTCTGGTTTGTTTTTTTTTTTTTTTTTTTTGCCTTCTTGCTTTTAATTTGACATGCCAGTCAAAGTTAACATTAGGGAAAACAGCAAATATAAACCTTGTAATTTATATGCCTTCATGTTGTACACCATAATAGCTCTCATCTTGGCAAAAGTTAGCAGATTGTTCTCTGCTCTCAGGAGGAAATAGCATTCATTTTAGGATTTAATGGAGCTTTAGGGTTATCGTAACTCAAATTAAACTAAATCATCATGAATTATTTCTGAATCCCATGCTGTGTGTTCTCTTTTTTTCCCTTTGTTGGCTTATGACCGTGTGAGTTTCAGATATCGGCAACTAAAAACTTGTGTGCTATATAGCACACACCCACAGTTTGAAGGGGAAGAGCAACACCTCCAGCTGTGCTTGCAATGACAGGAAGCCTGTCCTAGCACCAACAACACAAATGTATATCTGTTACGGTCCAGGAAGATGATGGTGTGGGCTCAGGGAACTGTTTCATCTCCGATACAATAGCTACAAGTGTGAATTCTCATGCAGAGGTACTTCCACCAGAATACAACTGTATCAGTGTCATGCCTCATAAACATAGGAGAGGAGAAACTAGCTGTAAAGTTTGGAAGAGTATTCCAAAATTATTTTAGAATAGTTTTTCAACAATTTAAAGAGATAAACATTCAGATCTATCGATAGAAATTTTCAGGTCATGTTTCCCCATTTATTTAAAACCTCCTGTTTCAATCAGGAATGGGAATGAACAGACTGTCAGCTACATTGGCATGATAGTGCAGAAATGTGTATATTCATATGAAAAATTATTTTAAAACTTAAATTACCATTACATTAGTCATAGTGACCCCAAAAGAAATCTTATTTTAATATTTTTCTCATGAGGCTGTCCTTTTAAAGGTACCTTCCAAAAAGACTTGTGTGTACTTGTGCTAGTCCATCTGAGAGCTATACAGATCTGTAGTATTTCTAGATGACGTAGTCAGACTACACTAGTCTAATGAGACTACATAAACTTTACTTTTTCTGAAGAACTGCAGAGCCTAGCAATACATCACACGGTTGGGGAATTACTTCTGATCCAGACAATTCATAATTTCTGTATCCCTGCCCTTGTGAGGCTCACGGTTCTTCAGATTTTGAAATTTTAGCAGTATGTTTTGAATAGTGTATAACAGTTGTGAGAAGTCAGTGTCATTTCTTCCCTGGTAATTGCTAAATGTTTATTTTAAACTAGAGCACATGTACTTACAGGTTCAGATTTTGCCACCAATTTAACTTGTGTTTCACAGGTGATTTTTGTGAATGTATGTTCTAGATTAAAAGCCATTTAGGGTGAATAAGAAACAGGATAAATAACTTTTAGGTTATCTACATTTGAGATGTTGTATTTGTTATATAATTATCTATGGAAACACAAAGGGAGAACAAAATACATGTTAAGTAGCAAGTTATTTATTGCTGTGGATATTCAGCTACTTGGCATTACCTATGTACATAAAAAACCATTTATGGATAAGGAAGAACTATTGGCTTCCTATCAGAAACACAGCTTTTGTGCACTCAGCATAGCTTCTCACATGGAACGAACTCTTGCCAGAATTACAGTGTAGTTTTGGATAAAGAAAATCCAGACAGTTTGGAAAGCCAGTAAGGAGGTATGCGTTCATACCACATCTGGCATGGGAGCAACTGTAAATGCACAGACGAGAAGAAATACAGTTTTTACAATCTTTGCATAAATCTATCAATGTAACTTGGCAAAATGTGATACTACAATGGCAGTGATGTTTTTAACTCTCTGGCTCACTCCCATTGCCCTCCTACATAACTGTATCTTCTGCTGGCTAATGATAATATGTTTTTACCTTGAAGGATGCTGTGACTGAAGCTACTTGCCTCACACTTAGTAGGATCTCTTGATATGAGAAAGAATATTAATGGGAGGAAAGGCAGGTGCACAGCATAAATTAACAACCACTAAAAAAGACAAAGATACTAAACAAATATGTTGGCTTATGATCTCACTTTCTGAAGGAAAAAACATTTATGCAATCCTAGACCTAAGAAGGAAAATCAAATTGAATTCTGGAGAGGAAAAAAAAAAAAAAAAGTTGAATTCTGCATTTCTTTAATGCTTACTGACATACTCTGGAGGTTAATGTCTGTACATGAAAGATGCTGGACAAAAGGATTATGGAAGTCTGAGGAATGCCTTGGAATGAAGGAACGTGTAAAATGAAAATAAGGAAATCTGAGGAAGGCCTTGAAGTGAAAGGGCATGGTAAAATGAACTTTGCTGTGCCATGTGTTTTTGGGTATATCAGAACACACTCAAAATTAAGGGGGCCAAATACACATGCACTTCTCTTCCTCCCCACTACTTCATTTCTCCTTTAAGCATGAACTCATTTTTACCTCCTAATCTTAAACATCATAACCATGGCTCCCTTTTCTGTTCCGTTCTCTTTTTTCCTCATACAAAGATAAAGGTTTCTACTACCCATACTCTTACTGGTCCTTTTTTCCAACACAGTATTTTCCAAGTCCACCCCTTTTCCTTTCCTTTCCTTTCCTTTCCTTTCCTTTCCTTTCCTTTCCTTTCCTTTCCTTTCCTTTCCCAAAAGATTTAATTATCTCAACCAAGTTTCTCAAATAATCCTCCCATAAACCAAGATACTAAAATGCAAGAGTTGGCCCCATTATGATTATTTTACACACAGAGAGAAGAGAAAACCTGTATGATAGGAAAAATATCAAAAGGGAAAAAATAAAATAAAACTAACACTTGCAGTGATTTCAGCCCCAGTGGAAAACACACATTTATTGGGAAGAATTCTCAGCAGTAATGCTGGAAATCTAACATTTTCTAGTTCAATTACAACATCGGATCCTAGATATTGGTAAGAGGCTTGTTTCTCAGAACTTTGATACTGAATCAATACCTTGCTAACTTGTGATGCATTAAAACAGTGCAGGAGGTGTCCAAATGTTATTAATAGTTTCATCGCCTTCCCATATATTCTTCCAGACATACTTAGTTATTGTTTAAATTACTGTTTTATTGAAATAAAAACAAGCATGTTATAGGGTTACATGAAGTTGCACTTTGAAAGACAGCCTAGCAAATGCTAGAGAGTCTGGTTGCACTCTTCCTTCACTGGGCACCGTGACGACAGGAGTCATAAGGTTTTACTTGAAACGTGGTCTGCTTTTGGATAATAGAAGAAATGGTCACCCCCCCAAAAAAAACACTACCATATTTATGGCCTGGTGCAGGTTCAATGACATTTAAGAATATGATACTTGAAAGAATTGCCTTGGTGAAGTCCCCATCTATGACAAGCAAGCTTTTCAGTGATGGGATTCATCACCTCTACCTTCACAGGTCTGCAGTGGAGGTGTCTACATCCCCTATCATGAAGGTTCCCTTTGTACTCAGTAGAGAAAAATAAGCACTTGTAGAGCACAGTTCACCTGCTGTTTCTTAAATGAGGAAAAACAGCGCAAAGAAGAAATTGCTTTTCTTCACTCACTTGCAAAGAGACAAGGTAAATAAAGCAGATGACGACATGGGTGCTGTTGACTCCTACATTTGGCCAAACAACTCCAAGCCATGGTGCATACACTGAATAGTACAGATGGTCCCTTCAGCATCCTGTACTGGAGCTATTCCATCTCCTTTGATCCTCGTAGAAGCTTTCTACAATGACAACTATATTCTTTACATCAGTGTCTTAACAGCTACTTCATTGGAGTAGCTTCTATCATATTTAACAGCTAATACAGCCGATTCATTTCCCTCCTCACAATCCCCAGTTCATAGAAGAAATTTTTATAGTCTCTCAATGTTTATCTGAACTAGAAAATCCCATCTCACACTTGTCCCTTTAAAATTCTCACCTCTGTTTCCCTGTCTACTTATGTAGCAGTAGGCTCCATTCAGAGCCTATAGCGACATAAATTAGTTTACTGTCATGACAGAGAAGTTTTGGGTTTATTTTTAAAATGTGGACTATTCTTTGTTGGGACCTAGATGTTGACCTAATAAATTATTTTTCTTCCCCACATAGGCCACTAATGCAACACTGGAATGCATCATATTTGACTGGATAAGCTGGTGAAATTGCCTACATCCACTTTTGTGTGTAGCTGCCATTAGGCTGACTATCCAATACACAAGTCAAAGTTTCTTCAGATGTTGATTGAACATCAGGAAAATATCAGAATTTTTGGCCAATTATATGATTAGAGGAAGGAAATTTATAATGAAAATACCAATATAAACAGAAATAATTGATTTTAAGGAAGGGAGACCTACATAATCTTCATATTGTTAAAAGAAAACACAACCAATTAGCCGTTCTGCTCATCTCCTAATAATTCATAGTTGAATACCATTTTCTTCTGTAGGACTATTGCTAATGAGGTTGTAAATTTAAAATATAATGCACCAGTGTTTTCAAAAGCTACATTCCATTATGAAATAAATTAATAATTCACCTATGATGGTTATGAAACTCAGTGAGGTTTTTCCTTTCCTCCTTTCTTAATCCTTGGATTTTACCTATAGCCTGCATGGAAGTAATGCACATTAGTCAATTAATAGGCTGTTAAATGACAACAGTTCCGGGCAATTTAATTACTGTTGGTAAAAT
Source organism: Anser cygnoides (assembly GCF_040182565.1). Lineage (NCBI taxonomy): Eukaryota > Metazoa > Chordata > Aves > Anseriformes > Anatidae > Anser > Anser cygnoides. Next base: position 71,802,539 of record NC_089874.1, read on the forward strand.
AAAAAATTAATTTTTGCATGTCAGTAACTAATTTGAGCTCCTATCCTTGGAACAAATCAACTTTGAACATGATGGCTTACTTAGAAAAAAATGATTACTTCCTTGCAAATGCAAATTTCTGAGTCATTTCTTGGAAAAAAAATGTAAATGACTCTTCAAAACCTTCTCCCATTCCCTCCTAGTGCCAGGCAAAGTTTATTTAAAAAGTATGTTACTGTTTCTGCAACAAAATACATTCAAAAATAGAGTATGAACCTAAATAAAGAAAAAGAACATGTAAGCCAGAATGCTCTTCTATTTCAGCCATCCTGTATGTGTATATAATAAATATATTAAAATGAATGATCTTTAACCATCAATTAAAATATGTAATTCTATAGTTAAACAGATATCTTTGCTATAGCTGATGATATTACAAGGTGGTTTGTGCAAGAGATAGCAATGTCATTTTCTTAATTGTGCATTTCTTTTCTTTTCTGAAGTATCAAGAAATCATTTAGTATGGATAAAAACGGCCAGCAGAACAATTTATAATCCTAGATTTTATCAGCCCCATATAATATAACAACATGACCAGAACAATTTATTATGTGCTATTCTCAAAAGACATCAGCATCACTTACAATCTCTTCTGGCACATCCTATTTAGGAAAATTTCCTATTTATTTCACTATTTAATACCAAAAAGAAGTCATGTAGTGGCATCCCAGTGGTTCCACCTCCCTGGTGTACATTCCACCACATTTCTGAAGTGAGTTAGCCCCACCATGACTGTATGACCAGAGAACATCTTTCTCAGAAAACTTATTTTACTGCTCTGTGATGTTTTTTCTGTGTAGTAATGATCTGTAATCATCTGAATTACATGACTGTTAAAGCAGAGAGTTCTGAGATACTTTCATTTTTCTGTCCTCGTGTCTGTGTGGACTGTAGTAACAGTCTCTTGAATGCCTAGAAGACGGGAAAAAATATTGGAAATGTTATTTTGGTTTACATCACATTTTGTACTTTCTCACTATTGAGACTTTGTGTTTGACTAAGAGCTCCTCACTACAAATAAGGAGAGCACAGGTTGGTTTCATACATAATTGAAAGGTTGTGTCAATAAATGTGACACCAGTGAACACCATTGTTTTTCTCTGTAATCCTCCCAAAATATACTTCATAAAACAGAAGTTGCAACCTTTTCTTGAAAATTGGAGGAAAGTTACATAACAATAAATCTGCATCAGTTCTTAAAGGATGCAGTCAGGTAAGTGAGTAAAAAGAAAACAGCTTTATATCAAAGATTAAAAACCGAGCCAGTCCAAAAATCTTAAATGTAACGGTATTCACTAGAGAATCACCTGTTCAAGAAAGCTGCTTAAACTCAATTATAAATTCAAAGTTGTGAAAACAAACAAAGAAAAAGACCCTACTCCCATGTAGTCTAGGAAAAGTTAAGCTTTCACACTTATAAAGTTGTTATTAATATTTTCATATATCATGGACCTCAATTGTGTCCAAAATCCTTGTTACATGTACCTCCATCAGTTAAAACCCAATGTATATTAGGGCATTGAAACCAACTTTTTAGTCTGGCCTCAATAGTCAGCTATAAAATAGCTAGAAAAGGGGTTAGATAAGAACTTCCATTTTCATCTTCCCCACCAAGCACTAGCTCCTCACTATGTAATAATATATACAGATCCTTTAATTATGAAATTGAATTTGATTCCCAAATTGAGAGACCCAGATCTGCAAACTCACACAAGTCATGATAGGAAGGACTGGCTGAGCAAGAACATTCAACAGATTTCCCAGCAGGACAGTGAAGAGGTCCTTGCTTCTTGTGTCTTGCTTCTGTGCCCTTTACTGGAATGACAGATTTTTGACTGTGATGACAAATTACAAGTCTTTTCAAATAGATCATTTTGTGCCACTTGACTTTTGATTGACAGAAGTCCCAGAATTACTGGCAACTTCAAAAATGTCAGCTACATTAGGATGGGAGAGAATCTCTATACCATACTCAGATGAAAATACTTGAGGCTATTCTAAGAAGGTCAGAATTTTTATCTCCTTTTTCATTGCCCACCCTCTGGATTCTATGCCCTTCTTTTCCCTGTTAAATGCATCCCCATATTCTATTGCTGTAGCAACCACCTATTCTAGACTACCTGTGAAGCACCACTTGGTCCTGCAACTCTGACGGACTACGAAATGGAAGAACTGTTGTGTTGTACTGCAAATCACGCCATACACAAACCCAGGAAACCTGAGAGCTGCTTCTGCTTTTGTATTTATTTTACTGTACTCTTCTGTTCCATACTGTACTTTACATTTTTATTGACACTTTTAAGTGAAAATGAATACACACTAAGAGCACAAACAAAATTAAAATGCATGGTTACCAGTAAGTACTACTTGTATGACACAGATATCAACAGTAGCTTTACTGCAGGTAAACTCTAAGCAAGCTCTCCAAAAATATATACTAAAATCGCAAGGAGATAGAATTACCGTATTCACTTTACTAATCTCAAGACCACCCGAAACAGTGATTTCCTAGAAAAACTCAACAATCCTCTGTTGCATGATAGCACCAACAAGTTAATAATCGGGAACATTTCAGCACATAGAATCACTTCACTAGTAAAACAATACAAATTTCTATTCAGCAGTTTCCCTAATAGTTCATTCTTTGATGTGATGATCTACTGCTTATGCTCTAGATGTAGACAAAAGGCAGACAAGAGATACTTCCTTACTCTGGACAAGCATTGCTACATTTCTGTTCATGATTTTGTGGACACAAATAGTTCTGCTTTAGTTGCACTGTGCAGTAAAATGTATATGGTATGTTAGGATTCACCTGTCTTAACAAGAAATGCATGAGCAACAAGCCAGGTCCAGAAACATCAACTCTACTGTGCAAACATGGTGACTGTGTGATGTATGCAGTTAGCTCAGTGCTTTCTAAGACTTATTGCACAAGGCTAGGCTGCAGAGAGTTCATGTACATTACCTAAAACTAACCTGCTATAGTCATGTCCAACATATTCACATAAACAGCAGCACATACAGATTCACCCCACCTGTTAGTCTGTCTGAGCAGACTACTTGAAAATCCGTCAAAATCTGCTGAGACTATCAGCTTTGATCAAACCAATTCAGCTTCTCCAGCCTAAGCTTAGATTAATCCCTGGCCCAGACAACAGGAATCTGTGGTCTATTGCTTAAAGCCCATGCTACTAATCAACTACACAAATGCATTTTTCAGTAACAAGACCCTCAACCATCATAATACAGAAACTTTTGAGTGTCATAATGATCACTAACTAAGCAAAGATACTGGTTTTGATCTTTGCCAGTTGTACAGATCACTGTGGACATTGATAGAAAAAGTAAAGAAGCGTTTTAATTTTTATGGCAAAGAATAACATAATATACTAACTCGCTCCAATACAAAACAAATCCATCTCTCCTCCACCCAATCCAGTTATGTCATGATTAAGGCAATTACCGCATACCATAAACATTCTTCAGTACTCCCCAACAACTCCAAGAGCTGGAACCACATTTATGAGAATACGCTTTGTCAGAGATAACCTTGCTATGTTTATTTCTTCTTGCAATGCACAGGCACCAGGAAAGCAATTGTGATACCTTCCTGGTATGCTCTGAACACTGTCTCCCCTTTTACTTCTTTCATAAAGAATCAAGAGCTTCTTTAAGGCAATTTTGCTAATGACCTGGCTGAAACCCTTCCATCCAGAGAGGAGAGTTCTGTCACCCTGGAGTATAGTATATCCCCTTTTCTTCAGGAATGTGCTCTGCTCTCAGTTGTCTAGCATTTTCTCTTGGGTTGGTAAGTCTCCATATGTTTATATGGCAAATGCCAACAGCTGAAATAATAAACAAAGCAAGCAAGCAGGGGTCATAATAAGAAAACTATGGACAGACATACAGTTCGTGCCACACTGCATCATCTACTTATTACAATCTACTTAGTAACAAACAAAAACAGCCAAAAGCATCCATAAGGATGAGTAGCAACCTACCTACAGAACAGAAGCAAGAAATGGTGCAAGAACTATCAAAAAAAAAAAAAAGAAAGAAAGAAAAAAAAGAAAGAAAAATTATTTCAGAGAACTTCTTTTCATAGGCACTATTTACTACCTTTCCACTTCTCTCACTAAATGACTCATAATAGAAAGTACAGGGTGAAATATCTCCTCAGGGCACAGCCTATCCATTATGTGCTATTTCAAGAAATAGGAGGCATGATTTCACAGGGGCATTAGCAAGAACTCTTAATATTGAAGAAGGGACTTTGCATCCAAAAGGCAGCCAGAAGGAGTTTTAGGAAGTACTTGATTCTCGCCATTCTTCGAAAATCCAGCAAAGCACTCTCAAGCTTCTCTTAGATGCTCCTCTTCTGATGTCTGTCCCTTCATCTTTTCTTAAGTTAGCAATAGCATAAGGAATTATTGTATCAGAATGCTTTCAATATCAGACTATAAAAAAAAAAAAATCTATCAGGAATTTTACAATGTAAATACATCTTTCCAGGACTTGCAGAGCAAATGAATCTAGGAGTTATTGTCCCTTCATCCTTTGACCTCCCATCTTCCAAAGCCTCAGGCACATCTACCATTTTCCTTACGCATTAGCTATTAAAGTAGAAGATTTCAGAAATGCTTTCCAAGGAAACTCACATTCAATCCCCCATTTATAATAGAGATTTACAATTTAGTTATCTACTGTGAATAATTAGTCTCCTAGAAATTACTGTGGTAATATTTAACATGACATGGGTTCTCTGCTCTGTTCTTATTCCATATTTCAATGTTTTATATTGTATCTCTTTTGACAAACCCTACTAACCAAACCTTCCAGTCTTTACTGAAAATGTCAGGCTATAGAAAACAGATAACAATTGTCATTCTGCAGTGCTAGCAGAGGGCTGCTGACTTGAACATGGCAATGCTTTACTAAAGCTATAACTCACTGGGCAAGAGAAGCAACAGAGTCAATTGTCAGGGCAATGACAAAGTGAAAATGGCAAGATGTTTTACAGTTTGCTGTGGTCTGCAGTTAACAGCTATCTTCATTTTCTCTGAAAAATCCACTGAAATTAGACTCTTCAAATAAGGCAACGATGAACAGAGTAAGATTAAAGAAGTGTCTGAATTGCAATGCAATGCCCAGTACAGGATCCAATATTTCAAAACTGATTTGATTGAAAAATTACTTGCTAAACCAGCATTTTTAAAAAAATGCATATAAGATTTCTGTAGCTTTATATGTGGAAGTGTTTTGTTAATTCCATCAATAACTAAGATGAAGTAAGGAATATGACTGCATTTAGTATATGTCATCTAATTTCAATATTTTAAGGATTCCATGTGTAAGGATTATAAGACTTTTTGTGCAATTTGAAAATCTGTGGCCCTATAGAGGAAATAAAAAATGCATTTTCTACACAACAATGAAAAATCAGAATTTAGAATTATGCCATGTGGATATCTGCTTCATGTTGTTCTGTTCATAAGACTAGCTCTTGGAAACACAGCTCCTAGTCTCATTACTGCCTATGAGGTTGTTCTACACTGGGATCCCAAACAGCAGCAGCCTCTTGTTTTGGCTTCCCAAAGTTCAGCATTTCAAAAAAGCAGATACCTAGTATACTAACTCATTGAAGCAGTATTCCAAACATCTTACAGGGAGAGCCTGTTTTATCTAAGTACCAACCATGGCAGGCAAGCAGACAGACTACACATAGAGCATTCAAAATCACAAAAGATTTTTTAGGTGCCTCCCTCCCACTCCCAGTCATTTCACTTCTCTAATATGCTTTGGTAAATCCTAGGTATCCAGCTGCATCCTCAAACATGCAAATTAGGCTATAGAAACAAAATGACACAGACTACCACTACCACCATTACTTGCTTTGTCTGTGCTGGAAAGACAAGCTGGCTCCCACCTCTGAGAGAGGTCAGAAAGCTGTTTCTTGAGGGGACCCTGGAGTCACCAAACCAGCAACTTTGCCTTCCTCTCAGCAACGTGAACAAGTCTGGAGTGGCAGGTCTTTCATCTCGACCTTGTATCCCATTTCTGACTCCTGCAGAAGGTGCTGCCCATCATCGGGGTGGCAGGCAACTGCTTTTACTGCTGCTGAAAGGGCTCCTCACACCTCATCTGCCGCCACACCCTCATTTCTCCCTGAAATCCCCTAAACGAGCTATCATTGAACAGGACCTGCAATTTTCAGCCATATAATTTTAAGCAGTTTAAGAGCTTAAAACTGAGGTCTTAGTCATCTTTAATTGCCCTGCAGAACAACCACACTGTGTCTTAGGAAGTGGACCTAAAATAAAGTAACAAGGCTTTACCTCCAACCAAGAACTCTTGCTAACAAATGCTACATTACACCCAGTGAAGCCAGGAGTCCCACATCTAAATGTTGCTATGAATAAGTCATCTCTTTCTAAAGGCAGTTCAAAAGCAAGAAAACATCGCAATTGCCAAAAAGATTGTTGCTTGGACCGCCATATTCAAAACATCTTCCAACCCTTATAAACTAGGCCAGATGATCAAAACCAAAGTCCTTATCTTTCCTAAAAGTTGGTGTCAGCAGCTGCACTTCCCACTAAGACCTAGCACCTATTCCTTGTGTGATGGTAAATGATTATAGGCAGACATCTGCTGCTTCATTTTAATCAGTTACTTAATCAGCTTGCTTAGAATGAACTGGTTTGGCTCAACTGACTGAGTGACAAAACATGTCAAAGCAGAGGGCATAATAAAAATGTACTGATAAATCATGGAAAAGTGATAGCATCATTCTTTTTATTTACCCTTTTGTTTCTATCTGAGCAAGTTAACCTCAGCTCCTTTCATTCATCTTTTGCTGTTATTGCTAGGAAATTTAGTATTTAGCTCAAGATGTTTCGCATGATGAATTATTAAAAATCTTTAACTGTTGGACAACCTTCTAGAGGTATAAGATTTAAAAATATATATATATATCCCTCATTTTGCTGTGAGGGGAGACTGCTAATGAAAAATGGTCCAGAATTATTGTGAAACAATTGTCTGTAGTGTAATCAAGTCTGCTTCTGCCCTCCAACTACTCCAAGATATAATGATACATGTATCATTAAGCAGCTGCTATGGATGCCTGAGGAAACTGGTAGAAATTTGTACCTATTGTTTTTCTTTCTCCACTTCAATCTGCTCTGTTACACTCCTTCCACCCACTTCCCATTGCACTTTTTAAATGCTTATAGACAGAGGTTTATATACACTTTGTGTTTGATTCTGCCATGGGCTACACTAGTATAACCCTTCACCTGAAGTCATGTCTGGAGTCTCTGGTAAAGAAGGATTTTGATGTCCCTGGACTAACTGGCTGCTTAATTGTGGAATCTTTAAAGCAAGCTCTTTTAGGGTTGTGATTTTTAGCACAGCAAATAGAAGGTAAGGGAGAGCATGTGACTAATGATTAATTTGATAAGTTTTGAAATTAAACAATTCTGGTTTTTTTTTTGGTTTGTTTTAATGGTTGCTAAATGCTGTGTAGTACTAAAGGCTTTAATTCTGGAGTATGGGATTCTCTACCTCTGTCCCCAGCCCCACACACATGGTCTGTGGTTAGCAAGCTACCTTAAACAAGGCTTAAGGCATGCTCTCTGCAATAGGCTCTTGATAACGTGCTTAGGAAAAAAAAAACTTAAAAAAAAAAATTAGGGGTGACATTTTCCCCAGTGGTCTATTCAGTACAGAGCACATTTTTGTGACTATCTAATAATAGTTAATGACAAGCCACAATTTTGCCAATGAAAAAAGTCATTGTGGTCTATACGCAACATACATTTTGATTCCTCTTCAAGCAAGTGGTCTCTTCCAGTAAGAGGCCACAGCAAAAGATGTAGGAAGAAACAAAGTACTAGGAGTATTTACTGAGTAGGAGAAGACAGAAATGAAGCATTTTCCTGAGCTTTTTACAAAAATAATTTAAATCTGGCTTATATACATATATATATATATATATATATATTTATTTTTTTCCAGAATGAATGATCTCAGTCTCCAGGGTGCCTGCCAGCAGAAATTTATTTCTGGCATATGTTTTAGAATGATATCCTGCATTTTAGTCATCAGCAAAGACACTAATGCAATCATGCCAGCACAGAGGTATTCCAGAAGGTGAACACTGATGAGTGGGTGTCACAGAAATCACTGCTGAGACACCTCTTCAATTTGTAGAGGTTTATTTGCACATGGCAGAAATCCACAACAGTCTGATTTTTCTAAGAGGAAAACAAACTAGCAAACAAAACAAAGCAGTTCTCAAGTACATTTCTGTGTGCTGGGAAAAAAAAATAATAATAAATAGGGAGGCAACAGGGTAAAGGTGCATTAAATGCTTCTCCTGAAACAATGCTAAATCAAATGGAAATGAGCCTCCAGGATTCAGTGAAGCTCTGCAATAATTTCAAGCCAGGAGATTTCTCTTCGATTTTGACTCTGTTTAAGAGCAGACAGGGCACTGAGTCTCCAATTCTATACCTACTGGCCAGACACCTGATCAAGAGCCCCAGAGACCTCAGGGTTTCCCAAGCAACCAGCTTTACTCTAAATCTGCTACTGATTCAGTGATGGAAAGCTTTTCAAAAATTCCAGCTCAGAGGATCCCTTTACATAAAACAAAGAAAATACTAGATCTTTCCAAGTCTAAATGGACTAGGAATCAATAAATAAGAGTCAGCACAAGCATCCAGTCAATATGGCCAGGATTCTGGCAGCAAAAATCGTATCTGAGGGACATCCTCTCCAAAAACTTCTGGAGATTACTGCTTTAATGACTACGACCCTCATGAGCCTACCAGGCTAGGTAGACTCCTTCTCCTTTAGGACTTAACCATCCCATGAGCACCAGTAGGAAAGAATGTATTTGCCCAGTTTGCTCAGCTAATTTTATTTTACATGGTGATGAAGATGGGACTGTGTTATTTCACCAGACTCAGAATGGGGCATCTAAGGCACAGATACTTGTTACGTTCTGCTTTCTCCTTCAGAGAGCATGGAGAAAGGAGACAGAAACAGCTGAAGTCAGCAACCTCCCAGTGAGGTTCACCACACGATGTCAGAGGTCCTTCTACCCTGTCACAGGCAATTATGACTGTTACTGAAGAAAGGAAGGAGGACTACCTTTTTTTCACATGTTCATGGCATCAAAGATCATTGCACTAGCTCTGCCACAACAGAAACCAGATCTATTCTGATAGATATACTTGACTTCAACTTTGTAAATACTTCTTCAAAGAGGATTTTGCCAACTGGATGTTAGCAAAAAAATATTTTCCAAAACATCATTCATTTAAAAACAATGCAGCAGCAATCTTTAAAACATTAGTAGTGTGAAAGTCTTATGATGCTCTCGTATTTTTTTCATGAATTAGTTACAAAAAAAGTCTATTTTTAAAATTATTGATTTTGCTTGTCCATATCACTTCAATTTTGACCCATGAGATTTTTCTCTTCCGTAAGATCAATACAAAGCATTGGACCTTGCAGGATACAATTTTTCACATCCTTTAGTTGGCATGCTCAAGATTCATATTTTGGTCAGAACTTTCCCTTTGCGGTCAGGCAGTAGTGATTTTGCAATCTAGCATAGTAATAAAAGAGAAATCACAGTTAAGACTAGCGAATGATAACTTCACCTCTCTTTGGTTGCGGAAGGAGAGAAGACTTTTTGGTTTTCTGTTCTGTGCAAATTTTACATCCTGTTGAAAGATTTCTGACGGATAAGAAGTAAAGCATGTCTTCAAAAGGGTCAGTTCCAAAGCAGCTGAGGAGGTGATATACAAGACAGTACAAGACAGTCACTTGTACTGTTTAGGAAGTGACAAAAGAGAGGAAATGGGGATGAGTAAGGCATAACCCTTCACGGGGATGATCTTCAAACATCAACGCAGCCTACAACACACCACATACTTACAGGCTATTTCTGTGCTCACAGACTATACAGTCCCTGAACTTTGAGGTAGTTCTTGATGCCAACTCCTCTCCAAATCAAAGAGTTGTCAGATCAAAGATGTGTACTGTCCCACCTTTTCAATAAATGCAATGAGAGTCACCTATTCAAAAGTTTCAAGTCAAACTCAAGGCCCAAAATGGGAGAAACCAAAAGATTGTTGCTCCTTCCCTATTGCCCAGGTTGAGTTTATAGCGTGGAGAAAGCTCTAAGCAGCACAATTGTTCTACTTATGAACTCTGTGCTTATTTTGAGAATTCTTCAATAAACAACACTAGAATGATGACAGGAAGCTTTCAAACCTCTTGCCCCTCAAAAAGAAACCAGTTAAAGAGCTATCCTCCCAGACAAATTATTTTCTTATTTTAAGAATGGTTACACAAGAATTTCAGTCTTACCTAGACAAGGAACCCTGTTTTGCCTTTTTTTTTTTTATTACTTTCCAAATAATCAATAAAAGTTGTGGGAAGCATAACTTTGGACTGCATATTAATCTTGCATTCAGTCCTTCTTGCCAGTTTTCAACAGGACCTCTCCATCTTTCTGAGTTTATAGGAGTGATTTGTTTCATCTGTACACTCCATGCACTGCTAAATATAAAACCAACTTCTGTTTAACAAAGTGGATAGCAGTGTGAGGCCCTTCCTGATAGCCTGGACCGTTTGGGATGCTATCAGTTTGGGACAGTGTCTTGGTTTATGGCACAAACCACACAAGAGCAGACCAGTTTTGAAAACACTTTTGAGCAACTCCACAGATATTTTATAGACCTTCTATGACTGAAGATACTTATATGAAGTCATGGTGGCACCAAAGACTAAGGATAGCAAGGCTGCATCAGACCACAGGTCCATTTAGCACAGCATCCTGTACCTGACAATGACCAAAAATGGATGCAGACATAACCATTTAATATGAAAAGCTGCTTATAAGTGTACTTTCCCAAAATACTCTCCCAGATTTTATCAATCCACACTTCAACAAGTTTCTGTGTCTGTCATAATTATTGCAGTTTTTATCCATAAACTTACACAGTTCTTGAACAAACTTTTAGTACTCATAGAAACCTGTGACAAGCAGTTTCAGTGCATTGCTGCTTCTGTTGTGAGGAACCACTGGTTTTTGTTTGACTTGAACCAGCCACTCTGGCTTCATCTAATAACCCCTATCTCCTGTATTGAGCTGCAGATCTGTATTTATCCATGCCTCCCCCTGCTTTCCTCTCTATCTTGTGCTCAAGCACCCTGGTTTATCTCACCATTTCTCCAGCAGAAGCTGATCCATGCCTCTAATATCCTTGTCCTCTTTCCCCTAACTCTTTTCCAGTCCTGCCCCCTGCCTGTTGAGATGCTGGGAAAGGAATGGCACATGTCACCTGAGTTTCTTCATAAGCCTGAGGGGAAAAGGAACCTATGTGCTGGCAAGCTGAAGGAGGAGAGACTTTGAGGGGATGACCTGTAAGGGTAGTCCCATGCCTTTCCCTTGGTTCAGCTTGGCTGTGAAAGAGAGCATCAGCAAGAGGAAGGAAAGACAGACCATGGCTACAGCCCCCATAACACTAACAATCCCTTGCTCAAAAGGTTTAAAATCAATGCAGTGCTTTTAAAGTACTTGGTTGTACTGTAATTCTTGTAGGTTAGCAGCACTGTTAAGGAATAAGACTTTCCTGGGCACCCTTTGTTTCATCCAAGTTGTTCCTCTTCTCGCTGTGTGTTTGAGGTGTGGTTATCACAGAGCAACTCTGAACTTTGCGGGGGCCTTAGTACGTTACTGTACCATAGATTTAACTATGGCTCTCATCAGTAAAACCAGCCACAGGAGAAGCAGTGAATGCCTCAGCTTTCCACTTGGAAAACTCATTTCTGAGAACTACTCAGGAGCTTTGTTGCTTAATGAGGCATACATTCAAACAGAACTGCATATAATGTCAACAGGAAAGATGTTCTAGGACTGACCAGAGTGGCATTCGGGGTAGGTGAGACTCAAAGGGTCCAGCTTGCTTTTTCCACTCACTGCCCAGGAAATGCGAGAAGGAGAAGAGCACAATATAGTATCCACACTCTGCAGGTGAAGAAAAGGTTCCATTTTGTCCAGTGTGATCTTTTGGAGAATACAGAATACAAATCAAGCAACTTTTAGTGATTTGTGACTCTTGTGGTTTGTACTAGTGCTATGGAATATACAGTTAGACAAAATTAATGACAAATGAAATTGATCATGTTTGGGTGTTTTCTAAGCACAGACCAACAAACAGAAGTCTACTTCTTTGTTATCAAATGCTCACCAGTATATCATCATTTAAAGTGGTGAAAGTAAAATTAGGGAAGGCATTCAGGTCATTTTTCATAGAAATGTATATATACAGTTTTACTAAGCTATGATGTTTTCAAACAAGTTAAATCAGTCTTAATACTGGAGATAAAATTTGAGACTAAGGAAGGGGAATGGGAATATACTTATATTTAATAAGTCACAAAAAAATATGGACATGGAAAAAGAAAACCTGACAAACAAAAATCCTCTTTTTAATAAACTTCTAGGATAAATTATCTAAATTTTCAGGGAATCAAAGGAGAGAAAATTTAATTCCTTACTTTTTCCTTACTACTTCAAAGACCTGATTTCTTATGCACAACATTAAAGGAGAATTTTATCAAAGAATAGCTATATGTATTCCACAGAACAGAGAAATTTAAATGTTTTTTCTCCCATAAGTTTCAGCAATATTTAATACTGTCCACAAGCTCTTCTTAACATTAAACAGAGCTTTAATGTACCATACAAAGTTTTCTGGCTTCTACTGTATTCTAATGGGTGCATTTCAAGAAAGAGTAAAGAATTTGTCTCTGTGGTCTACATAATTAGCACTTACATTCTCAGGGTGATTTCAGACCTACTTGGGAAGTTAAAAAACAAACAAAAAACACCACAGTAATATTCATTTCATATATCATCAAGAATCACTGACACATAGTAATACGTAACAATACTAAAATCTGACTGCAGCCCACAATAATATTGATGATCAGTGCTATACCAGTATAACAATTACAAAAGTAATTAGTATGTCATCTTTTCTTCTGACAGCCAAATAATCAAATCAGAAGCAGAAAGTAAGAGAAATAAAGTGGAATGCAAATAGTCCTAAACAGCTTTTTCTAGCTATTGGTAATACATGGCTGATGGTATGTTTCTTCAGGGTCCCTGATGAAAACCACAGAAGCATAAACAAATTCAGAAGGCTAAACAGAAGGCTATATTTTTAGAACTGTCAAATAGTCTGAGTCAGCTCACAACAGTGAGGTCAGGTCTAAGTAGCATGGCTTTGCACCTTATAATCATCACAGTGGTGGAAAGGGCTACTCAGAAAGATACCTGTTGTGTCAGTATAGGGAACTATACTTCCTGAGTCAAAACCAAACCAAAAAAAAAAAAAGTTATTTTATATAGAAGATACTGCACAGGGTGCCTAGCATTTTGTGCAAATTCTTGCAATGCTTGCAGGTATCATGAGGCACTGCAGTTGAAACACAGCCCCAGAGGAGCCAGTGGCAAAGCTCTCATTTAGTTGAACAATGCCAAAACACTACCCTCTGTATTTACAGGTGGAAGCTCAAGTTACTTCTACCATTTCTATACCCTCAGTGCTTGGAAAAATGTTATTTTTGTTTCTGAAAGCAGCTGAAGGTTGTAGCAGGTGAGCTGTTCCCATCAGATTCAGGATTTCTGGTTCTCATACCAGCCCAGGAAGATGCCCCCTAGACTGAAGAGGAGTTGGACAGATTAAATAAGCAGTGATTAAATGCGGGATAATCCTTTGCTGTGAGGGGACTCTCGTGGTTCCTTCCTGGAGATGGAAGGATGGATGCAGAGCTACCATGGACATCTGAGTAGCTGACTTTGCTTTACTGAAACTACCACAGGACTTCTGGGGGGGGATTTCCAGATGTGCAGTCCCCATAAATTCTCAGTAACATAATTAGAACTGGGATTTATTTAGCGCTATTCAACATGTTTTCAGCAGGGCTGATTATGTGCCGTTCCCTTAGGAGTCCTGTTATAATTTGGAGCTTCCTCAGAGCTGCAGGGATCTGAAGGGGGGGGGGGGGGGGGGGGGGGGATGGAGGGGTGCAGACTTAAATAGCATTACATTTGTACTGCTGAGGTATTCCTTTTGGGCCACAGGTAGCTTAGCCTCCTACCATGCCCACAAGATTTTCTTCCTGTCAACACATCTACAGTTGATAATTTGAAGTATTTTTCAGGGAGCTTGATGGAGTTATGCCTCCCAACAGTTGTTATTCAAACATGTTACGGATATTTGGGCATTTTGGCAGAGAGTGGTTTGATGTAATTAGGATCAGTTTCTGGTTATGGTCTTGCCAGGCCAGAGGCAGAGGGCACTTCTTAGAGTGGGAAGAGGAAAAGCCAAAGGCAACAATTAAAACAGAGTATTATACACTTTTGAGTGAACATGTGGAATCAATAGCAAAACATTAGCAGATGTGCTCAGCTGTAGAAAAGCCTGCAGTCTTACTGTAACCAATAAAAATAAATTATGGACTGAAAGGGAGGATGGAAAAAATGGTGGGGAAACCAGAGCAGCATTCAAAGAAAAAATGCAACATCAACATCGAAAATATTTTCTAACCTGAAACAGTGTATTTGTCTTGTCTTATGTTTGTTTGTATATAACGTTCGCAAGTTGAAAACGTGCCTTAATTATCAGGCTCCATGACAACCGGTACTATAACAGTAACATCCCATGAGCTACGTAAGTGAAAACAGAGAAAGCGATAATCAAGTAGGCAAATGCTGAATGTTGCACTGTGTTTTCCTAATAAAATGAAATGAGACCTTCTCCTGACTTTTAGTCTGGAAGAAATATGAGCAAGGAAAACCTTAGACCTGAGAATTTTTCTTGGTGTAAAAGCGATACACAGTGAGTGCGCTGATAAATAGAAAGCATCAGGTCACTCAGAAAGAAGGTAAAGATCTAACTTGTTGGTTACAACCAAAAAACAAGGATATTTTCTGTTAAGATACAGAATACGACTTCGGGTTAATAACCAAGTGCAAGACTTCATTTCAAAATTTAATAACCACAATACAAAGCTAAATGTTAATTTATGTGATTTGTGCAGACAATAACGTTTGATCAGTGTAATGTATTAGCCAATAAGATGGAGACATGCTTGGAAGATAAATCCATTAGGTAGATACTATAAGGTAAAAAAAGTGTAATTTTTCTGTGACATTTACATTTCTTCCTCCTATTTAGGCCTGTTACCCTGCCAAAGTAAAAAAGGGTTAACAGATTAAAGCTCTGAAAAAAGTGCTGTGATTTAGTAAAAATGAGAAACTTAATTCTGCATCTTAGTTTCCACTTAAATAAACTTAAGACTTTCAGTGACAATTTCAGCGTGCCTGGTCAGAAATGAAGCTAACAAAATTACAAGCATTAATTGACCCATATTATTTTTAATCTAATCTGATGGTCAGGAGTGACTAATTAACTTTACAGAACAAATGAACCCTTTGTTAAATATCTAATTTCTACATACTTTCAGTTTTTATGTTAGAGCCCATGAGAAACATCTCAAACGATGCCAAGACATCTCTAAACAAAATACTGAAGACCAGAATGTATATTCATAGGCTTCATAAGGAAAGAAAAGAAAAGGGGGAAATACAAAGATAAAGGATTTAACCAAACAAAAAAAACAAATCAGGTGGTGGTTACGTTTAACACTGGTCTGGGTTCATCATGCAGTCACAAATTTTTATAGGAACAACGTCTATGTAGATAAGATAAGGTAGGAGAAATTTTCTTTATTAGAAAAAGAACAAAGATAGTGAGAGATGACTTGCTGACCACCACAAAGAAACTGAGATAAAATCAGACATTATACTTTTACTAGGGCAAGGTCTTAAATGTTCTTCCCCTCCCACAGAAGTTTTCACATTTTGAAAATGATTCCATCCATTTTTGGAACAAAACTTCGAGTTCACCAAAATTTCATGCAAGACAAGTCAGAAACAACCTTTACTGCCCCAGAGCAGCTACTAACCTGGAAGACAGGAGACACAGATTCCAGGTCCTTTCCTGCTTGATTCAGAAAAACAGATACAAACCTCATCACATCCTAGACACATCCTAGGCTGCTGCTAATAAACAGTTTTTATTTAAGAATTATTTTAGAATGAGTGCTTCTCTTTGTTAACAGAATTTCTGCTTAAAATTAGACACTTCCATACAAAACAATGTCTTTTTCCCCCAAATTTAAGGAGTTCCTTAACCAAAATTTGGCTTTTGAAGGAAATTTTGTTCAAAAATTTCTGATCTGTTGTAGTCACCAGAGTCCAACTCCAGGACCAAAAGCACATTATCATTTATTTCTCTATTTGCTATTATTAGTTTCTTTTCTGATGTTTCATTAGAAACCTATCAAGATAAGTCATGTCTGGGTAAATTAGGATATTCTGCAATAATGCTTTAAATGTATATATCACCTCTTAACCCACAGAACACAAACAAACAAACACCCCCTTCAGAGAATCATACCATGTTTTACACCACCAGAGTCATTTCGTGGGTATTTAATGCATACAGATGGATGTAATTGGTGCAAGATCATGAGGCTGAACCCATTTGTATTACAAAATGCAGCTACCACACTGAAGGCTTTCAGTTGCATGTGCCTGGGCTGGCAGCTGCAACAAGCAACCTGAAGGAAACTTAAGTCCCTCTCAGGGAGGGAGGAGAAAGAGATAAAGTAAGTTTTCCTGCCTTTGAAATAGTGGGTTCAGGAACAGTAACTATTTCAAGTGGAAAGCTGAGACCACTATGTAATCTCCCGCAGCAGAGGTTGAGAGCTTCATTAGATACTGTTTTCTCATTTTCTTTCAAAATCATTATTTCCACAGATGTAGCACAAGCTTGTGGTCTGCATTTTGCACCACAGATTGCTCTCTTTCCCCCTTCTTTACATATTCTGAGAATCCCTTGCTCTCTTCAGCCTCTGTGGAAGCAAGAAGCCTAGCCTATGCAAAAGAGAAGTTCTCCTTATTCTCCATTAATTGCTATGCATATATGCATACTTTTGCGTCTCCACATTGCAGGGAGGATATAGTAACTCTGACTCATACAGAAAACTGTACAAATTTCTGTAATTCTCACAGGAAGCATGTAAATAAAAAAAACACCTCTCCATTCTAGTATGAATCCTAAGTGATTTTTTCAAAGTCCTTCAATAAATGAATGTCTAGCTCAAGGAAAAAACTCACAGGTCCTTCCTAATCTGCCTCAGAACATAATTCACTCTACCTCATTGTCTCAGTTTTCTTCCATGGGCTCAATAACTTTCTGCATGTTTTCAACTGTAGATCTTGGTTCACTTCACAATGCCTGAACGCATGAGTAATCCCTCTGAGATAACATAATTAATGCACCTATGATACCTGAAAATCTGTGCTCCCCCTGCACAGTCCCAAACCATTTTTTTCCTTTATCAGTTTTTAATTAATTATCCATGGTTGCACCCCTTCATCCTCATGTTGGCTGAACTGAAAAGCCCAGCTTCCTCTGTCTGCAGAGTTAGAGTGGTACCTTTAACTAAATCCAGCTCCCTCATCTTCTGTTTATTAAGCTATTGCTTGAAAAGATGATCTAAAACAGAGCTTCTTCTTTCACAAGGTCCTCAGTTTCAGGAGGTGCTGAAAATACAGGTTTAGTTTTACTAGAACCACAAAATACATAGAAATCCACTGAAAAGTAAATTGCATGCTTATGATTGAGGATCCACTGGGGAGATTTTCTCGATAATACCAAGAACACATCCGGATTATAGGATTTTGAACTTCTCCCTTTTTCAGCCTATCTGTCCCGCAGGCTTAGACAGTGGAATAGCTTCAAATGACTTCATAAAAATAAATGAGTAATCCTGCATTTTTGTATGCCCAACTCAATTTATTTGGGATAATATGCAACTTGAAAGACACTGAAGTCCGGCACAAAGATAGTATCAATGTCTTCCTAGTTGTCCTTTGTTCTCAAAATTGTAAGAAAAACTAAGTGCTCTTATCTTTGCCATGTTATCTATGCTAGCAACTCCATTAAAGACCAGGCTAGCCTCTCAGAAACTTCTTTTACTCAATCAATGACCTCGTTTCCATGGCAGGCTAACACAAGGTGCCATTGATGACGACTTGATTTCCTTTCACATCTGAAGTGGAAAAGGAGAAGACAGACTAAATGAAATCCCATCCATCTTAATGAAATACAATTATATTCTCCTTAGTAATCATTTAAAAATCAATATGTCTCTTCTTGGCAAACCCCGCCAGAATTTGTCATTCTATGCCAGGCCTCAATACATCTTGTCCTGTAGTGATTTTTATAAGTTGTCACCTGTTTCCCAGGGTAAATAACAGTGTTTCTTTGTGCTGTGATGATAGCAAAGAATGGCACTGTCAAGAAGGCTTAAAAGACAGTCTACAAATTTTTATCAGTGAAAAATAAATATAAAAAATCCTTCCTGCATACATTTTTAAATGAACATGATTAATTATTAAAAACAAACAAACAGTTTTAGATAAAAAAAAAAGACTGCAGAACAAATGATATGTGCAGTTTTGTATGGAGCATTATTTACATTACCATTATCTACATTACCATTAAGATATACCCAAATGAGTGATCTTACACATTGTGTGGGATTGTACTAACTGTATAAACTTACTTGCAAGTTTCAAGGCCTGAAAGGAAAGCGTGAGTAAATCTTCCTACTCTAGTTTCTGCTAACTTGCAGACAAACTGTATACAAAAATTTCCTTTAATCTACTTTAGATACAATAAAATTTTAAATCTTTATCAATTGCACCATGTATAATCTCAAAATAAAATGAAAGTATTCATTGAGAAGAGTTTTGTGAGAGGCTATTATAGTCCTGTAATGATGTTACAAACAAGTATGGGTATTCTGAGAAAGGGGTCTATATGTCAGAGGATACTGCAATGCTTGCTAATACTTGATGCAAGTGGTTGAAATTCCACCTTTTTTTTTTTTTCTCAAGAAAGCCTCAGAACTCATGGAAAAGGGTTTAATAAAAGCAATTACTGAGAAATCATCCTATTTTGAAACTAGCATTCTTAAAGGTGCTACCTCAGCCAATCATTCACATATGGATATTCTCATGAGCATGTCATTAATGAGTCTCCAGTGGGTGAAAAAAAAAAGGACTCACCATAGCACCAGGATGAAACCTCGTTTCTGTTGGCTCCAGCCATGGCATGGGGGAGTTGTGCTCTGTGACACAGAGTCCTGTTCTTCCTATTACCTATATTGAGATAGCTTGTGGGAATCTGTGTAGAGTGCATCACCTTCCCCAACAACATTTCACATTGGCGATGAAAGTTTTAACAGTTATGATTTCACCAGTGGTGTGTAACTGAGAAAAAAAAAAAAAAAGCCAAAAAGAAAAGAAAAAGAAATGAAATAACTGTCAGGGAAAAGAACTCGGAAACAAGTTTGACAAGATTACATAAGCACCCTCCCAAGTCCTCTTCATCTCTATGAGGCTTGTGACACTATAAAGTTTGCTTTGTATAACTATGCAAAACATTCACTACTTGCAGAAGGGACATGCAGTTATTTCTGTTACCATTTACCATTGGTGTTGATTTCCTCTCTTTGTTCTATTAACCTCCTCTGTTTTACATTCCAAAATGGAGTCAAATACCTTTCACGACAATTCAATCTTTACCTGCCCAAAGTAAATAAGAGATCTCTAAAGACCTACATTCAATATGTATCAAGTTTCTAATAAATCCTGTTTGCGCATAGAAATACAGAACTTGCCAGGATGGATGATATTTCAAAACTATTCAGTCCAATATTCTGCCCTAGTAAACAGCATCATGGTACTTTAGAGGAAGGTACAAGAAATCCAGCAGTAAGTTTTTAAATAGAAATATACTTCAGGTTGGAAGGGGCTTCTGGAGGCCATCTGGCCCAAACCCCATCCAAAGCAACAGCCTTTTTCAAGTCAGATTTGCTCTAAAGAATACACGCAAGTAGGGCCCAAGATACGATGGGCACACAAGTCTTCACATGCTCTGGTATTACTGTGTGAGGTTTAGCATGCCATCAGGTATTTGGTATACCTGTGACGAGTGATATGTGGAGGCCCACAAATATCCATACTCCTCATACACACAAGGATATGTGAACACATGTGAGCATTCATACAACATTTGCAACCATTTCCAGGACTACTCCTAAGAGCTCTGAAGTGCTCTTCTACATATATTCCTTATAGTAAATAAAATAAAACGTTACGACCTGAAAAATAGTTTTAGCAGGCAATAGCAAAGTGCTAGTGCAGACACAACGTTCTGGTACACACTGCCACAAGTGGTCATCAGAAAAGCTAGGCATTCTCTGCTACATGATTTGTACCCATTGTAAATATGTGCTAGCTAGCAATGAGTTCTCCCTTAGGAACAACATTCCAGCAGTTTGTAGCCAGTGCAATAAAGTCAAATGATGGGGAGTTAAAGAATTTTTTATACCTATGGCATGCTTGAATTTGTTTTTCTTATCTCCTACTTCAGATTACACGATTTGAACATCCTAGCACCAGTTTACAACATTTTAGAGAAAGCTGGAATAAAAATTTCCCACAAATGTACATAATATATGTGTTTGCCCAGTCCTGCGGCCTCTGCTATCCCAATATGCACAATCTGAAAAGTCTGAAATGGTCCATTTGGGTTCAAAAATGGAAAACAAAAGGATAGCTGCAGTAGTCCCTAATTCTTGCTCTCAAAAAGGTTTTTCACCTATGTTACATATAAGCTTTTTGTGGGAATTTTTTGTTAAAATATTAATAGGCACATCCTCACAACAATAACAACAACAAAAAACAACAATAGAAAACCTTTTTTTGTTTGTTTGTTTTAATTAATCTAGTATTTTACTGTGCTGCCTGGAAAAATAGGACTGGTGTCTTTTGCCACTCAAGTTTCTTCTCAAGTCCCTAGGCTTTAGCTCAGGGATGAAATTTTACATCTTGTTGTATAGGACCTGTATTTCACTTAGGGCCTTCAGAAGCTGTATTAACTCCAGTTATCAGTAACTAATCAAAAGATAGGAAAATGTTAATGAATCTACTGACAACATGGTCAGGAGGTATCTGTTGTCACAGAAAAGGTTGTCACACAAAAGACTGATACGGATGACCAGTTACCAATTGTAGTTGTGATACCAGCTCAAATGACAGCGGTGTGCATCTTCACAGCATTCATCCCATCTTACTGATGGACATCAAAAAGATTGGTACCTCTACCAACAGAAAAAACAACACAATGGCCGTCTCCAGGAGAGAACTCATCCCAGCCTAAGACAGGGGCCTGGGCAACAGGCCTGGACCTGATGCCTAATATTTAGATACTGAGTGTACATCAGAATAAATTTTTGCTGTCCTTTAGGAAATATTGATGACAATACCTCCCATAAACTATGGCATCATCAGGGGCAGGAGTTGAAGGAAGAGAGACAGTTAGAAAAGCCAGTTTCAGGATGACCACTAGTCACCACTGAATCCTTGAGTGTAGTAAGTATATATTATCCCAGGGTGCATCAGGTTCAATATTCCCAGCAATAAGGAGAGGGGGGAGAAGGAAAAAAAAAAAAAAAAGGCCCCTTTTAAAGCATTTGTGAGGGAGGACTCACAGACCACTATGCCCCATATCATCAGAGGGAGAATAGTTTAAAGGGTAGGTGCTGAACCAAAATAACTAAAGGAAAGGAGCACCTGTTTTACTAGAGGAGACTAACAGAGCACTGCATGTTTAACAGAGCAGAACAAAGGTTAAGAGGTGCCATGATTGCTGTCTATAAATGTATCAGGGGGTAAACAGCAGGGAGTAAAAAAGCTATTCACATTGAAGGACAGTGCTGACACAAAACAAATAGGTGTAAACCAGCCACAATTATGCTGGAAATTACAAGAGGATTTCTAACCATCTGAGCAGTGCAATATTTCCTAATAGGAACAGGGGGCAGAAAACCACAATGATTTTAATTCTAGAGCTTGATGTGTGTATGAATGGGATTAGAGTTTGTGTTTATCCTCCACGTTCAAGTCCTAGTTTAATGATTAAAGAAGTCCCCTCCTTCTTTCATTCTAGGTATTTAGCAGTTTACTGCCTCAATATAATAGAATTATGGTCCTTTGCTTTTAGCCCATTGTAACACTCAGTTATCTACATAAGTTTTATCCCAGCATTCAATATTTAGTGAATAAGAAACAACAGTTATTTGTTTATATAAGAAAAAGATCACATGGAGCCTGTTCTTTCCTTTCCTCACAGTGTGCTCTCACAATTTTCTCATACAGTTTTTCATATTACTTATCTTTAAGTTGCTCAGAAACACTGATGCTATTTGTGCAAGTACATACTATGCAATGATCTCACCACTTCTGTCCTATAAGCCTTTCTGTAGAATCTGTTCCAAATAGGTGCAGATGATTTGCTTTCATAAAAAATCTTTAGTTTATTCAAACCGGTTTATTATCCTCTCCTTTGTCTTTTAATCTCACATTTCAATTTACATTCAATGCCCTACTTTCTTTCCACACTCTCCCTTGTTGTCCAAACTCAAAATTGGTAGAAAGTTAAATTGTTTAGGGCAAAAACAAAGCCATTTTTCAAATGCCAATGAAAGAAAGCAGGATTATTGCACTTTGATGTTAATACCATGTCTTTTGTAATTTTCCTGTTTGTTTGTTTTCATCTTCCCCTACTGTCAACAGTGCACTGGATTTTCTAGGCAGTGTAACACAGAGCAGATGCTGATTAAAGGAAATGCGGTTTTGAGCATGACATTTTAAAAAATATCACTTACTGTAGTCTAAATGCTATATTCCTAATGAGTTTTATTTTATTAACTGTTGTGTGAAAATACAATGATCTTATATTTAATTGAACCAGAAGTTTTTACAGCTAACTTGATGGACTGTGACTAGGCAGTTACGATTGACCAGAATGCTTCTGCTGTCTACCCTGAAATTCAAGGTGTGGGCGCACATGGCAATTCGGTCCCATGCATCCACATGGCTGGACCAGGGTGACTGCTTTGCTTCCTGACCCATACTGACACTCCCCCTGCTACAGCTCTCTTGTTTTCTGAATTTTCTCCCTTTTCTTCCCTCCCAGTTTCATCAATTCCATTTAATATAAGCTCCAGAGGGCAGAGAGGTTGGC
Source organism: Anser cygnoides (assembly GCF_040182565.1). Taxonomy (NCBI): domain Eukaryota; kingdom Metazoa; phylum Chordata; class Aves; order Anseriformes; family Anatidae; genus Anser; species Anser cygnoides. The sequence continues at coordinate 71,825,836 of NC_089874.1, forward strand.
TATTTTTAGTTTAATATAAATGAATCTTAATTCCAACCAGAGACACTACCTCACTGGGCATTTACTGTTCTTGCTCTATGTACTGTGTGCCTGTAGAGCACTTGCTTTATGCCTTTTATATACATGGAAAACATACATAGCCTAAAACACTGGTAGCCTGAACAGACATTGCAAATGAAAGTCAAGGAGCATTGAGAGAAGTTACATGTGAAATAAAACTTAATAGTAGTAAAAAAAGATGTTTATGCATGATGATTTTTATGACACTGTGTAACATGTCTGTTTACTTTGGCTTAAAATCTATTCGGTAGTTTGGACAAAAGACAGTTAATTTTACCTGAGCTGTAGGTGGAAGACGTGAATGTTTCATTATGTTTTAATTTTTGGATTAAGCTCCCATATAACACAATGTTGGGCAGGCTGCTCAGAGTTACATACTTCAAAGGAACTACTGGAACAGGCAACTTCAGGCCCAATCCTGGTATGACATAACTTAGTAAAACTACTACTGAATTTGAGATGACCGTGATCCGATACTCCCACCCGAAAAGGAGTGACACCATTCAAACCTTTCCATAATGAAACGTGATATACTTTTCCCGCTATGTCATTTAAATTGTACTATGTACAACAAGTAGTGACAAAGGGTTCTTTTCTTATTACTATGACTTCAATAAGATCTGCATACATAAAGCAATGTGCAAACACAGATGAAGTAATTCAGAGGTTAAATTTCTGAATTTCTATGTGTACCCATAGCTTTTATTGGAAAAGCAGGAAGCACAACCCCAACATTACATATTATTTGCACCTCTGGTCAAGAATATTTGCAATAATGTACACAGAATAATAAAAAGACATTCAAAATCCTTTTGACCTGTAAAATCTAAACTTCACTTCATCTGACTTCCAAATCATTTCACTAGTTAAACTATCTTTTCATTGCACAACAGTAGTAGCTCATAAATTATTTTCACCATTGCACACCAGATCAGGATGTCAGAGAAGACTGACCTTGAGGGATGAAAGTGCTTTGGTGAAATAATATGCAAGGTACTTTCATATTGGGTATACAATAACTCTTGGCTACAAACTAGTATTGTGTTAGCATATCAGGTAACTGGCTTGAGAATTCATTGCCTGGTAGACCTCATTAGTGGAAAGTAATTGTTACTTGACTTCAACAAAAAAAAAGCCAAGAAACTAAATTTTTGTGTCCCTCTTAACAGCCCTCCGTTACGCAGCAAATCTTGGACTACTTATGTTCAAAGGAAAACCTCAAGTAGCAGTAGGAAAATTATGTGTAATTGGTATTGAGGTAGAGAAAGCAATTCAGAAAGGGCCATACATTGCACAAAAACCCACAAAACCCACATGAGCCTTTTAAGTTAAAAAACTTTTAAGTTAAAAAGTTAAGTGGACCAGATGGTGGAAGTTCACAGAAAGATCTAACCACTAGGTCTATTATGGAGGGACAAAAAGTACTTGAATCAGGCTTATAAACCTCACTTGCATGCTTGTGTGAGGACATTTGTAATTTCCCATTCCTTTTTCTTGAAGGTGAAACCCAAGCAGGCAGTGCACACACACCAACCTTTGGGAAGACCACTACAGTGCTTGACAGACATCCCTTGTCCAGAAAGGAGATTGCCTTTAAAACTCAGGTAAGCTTGTCTCTTCACTGTCCCTCAGGATCCTCCAACCCCACCCTATTCCCACAGAACGCCAGCTTTCAAACCTGCCCAGATCAGTAACTCTAGTTGCTGCTGATCTTCCTCAGTGACCTTCCCTAGTGGGACAGCAGCCATAGCACTGCAGGGCAGACAAACAGACTGGGGGAAGGGATGGCACGTAAACTTAGCAATGTTTGTATCACCCACGGTTAGGATCTGTGAAAACAATGACAGTGTCCCACTGAGGATTCACACATCATTACTAAGGACAACTCACTCAACATCTAACTTAAGTGTGCCCATGGTTGCCAACACATGTAAAATGTTAGCAGCTGTCTGAGACCTCCTTCCTGCAGTATTTCACAATGCATCCTTCACCTAGTGACTCCAAATGCTATAAAAGAACCAACATAGATGGGTGAAGAATCTCAGAATTTCAGGAGATTTGATGTGTTAAGCATGTTTTCAAGTTGTCTGCTTTCAGGTTACTTCACTGTCACAAAAATAAACATTTATTGTGACTGATTGATGAGGGAGAGGGGAGGGCATGGCACAGATGTCCAAAGAATTACATTTCCAGTCACATTTTCCTGGCATTGAAAGGAAAGATGTATCTCACTCTTGACACGCTGCTCATTTTGAAGCTTGGGGTTCTCTGCTCTGTAGTAATTCCTAGACTATGGTTGGATATTAGCAAGTCCTATGAGGTCAAGACTGTCTTAGGCGTGCAGCTGTATATCAAAAGGAAAACAAATGAAGACTGGTTCTCATTAAATTATTATCCATGCATCAACATACAACAAGCCATAGCAAGTTATAATTCATATGATTTTTGCCACAGCTGGCAGTTTATGGCTATCACAGGGCTTGGTCCTGACTTGTTCCGTCTTCCTACAGAAAGCAGATACAGCTTCTGTGAAGCATATTTGTTTGCCTGACACCTTCTCTTTCTCAAGGTCCAAAATATAATTACTATTAGCTTTTTCTGTATCTTTTGTGATCTTTGGGATCTCACCTCCTCAATACTATTGTCAAAATTCTCCTTCTAACTGAACCCCCCGATAGGCACTTTAGCAGCTAATGTATGTGATTACAACTATTTCAACTGTTGTCAACTATACAATTACAGACAATCCAATTTTTCCTTGTCTGATGTCTCAGTTGTCTGGAAGTTCCCTGGCAGGAATGGATGAGCACTACCAAAACCAAAACAAAAGAAAAACAAGAACAAAATACATGGCACAATACCAAGTTACTTCAATGTAACAGAGTTAAAAAAACTAAAGATAAATTTACAAAAATAGAAAATATCTAAAGTGAAAATTTTAAATCAAGGAGATAGTAATAATTCTGGGGACATATCCTGTAGCTGAGTCAATGAAAAGGCTGATCTCATTTAGTTTAGATGTCTGTATTAGAAGAACAAAATCTTCTACCTATAATAAGTTAGGAGACAGAAGAAGCAATTACCTCACCAGTCCCTCTAGGTTTTTAAGATGTCCTAGTGATGCAGCATTTTCATAGTCCTTACCTGCAACAGCAGAGGGACCAAGGTTTCTCAGCCTGGGATTTCTTTTAGTCAGGCATCTTTCATCTTGCTGGAGGGAAAGATGGTACATATAGACGCCAAAGACATCCAGAAAGCTGGTTTTGATAAGGAAAAGGTTAAACAGTGTTGGATAAAAGGTGAAAAAAAAAATGTTTCCTACGATCAAAGGGAATAAATTTTCTATATTCGTGCAATTATTGCCAAGTATGTAAGGAAGGATTTATAAATGTATACCCTACACAAGGGCTATTTAAATGTCGGATCCATTTAAGATCTGGGTTGTGAATACAGTCTGCCCAGACTATGCTGAAGTCCCAGATGTGTGACAAACCCTGCATTCCTCTTTCATATACCTCACCTTTCTTCAGGCTTTTAGGGACCAAATATAGAGCAAGGCCCAGCCGTAGCGGTAGTGCATTTGGAGCAACAAATCATGTTTTTAGAGATACAGAGCCAAGAAGAAATGATTGGCTTCAAGGCAAGTCCTCCAGCCTGGATATTTTCTTGCAAGCAGCTTTTCTCTTCCGAGACTCACCCTGGTCCACGCACATATCCCTATTCTTAGTTTGTTTAAATAACTGTAGCTCTGTTGATGTCAGCAAAACTATGTCAACTTAGACCAGCAGAGGATAAAATACAAGCTCTGTATGACATAAGTAGAGACAGACAGGAGGGGGAAAAAAAGGAAATACCCTTAACCACAAAACAATAAAAATACTGCAAAACGTTACATTTTATAAGCTTGTAGCCAAATTAAATGACACCATACTGGATAACTTAAGAAACACAATGTGCATTTGCAGGGAAAGCAAGCAGCATAATTTTGTGCCAGTTTTATGCCCACTGTTCATAACACTGGGGGAAAGATGGAGCAAGACACTAATGGAAACTAAGGCTTATGCAATTGATATTTCTTTACAAATTGTTCCTTAGTTATTACAGCGTAATCCTCATAAGTCCCTGGTTCCAGTTGTGCAAACACAATACATTACTTTAGGTTAATTTTCTGGGGAAACCATACATACGCATTTTTTCATTCATGTTTGTGTGTGTGTCTAAAGCTTTGGATACTGCAGGCTAATTCCAACCAAATTTGCCAGAAAGAATAGACTCAAATGTATCAGAGGAGCACATATAAATACAAACAAATTTCATGGAAAGGGGTAAATACAGGAAAGAGATGAAATAAGGGCCTTGACTAAGGTAAAGATGACAGCACTAGCAACTGCATTGTTAGATACCAGAGCATACACACTGGAGCTAGCCATAGATTTCACAAGCTCATTGCTCACAGAACAGTTTCCTGGTTTTTGTCCTCTTATCTAGCATGGATATCTTTTCCTCACTTGCTTCACAGAAGGTCATAATACTTCAAAATTTTGGTATCAGAGAGGAAATAAGACTTCAAAGCCCAGCTCATGTTCAGACTCATACGTTGCAGACAGACCTTATCTTCCAAATACACCATCCCCGGACTAGGAGGTGTGAACAACCTCAAACTTAACTGTTCAAAATCTAGATACAGCAGTCCAGAATGAGGATTTCTGCAGTAACAAAGCCAAATAGCTACATAGTTTGTTAACTTTAGCTATTGTGAAAAAGGTGAAACTGAGCCCCTGCTTAAAAAAAAACAAAAACAAAAATAATTTTGATGTCTTGTGGAAGAATGGGACTGAAGTCCAGCTGCACCTGGAACAAGACTGAGATGAAATGCCTTCACAAAAAGTTTTGGGAAAAAAATCTGAAATTTTCTCATTAGTTTATGCTGTTTCATGTGCAGACAACAACTCTTCACACCATGGTGTCCTTGTGTATGGGTTGGGATTCTCTCACGTTACAGCAATTCAATTCTTGTTTTCTTGTTGAAGATTAATAATAACATGGAAATGTGTAAAATTCAGTGGTTAAGCACAGAGCAAAGACTTTGGATAAATTTTCTTCAAATCCACAATGAAAGAAAAAGGCAAGGTTATACTGTGGAAAAAAATCAACTCCAAAACATTTCATTAGATCCCCCAAGAACAGTGCAACATAACATATAGTAATATACAAAAAATGATACAGACTTAAAATAAAACAGGAAGGCTGAGAAAGTAGCATTTGTATTTCTTTACCATGGTTGAAGCACTGAAGATCTATGACAGACAGCAGCGCTAAGAATATACTTTGCTTTCCCCAGAATTGATCTTCTATTTTTTCTCTCAGTCCAGCTTCTGTGTATCATCTTGTGTTAATTTCTTCCTTGGCCATGGATTATCACTATCAAGGTAATACAAAAGCCCAAAACAAGTGAGTTTATTGTTTTCAATATTTTCATTTAGTCACTTTAATCAATATCTGCCAAGACAATTAAAGGACTCAAATTGTTTCCCAGAGGAATTTTTCCTTCAGAGCAGACCTCTTTTTTTTCTTTTACTTTGTATTTATTCCCCTATTTATTTTAACACTAACAAAAGAGTTAACACCATTTCTCCAAATTCGTCCACTATTCTGATTCTTGTTTTATAAAGGAAATGAAATTTGTCATGCTGCTATACATCATTTGCACTGCAGTACAATGTCCCATCTGTGTGTCAAGTACAAAACAAAAGCATTTTGTGAAAAATTGCTAAAGTAGTAATGATTTTTGTCCTCAACTCTTTGTTTTGCCTTTCAATAAAGAAGGTGACATGTGCCACAAATGATATATTGTTGTTTAAGTACAACCCTAGTAACACAGTGCATAACCAAAACCATGTTTCACAGCAGAGAAACTATAGTTTACTGCCCCTATGGCTCTGATGAGAATATAATGTTCTACAGTTTATAAATGCTTTGAGGTCAACACATGATTTACTTCAGCTTGTTCATCCAATGAGCAGGAGGTCCAAAAATATATCAAGCTATTAGACAGCCCACTGGAAGCTTGGCGGAGGCTCCCAGTGATGGAAAGCATGCAATGGAAGCCTCTCTGTCAACCAGAGATGAGATAATTAGATCCAGGTAATACATTGGAGCCCCATCAGGGAACAGGACAGCATACATGTCATCTTTACGACTTTTTCTCATCCTCCACAGCAACACTGACCTGAGATAGTAAAAAGTGTGAAGGATTCATCAGTTTCAAGCAAAAGCACAGCAGCGGGATAATCAAGCTATCATCTCTCCATCATCCTCATTATCCAGAGACCTGTTGGTCTGTATAAACAGCAAAACAAAACCAACAATAGACTGAGGAGTTGTACCAGTCAAACCCAGCTTTTGTTTTATGTTCCAGGGTAACATCACATGACTCTGTTGGGCTGGAATCTCGTAACATCCAAAAAAACTATGAGTGTTCACATTTAAGTTACAAAACATCTACAAGGGGAATCCCTGTGCATTAACATAGTATTCCCTTTGCAAGAGGAAGGTAATTGAAAAATACCCATCCATACACTAGTACAAAAAAATGTGTTTCAGATAAGTTCGAAACCTAGAAGAAACTTATGCTTGCCTGGATACATGTGTACTCTTAAAAAAAAAAAAAAAATTATTTAGGAAAGTTGTGGTCAAAACTCAAAACTTTGAATACAGTGAGTGTATTCTAAAAAGGTCAAATTTTCCATGTTCCAGATTTTTATGTCTGTGCTAGTACCTGTGTTTGTAGAAAAAGTGTTAGGACAGTTTCAATCATGAAGAATTTTATGTTAAAAAATATTATCTTGTATGTTCATGTTGCTTATTGCTAACACCTAACTTCTTAGAAATTTTAGTATTTTTCACATGATATGTAAAGTATTCTTGTGAGACCCCACCTGAAGAATTGTGTTTGACTCTGGGGCCCCCAGCAAAAGAAAGACATGCACCTGATGAATTGGGTCCAGAGGTGGGCCACAAAGATAATCACAGGACTGGAGCACCTCTCCTGTGAAGAGAGGCTGAGAGAGCTGAGGCTGTTTAGCCTAGAGAAGAGAAGGTTCCACAGAGATCTTATAGTGGCCTTCCAGTATTTTAAAGGGTGCCTACAGGAAAGATGGGGAAGAATTCTTGATATAGAATTATAGCGATAATTCTGTATAGCAATAGTACAAGGGGTAAAGGTTTTAAACTAGAACAGGGCAGATTTAGATTAGATTTAAGGAAGAAATTCTTTACCGAGGATGGTGGGGCTCTGGAATTGGTTGCCCAGAAAAGTTGTGCATGCCCCATCCCTGGAAGTGTTCAAGGCCAAGTCAAATGGGGCATTGGGCAGCCTGGTCTAGTGGAAGGTGTCCCTACCTATGGCAGGGGCGTTGGAACTAGATGGTCTTTGAGGTCTCTTCGCACCCAAATCATTCTACGTTTCTGTGTTTACCTACTGCAGAGGTACCGATATCACTACATTTGTCAGTGCTTTTGAATCTATTTTCACAGTACCTTGGTGCCTTAGTAGACACTGGGAATATTATTTTAATATGGGAATATTAAAAAACTTTATATATAGTACTATTCCTTTTCCCCCGAACACATAGAGGTTGACTTTTGGTCTGTTTTCTGACCTGATAGCTGACATGTAGAAACATCTTTCTTCTCCTTTCTTCCATTCACACGGTGAAAATAAATAAGGACAAAAGGTTACAGAAAAAAAAAAAAAAAAGAAAAAAAAGAATCAGTTATCCCAAATGCAGAAACCATCTGAAGCTCCACTAGTAATGGTAGCACAGTCCCTCACTAGGGGAACTGATGGACTAATTCTATGTGCATTATTTACATATGCACTAACTTCCTATATTTTCTTGAACATATATTCTGTCAACACATCAGGAAAGGAAAACAGGAGGTGGCTCCTACATGTTAGGAATGGATTATCTGCATTTCACACTTCAGTCTTAAAAGCAATCTTAAAGTTTAAGCCTGGAAAAAACAGGATCCTCATGATCAAGTATATGGCTTAATCATGCAAAAGTTGGAATGAAATTTAAAATAAAGCTGTTGAAATAAATATGACTGAGATTCATGCCTCAGTGAACATTTACTGTCAAGATACACACCCACCATTGATTGTAACTCTCTTCTGAGAAAATATGAACAAGTCCTTAAAGAAAAGACATTGAGAGAACCACCAATATGAGGTAGGTTCAAAAAAGAATCAGAAAAATCAGATTCCAGACAGCACTACATCTTGTCATATAATATACCTCTGAATAAAACATCCTGAAATAAAATGTAGGAGAAAAAAAATATTTTTTCCACCTGTCGTCAAAGTAAAATTTATTTTTCTAATCTTTCCTTTATGGGAATAACACTGTGTATCTTCATGGAGGTCCAGGACCTTAAAAGAGAAGTTGTGGCAACCATTTTTGATGTCACCAAAGGTGAGTAAATTTAAGCTACTGAAAACACTAAAAGAGGAAATATACACATCTTATAAAAGAAGTACTAAGATTAAAAATGAAAAAGCAGGGCAGGCTAGATAAAATCAATATGAGTTTTCCCAGGGTGTTCTTTTAAAAACATTATTTTGTTTCTTCCTTGACCACAATATATACAGAAAATAGGCATTTCTATGATTCATAATCCCAAAATTTTTACCTCCATGAAGTTGTTCTTGAAGACTCAGAAGCTGAATGGATTTAATACTAGAACATTTATAATGGCAAATCACACATCTTTAGCATCACAGAGTTAGGGAAGCATTTAGCACTGCCTATAAATACTACTAAAGGCAAAACCATGAATTACTCTTATAGTTACGGAAAACAAATTTAAATTCTGCAGTAGTACTCATGAAGAAAGCTTTGCAGTATAGCTCTTAGCAACCAGTGTTAGCATGGATCTGGCTCTTGGACACTGGATAAATTACAGAAATGACACAGTGAAGGCATGGAAAAAATGTAGAATATATGCAGATAAAAATAATAGAAACAAAACTGTAGGCTGAATAGGACAAGCCTTAAGATTTAAAACTGGACTTTATCTACCTCTAGCACTAGGAGAAGAATATAAAGATGATCCTTTTTTTCCCCCCTTTTTCTTTCTTCATTTGCTCCTGTAATGTACAACATTTACCTCAAGTTGTCTAAACTCAGGAAAAAGTCATCCCCATGGATAACATATATTTGCAGGCATGACACAGGAAAAGCCTTTGTAGGAACTTCTCAGGAGCAACAGCCATGCAGGAAAGCAAGACACACAATAGAAGCTGACCATTCTTATGACTTAAATCAGAAAAGAGAGATATCTAAGAATTTGCTACCAATTAAATCTGGAATGCATGCCAGCTTTTACACATGCAAAAAAAATGGCACAGTGAAGGAAAAAAATTGCAAGCTAAACTGAAATTGGGAGATTGCAATAAAACAGAATCAAGACTTGAGGCAATTGCATATTATGGGACTTATTTAGAACAAGAGGAGCGAAATAATTCCAGAAGGCACAGGAACAAATATACAAATTAAAGGAAGTAAAAGGATTTTAAGAACATACAGAGATTCAACATGTCAGTGAAGTGCATGATGAGTGAATGCTTAAAGCATGTTTGGACAAAATCTGTATATCCGGAGACAGTACTACAGAAAAGAAGCAGAACCCAACTGACAAGTAGACCCTGCCCTTCTATTGAGGGTCATCATGACACCATAAAACAAAATTATTTTTTTTCTTTATATGATTTCAAGTTGAAGATAAAAGCAAAAAAAAAAAAGCAAACAAAAAAAGACAAATAATAAAAACACACACGCAAAAAAAAAAAACCACACAAATTAATTTAATTTGCTCCCAGAATCTTCTTAATATTTTCCAATAATTAATTACTCACATGCAGCCTGACTTCCAGATTTCCATCTCAAGACACAGTTTTTACAACTCTTTTATAAGCCAGCATGACTGAAGAGACAGACACAGTCCACCCTGCTGGGCTGTGGTCCTAGATGGGATTTGCTGTCTTTACCCCCAGTAAAAACTGATGTAATCAAAGGCTGAGAATCTTCTGAATGCCAGGGAGACTCTGAAATAAACTACCTCTTTATTTCAATGAGATGGGCTACTACACACCTACCATTTTGCCCAGTAGAAAGAAGAGCGAAGGCTCTTCTGCCAGTGGGAGCAACTTGTTTTCACTCTGGAGTCTCCCATCCAAGTTCAATAGCATTTGATTTTCTAATGACAGTTTAAGATGATATAAACACACATGCATACAGAGCATTGTGTGCTTTATGTAATAACAAACTTCATTTCTTCTTTAAAACAAAAGACTATTTTTTTAAAAAAGTTAACTAGCTTAGTGAGTCTTCACATCATAACTTTAAAGCTTTTAAGAAACTTCTCATCATGCTTCACCCCACCAAATGAACAAATATGAAAAAACAACACCCAAAAGAACAGCCAAACAAAAGGAACCTTCACTCAAGATTGTTACAGAAGTTCAGAAGGGCAGAGTGTTTTTTCTTAGGTATACAACACCCTCTGTGAAACTACCTCAGCCAAGTGTGAAAAGCTGTCTCACTTATAAGTAACCCAGAGGAAGAACAAACAAACAAGCAAACAAACAAACAAAAAACAGTGAAATTATCAGAAATGGTATCTTGCAAGTGGCAACAATTATGTTGTTGGCATCCTTTCACAAAGAACAGCATGAAAAAACAAAACAAAAAAAAAAACACCTTTAAATGAAAAGTGAGCACTTAGAAATTAGAGCATTGTCATGTAGGATATCTGTGAATCAGGCTGCAAAAAAAAATTAAGCAGGTGAGTGTTACTGTCAATCACCAATGATGTGCAATATCACTATAGGAATCTATATTAATATTACCTACTGTGTGCTGAACTGATAATGACAAATAATAAAGTCCATCTATCTGCTAAACAGTACAAAAAACTCCCCCAAAATAACAGATTTAATTTTGTAAAGAATAGTGATGATAGAAGAAATCAAACAAATCAATCACGTTTACTCTAAGCAATAATCGTTTACTGATGACAACTGGATCTTACAATATATACTATAAAAATTTCATACAAGTTACCTTCAAGCATTCATTAGGTCATCTGAATTTAACTGCAATTTCCAAAAATCATAGAATAAATTTTATTCTGTACCTTTTCCACAAATTAATATGTATGTACTTTTTGAGGTGTAGTATAGATAATGAAGAGCAGAGCTTCCCACAAAGGTGGAGAAAATTCATTCTAGAATAATAATTTATTACCTTTGTCTTTGTTGATCTAATAATGTTTAATAGTACATATACTTTTACACTGACGTCTTACAATGAGAGGGTCAAATCAGCTCAACAAAGCTGGAAGACTAGCACAAGTGTCTGTTCTTGTCTATAAATATTACATAGCAGACTTTTCACGAGTGAGAATGTGAAGGGATATTCCTGAAAAGGAATGCAAATTTACCATGAGGGAAAACATCAGAAAATTGAAAAAGCTATATGAGTTCAAACACCTATGAGTGTAAAAAGTAAAACTTAAATCAGGGAGATGTCAACACTTTATATTTCAATATGGTTCAGAAGAATATAACCAGAAAACAAATCACATACATATATGAAGTGTCTTAAACAGATGTTTTTATCAAAAACTGTATGGATTATTACAAGACAGTTATTATATTTGTGAAGCATTTGTTAAGTGCTCACATAAAATGCAGATTAGGCATTTGATTAGTTTCCCACACTTCTCTGAACTCTCTCCAAAACCCTAACAACATCTTGTAGATGGCATACTCTTTATGACACAGCTGAAAAGAGATAATAAATAATATGGCAAGATGGAAAGTATTACAAAGTTAAAACTGAGTCTTTGGATTGTGTCATGTATTTTCTTGTGTTTCCGAAAGTACATACCATTGGATGCAATGGCATATTGGTGTTCTTGCACCCCTGAATCTTCTGGTACTAACCACTAGTGAAGATAGGCTACCAAGCTATTGTTCTTAAGGTCTGACATACTTATAAGCCTGTCATTTTTGCATATGCCAGACCACCTCCAAAGACAGATCACTTCCTCTAAATCTAAATCTCTTCAGCCCAAAAAGATGTTACCAACTCCCTCCTCCTAACAGTAAGTCTGTTTTTTAGCTGAACTAGCAGAGACCTATTGTGATTGTTGTCTCTGTCACAGAACTTCACTGAAATTGCATCTTGCCAAAAGACAAGACACTCTTTATCAATATTCACTAATAATTGTAATGTTTAAGCTCCACATTCAAAGTACTTTACACAGGCTACATAGCTTTGCCAATATTTCCCAATATAATCGTAATTTTGCATGTGGCAAAAACCAGTCGGAGAAAGTAAGCTATTTGCTTATTATCAAAGAGCTGAATTCTGGATCAGAGACAATGCACAAGTTCCTACTTTTGAGTGATGGGGAACATTTGCTCACATTCAGTAGTTTGACAGACAAAGTGTTACAGTGCATCCCAGATGTGGTCTGCTGCTGGCTACAAATAAGTGGCAGTGACTTTGCAAACTTTGCAGACATCCATGGCAAAAAGAAACAGGCGTATGAGTGTTTTCACACAAAGATCAAGCACCCTGTTGACAAATGCTCTGTAGCAAAGATGGCCTCTGGGTGGCCCAGCCACCCACTACACTAATGCATCAGGGACAATTTCTCTTTGCAGACACAGGATCATGCCAGCATGAAAAGGAAGGAGACTATTGCCTCTTCATGAGCTCTCACATCGTGGTCACCTCTCAATCCATCAAACAGATGTGAACAGAAAGCTGCCAAAAACAGTAGTGTGCTATTGCTGTAAGTCTGCTAATTCCCTATGCACTGTTTAATTATATGAACAGCTCAGGATACTAATCAACATTTCACATCATGATGATGCTGTTATAAATGTAATTATGAAAGCAACGTGAATAATTTCATTAACTACCATATTTCAAACTGTCTAGTTCTCTCCACTCCCGCTGGTGGCAACATACTATGGGGCTGCTCAGCACTTCTGGCAATTAGGCCACTTATATATGACATGTTTGTACTTAAAAGCAGAATCCTGCAAACCTGAATCAAGTAGAAACTAACTCTGATATCAGTTGTAGTTTTGCCAGAATTAGGACTGCAATATTTAAGCCACTGTGTGCTGAGGTTTCTTAACAGAAATATTTGCAATATTTGATTTTGAAATTGTGAATCCATTAGCCAAATGGCAGGAAGTAAGTCTGCCAGTGGCCCTATACACACAGTGTCAATAACTATCCATTCTTTCTTTCTGCTTCTCACTATTTGCAATCCAGTGGTATTTGGCAGGCTACAAAAGGGAGAGTAGCCACGTCAGCTATGTGCTTTACAAATAAGGGAAAAAGAGAGGCTGGGTCTCAGACAATACATAATCTAGAATTATGGAAGGAAAAGACAGGAGGTGAGAGGTTATATAGACAATATAACAATATAAGCTCCTCCACTGGAGAAAAAAAAAAAAAAGTAAAATAAAAAAAGTCATGGGTTAGAGTTGTTTTCAACAGTACCAGTGAAATCAGATTTTAAAAACTGCCTCCCTTTTGCTTCCTTGTCCTGGTACCCAAACCAGTATGTTCCTGCTCCTCCTTTCTCCCCACTTGTCTACCCTCTCCTCTGTTCAGGCTGTGCCTTTGTCATTGTTGATTTCAGCTTCACAGTAGATGACACAAGTGAAGGCAAGCAGAAGCCCACCAGAGCAAGTGGTTTTAAATAATATTTAAATAATAGTTATGACTCAGTGCTAACCACAGATTGACTACTGACATCGTGTGTCGGGTGATGTGAGCAGTCCTCAGGCTGTGCATGTCGCTTATCTGTGCATGTTGTTTGTTCACCACACTGAAACCCTCAGGCCATGTCAATGCAATGCTGAAAAAGAGGGAGGGGAGGGGAGGGGAGGGGAGGGGAGGGGAGGGGAGGGGAGGGGAGAGAAAAGGGAAAGGGAAAGGGAAAGGGAAAGGGAAAGGGAAAGGGAAAGGGAAAGGGAAAGGGAAAGGGAAAGGGAAAGGGAAAGGGAAAGGGAAAGGGAAAGGGAAAGGGAAAGGGAAAGGGAAAGGGAAAGGGAAAGGGAAAGGGAAAGGGAAAGGGAAAGGGAAAGGGAAGGGGAAAGGGAAAGGGAAAAGGGAAAGGGAAAGGGAAAGGGAAAGGGAAAAGGGAAAAGGGAAAAGGGAAAAGGGAAAAGGGAAAAGGGGAAAGGGGAAAGGGGAAAGGGGAAGGGAAAGGGAAAGGGAAAGGGAAAGGGAAAGGGAAAGGGAAAGGGAAAGGGAAAGGGAAAGGGAAAGGGAAAGGGAAAGGGAAAGGGAAAGGGAAAGGGAAAGGGAAAGGGAAAGGGAAAGGGAAAGGGAAAGGGAAAGGGAAAGGAAGACGAGACGAGAAAAGAAAAAGAACCCTGAGCTCAAATCCGTCCCCCAGCATGCTCCTACATATTAAGATGTGTCCAGAGTGTGGTTAGCTGTTTAAATGCAACCATCATCGTACACAACAGCAGTAAAGGACATTTGTGGTCTGATTCAGGTGCCTAGGAGCCCACCTGTACAATTTACCGGGTGTTTTAAAATCTTGTGAACACTGCACTTATAAATAATAAAATCTCAGAACATTCCCACCAGCTACTGTTTCTATTTAAAACTGATGGAGTTTTGCTGAGCTAAAACCCACGGTGTCATTTCTTTACTAGTTTTATGTATTGCATTTTCATGTGCACATTCTACAGCAATTATAAATTAAGAAGTTTAAGTAAATATATTATGCAGATGAAAAATAAAATCCATGAGAAAAAACAGAAGAAGAAGAAGAAGAAGAAGAAGAATGACTGGCATATTGTGCTTGACTCAGGCTATCACTATGAGTTGTATAAAGATATTAACAAAAATTTTAATTCAGAGATCCCACAAGGGAAGTACACAGAAGCTGGCTTTTTAAATAAGAACTATATTAAGCTCATGAACATCTTTGAATCCTTTTTTATATTTATATCCAATATAATGACAATTTTCTGAGTTACGAATGACCTTAAAACAGGAAGCCTGAATTACACATATAGCTGGGGGATAAGATTCAGATGAATCTTAAAGAAGCATGAACTTACGACTAAATTAAAATAAACACATCATTAAATGTATGAAAACAGCCTATTTCATTGAAGTACAACTTTTCTTGAAGGTAGATTTGGTTTGGAGCAGAAGCAAAAAAAAAAAAAAAGAAAAGAAAACTAATTGTATTTTTTAATGAAATATATGATTTCAGAATCATGTCAGGGAGTTTGTAATATATGAGTATGACTTATACTTCTTATAGCTACACGTGTTGATTAGCCTTACGATTATAAATCTTATTCTTATTTTTATGATTCCTAACTATGTGTAAAGTTTCACAGCACTGCAGAAGCTGTCAATGGGAGATCTCACCTTGATAGTGCACTATCAGTTTTTTGCCCTGTTTTTAAACTTTAAAATGCTTTTAAAGAAAGTTAGGCTATGATTAAGTGGAAGGGAGGCAACAATTAAAAGTCTATCATTCCCATGTTCTTTCTGCTGTTGTGTAACAAATAAAGAATTTATGGGTGTGATTCTCAGTTTTATGTTAGTGAAACTGCAGTGATTCCAGTGGAGTTATTTTGAGTTACAGCCACAGTGAAAGGAGAATCGGGACCTATTGTACTAAATAAATTTAATACACAATACACAGTCCCACTAGATTCAGCTTTAAAGAGAAATAACACAAAAAAAAAAAAAAAAAAAAAAAAAAAGAAGCAAAGTGAACATCCACAAGAGTTCTGCAATAACTTTTAGCAAACAAATATTATTCTGAATTTCCACATTTCCTTGACATTCATGAAAAACTCTACTGAAAAACTCAAAGTATAAAAAGTGAGTGGTATCTTAGCCTCATAAGGGCAACAGGGAAGTCAAACTTTGCAATGTATGGATGACTGTATACAGGATCAAAGAAAACACAGAAATGTTTCTTGCTTAAACAATAGAACCAAGCAGATTTTCTTAAGGCTTGTACGATTAAAATTAGCACTTTTGAATTTTTATACTTAATAGCAGGTTTCATTACTCCTTTTCCTTAGCAGGAGTAGTAACAATAACATTGAACTGCTTTTAAATAACAATGGTCTTAATGTTAACACTGTTCCATCACACCAAGCACTGGCATTGTGCAGACCTCAGAAGAATGCGCGTTATTATACAGGCTTGTTATTTTCTCACGCTTTGGTTCAATGAGATTATTTATTTATTGGTCAAGGCAAGAAAGCCTGTGTACAATTCTTATTATAAGCAATGTTTTACCTGTTCCGGGTTACCCTTGTGAAGCTCTTTTGTTTCCACAGGAACAGCTCTAGATTAGATAGATCTAGATTGGATTGGATTGGATTGGATTGGATTGGATTGGATTGGATTAGATTAGATTAGATTAGATTAGATAGAACCGTACCTGCTGATGCTGAATGTGGCTGAGGAAAGGATCTTAGACTTGGGACTTCAAGTCTCCACATTCATTGTCAATGGTGCGATGCCAACAACCTGACCAAACAAGTGCTGTGCTCCACACACGGTACATGTAATCCCTCTCTCTTTCACAAGCCATATGACATCAGCCTGTCATGGGAAATGAAGGAATACTGTACGTTGAAGCTTCAGAGAATAAAGCTACTGTTACCTTCAGCCACATCAGAAATTCTGCTTGCATGTATCAGAAGGTGGTGGGCAGATATGGAGTAAAGCAAAGCTCACCAGTCCAGGTAAGCATTTATTTGGGAATGGCTGGTCATTCACACATACCTAAATTCAAGGAGAAATCCACAGATGAACAAGACTGCATAGGGCACTAGACTCAGCATTTATAAAGGAACCATAACACTACAATATATCAAACCGTGTCCTTGTAAAGTCAGCTTCTTTGCTGAAGAGAATTTAATTTAACCATAAACAGTAGAGAGAGAAGACTTTGCTTTTCTAGTAAGCTCTACCACAATGTGAAAGGAAAAGTGAAATGAGAGAAAAGTTTGTGTGGCATTTCTGTTTTATATCAATGTGGTTTTTATGAGAGAAACATGAAAACGTGTACTTATTTCACTCGCTTTTAGTCTGATCAATCTCATTCACCATTTCTGCAGGTTAAACTTTAAAAAACTGTTTTAACTGAACTTTACAAACAAGTAGAGACTGTCAGGTTGTGAAACCCATAGCCCTTTTCTTAATTTCACTCTCATGTTTGTGACAGATAGGGAGAAAGCTCAAGTAATTTCAACCGGACATCATTTTCTGTGGGAGAAATACAGAACAGGTGATGTAAACAGAGCAGCCTCATTTTTTTTATCTGACTACAAAGATCAGGATATAGGGATTCTCAAATTGTGTTATTTTAAATTTGGAAGAACCACACTGACAACACAGAGCATTTTAGTCATAACTAAAAATTATGTACTAACATAGCTCTAATAAATCATTTAACAAATGTTTAAACATTTTAGACAATACAAATTGGTATTTAATACGTAGCTAAAAATAAAGGCCTCCATCCAGAAAAGGAAATTTAACTGCTCAGAAGATATTGAGCTCACAGAGTTTGTTTTTAAGCTGAAGATATCAGCCAATGACATGTGATTCCATGGAAGGACCTTTCTTGAAAAGTTGGATCCAATCAGATTGCTTCCCTGAAATATCCAGAAATAGAGTATCTGAATTCAAGCTGCCTCAGCTTATTCCCAACATTTGTAAACAGCTTGAAGCATTTGGATAAATTTAGTTCTATGCAATCATCATCAAAATTGCAATGGCAAAAATTTGGCTGGCTGAACATAATGCCTCAGGTACATGAGCCCTTTTTCTTCTCCAAGCTGTGATCCCTTTCTTGCTTAATTGAAATGAGCAGTCAGAATAAATATGAAGAATATTTTGTGGCTGAATGCAGAAAATATTGAACATTAAAAATAATACATACATTGTCTAGATTCTCCTGAGTAGCTCTCCAGGTTTCATTGCAGCTTTTGAATGTAAAGTCCACAGTGTAGAAATGCTGAAGTTTAATATGCTTTTATAGAAGCTCCTTGTCACCTTCTGCTGAACAAATTCTGGAAAACAACATTCTTGAATATTTCCCTAGTCTCACAATAAAATCAGTAAATAAATAAATATATGTAAATTTGCATCATAGGCAAGCACAACCCTTTATATAACGTTCCCACCAATATTTTGGTATGCGTCCCTCTTAAGAATACTTTAAAAAGTGAAAGAGTTTGTGATATAAGCAAATACGTTCACACAAAAATTTGCCCATGGGATGACTGGCCTAAAACCTGTTTGCAAAAGTCGTTAAGTAATCTGGGGGAAAGTAACAATGCCTCGTGAGCAAGGTGATCTATCAAAAACTGCAAACAAATAAGTAGATGAAGACACACTCAAAAGAGTTTGCAAAACAATTGCAGGCTTTAATGCATGTTTCCATGCAGGTTTTCTAATCAATTTCAAGCTAAGATTCATTTCAAACCACTCCTCCTCCCTCCAAAACAAAAAATGGGGTAAATTCACCAGATGCATTACTTACCACATCTGTCACCTTGCTGTCAACTCCTAACACTTTTCTTTCCCCAGTGCTATCAAAAAGTTCAAAAGGGAAGATCATCTGATTTTTCTTGACAATCCTTTTTCTATTTCCTAATCTGCAAGCACATATATTTGACGTATTTAGCTCTGGCTGGTTTATTTCGGGTTTTATACTTTTCAGAGGTTTACTGTATGTGTGTTACCATATATGTCTCAATATGTACTTAAAAAAAAAAAAAGGAAAGAAAGAAAGGGGAAAAAATCATTCTGTTTCAAATAATGAGCATGTGCACCTTTTTGCCTCAGGCCTTTATACACAATTTAGCCAGAAAGCCAGGGCAGATCATGATTTAGCATTTGACATCTCTTGCCTTCAGGCCAGGGGAGACTAATACAGATTTCTGACTCTGAGCACACCATGGAAAAAAAAAAGTGTGAGAGAGAGGCCTTTTATTGACTAAATGATAAAGAGGTTTGTAATGATAAATAACAGTCATTTTATTGTGGAATTCCCCAGAAAAGATGCATTCTGCAGTGTCTGAAGAAGCCTAAAAGCCGAAGCTGGTTCCCTGTGGATCCAAACCTGTTAAGCTCCAATCTTTCTGGGCAGAAATAGAGGTCGCAAATTGCATAGGACCTGCACTATTAAAACTGTATAAGCATGATACATAATCACTGCTGCATCCAGGACGGTTAGCACTAAGAGGATTAGCTGAAGGCTGCTTCTGGTTCTCTCTCCCCCAGCCTGCATCTAAAACAAGCCTGGTGCAAACCCAGCCTGCTTGAGAATTTTCTGCCAGCTTTGATCGATAGTTTAATTGTAAACTTTGGGAGCAATAATGGATAATTCGGCTTGAACCGTCCATTATAAGCACTGCTGCTGAGGATGCAGCCTTCAAAATTAAACAAGAGTTGTGTAATATTATTACATTTGTACCGCTCACCTACAGTTAAATTCCATTTACAAATACTGTCTTGACAATGTATGGAGTTCAATAAACATAGGCCCAGGTGGGTTGAGTGGGGAAAGGAAAGAAGAAAGAAGTTGAAGACAATTATTTGCCATCTATTCTGGAAATATTTTTATTTTGACTTCACATACTAAAACACACAGAAATGGAAATAGAGAGACAAGGCAGATACAATTTCAAGGATAGAGCTTAGCTGTGGTTACTGTTTCGACTGCTGCAACGTGATGGCGATGTACTTAAATCCCGTCAAATGAGGTAGCTCTGGGGAGATCCTGGAATGACAGTACTGCTGGGAAAATAGTCTGGAGAGGTGGTAAATATGCATTGCTCAGACCACATTGCCCATGTAGACATAACCAAATTTTTATTAGTACCTAAACCAGTTCATTGATCTAGACTGGATAAAGCTGTGCTAGTATATGGGTCATTTTCTATAACACAAGAAGGCACAACAGCATTCTGTGGTTTAAAAATATATACATAATAGTAATAATAATAATAAAAACACCCTGCCTTGGAAGATGAATAGACAAAATGGACAGGAATTTAGCTATCAAGCTTTCTGGCAGTATTATATATGCAGACTTCTTCATGCCCGGCTAGTATACAGCTAAACGCAGAGCATTCTCACTGCCTTTCTTACCACATGGTAAGATACTGGACAGAAAACTATCTAACATGCAAAAATGAGCAAAAAAACAAGAGGCTTATGTTTGTTTGGAAGTCTAAAGCTCCACTTGAAAAATGAACTGAGGAGAAAACAAAATGTAGCAGTTCAATAGGTAGGATCTTCAGGCCAGGAAGTTACTGAGCTTGGCACATGAAGCCAAATAGCATTAATCCCTGCAACAGCACAGCACTTGCTCTGTGAGCAAGCCATGCCTTCACAATGGCTCTAATTTTCATCTCATCAGAAGTTTTCAAGGAAATCTTCATCACATTTTACTCCTTTTTCTTTTACAACAAAGATATATTTGTTCCATCTGTAATAACTTTATAAAATGATGCAGATGTTGGCATCATAAAGGAACTGCAGGTTTTTAGCCTTTTACTGTGGTTTTCTCTTTTGGGAGAATGAAGTAAATTAAGGTTTTCTTTGCTCATCATCAGTTTATAATGCTACCGTAATGCTGCCAACTCCAACAGAGAACCGTGCAAACACAAAGTTACATCAGCAAAGAATCCTAGGTGGTAAAACAGACCAGAGTTTGCAAATGTGAACTGCATTGCAGGGAATCTAGGAACTACCTATGGATCTAATGGTGTATGCTCAAAGAGAATCAAAACTAATATCAACTGATATCATCAATACAAGTTCAGGACTCTAAGGTCAGGTATTTTGGGATGGACAGAAAGCAGAATCTGTAACTAACGCATAATTTGTACTTTGCATTCACATGCAAATCTCAAGTACAAGCATGCACTTCCCCAAAGGAAGGATTACAGGTTAGGAAATGGTACAGACCAGAATCTGACATTCTATTGGATTCTTCATGTTTTGTAGGCCACCCCTCTAAATTTCATGTATTGTCATATTGAATAATGTACTAATCAACGTAAATTGATCAGTGCTACACTCTGTAAGCTATTTAGAGTTATTTATCTCAACCTTAGAGTTGAGACAGCTTTGCACTGAGAAGTATGGATCTGAGTCCTTGTGGTCTCTCTCTCTATGGGAAAAAAAAATAAAAATTAAAATTAAAAAAAAAAAAAAAGCAGTATCTTAACCCTTCAAAGTTTTTGCTAAAGACCTCCTGCTAGACTGTGGAAAAGTTTCCATCTCCCTGTGTCTCAGTCAACTTGTTGTTAGCACAGCATACACAACAATTTCGTGTTTCTAGCAGAGCAGTAGTGATAATAAACAACATTAAAAATTGCACTTTGATGTGCCGTTCAGTTTAATTTGAAATAATGAAAATGCCCCATGTAAAATGTCATGCCTGCGATAAATCCCTACCTTCTACCATTTTCCTGCTTCAACTTCCACAGGTGGTTTAACCTTCACATTTCCACCTTAACTTATTTTACACTAAGCCCTCAAATATATAAACACGTACAAACTGGGATTTGCACCAAGCTAATAATACATTGGTTTATAGCTGGTTAAGCAAAACTTGGATTCATTTAAGAGTGCTATTTGTTTTTTCTATTTAGACATTTTTTTGCCACATCTTTAACCTGATCAAGAAAATTTTAAGACAATGTGACATAGTTATTTATCAACAAATGCAAGCCAGTTTACGAGCAATTCCACTTGGCAAAGGATGCTTTACAGTTAAAAGTGTAAATGTACTGGGGTTGACGATATGCAGCTGTTTAGCAGAACACTGTGGCTGCATAATAAATAGAATTAAAACTAAGAGAGTCCAAAGTGTTTTCCAGCTTTTGTGGGTCCTTCACACAAAAAGAGATTAAAGCAGAACTCTTTGTGAGAAAATAAGGTGGAAGTTCTGCTTGGCCTAGTTACCGTGGTGACTGACACAGTTCAATCTATTAAATTGTGTCCTGTGGTCATAAGCTATCAACCTGTGCTCAACAAACAAGGATAAGTAGTTAGCATCCCTCAGAATGGAGACAATGTTATCCTATTTAGTGATTTAGTAAATGCTGGAGATTTCCTCATCCCCTTCCCGAGAAACTGATTCAGGACAATGTGTAACGTTTGAAGGGGAAAAAGTAAGCTATGTAATAAGTTAAGTCCTTTCAGTCATTTAAGTATCAGAATAGTTCATTTTTTTAGGATTCTTCAGCTTTGCTTAGAACAGAACATAACCAACATAAGCCAACTGAAAGATCATGATTCCCTTTAATGACTCTCCCTCTTTTTTCTGCTTCTTGAGGGGAGCCATCACCCTCAAGACTGTCCCCTCCCCTTTCCTCTTCTGTTTTTCCTGGTTTGCCAAATTCCTGCAATTTACTTTTATCAGAAAGCTCAACTGAGTTGTAATAAAAAGACATACAAAACCAATTTGACAAAGATAACCACAGATAAGTATTCAGTGCATATAGGCTCACTCCATATAGGAGAAGACCTATCATCACCCAAAGCTCTGGGTTAGTTGAGATCTGGATGAGATCTGATTCTTCAAAGCCTTCATCTCTCTCTCACACTTGGTTCATAGGGAATGTCAGCATGCCCTCTTTCAGTCAAAGCTGGGTATTGGAGGGGTTACAAAAACATTTCAGAGGGACAAGTGTTCTGCTCTTTCTCAGTAGTCTCACATTCATGTGAAATGAACTAAACTACCATTTGCAATTGTGGAGTTTCTTATTCCCAATTCTCCTTGGATCTCAATAGCATTTTTCTCAAGACTAATTTCATCTCAGTAAATCTGATAAGAGATTTAAAGAAATACACATTTTTGGTAGAGATAGAGTATTCATGCAGGCATCCGGCCATCACTTTCAGAAAAAAAAAAAATATATATATATATATATATATAATTTTCTGCAAGCTCTTCAGTTTTCTGTTTGTAGAAAAACTTCTTGGCAGATGCTGGTTAATTGATATGCACACTTCCAAGGTCACTTTTTACAGTGAAATAAATATTTCTCTCTATTCCCTTTCTAAATCCCTGTGTTTCCCACATGCTGATATCTATGAGAACAGGACTGTGTGTTTGAAGCATGGGGTGACACTCAAATTTTCTCCAGCATACACCTTTCCTTGAAAAAGCTTTTTCCTAGCTAGACAGCAGTTCACTTCGACAGCATGCACACATGGAAGAATGAAGAGCTTGGGAAAAAAATGTTGCAGAAATCTGGCTCGAAGAACAGATTCTGGTTTGGAAAGAGCCTCACTTGCTGGTAACAAGGTTTATAACCACAAGAAAACCATCACTAAAAAATACTAGCCTTGTGATTCACTGTTTAGGAGGATCTTGTTCCATAGCCCCCAGCTCTGGCTGAGCTCCACTGTCTTTATAAACCCCTGATAAAACTCCGCTTGATTTTAACAGCATGAGGTATGCCAGTAATACTGTCTGCTTTTAAGCCCCCTCCCAGAGTGCCATTATATCCAGATCAGATATACACAATCAGCTGGATTTACTTGGTTACTTACTGTCCTTCAAAGTTTTGTAGCTTTGTTAGAAGAGTCTCATCTTTGGCTCTGGCTTCTCCAGCGCTCCTGCTTCCAATCACATGGTGGTGCTACAGGAGAAGCAGAAGGGGCCAGTCCTTGTCGGGATGGGGAGCTTGTTTTCTGGAAATTATTAATGAAAAGGATAATCTAGAAATATATTTAGGCCAATCATACAGAAGTGCTGAGAGACAACAATACTTGACCAAACACTTTACTCACAATCCAGCACTTCATACCAACTCCATCATTTTTAGCATCAGTTCAAGTACAAAAGAATAACTGTGTAAAAGCCATGAAGACGCCTTTAAATATCTACCTTTAAAAGTGAAACGGGCTGTAACTTTTAGATTCAAGCATTTACTGCTATCTTACCCCAGAAAAAGGCAGGCACATCAACTCAGTTTTGTGTTGATGCACATTAAACGAGATATTCCAAACCCTGAAGATCTTAAAGTTACACAACAAAAGAAGGTGGGTCGTAGAAGAAACAAACATCCTGGTAAACAAAAAATTTACATTTAACATCAGCTCCAAGAAGGGAGGTAGATCACTGCCACAGTTCTGCCAGACCTTTCTCAGAAATTCATAAAAGACTCATTAGTAGAGGCAGCAATGAAACATGTTTAAAAGTTCTGAGCCAGGGCTTTGCCACATCTTTACCAGATCTTGTCAGTCACTTAAGAGAAGTCCTACAGAAATTAACCATCAAGGAGCATTTACATACATTCTGAAAAAATGTGAAGAGATAAAGAAGCAGTTAAATAACTTGCAGTGGAATTACATGGGATAAATCAAAACCATATAGATAGGCTATCTTTTGTTATATAGCATGTGTTGGTAAATTGTTTTCCATTGAAAAGTCTCTAAGATACTAGTTTTGGTACAGCTGATGTTCAAGTCTTGGTTAAATCACAGTGGGGAAGAATTCACAGCAGATTCTCCCTCTTGACATTTACCTCTCTGATTAAGCACTAAACAGTGAAGTGAGTCTTAGGAAAGCTGAGAAGACTGTTGTGCTAACACGTATGTGGGAGTCAGTATCCCAGTTTGAATGCTGAAACCTGCTGTATGCACACATGCACTCTAAGGCCAATTTTCTTTGCATAATGCTTTATGAAGATCAGTAACTGAAAGAAACAAATGTTGCTCTAAGCTCTGGCAATGCCTAGTCAAAAATCCTTTAACAAAGAACTACTCACAAAAAACAGACAATAATTCCCTCATGCTGACATCCACTTCCAGTCCTTACTGTAGTGGCAATTCACCTTCACATCTCTAAACATATTTCCACCTGTGGGCTGCCAAAAACTAGCATTTACTTTTGAGCAAACATGAACTGACTTTAGAGCACAATAGAACTGTTTTTTCCCTTTCTGTGTGGGTGTTTCTTTACTTGAAAGAAAGCTAATGTATAAAACACAAGGAAAGTATCTTTGATGTTTATGTGCCATTTTTAAATAAAGGCTCCCTCTCACATACTCAGAATTTTACCAAGAAGCAGCAATTACAGGATTATCTGTTACTTCAAACATGAATTCTTTGGACGCTGTTCTTTGCCTTACTCTGTCACGTTAATAATTATGTTTTAAGCAGTTATGTTTTTTGTATATATACACTGTAGTTCGGTATTAAATGTGCAATCACAGAGTTGCTCACCAAAAGGGAAGTTTGCTTTATGTCCTGTTATAACAAGTTTTAGCAGGTATCTGATTAATGTAAAAATATTTCTTAAGTTCCTTTTCAGGAAGAAAGAGAGTAGACACAAGTGATGAATCTCTTAATGAGGTTTTGGTTTTGGCTTTCTCAAAGACCTGATGAATAAGCATGTTTACTCCTCCATAAAAATTTGCATTTGGAATTTGGAAAAGCTGTTTTCAAGGCATTCAGAAAACCATGCAAGCACAAAGTAATTCTTATCAGGAAAACCACCAGCCTTTATTAGCATTCATGCCTTGATCAAAAAGATATGTATTTTTATCCATATATCTAACTGCAGCCTAACCATAGCTCAGAATCAAGGCATCTGGAGGCTGTCAGAAAAGCTGATGGTGCTGGCAGTGCTGGGGGATGGAACTATGGCTGGTGGTGATCTGCGCAAAGGGACAGCACAGGCAGCCTGCATGGCTGGAGCTGAACGGTACAGTAAAAGGCTCGAGTTGCCTTTGAGGTGCCCTATATATACATTGGGATAATGACATGCTCTAAGCCCAGTACTCTAGAAAAAAGTTGCATTCCTGTCATGTAACACAGAAGAAACTGGCCGTTTATGTGATTTCATGGAAAGGGAGACACATAAATCCAAATATCTATAAATAAGACTGAAGTCCAAAGGCTGCAAAGGTACTTTGTCACCCCAGTCCTCTTTTGATCACCTTGGTAAGTTGGTCGCTGTATCTTTCAAATAATTTTGCTGTTAGAACAAACACACACATGGTTTCAAATGAAAAAAGTATGGGGGGTGTAGCAGGAGTAATCGAACATGTTAAACAATACGTTTTTCCCCCTGTGATAGAGATATTTCAGAAATGCCAAGAGTTCCACTGTCTGAAATGCAAAAGACATTTGCTTCAACATTCTCTAAAAAAAGCTGTTCTTCCTAGAAGGACAACTTTCATTTTAAAATGGGCCTAAAATAAACAATATATGAATAAATTAATAGATAAATTAAATAAATAGATAAGCTTACAAGTAAAATGGGACAACTCAGTATTTGCTGGGTATAGCACACTGGTTCACCTGAAACTTCAATCCATGAAAAACAAAATATCCTTTATTCACACCAACAGTCGTAACACCTGTGCAAGGCGCAGAAATAGTATTGTTCTCTCCTTGAAGAAGCTGAGTACACGATAGTCCAGCGACTTACCCAAGATCACAGAAGGAGTCAATATTGTTGCAAAGAATTATTCCGTTCCCCTTTCCGTGTTAGTAGAAACTATTAACAGGGCCATGAGAAAAAGCTGTCATCTCATCCTGCTGTTCTCTGCAAACAAAAGAAAAATGCCCAAGTGAAACTAGAAATGGAGGTTCATCCTGTCAGAGCCATCTTGCATGCGTCACACTTACAATTTTGCATTCTGAGAGTGTTTTCTTGGTGGTGCTGCTGAGGATTTCTTAAACCTATGAAAGCATCAAGCATAGTCTTAATATCAAAACATTCCCTTGCTTAGGGACATGGTTTAGTGGTAGACATGGTAGTGCTAGGTTAGCAGCTGGATGATGATCTTGGCAGTCTAAGTGATTCGATGATGCAGCAATACTTTACAACAGATGGAAGATTCCTTTTTACTCTGACATGTGATATTTCCTTCTGAGATTTCCAGAGACATATTCAGTCTAAAATAAACAATTCCACCTACATGTGATCACACCTGTTTATATCACATCAAAACGACCAGTATCAAAGCAAATAACTACTCTTCAACAGTAGCACATCCTGTAAAAACATTTCTTGGCAAAACAGGGAGATCAGGGTACCAGCAAAGACCTCCTTGAGATGATCAAATGTGCACAAAGAGTTTCAGTGTGCCAATGATACACGCCTCTGTCTCTCTGCTGTAGTTCATCCTGCACACTAAATCTCTGCCCTGTAGGAATATTTGAAGGATAGTGACAGAAGGAGGCCTCTGAACTATTTCATCCTCTATCTAGGAAAAAAAGAAAATCATACTATTGGGTAAAACTGTGCTTGATTTGCCAAGATCACTGTTTTTGCTGCTAAACAGCACAGCTTCATTGTTTCCCTTGGATCACTATTTTCACTTAAGCTCATGCAATATGATTTCAGGTACCTGAGAGGCACAAACCCTGTCTTAATTTCACATACGTGTACCATGTACCATCCTGAGATCTTAGTCTGTCCCTGGACTCCTGCATCCAACTACAGTCTCAGCAAGAAGGAGGAACAAATCTTACTTAGTTAAAAAGAAAGAGGATATCCCTCATTCTCCACCAAAAAAAAAAAAAGTCCACCATGCCTCACAAGTAGTTTGAGTAAGCTTCTCAGATTGACCAAGAGGGAAATAGTAATTTCAGCTTTCATAATTTTGTACATACGTCCCAGAAACATTCCAGTTCTACCCTGACCACAGAAACCCCTTGCTTTCCAACTACAGGCCTGAGTTAGCAAAGTCTGCACAGAAACAGGACTAAAATGAGACCACAACATTCATTTTTATCTTTGACTCTTGGCACTGCAACACAGGTCTGTAGAGATGCCACAATGCCATTTTGAAAATATTTTCCAGAGGACAAACTAAAATCTCTGCTTGACTGCTCTTTGTCCTGCAGACAGATTGATAGAGATAGCCTCTGTTCTTCAGTGTTTACAGACTATGCAGAGGAAGCAGACATAATTTGCCTATAAAAGTATGAAAAAGTGATGGCAAAGTGAGGAGCTGATGATGTTCTTCCAGGGTTCCATACAGATTAGCACAGAATATGTAGCACATTTTTATTTGCATGAATATTTTGCCTGCAACAAGTAGCTCTGTTGAGGTAACTCAAAATGAGTGAAGACTGAAATGCACTCTTTTAAGGGGGAGAGCATCCCTTCAGAAAATATCAACAGTGGCACAGCCAGAGATCACCCTTTAGAAAAAAATCCCAAACAAAGATCCTCCCACACAGTTCTTGTATGGAGAGTACAGCCCTGTGTTTATGTCGGAATCTCCTTTTTATGAAGAGCTTTCTTGTGCAGAAATAGGAGACTGAGCTTCAGAATTAGGAAACTGAGCTTCGGGTGTCCTGGGAAAGCAAATGTGCACGACACTTGGTTTTATTTCCCCAAAACAACCTACGTATCAGTAAGATGATACTGTGTAAACCTGCATACTGTGCTGGACCATAGTAAAGAACAAGACCCAAGCTACTGCTACTGAAACTACCTCAGGAATGGCAGCCAGCAGTCAGAGCAGAACATCACTGGCCTCCACACAGAGCTGCATGGGGTGTAAAACACCATGGGTTGAATGTATGAGGTGAGCAGAGCTGCTCAGAAAACTTTGCAAAACAAATTAGTATCATAGCCAACTCCTCACAGCTCATGGTTCAGTCTTCCGTTTTGCCTGAGCTGGGCTGATCTAGTCTACTCTAAACCAGGCACGTACGCTCAAGAAGACTTTACATGGTTTACTTTTCATTACCAGTAATGAAAAGAATGTCTAGTTCTAAGAATAGGCATGAAACAAGAATGTCCTCCCAAGTCAGCTTTTGTTGTAGCTCCATCCTAATTATTCCCTGCCTGTTGTCTGATTCTAAACAGCAAGTAATAAGTAATTCATGACATATTTGATGCATGCTTTGAGAATGTTGAAAAATGATGTTCACAAGTATCAGACAGTTTTTAAAGGAAGAATCAAGGAATCTTTTCTGAGAACTTCTGTGGTTCATCAGTTCCCTGTCAGACTTCCTGTCACAGTCAAATGAATTGACAAAAAATCCCATTACAACATGCAGAAAAGCAGTTTCTTCCTGCAATCATAGTTTGTAAGTATTAAATCCAGACTACACAAAGCAATTTGTCTGCAATAAATTCAATAGAGACACATAATGGTTGTAATAGATTATAGTTATGATAAAAAGTTATAGTAAAATGATAATTTCTAATTAAGTTATAATTCTATACCACAGGTTTCCATTTTCACTTTTTGATGTTAGGCAGTAACACTATATACTCTATGGCAAATTCACACACATTGTCCATCTGTGAAAGAATCCTAATAACTATATATCAAATCATAATTAATGTGAGTAAACAAAAGCTATCTCTAGCAGTGGGCGTACTTCATGGCACAGCCTTGGTCTTGGTTATTCAGTCATCCAGAACTGTTCATTAGGAATTCCTTTTGGCCTGCATCCCTCAGTTTCCTTATTATGAAAATCAGCAGGCCTACCAAGGGTGCAAGAAGGAAGATGTTGTGTGCCAGACCTTGGAAAGATACAGGATTCGAATTTTGCCTGAGGCACACATCTTGCCTCAGGACTCAGAAGTGCCTACTGCTTTAGATGTAGCCATAAAGACTAACCATAAGATCACACAGAAAAACAAGAGGCCACCAACCCCAATACTTGATTGGAAGTATTCCCCCCTCTTGAGAATGCAAGAAGGCCCTTCTTTCACAGTAAACAAGTCTTTTCCAGCAATCACACTAATGGAAAGAAAAAAGTCCCATATTTTTGTGGGAGCTGAAAAACATTTCAAATCTTACAGCCATGGTCTGGGGGAAAAAAAAAAAAAATATCCCAACAAAGTTCTGCCCACACAAGGCCTGCAGCCTCAAAGCAAGATCACTTAATGTTGGAGACCACACGAATCAGGGACTGAAGAGATCTGCTAGCCTTGTCCCTTGCAGATATATCACATGACAATAACAGTAGGTGACCCATAATTTAGCAATATGGAAAAAAATTCAAAGATTACAATGTCACAACATGAAATGCTGAAAAAACATAATGATTTAAATCAGACGTCAAAGGCATCCAGCATTGTTTAGCCGAAAGTTTAAAGAGATATTTCAATGGAAGGATTAGAGGCCCCCCAAGGTGTCTTCACACCCAGTTCTAAGTCAAAGCAAAGGCTCCTAAGTGACTTGAAAAGTTGTTGAAAAATTCACCACAATTGCCCAAGTTATTAATAAAAATGCAGTTAGATGATACTGATAGTTTACAAAAGATTTCAAAAATGAATAGACAACATAGCAAAAAACAAGGAGCCTGTTTACGGAAAATATGAAGAAAAATGGTTACATGTACTCACGTGGTAACAAAGTATGATTTACAAGCAGTATATTGAATAGTGTTGATCTATTCAATAATTTATTAGTACTTATTGGGCAATGATTAACTTACACTAATAACTGTGTCAATATATTTTTTTATATGAAATGTGAATGAAAAGATGCTAGCAGTAACCCTCGGTATGAGAATAACTCAGTTAACAGGCTGATGCAAAAATACAAGATCTACAAGACAAGTTGTTGAACATAAATTCTATTATGTAAACATGATTTATCAATGCATTAGGACTACTCAACAGGGTCAAATATAAATTAAAAAGAAAAAGTAAAAAATAAAAAATAAGAGAAAAGACATTTGGTGAAACAATACATCCAAAGAAAAAGTTCTGATAAAACTCAAGAGGTAAACAAAGTAAGAGATTAAAGGAATGTCTTCTTATGATTTAGAAATTAGCAGTTTTTAGTTTGGGAAGAAATAGAATTTGGATCCAACAGGCTATTAAAGACGTATGTGATGGAGGAAAGTAAGGTAGCAGTGGGGTGGGAAAATGTTCTAAACTACATGAGCTAACCAAAATTAAAGAATGTTAATAGGAGACTTAAAAGGTCCCAGCAAACCTAGGATATCATGCATTTGAAATTCAACACAGAAAATTAATGTTAACTTCCTCTGAAAGGGGGAAGAAAAGAGTTAGTGCCACGCATGTATAAGTAGCTACTCCAGATCAGTGAAAAAAAAAAGAAGAGAAAACCTAGGACACAGCAACAATATAAGGAAAACAATCTGGACGGCTATATGAAGATATATTACTGACCACCTGCATACATGAAAACTGACAACAGGTTCCATTTAGGGAAAAATATTGACCGTGAAATGGTAATAATTTAAATTGATTATGTTTCTTTACTTCTAGCACTAACTTCATTTTGATACATTCCATCTCAAGGAAAATGTAATAGAGAAATGGTAGAGAAATTATTAGTGGTACTGCAAAACTTCCCCAGAAGTAGAAATATAAAAGTTTAGCACTATTATGTCTAGTGAAAAAACATGAAAAGAGTTAATACAATAGGGGAAAGAACGGGTACAGACAGGCAATTGAGAGTGTAGCTATTAGCTTAGTGTAGCTATGCCTTCCTTTTCATCGGACTCAGGGGAAATGCAATCTTCATTCTCAACTTGTTCACATACAAGTGCTTGTGCCTACCTTACAAGAGGCCATAATGTGTTAAGGTCTGTCCTTCCCTCTTAACCACACATGCTTCCAACTATTCCTGGTTCACTGATGTGCTGTGAGACTGCTGACAATCTTAGACGTATGCTTCTGCCTCTTTTGTATTGCAATTTTTGAACACTGTCATACTGTCCAAACAGAATGGACAGGCTTCTTTCTTTTATACCATCTTGTAAAATATCTGAGCACATGTACATTGATAGAAAGTATATATATGTTATCTGTTTTTATTATCTATTTCATAAACAGTATAATTGTTGTTCAGAATATATTTATTATCTTTTCATTTTCTATTATTAATTGAAACCATTCTCAAAGTCAC
Organism: Anser cygnoides; assembly: GCF_040182565.1. Lineage (NCBI taxonomy): Eukaryota > Metazoa > Chordata > Aves > Anseriformes > Anatidae > Anser > Anser cygnoides. Next base: position 71,857,877 of record NC_089874.1, read on the forward strand.
TATGGTATCCTTATTCAGCCAAAGCTACAGGAATTTCTGAATGAATATGATGCAGGGACCAAAAGAGCTGGGTCACAAGAAACATTTTTTTACTTTCAAAGCAAGCTTCTTTTACTGTGGGCACTGATTCAAGCCTTGTGTTAACAGGCAAGAAATGATGAGTGAGTTAACAGAACAGAATTGCCATGCTGAAAGACAAGGGGAACTGTTCAGTGCAGGTGCAAAATTCTGGGGGCTTGAGGCACATAAAGTCAATTTTCATAAGTAATCATCTTCTAACACTGTTATTATTTCAGGTGCTCATCACTATTTACATGGAAAACAGTTGTCATTATTTCCTCATCTGGCCACTTCAGAGAACTCTGTAGGATTTAGATAATGCTTTCAAAAAAAACTGCGTGGATTATTGAATTAAATCAAATTGATTTGTTGGCTTGAGGAGGGGGTAGAAGAAAGAAGAACCTTCTTGCCATTACTCAATAAATTAATTACAGACTGCTCACCAAAAAAAATAAAAAAATAAAAAATAAAATAAAAATACATGGTTTACTTGTATGTTGTGTGGCAAACTTGAAAACACAAGTGTTTACATGTGCTGCACGCATATACTTTGGGGTTTTAATAGCTGGTTGACAAGAGATTAAAGGCAGAAATATGGCATTTTATTAAAGCAAACATATCAGTATGCCTACCATGATAAAATGATCTAGTTTTCTTCAGACACAAAAGTTTCTGTTGAGTGATACCTTTGAAATTCCTTGAGGGCACCCTATTATTCACTTTCCTCAGCAGAGAGCAGCTGCAAATGGTCTCCAATTTTCAAAGAGTATTGCCTGGTCATTCTTTACTGTCAAAATGAAGAAGAGCATAAAAGTTAAGTCAATAAAGTAATATGAAATACTTAATATAAAAATTCAAGAATGAATGATTAACCATTAAAAACTTACAGTAGCTATTTCAGCTAGGAAAAAAAATTAACATTTCCCTTGAAACCTATTAACACTCCTTGTAAACAATATTCTTTCTTGAAATATATGACCTTTCCTAATGCTCTCCATACACATGGCATTTTTCTTATATCCACTTTACCTTCACTGATATTCAGCTGAATTCCTCAGGAGAGGGTGTTTAGAGCCCCTTCCTCCAATGCACTGAAAAAATGTATTCCTTTATTGCATTCCCCCCTCACAAATACACCTAATCTTCAGCTTTAGATCTTAAAATCCTGTCCTGATCTGAGAGTCACGTGGTCTGTTGTAGTTGTTGACATTCCACCACCATTCCAGCCACAGTCAAGTGTTGAACATAAAATTGATTTCATTCATTTGAGCCAGTCAGAGCTAAATCTATGTACAGCAGATGAAATAACAGGCTTTCCTGCTGCATTTACCAGAACAGTACATTTAAAAATCACACAATTATCTCAACATCTTAGCCTTAATCAAAGACAGGCTGACTGCTTATACTGAATGCTGTCTGCACATCCTGCTGCACAGAAGATAGGGAATACGATACAAGTTTTTAGGATAATGGCAATTCTCATTCCTGGGTTGCTTAGCCACTCACTTTTCCTTAAGTACTGAATGTCTAGGGATGGTTTTGCACAGGAGACCATGGGGAGAAAAAAAAAATAAGAAGAAAAAGATACAGAAGCTGTCCATATTTGTGTATTCAAGACTGCCAGATGTATTGATCTAAAGCTACGAAAATATGACTTCAGGTGGACACACTGGACACGCTGAGTAAGAATCTGAGACTCCAGAAGCTACATAGTAACTATACAAGCCAAAGCAGGACAAAAAGTGATTTGTAACTTGCTTGAAGTACTTATTATTAGAAAGAGTTATGACTAAAATTATTCAAATGTACAATGGCGGAATTAGAAGGTGACCGGCAAAAGAGAGCAACCTATGCTGTGGCAAGTCATAGCATAAGCCCTCAACTGAAACAGATCGTACATGAAGAGAAGGATGACAGACAGTGTTAGCTCACTACCTCACTCATATAGTACCCAGGTAACTCTTGTGGTGACCGTAACTTCTTCAGCTTCTTGTTCTTACTAGCATTTATGAGAAGAGATCAACGAGTAAGGATTCTGTAGGCAAGGCAGTACGTCACAGTGCCTATGATTGCAGCTGACCTTCATTTCTTATCTACTGGACTTTGCTTGTATTATTTGACACAGGAAAACACACAAATGTTTTGAACTGTTTGTTTGCTGTCCAACAATACTGACTTGCAGATCACTTCAGTTTCAGTATCACCAGTTTCAGAAAAGGCAACATAATAGAGAAACACTGCCTAGGAAAATCAAAGTAAACATAGTCTGGAAAAAGGAAACCAACAATAAGAAATACTACTGCCATAAGACCAAAATCTTTCAGTTAGTCAATACTGTATAAGAAACCCAGCAGATTTCAGCTCAGGTAATCCAGACAATTTATATATCCACTTGTAATTGCAGCAACAGCTGCTCTAGACTGATGAATATAGATTATAAGGTGGGTGTCTATTATATATATCCTTCAAAAGGATAACTTTATTCTGACTTTAGACACAGGTGTCTAACTACAGATATAAAGACAGATATAGGCATAGCATAATAAGATTTCTGGTTATCTGAGAAACCAGAATTCTCACTTCACTCTAACTGCCTGTGAAATAGGTAGTGAATCAATGTTAAATAAATAAATAAAATACATAAACCAGGGATGATATGTCACACATCAAAATGTGGTGTTTGGAAAATTGCACTAAATACAGAGAACTATCTCATATATTTCAACAAGGAACTTGAACAACTTCCCTGAAGTGCTGTTCAGCTGTTGATGCATCTATTATCTTCACAGTACAACAAAAGGTGGTCAAAGGAACGTCATCTGATATCTGGTATACAGAAATTAATGAACTGAAATGAACTCCGCATTAACAAGCTAGAAAGTAAGGCTTATTTCTTTGAAGGCTTACAAACCTTTACGCAAATAATTAGTAAGTAGGTTGTTAAGTAGATCTTTAAAGATTGCAATGCAGACATCAGAAAATTAAATATATATATATATATTACTAATGGCTATTGCATTTAAAGTCACATTTCAAGTATGAAATGTAAAATCCACATTGTAACTGGTGAATCTTTTGACCTAGCACTGTAGTGTTATAGCATTTCATCTAATAACCTTGGAGATATATGCTTTGCATATCCTCTTATTTCAGTTAGTAGGAATGTCTGATATTAAAAGCCACAAAAGACTTTTCCACAAAGCTAAGAAAAATTCAGTGGGTTGCTGAATACAATATGAACTTTTTAATCAAAGTATTCTTCATGCAAAGCAACAAAAGTAAGGATTATTTAGACAGGCTTATGCAAGCCCATGGAATGGCTTACATCTCTGCTTATACTGAAGTACCTTGACAAGTCCCATTGAAATCTGGAGGGCTTAGATTAAAATCTAAGTTTTAGATTCTATATCTTCTACATTTTCTGACAGAAATCTCACTTTTGGTGACCTGGCATTACTAAAGATTATTGGTCCTACCAAAGAGTGAGTAAGAACAGGTATATTAGATGTTCATTATCTCTTTGAAAGTTCTTTAAAAGCTGCTCTCAGTGAGAAACTCAATGACTAGGTAAGGGTAGCCACTAACATCAGACATCTTGGTGAGATATGAGTCCAACATATGAGGTAGACACATAATTATAGCAAGTGGGATTTGATCATACATATAGTAAAACAGTGAGCAGCTCAGACATATTTATCACTTAAACTTCATAAAATTTAGTAAAACTTTAAAGTAGAATGTAATCAAAACCACTATAGACAGACAGATGCCTGCAACAGAAGAAGCCCCAAAAGTAACAGACACAGGAAGTAGTGGGGAGGCAAATAGACAAAACACTCTAATAAAAATAAAGGCAGATTTAACAGTGATGTGTGGCATTAATAAATTTTCTATGGTCTCAAAATGGAATGGAATAGAAGTGTAAGAGACTTGCAAATGAAGTTGTATGTTATCTTAAACATATACCAGAGATTAAGGACCAGATTCATCTAAACATTTGAGCTCATCATCCAAGGATACTCTTTCAAGACAGTGGGCATCTACCCATGAAGCTTCACAATTTCATGAAAACATTTTTTTGCCATCATGCTTACTGTAAGTACAGCTCCTTACAGAATAAAGTAGGAAAGAAGTGCATAGAACACAGTCATGACAACGTAACTGTGTTCAAAAATTACCTTCGTAATGTTATTTACCTTCTTCAGGACACACTAAATACCATCTACATTGAATAAAATGTAAGCCTAGAAATTGACTTTAATCACTCTTTTTGACATTTTTTTAGTCAGAGACAAACATTTCATGATCTTGTTTTTCAAGCACATCCTTATTTTCTAGATGGAGCTTCTGTGAATTCTAGCTAAAAACCAAATTGCATCCTTTAAACCATATTGTTGGCATCTAATTTGGGGTCACATGAATTTAATTCCTACAGGTCATTTTCCTTATAAAGGAATAACTAAAAAAAAAAAAGCTTTCTATACTGTTTGATTAAAACCAGCAAAGATCTGCTGTGGCATACTCGATATGATTTCTTATGATGAGCAGCAACTTTCCATATTTGAATTGTTTCACTGTCCTACCCATCTATGAAACCAACAGCACAAGCTCGGCTGTTGTCTAAAGAAAAATGGATCTGTCACAGAATACTTCAGATAATTTATTGTTATTAGATATTTACTGCAATCAAAATACACTTCCTAGTGCATTCTATATATATTTCTTGACATTTGGCAGGTGGCTATTACCAAGGATGGTGAGAGCATGGATGGTTTGAGCACATATTCTTTTTGGTGACACACCTATACATTCTTTTGCCACATAGTCATGTACTATTTAGTACAATTCTGAAAACTCCAAATCCACAAACAGTGTATTAACTTTTCTCAATTTTAAGCCCATCTCATAGTTTTGGATGATATGGGTTGATGCGTGAATTCAGAATGTGTAGCATTAGCAGGGACATTGCACTGCAGTAAACACACTACACACACCAAGTCATAACTAATACTGCATAATTAACACCGGGAGAAATCTATGTAAGAAATTTTTAGGACACTAAGAAAATTCTCTTAAAGCTTATTTGTAGTTAAGATAATACAGATCAATCTTGATTAGTGCTATTTTAGTTTGGATTATTCTTTGTATCAGTTAATTAAGGTTTTATATTCTTTGTTTCTGCAGGGAGTTGTGGGGTCCAATTCAGAAAGAATCTGACTGCGTTCATTTCAATATCATTGTTCTAACATATATTTGAGAAGAGAAGCTAATCTCTGAGGTTGCTGGCATGTGCCAGAAACTGAATTACACTAACTTTAAGCACAATCTATTGCATTTCATTTTTATTATGTCTCCCATCATAGCAGAAGTACTCATAATGGAAGACAGTGTCTACAAAATGAAACTATCTCAGGAGGAAGCACAATTCTACATGGAGTTCTTCTACTCTAAGCTATCTTCCAATAGTCTCATAAACCATAGGAGAAACTACTTCTTGGTCATGAATATTCAGTTCACAGTGGTTTGTGGAAAAAATAATATCATCTAGAGCAGTCCTGATAGAATGTGACATCTTGATCACATATCGACACATTACATTGCCTCCCATCCTTTAAAATCATAAATGAAAAGAGTGGCTGTATTCCACAGTCTCTGAATTCTTTCAAGACAGCTCAGCAATCTACAAGTGAAAGACAGGATAAATTATTACAGGAGACTTCTCAGCATGGCTGTTCTAAATCAAATGCTGTCAAATAATTTTTAACTTTCTTTGATTCGCAGTCAATTTCTGTGTTCTTTGCTGACCTGTAGTACAGACTCTCCTTGACTTTTACTCTTCTCTTTTTCAGTCTCTCTGCTCATAAACTTTTAAATTCCTTTTTTTTATCATCTACATGTAGGAAAATAAAATAATAATAAAAAAAAACATATATCTGATAGTTTGGTGAACTTATTTTACAGTTGTATGAAAAAAAAAGAAAAAAAAAAGAGAGCTAGTAAGTGTGTTAGGAAACTAAAAAGAAATGAGAAAAAGACAGGAAGTTAAATAATCTTGCAAGAAGCAAAAATATGATGTTTTGTCTGAGAAAGAATTCTCCCTAAGGTGTTTTATGGTTATAAGAGACACATCACAAAAAATCTGTATCTTATGACTCTTACGGTATATTTTATAGGAGTAATGATTGTAACTTAAAAACCTGGGAAACGACTTCAGAAGCAAAAGAAAAAAAGAATAGAAATATTAATGAGGATAAATAAATGAGAGTGTTAGAGAGGAAAATACAAATAGAGACAAATGAAAAAGTAAATGACGTGGATGAAGAAACAGTGTAGTAAAAATAAACAAATGCATCCACAGTAACTGCTGACAGTATCAATTACGATTGCTTAGAGACACTAATGCAGGGGTCTCATCTCATTGTATTGTATGACCAAAGACCAAACATGGATGATATTCAAAGATCCTGACAGTATGTAATAGGTGAATGTTTAGACAAGAACAATTAAAGAGACGGAGGACAATGTAGGAGAAAAGACAGGCTTGTCAGTTGGCTGTGACACCATCAGCTGGAAATTTCACAAACCTATGTTTCTTTCCAGAAGAAATAGGGAGTCTTCACACATCCTGAACAGACTACTGTTCAGCTTTGCACTCTTTACACCTGAGCAGCTTAACACTTAGTGTAGGATCTAGGTAAAGCAAATCAACTTCCCCCATTAGTTTCTAAACACAATTCCATAATACTTGACTTTTCAACTGCCTCATCTGTGGTAGCAGAGCACAGTTAATGCTATGCAGTATACAACACAATATTTTTTTCCTATGATTAACTGAAGCTGTGACAATGTATAGGTTTGGGATATTTCCTTCTACTTCTCCAGTCCTCAGAACAGTAAAATATAGAACATCAGAATAAGAACTGTTCTCTGTTCTGTACTACAGCAGGTAGAAAATACAAGCAGGAACTTAACATTTTAAAAACCTCAACTGGCTGACCCCCTTTCCAGGGATTAATTTATTTACATCTAGAGAGTTCCTCCTAAAGTCAGTCACTTTTGTTAATAATTAATCCAGCTCCTTCCTGACATGACTTTACTGGATCTGGAGATGAGCCTTCAAAAAATCAGAAAACTGCTTTGTGCCTCTGAACTTCATTCTTCTGGAAGACATGGAATTTTTTTTTCCCAGGTTTTCCTTGGTGAGCTGTGCATCATGAACATTTTCTATTTGTGTTGTTAGCCTACTCAACAACCTCATGTATCAGTACAGACTGGGGGACGACCTGCTGGAGAGGAGCTCTGAGGAGAAGGACCTGGGGGTCCTGGTGGACAACAGGTTGACCATGAGCCATCAGTGTGCCCTGTTGGCCAAGAGGGCCAATGGGATCCTGGCGTGCATTAAAAGGAGTGTGGCCAGCAGGTCAAGGGAGGCGATCTCTCTACTCTGCCCTGGTCAGGCCTCACCTGGAGTACTGAGTCCAGTTCTGGGCTCCCCGGTACAAAAAAAAAGACAGGGATCTCCTGGAAAGAGTCCAGCAGGGGGCCACAAAAATGATACGGGGCCTGGAGCATCTTCCCTATGAAGAAAGACTGAGAGACCTGGGTCTGTTCAGCCTTGAGAAAAGAAGGCTGAGAGGGGATCTCATCAATGTGTATAAATACCTGAGGTGTGGGAGACAGAGGGATTTGGCCAACCTCTTTTCAGTGGTTTCTGGAGACAGGACAAGGGGCAATGGCCACAAAATTGAGCACAGGAAGTTCTGCACCAACATGAGAAAGAATTTCTTCATGGTGAGGGTGACAGAGCACTGGAACAGGCTGCCCAGGGAGGTTGTGGAGTCTCCTTCTCCGGAGAGATTCAAGGCCTGTCTGGATGCCTACCTGGGCAGCCTGTTCTAAGGAACGTGCTTTGGCAAGGGGCTTGGACTCGATGATCTTTCGAGGTCCCTTCCAACCGCTACAATTCTGTGATTCTGTGATACTCATGAACTCTCCCCAGCCTAAGTTTATTCCTAAAATGTGATTCCAAGAACTGGACAAATGTTAATCAAATCGAATGACATGGATGATATAGGTCTTTGATTTTATATTCAGTAATATTAATGTAAAATGTATCATATAAGTATATACTTGCTACTGAACACAGGCATTACCCAGCCCTATGAAATTCTTTTCAAAATGGCAAACTCACTACAGAGATTCCTCAACAGTGGCTCACCCTGCTATCAAAACACTGTCCCAGACTAAATTCTCACCATCCTTAATATCAGTTTAATGCTACTGTGAAGTTACAGATGATTTGCAAAAGGGCCACCATTGGTAATTCTAACTCCTTTTAAAAAAAAAGAAAAAAGAAAAAACATACATGAGAGCCCTAAAGAAGGGTAAAGAAGGGTAAGTAGCTGCTATTTTATGTTGAAGAAGCTAGCCAAACTCAGATACACCCACATAGCTGCACTGAAAAGCTACTGAAAAGAAAGCAGACAGAATTGGGCAGTTGGATTGTTTTCAACTTCCAGCACATAGCAGTCTCAGGGAAACCTGTACTGTATCAACTACAAGGAAATACTGTGAACTGTACCTCTAAGAATTATCCTACCCTTTTGTTATATGCCCAAGCATCCTCAGATACCAGTCAGCAAGGAAGACAGAAATCAGTAGCAACTGTTTTCATAGTCCAGCCTTATTTCCTTTCAGTTTTCATCCCTTCCAACTTGCCCTAGGAGACAGAAAGTTACAGCTACTGTTAAAGCAATGAAGAGACTATTGTTCAGCTTTGCACTGTTGAAGCCTTAGCAGTTTAATGTGCAGCTACTGGAGTTCATATTTTGTTTTCTATATTTCTCTTCTTATGCATTCAAATTCAAATTGACAAATGCCTTTGTATACAATTTTAAACCCTCCCCATCTCTAATGCATCAGTATCTTGTTATATTGCCTTTGATTTCATTGTTTGCAATGCTAGTATCAGCAGCATGGAATTGCCAAGGCACTAAGCAGCCCAATTTTCCTTTAATTTCTCAGAAAATTGACAGCTTTATGAACTGTCTCTTTACCTATGCCCCATAAACATTTCAGGCTGTGGAAAACCATTCTAATTAAATCCCAGGGGATTGCAATGGAAGATTATAGCTTCTTGGCAGGTTATTAAAAAACAGTTGTTCATATATACACAAATATCTGTACTAGAACCTAGCATTTGACAGAACAGCCAAAGAATTAACCCCACTGGAAACTCCAAATAACATTCACACACACACACACACACACTAAAATAAGCAAATAAATAAATAAATAAAGCCAAGGAAAAACTAAGATAATTAAATTGAGGGGTGTGGAGGGGGGCAGTTGTCCCTTGGAAAGATTTCTTTCCAAAAGTTGGTGATTCAAACTGTCACCTGGAATCATCACCTTTCAACCTTGATTACCAATACCTGATATATAAGAAGGCAGAAAAATGTTTTTAAAGTCCATGTACACAGCCCTGTTAACTGCGTAGCCTTGAAGATGATTGGAGTTGATGGATAATGTGAATCATTCAATTCAGCATATATTCCTTCTGTCTGCATCTGGTCATCCAAGAGAAGACATAAGAACTTGTGATAGCAAAATCTTTTTGAGACATCAGTGTGCATCATTTCCAACAGCCTTCCCAAACAACCCTGCCAACCCTGCCTTTTGATAATAACGCTCGTTGCCCCTGCTATTCTACCAGAAAAAAAAAAAAAAAAGAAAAAAAAGAAAAAAAAAAAGTTGTCCAACTTCCTTTTTAGCAACAGATATTCAGGATTTTGATGCTGAGAGATTTCCGGTAGACTGTGTAGCAGTTTGGTTTTACAACCTGCATCTGACTTCTCAGAAATGAATGATTTCTATCACAAAAGCAACTATTTTGTTTGGACTGTACCCTCACCTGACTGTAGAGCCTCTTGAACTGCAGTTGTAATGGGAAACTCTTGTCTTTGTCTTAGGATCTGACTTCTTCAGGGCAGAAGCCTTGTTCCCTCAGAGAGGGAAGGGAAAGGTAAGAAATTGTATGCTAACACACTAAAGCTAGCTAAAAGCAAATTTCAAGAAACACTGCCATATATTTCTCTTAATAAGTGTAGTAGCACTGAGCTGGATATATAACAACTATTTTACAACTTTTATAACTGGTTGTAAATTTTACAATTTCTGAGAAGTGTTACTAGATTTCAGTATTCATTACTTGAAAAATCTTCTGGCATCTGAAAATATAAACTGCAATGTAAGTGTTTAGTACACCACTACTTAGATTTGCTGATATTCCACATTTATGTGAACATAATTTCCATAAACAATATGTGTGAGAAATATTCAAGGTTTAAAACCATTGACCCCAAAAGATATGCAATTTCACGTTCTCTGAAAAGAGAGAGAATCACACTTACAGGACTCCATGAATTTTTCTCTGAAGAAAACTAGCATTAATTTTCCTTTATGCAAAAGGAGCTTTAAAAAAAAATAATAATACCATCTTCCTTGAAAATACCCTTGTGAAACAATAAAAACCTGTATATCAATTTGAAAGCAAGACGAATAATTAAAAAAAAAAAAAAAAAAAAAAAAAAGGAACCTAAGTGCATACATAAGCATAGCACTGGATTGACTCTAGACAAGTTTAGAAACAAAAACATGTATTTAATAATATCTTTTTGTGTGCACTTATGCATTGAAAATGACCCTTCAGTGTCAGTAACCCAAAAATCACACTGGTACAAAAAGTTTGAAGAATCCAGTGAATGTAGGAATTAAATTAAATGTTACATTTTAGAAATACATTGGACATGAGTTGATTTTTTTCATCCCTGTTAATTACATACTTATTAGCTGTTATATAGTATATCTATTAGCTGTCTAGAAAATGATTAACTGATTTCAAAAAGAAATGCACAAAAACTTCACCACTATTCATAGAGCACATTAAATCTACAAAATAGCTACTGTTAGAATGTTGGAATTTGAACTCTAAAAAGGTTTTGCATTGAATTTATTTTCTAAATTATAAAACAGTTTTCAAAGTACCACTTCATGTGACTAGTTTAATTTAAAATTTGACTTATTTATTACTGTCTTTGCAAGATATGAAAAAGTATCTGCTTGACTGTAAGTAAAGATGCCTTCAAAGTGCTGGGGACATTTTTCCCACCCTAATACTTTCAATTTTGCAATTTTCTTTAGCATTTTATCATGTCCCAAATTGTTTAGGAATCCTGGATAAAAGTCCGAGAGGCAGATGAAGAGGAACATTTTAAATAGTCTTTGATATCTACATGAGGTAACTCCACTTTTAGTATAGGAATGGACTGAGGAGACCATCTCAGAAAGGGAGAGGAAAATTCAGTGACCTAGCAATTAGCTAGAATTTGTTTTCCACAAAAAAAAAAAAAAGTTGTCAATCTACAGTTTTTATTTACGAGTTGGCTTGTGTCATACTCAGCATCTTCCATGTTATAAATGCATTAATCAAACTATTTCAAGAGAGGAAAATGAAGGGGAAAATCATGCTTGTTGTTTGTTTAAAAACAAAAACAAAACAAAGCACTAACCAGGTTTTCTACAGACCTGGGTTCAATTTTTTAAAGATCAAATGGAGTCTATGGGAATTCAGACAAAGTGCTTCATTTTCAGGCTGCTCACAGCTAAATGGTACAAGTCTGCAGCAACAGTGAAATGGTAGAGTTCTATACCTAAAGAAGAAAGTCACAAGTGGGCAGGTGCTAGAAGTGTACCATATTATATTAAATCACACAGTGGGGAAATCACAGGATGAAAACCCGCAGGAACAAAGGTAAGTCCTTACCCTCCCTTCCCTGAGACAAGGCCAGAACCAGACACCTAAACATTCTCCATGCTGGTGCAGTAAACTCATGTCTTCCTCTGAACACAACAGCTAACAATTTACTGTTCAGAACAGGATGCTATTTTGCAGGCAGCTCTTTATGTTTTCACATAGTATCACAAAGAGAGACATACTGTGGGCTACTGGGAAAAAAATAGGGAACTGTACAAGAAAATAAACTATTACATACTTGTTTTGTTATTTTACTTTATATTTACAAATTGGAAAGGGGTGGAATATGTGACTTTGGAGTTAATGCACATAATTAACACTTGAAAAAGGCACTAACTGTATTTACCTCAGGATCCATTCTTTTTCAGGGGAGAAAAATAATTGTCTTCAGAAATGAAGTTGCTTAGACCCAAGTTCTCTGAAAACACCCATCCAAGTTCAATGTTAGCTGAGATAAATCTGGCTTCTTTGTTTTTTAACAGTTAGGCTCTTTTTTTTTTTTTTTCCATTAAATATATATATATCTATATTTTTGATTTATGCTCCTGAAATCACAGAATGGGGAAAAAAAGTCTTCAAACAACCATCTCCAGTCTTCAGAATGAACCAATACTTGAGTGGGTGTGGAGACTTACCACAGTCTAAAATAAAATTACTATTCAGGATTATTTTTTTCCTCTTACAAAAATCCATGTTAAAAATCTCTCTTCTGGCTCTCCACCATGCTGGAGGAAAGTAAACAAATATATATATCTCTGTAGGGAAGAAGAAACCTTAAGTAAAAAACAGTTCATCACTCCTCCAGACTTTGGTCAATCTCGCTGGAAGCTTCATGCATAAGACTCAAAACAGGACTCTTTTGGAGACCAGAGCAACAGAGAGGTATGAAACTGTGAGCAGAATACTTGGCTCATCACTGTTGTCAAAAAGCGCAGACTTTTTGTATGTAGAGATGTACATGCATCATCTTGGTGGTGTGCCTCTCACAAGAATATTGTCAGGAAAATAAAGTATAATTTAAGAAGTAGAAAATGTGTTTAAAGCACAGAAGTGGTCCTTAGTTTCACCAAAGTTGATTACTCACAGAAACAGAGAAATAAACAAAATGACTCCATATTTCCTTTGGTAGTATCATATCCAGTTAATTAATAATTATGATAGATTTCTCTGAAAGCTCTAAAACCAGGTTCAACCCTTTCCTAAAAGATCAATGGTGAATGAAATTCTCTATGCTCAATGAAAAAGTCTACAGAAGTTAAATTAGCCTTTACCATGGGCTAGGAGTGTGAACATGAACAGTGCTTTTCTCTCTTTAGCATTCATTCATACAAGTCAAATTCTGATCCCATTCATAACAATGTAAATCTAGAACGACTCCCTTGAAGTCACTGGAGTGAGTTCAGATTTACTGTGCTCTGTAATAGATCTGCTAGATCAGAATCTAGCCCATATGCATTTAGTTAACTTGTCTAACAGAGTATGTCCCTTGATGAAAAAAAAAAAAATCAACCCCCATACAACCTCAGACTTGGGAATGGGCAATAAAAAAAGTAGCACAGAGCTGCTTCTGCACCAGCTGCAAGATCCCCAGGAAAGGGAGGTAAGTACGACCTGAGGAACAAACCTATTTCTTTATGTTTTTCTGGAGATCTTAAATTCTGTCAAAAGTATATTCACCTCTGATAAATCGTAAATATACTGTAGACTTGCTCCATTTCCTAGGTGTGATGCTGATTGTTAGTAATTTACACTCAAGATATAGCAACGATTTGCCATTGGCTTGGGGGAAATTGTTTTGCTGCCTATGATTTATAGCTATGATTTGCCTAAGAGTTTTATGAGGCAGTTTTTCCTGAATATGCCCTTAGTGAAAGGCCCCCAAACAGACGCAGCTCACAGAGACCCTCAGACACTGTCTTATTTCTCCTTCACCCAAATAACATATGACTGTTCAGATTTTGTATTACTTTCACTCTTCTTCCTCTTGCTCCAAAAATAAAAGCATGCAATGAGGCACAGCATTATCGATGTTACATTGACTGATTGCTAAGTTTTCATACATACAGTGACACATGGAAGTGACTCCATTTCCAGCTGTTACTCTTGCCATTAGGATATGCACATCTGGGCATGACATATCACAGCATTCTCAGTGACACTGACGTATCAGTCAAACAGGGTAAGGTATAATCCACTACGATATGAGTGAGAATCTCTGTGTGGTCACGTCTGCCTCTCATGTGAAGGCACCTCATCTTTACAAATTAGGAAGGTCTGAAACTTGGAAAGAAGCACCAAAACCTCATTTCTGGATACTTGGAGTTTTGATACGAAGCAGTTGTTAAGAAGGTTTTATTTATTCTTCTAAAATTATGCCCAAGAAGACACTCTGTGGCCTGTGACTATACTGAGATTGTCTGACTGGTAAACATGGCTCTCTCGTCCTATTTTGAAACTAACTCATTTGAAAACTCAGAACAGCTCTCAGCATATGTCTATTTTCTGCATTTTCTGTAATCTACTTCCCGCCAACACCTTTTTTTTTTTTGGGGGGGGTGGGGGGTGGGTGGGGAGGAACAAAGAGGGCATAGAGCTACGGAAATATTTTTCTCAGAAATGAATTGCAACTGTTAAAGAATTGTGGCCAAATTCTTCATGTGAAAATGTATATGGATATTCACAGATGTTCTATAGTTTATTTAGTTAGCAGATATCCTTTTGTTGTTGATTATTTTTTATTGCCATTACATTAGAATTTCTGAAGTAATGGGATCCTGGTATTGCGCTGGAACTTGGAAAACAGAGAGTAGACTAATTTATATCCTATGTAGTTTAGAATTGCACACTGAACTTCTCAAAGTCAGTGCCAGAACAGCAGCAAGTAGCCTAGCAGTTGCCAATTCAGAATGAACACCTACATGGATTTTTTAGATGTTAACAAGTAATTTCTTCCAAAATGATTTGTCCAGATCCTTGTTTTGTACATATTTTCACAAAACTTTACATAGTGACTAGTGACATTCAGTGGCTCATTAAAATCACTTTCAGTGACCCTGATAATCAGCTTATAAAAAACAGGTGATTTTTAAGTGTGTCACATTGGAGTTCCAAAACACAAAGCACTTAAAATCAGCACTATATGCAGAAAGACCACTACAGTGAATGTTTCACTTGTTTTCTTAGTACATTAGCTAGACAAATAAATCAACCAGGTTACTAGATAATGTGTCTTGTGCATGTCTTCTGCCAGCAACAGGGGAGCAGTGAAGAGTCACATGTTTGTTATCTGTTAAGCAATATCTGAGTAGGTGTCGGGCATCCTGCTGTCCTCTGCCCTACTATTTTGCTTTTTAACCTGAGGTGTGTCATGTCACCTCCTGGTATTTTAGCATCATCCTTTGATCTGTGTCTACCTCACCTGCTCGGGTAGCAAGCTGGTTGGACAGGATCTGTCACTTTCTGTGTGCACCCAGAAGGTAGCCACATGCTCAGCTGATGCCTGTCACTCTGGCATTGAAAATGAGTAATAATATAAAGCATGATTGATGTTCCACTGAAATCACTGGTAAACCTCTCATTTGCTCCAGCAGGCTTTGAATGAGGTCCTTCCTCTGCTGTTCTTCCTGAGAATTTGACAGGAAACCTGCGCTGAGAGAAAGCTACTATGGGAGCCAAAAACAAAAGGGAAAGGTCCCTATACACACAACTGTCTTCCTCTGCACTTTAGCATCCAATTACCACTATAAATTTTCCCTCTTTCCAGCTATTCTCATCAGAATGTATATATATAAATATATATAAATATACAAAAATTTAAAGGAAGAGGACAGTGCAAGGCAAAGAAAAAATACTATTTATTCTTTGACAGACACAAATCTTAGCTGTTATAATAAAATCCTCTCTTCTCTTCCAACTCCAGCCTAGACAACCCTTGCTCTGTTAAACTGCTTCACCAAACCCTCCAGACCCAACCCAACTTGTCTTCTCCTGCAGACTCATGGGCAGCAGTGTACACTTTAGATACCATTTAGGAGAGTAGGCAGTTGCCTATTCTGATATTATCTGCTTCCTAAACAGCCATTCCCCATATCCTCATAAGAAGTTCATGAGCTGTATGCACCAGACTGTGTGAACTAGTCAGCACTTCCTCTGAGTTTTGCTTGAAGTTCAGACTTCACATTTAGATAAACAGAATGTTGATTTATATATTAATCATTTCTATAATCTCAACACTATGCTAGTCTTTATAGCATTGTCTTTAACTTTAAAATATAAAGATTTCATAGGCTATAAATATCAACTTTTCTCATCTTCTTTGTTAACCAACACAGGCATTTTGAACTGTCGCAAAAGCACATCTTACCTCTTTGATTCCAATGTATTTTGCCTATAAATTCAAAATAAATAAATAAATAAATAATAAAGTACCACTGGGTTCTTAAAGTGCAAGGCTAAAAAATTAGAAATTACCTGAGCTTGGTAGCTGAATATCACAGGCCTGATGGCTTGCAGTCCTGCATAGCGTTCAAAAGCCCACTGGACTCTCCTTTTGCTGCTATGCAGTAAAATTACTTGATTTTTTTTTATTTACTCATTGCCATGAATTCTAAGGGAAGTTAGACATCTAACATTTATCATGAGAGTACCTTGTACAAGGGAAAAAAAAAAAAAAACCACTCATCTCATGATGACCACAGAATCTGGGGGAAAACAGGAAGACGGCACCTTCTGCAGTGGCCTCCTAGAGTGTGAAAAATGGCCACAGCTCAAGTCCACATCAGAAAAACTGTCTTTTCTTTTCACAGCTTTCGTAAGGTACATGACCACAAGTTGCTACAGTTGCTCAGCTGAGGAAATGGAAGGACTGTGGTTGGCAGATGAGTAAAAAAATCTAAGTGTAGAATCTGTCAAACTATCTAAGGGTAAGTCTTCAAAAGGATCAAAGCAGGTTACCACAACGAATACCTGGGATAGCAATAATCTTCCTACTTTAGAAGAATGCAAGACAGTGTGGAACTTATGCTGAGACTTCAGACACGTTCAAAAATTTAACTTCTTATGTGTATCATTTACTTGAGTAAGTCCTATTTACATGAATTGTTTCAGAACTACACTTTTTCATAGAGGAATTACTACGTAATCAGACAGTAACAACTTCTTTGTTATACTATCTTCACAAAAGTGTACTCCCAACTACAGATGGATTTAAAAAAAAAATACTTTTCATAAATAATAGTTTGACAGATTCAGCATAGATGAAGAACTGTTGGGTCTAGCAAGACACTAAGTACAATATACCTAGGTTCATTTACATACCTATAAACACAAATAAAACAAAGAGGCAAGAGCATGTTCCAATAAAAACTGGCTCTATCTGCTCTTAATATCAATTATATATATATATATTTCTATAATTTATAATCAGTGGTAAACCACAAGCCACCCCCAGCTGTCATCCATAAAGTACCGTTTTCTACACTAGGTATGTAATGAATTCATTTTGAAGCATGCCTGAACTTTTTTGTCATGAGCATCAGACTGAATGTCTGTAATAAAAATGACAGCTAAATAAGAATAAATGGTTTAACGTTAGCAAGAAATAGGGCTTTGCTGTTTCACCTTTGATGACAGAATCACAAGTTTAGTTCTCCCCTGAAGTTAAATGCAATGTTCTCCCACATCAAACCCTTAGCACCTCTTTTTTTTCCAGGATTGCAGCAGCCCAAATGTAATTTGAGCGAATTCACGAAACACACTTTGTAAACAGATATTTATTGCCTGCAAGATAAATAGTCAAAATAGATCAGATTTATTGATGTCCTGGGAATATGATACTATGGTAGTTTAGAATGGAATTCTGAGCAAAATCACTACAGATACTGACAATGGATCAGTCTGTGCATGGATTGAGAAAAGCAACAATGAACAAAAAATATAAGGGGGACATAGCTATACTGGAAGCATTTGGGATAATGTAACTGAACGAAATGCAATGCAGTTCTTCCTGCAAGCTTTTATCCAACAGGAAAATGCATATCAAGTGCTTAGAATTTACTAAAAAAACCCTGTATTTATACCTTTAAGGGAGAAAGAAATAAAGAATTTTGCAAAGAAGAGAGGAACAAGCTATTCTACTCAGACACTTTGGCAGGGTAAGTAGCAAGAAACTTACATTTCAGCAAGAGAGATTTAGACAGCAGTGAAAACTTTCTAAAAGGAGGAACAGTTAAGCCTTAAAATAAATTGCCTAGAGAGACTGAGCAATCTCCAGTTGGAGGTTTTCATTGAGATATTAGACAAATATCTGTCAAGAACAATAAAAATAGAATTGATTCTCCTTCTTGAGACTATTTCTCAACCTTATTTTCCATTATTCTCTGAAACATCTATGAATTGTATTTTAAAATCATCATTAGAATTGTATTCTACATTTAAAAATAACATATGAAAAGTTCAATGCTGCAGAAGGAAAACAATCTGGATTTCACTAATATTCTTCTACACATTTTTTACTGTCTCTAAAAAAAAGACAATTCAGAAGGCTAGAAGTTGTCGTCTTACTGCTTATGCTACATAACCCTCATATGCAGAAGATATTCATCTCTGAGTAGCGGAACAGGTATCTTAAGTTGTCCTAATACTAGAGGACAGGTGCAAACACCAAACATTTTTAATACTAAGATGGTCAGACAATGACTGATTCTCAATAAGCATCTTTTTTTTTTTTCTCCTTGATACCTGAATGAAGACGCACAAGAGTACATCACAAACAACAAATCTCTCCTTCAATGTTAGCAGTGTCACAGACGTCTTGTAGGCCGCAGACAGAGGCATATATGGGTACAAATGCTAAAAAAACATTTCTACATTTTTTAAACCTCTCAAGCAGCCATCAAATTGTAACAGGGCTCTTAATGAACTTGTAAGAATAATCTATGCAAGTGTTAAAAAATCCTAGCAAATGACCAAAATAGTCCTGAAAATTTGGCTGAGATATTATTGTAGCACTGTTCAATACTGAAGCTTGCTTTCCTGTGGAGTGTCTTGAATTCTTCGGTTACCTGTGACTACTGCAGCAGAAATCATGATATTCCTTGCTCACATCATCATGCCCTCAAATTTAGGGGGATAATTTAATCACAAAATTTATTTTGATTCACAGGGAAATGGGAATAATAATACTGGATCATGTATTTTCAAAACAGTCAAGAAAAAGACTGTATCTGTCCTCTTGCAATCTGAAGGTTATGTGCTTTGTAGTTTAAAGATTGAGTTTACTGGGCCTTTGACCTCTTCATAGATAAAAGATTTGAGAAGCAAATGTGAAGTATACAATGCATAAGTAGGTACATCTATCTGCATTATATACATATGCAAAATGCACACTGTAACAGTTTTTGTAGAAACTCCTCTCCACTGTCCACTAATGCCCTCAAGAATCCTCCAGGCTAGCATGTATTTTTCTACCAATTACAGAGGAGCCCAGGGGTAAGGAGCCCAGCGTACCAGCTAAGTATATCGCAAAACTACTCTAATTTTCAGTCAGACCTTTACAACAGGTTAAAGATGAAAAGCTGTCAACTGCCATGGCTCACTAGAAGACGTTTCCCTCTTTTTCTTCTTCTGCTTGTGTGATGGTTTTACTCAGGTGGGTGGCCAAGCTCCACCACAACCGCTCTCTCACTCCCCCTCCTCAAAGAGGAACGGGGAGAAAATACGATGAAAAGGGCTCAAGGGTTGAGATAAGGACAGGGAGATCGCACAGTAATTATCATGACGGGCAAAACAGACTCGGAGTAGGGAGATAGTAAGATTTATTGCTTATTACTAACAAGCTAGAGAAGCGAGAAACAAAGGAAAGAAACCAAAAGCACCTTCCCCCCAATCGACCCTCTTCCACCTCCTCCCCCCGAGCGGCACAGGGGAACGGGGGAATGGGGGTTATGGTCAGTCTATAGCGCTTCTTCGTTGCCGCTCCTTCTTGGTCACTCTTGTCCCCTGTGCTGTGGGGTACCTCCCACAGGATGCAGTCCTTTCTGAACTGATCCAGTGTGGGCTGCCCACAGGCAGCAGCTCTTCAAGAACTGCTCCACATATGAGTCCGTATCACGGGGTCCATCCCTCAGGAGCAAACTGCTCCAACCTGGATCCCCCACGGGCAGCAGCTCCTGCCAGGTCACCTGCTCCTGCGTGGTCTCCTCTCCACAGGCTACATGTCCAGCCCAGAATCTGCTCCGGCAGGGGTCTTCCACAGGCCACAGTCTCCGTCAGTGCCGGTCCACCTGCTCCACAGTGGTCGCCTCCACGGGCTGCAGGGTGGAACCCTGCTCCATCGTGGTACTCCATGGGCTGCAGGGGGACAGCCTGCGTGACTCACCATGGTCCTCACCACAGGCCGCAGGGGACTTCTGCTCCAGCGCCTGGAGCGCCTCTCCCCCTCCTTCTTCACTGACCTTGGCGCCTGCAAGGCTGTTCCTCACTCCTCTCACTCTCCCAGATGCTGTGTGGCGCAGCATTTATTTTTTTTTCCCTGTCTTAAATATGCTCTCACAGAGGCATAAAACAACATCACTTATTGGCTCAGCTCTGGTCAGCAGTGGGGTCACCAAACATGGGGCAGCTTCTAGATCCTTCTCACAGAAGCCACCCCTATGGCCCCCTGCTACCAAAACCTTGCCACGTAAACCCACTACAGCTTGATACTGAAAATCATTTCCACTCTTGCAACACCTGACATGTACAGACTCCCCGGGACAGCTGAAGCTCAGACAATAAGTGTGTAAGCAGACTGTTTGTATTGAATTAGACAAAAACTTCCTTGAGTCATTTCTCATAAAACAAACAGATGACATTAAAGGAAACAATGAATAATCTGCTTTGGCTTAAAAAATGTAATGAACAAGTGCTGAATAGATTTTCACTGATATTCCAAGCTGATTTGAAATGGCTGGCTATACTCTGAACTGCAGTGGTAGACTGGTGTTCACTGGTCTAAATTTAAATTATGGATCATCCTCTAATACCTACAAGCTGTCCTTCATGGAGAAATATAATAATAATAATATATATATATATATGCCAGCATGGACTGCTTTCATGGGAAGCAATTCAGGGAGGTTTGTATGAACAGGGGTGGTTTACAGAACTCCTGTGCTACTTCCAAAGCTTTCTACTATTAGGGACTTCTGACCAGACCTGTAACATGCTCACCCTGCTTAAGCAAACTCAACAATCCTCCAGTAGTACCTTATCCAACAGCCCTTCCCCTATACCTGTAACGTTTTTTCCACCTGTGAGTGAAACAGGATTTACATCACCCAGCTTTTCACAACTGGCCAAAAGAGTTTGCCAAATTAAGTACCCCTCTGCTCAGAGTTGGGGCTCTGGGATTCAGAGCATGGCCACAAGTTTTGAGTAGTCAAACTGAAAATTGGGTGGTGTAATGATCATATAACATTCTGCAACTTAGCTGATCTAATCCGTGGAGGATCAGGGGGATTTTTCAACAGAGTTTTTATTTCACTTCAAAACAAAAACAGAAGCAGGAGTCAACGATCCTTCTGTGATAAAACAAGAATCTTCCCAAATGTCCCGATCCAGCTTGAAATTAACATCCCAGCGGCTTCTAAAAGACTCAAAAACCTCCTCACTTTTTAAGATACAGATATCATCAGCAAAGCTGGGACTGAGTAGAAGTTGAAACACCAAGAGAAACAAAAATGAGAGCAAAATCATGGAATTATCCATCACTGAGTTCCTGACCTGGCTAGCTTTTACCCTGTGCCAGAGTGAATGCCCACTGATTTCAAGAGAGGAAAAATCTATTTGTGCATAAAGGGTCCCTTCACAGACATTATTTTGAAGATGGACCCTGTGATTTAAGGTAAGTAGAAACCTGACTTTTATGTATGTATATAGATCGCTATCCAGAGTGCCCCTTTAAGACCCTTACTTTTATCTCAATACACCTTGATGTGGGACCAGAACAGGAAGCTTGAAATGCCAAGTGACTGCAATAAAGACCATGCTTGTGGTACTCCTGACCACACCAAATGTGAAAGAGTACAAAGAACTCATTCTCTCAAGCCTCCCTAACCCATTTCCACCCCAAAGGGCTATAGAAAAGCCTCAGATAAACATCCAGATCTTTGATTGTTTATTCAAACTGAACACTTCACAGGTTTTTGGAGACTAGCCCATTTCTAGAAGGAATAAGAAAAACTTTCCATACCCGGAATTGGAGAGCTTTTGTCTCCTTCACGGCCATGATCACACAGCTTTTTTTTTTTTTCTCTCTCTCATTTTCAGACTTCATTCACCAGACAGAAAAGCACACAAGCACACTGTTTGATTCAGGTGACTTTTCCTTTTAGAATTTACACAGATGAACATAAACAAAACCAAACAATTTATAAGCACAGCTCAAACAAATCACACAAAGAGGCTAACACTATAGGTCAAATTCCATTCCTGCAACAATTTTACCCAAAACAGATGTAAAACTAACCTTACAAAAACATGCAATCCCATATTTTGGCTGCTGGTTAAGAACCTCCTGTGCAGTCTATTCCTGTCAAGGGCAGAAGCAAGATACTCCAGACAAAATAAATAAATAAATAAATAAATAAATAAAATACGTGAGTCTCAGAAGCGTACATGCAAAATTTATTAACTGACTCTTATTCTCTAAGTACATATGGATAGTGAAGACTATTGACTATTAAGGACATCCAGCATTTCAAAGTAATTGCTCTTCCTCTAGGACACCTCCCCACTTATCCCTCATTCCCTATAGACTTTTTCATATTAAATGGCAAATGATGCAAAGACTCGAGCTCAGGATTATTTTTCCATAAAGCACTAGAATTTCTAGTCTACTCTCAATGACTCCCAGATTCTGCATGTGACTCTGAATCTAGCCAAAGACATTATTTAATTCTTCTCATTCCTGCAATAGCTGCTCCATGAAAACCTGACATTTCAAAACCTATGAGCTGGGAAGACCTATAAAAGCTTCACTGAGAGAGAGAAAGAGAGAGAGAGAATGTTTATGCCTGTCTGCAAAGCGCCATTGGATAAATCTTGGCCCACCCGACCCTCATCACAAACCCACTGACAGGCATTAAGGTCTTCATAAAAAACAAATCCACAACATGGACACAGCAGAGAGAAATTTCCCTGTGGGCAGGGGCTGATGAAAGGATCGAGAGGCCCAACAAACAGTTTCGTGCTGTGAGCAGTTTCAGCAAATGATCTTGGGCTGGGCCAGAGGAAAGATCTAGGTGATCGCTGAAAGTCCATTCATGTTTTTATACCTCCACAAATTCTTTCTCCATGGGAAAAGCAATCAATTGGAGCTAGAGGGAGTGCAAAGTGTCATATGGATGCCTGTTGGCAAAAGTACAGTATTTGCCCTCTGAGAAATACACAAGGAGAAAATTGTGCATCACTACTAATTAACTAATACCTACATTTTTTATCCTAAAATTAGATAATCTGGAGATAACAAAAGCTAGTGTGGCTTTTACACAAATTTGAAAGGCAGCTGTCCCAGCTCAATATGTATTGAACTGGAGAATAA
This sequence comes from Anser cygnoides, assembly GCF_040182565.1. Lineage (NCBI taxonomy): Eukaryota > Metazoa > Chordata > Aves > Anseriformes > Anatidae > Anser > Anser cygnoides. Next base: position 71,881,333 of record NC_089874.1, read on the forward strand.
AGATCACTGAAGCATGAAAGGCATAGCATAAGAGTAGCTATGAATCTAATTACTTGAGTAATTGGATAAAAATATACCCCACCCTAGATATAAGCAATGGCATTTTTAAAGTAAACTAACGTATAGAATGTCAATATATGATAATCAAAAACTCATAGCATAACTCTTGGATTCTCTAGGATCAATTTATCCCCTTCTTCTAGTGGTGTTGTAAACAGCTTCCTTTGTATGGTCTCTGTATCTTCCTTTAACTACCTTCATGCAGCCCCCTCCTAAAAAGAAGTCCAAATTGACTGGTGTTCATGATTCCCTATGCTGAACTGGCACTCAGCACACCGTCCCATTCTCCCAGGGTGTGGATCTCACTGCAAATCCACATGCTCCTTGACACCCCAGCACACAGGGCTCCGTATCTCTGTCTATTTTCACTGCTGACAGTGCAATTTCTGTCAAAGAGCTTTCATTAAATGTTGTTACTTAAAAATGAAAAGAAAAACTTGGTTGTTTCTCCTGTTCTGATTCTGTTCAAGGCATGTTACACACAGAGCATCTCTACAGCCAAGCAGAATAACCATACAGCTGAGGCAAATGATCCTTCTCCAGTTCCTGGGCCGTCATTTCAGACTTCTTCCCTTTCCCTCTTCTTGATTTTATTTTAGTTTATTTATAAGGAGGAGACTGAGGAAGTAAAGGGAGGGTTTAGCTGGGATTGGTCTGAATCTGCAAGGGTCAGAGTTTTCAGATCTTCCTAATTGATTTATGCATGCTGAGTTTCATAGAGGAAAAAAATGTTTCATGCTTTCTCCAAGTGGCACAAAAGCACAAGCCTGGTTCTCTTGAGTAACAAAGATTGTTTCTGAGCAGCTTCAGCTTTTCCCGAGGCACCAAATGATGTAAAGGATGATTGGCAGATTGTGTGGCTCTGAATAAATGAATAGCATAAATATGTTCTTTTTTTATTATTTTATTTTTTCTTTCCTCCAAGAGGGTTTCAGTCTTGTTTCAGAGGATGCACTTGCAGAGCAGCACCTGTGGTTTGCTGGATCTTTCAAGAGCTGGGACCTGGCTGCCTGACAATCCCATGGCTAAGGGCTCACTTAATAAATGCTTCTAAGTCAAAAAGCCATTTTTATTTGGCTCGTTTCAGGCACAGCGGGTCCAAGTACTCAATCCGCACACTAACACTGCCATCTACTGGCTCTCCGGCCACCTCCAGCTCCGCAGAATCGCGAGAGCCTGCTCTGACACAAAGGACATCTTTTTGGCCAAGGAAATTGTGGTCTCTTCCTCTCCTATTAATAGGGACTGATGTCTGTATGCTTGATCAAAGCCAAGCTGAATACATGTTCTTTGCAACCTCATATGAAATTCATAAAGAACTAGATCATGTTGTTTGACCTCATGTACAAAAAGGGGAAAACAAAGTTACCGTTGTTGTTTTAAAGGAGTAAAGACTCATAATAATATCCAGAAAAGAGACAATTATCTCTGCACAGCTGTACAGCAGTTTTTGCCGGATGGTGTTAATCATGGAAACTATACCTAAAACTTGCTGACTGTATCTAGCTGTGATAGCAGAGCACCCTGCCTTATATCTAGACCTAATAAGCTCTGACAGTTCACATTGGGTTTAGTAAATAGATGGTTGCTAAAGAATCATTCCCAGTTATAGTCAAACATGACTGTAGACTGTATTTACTTTTTAAAGACTACTATTGATCTGCTGTTGCATATTGGCCATACATTTGATTTATTCTCTGTGTCCCTAACAGCAGTGTCACAAGTTCCCAGTATAATGGAATTAGATTGTTTGGACAATTGCCAGTTCCACATGAGTTAACTGGTCTGCTACCACATTGCCCTTCCCTCATCAGGGCTTACTGATTGCACTCAAAACCTGCTTGGTCCTAGCACTCTTCTAAAGTCAGATGCATTCTCAGACACCAGAAGTTCAGAGTTAAATGTACCTTAGCTACTGATCTCGGAACAATAACATGTGAATCAAGACATTAATTATTATTTTTTTTAATCACAATGTCTTTCACTGCACCATTGCCGAAGTCATTTTCCAGACCTTCACGCAGAATTGAAGAATCATAATTTACAGAGAGCATTTGAACTATCATTGAAGAAACAACCATGACTTCTGAAAAGAAGTTGTTAGAGATGTTAACAAACCTTGTTTTTGTGTGAGAAAAGTTTCCTTTACACAAGTGTTTACAGGCAACAAAATTTGGGCCTGCTACTCTGCTGGACTTATCACAAAACAGAAATGTATTCCACAGTGAATTAAATTATTTTTTTATGAAGAGGGAAGCTTTACTATTATACATTCCCTTTGGGGTGAATACTACATTTCTGGTAAATAAAAAAAAAAAAAATTAAATTATTCTAGCAGGTCCAGTAGAACTGTAGGGCTCTCAGACTATATAACTCACTAGATTTAATCTACTGGATCAGAAAATAACAAAAATACCTTGTAATTACAGTGACCAGTCATGAGGCCTAAGACTCTAGCTTTTCACAGAATGACAACAGGGAACGGTCTGCCAGTGATTCACAGGCTAAAACTTGTCTGCGATTAAAACTACCTAGGCTTCAAGTAGCACCAAAAAAAAAAAAAAAAAAAGAAAAAAAAAAGCAAACTAGCAAACTGAAAGAAAAACATTCTTCAGTCTTAGCTGTGATCTCTCTGACTGGCTGTTCCTATGACAGAACAATGCTAGGAATTCTTCAATTACCTTGTGTAAAAGCTAACAAAACCTCCATTGGTAAAAGTCTCACTGACACCACTCTATCTTCTTAGTCACAGGGACACCAAAATTACCCATGCATGAAGACAGATGGCCCTGTCCCTACCAACACCAGATTTCTTTACCTTGCCTACTGAACTCAGCATCTCCAGAGCTGGACTCCAAGCCAGAGGAATTTCACCTCCAAACCAGTTTGGAAATCTGCATACTATTAGACCCACTACAGTGGCCCACCTAGCCTGGTTTTATCATGTTTCTGAGTACAGTCAGCAGAGCTATAAGATATAAAAAGGTCAGTAGCTCTAAAATATTTCTTACTTGTTCTGCTAAGTGGTGATGCATTTATTCAGAGTCATTCTCACTGCATCCTCTCAAGTTTTGGAACTCCCATATGGTCACATCAAAGTAGTATCCTTGGCCACAGCAGCTCTAATGCCAGGTCATGTGCAGAATAGAGGGACATGGTCAGCAGCCACTTCACGTCCTCCAGAGCACAGAAAGCAGACCAAACAGAATTATCTCCTTGCTGTGATCATGTGAATTTATCCCCCTTTGAAGTCACTAGAAAATGTTAAAATGCAGGTCTGAAAGTTATCACTGACACCATAAAAGTCCATTCCTAAATTCTCACTTCAAAAGTTACAGCCAGGAGTTCCACTGGTTAATTCCCTAGGATCTAATTAGTATTCCTTCTTAGCTTTTAACAATTCAAAGCCCTCTTCAATATTAGGGGCTATCATCTGTGATTTTGAATCATCAGGAAAAGAAATAACAAGGGTAGAGAAGGTAAGTCATTTCTTATATTTATAATAGCAATGTTCTGAGAATTTCACCATCTTGAAACAGAGTAGGTGTGCAAATGGAACGTAATAAATATAAAGGGCTTATGAAGAGCACTATATAAGAAAGCCCCTAATAAAAGGTATGCAAGTAATTTGCTCTCAGTCATGCATGCTCTGAATGTCAAATCAATCTGAGTTACACAGTATTACAACTTATTCCCTTTCTGGAGAGATCTAAAAAGCAACAATAAAACTACATGTAATATTTTCTCCCCACACGAGATTTTCCCAAACGTTTTTTATCATTGTTTTTTTTTTTCTTTTCTACAAAACTCTAGAATATTTTAAAACAATAATTTCACTTCAGTGTTATTTTTTTTAGGGGAAGAAAATATTATTAATATTTAAATTTAGCAAAGCTATACTGTCCATTTCAAGACTGCGATGTTCTGGGAAATCAAATATTATCAAGAGATCTACATCCATTCTTAATTAAATCTGAAGTGAAAATGATCAGTGAACATTTTAAAGAAAAAACAATATGGGTCATTTTTGAAACCCGAAGGATGAAAATAACTTTGTTCCCTCCTTTCCCCCCCAACTTCCAAAAAAAAAAAAAAAGAGTTTATCAACTAAATGTACCAGTTACCATTTTTCTTCTGACAGCTTTAGTAAAGGAAGAAATATACACAAGAAAATGTGAGTACTGTTTTGCCAACATTTTAACTGGACAACCCAATACCCTGAGCATCTAAAACAACTCCATATTGTTCATCAAGCAAAACCTTTGTAGTTAATGTTCCAGAAAGCGTTTGGGCACTGTGCATTCCTACACTGTTCACTGACAATTTCACCAAATTCTTTGCACTACAAAAACTACCAGTTACAAACATTTTCAAGTTGCAGAATTCTCATCAGTAACCCTTGGTCCCTAAGGCCCATAGACAACAAAATGATTGGTATAACGAGCATTGCATGCCAATTATTTTTTAAAGCCAAAGCTGGCCTTTGGCTTTAAGTTACCCAAACCTCATCATTGTGATATGCACCTGATCAGTGGACAATCCAGTCTGTTTCAGGCAGAGCTCCTGCTCTGCCTGTTCAGCACCACTGCAGGGGAACAGAGAGCACCTGGAGACTTCTCTCTTCTTCAGTTTGCCTTCTGTGACTGCCAGAACTGCAGAGATGAAGGAAAGAAGAACACAGGGGCCTTGAGCATTAAGACTGTGTTCTGAAAAAGGGCTTGTCTTTACTGAAAGAATGACAGCCATAATAATTTGCAGCATTACTTGTGGCAGAACTGAATTTGGCTCAGGTGCTTGCTTTGGCCACTGTTAGATCAAATTGGATCCTGCTTCAGAAACAAAGAGAAACTTTGTTGATCATTTGTAGAAAGGGTTTTGAAAGAATTTGCAGCAATCGTTTTAACCTCGTTACTATGAATGGTTCTGATGGTTTAACTGATTCATAACAAAACTGAAAGTAGAAAATAATTCAATCTACAACTCACTCTAATGGTGATAAGTCAGGAAACGGGCAGACAGTTTATACTGACTCACTAAATAGGACATTTCTTTGCTAAGGTATGTTACTGCAAACTTTCTTATAAATGTACTCCTTCTGACAACCTGCTAACAGAAACATCTTAATGAAAATTTTCTCCAGTGCTAAAATTAAGTAGGATCTTTTTATCTGCACTGATGCATTTAGCAGTAGATCACAAAATCAAGACCTCAGCTTGCAGAAATACAGTTAATGGGGGGGGGGGGGGGGGGGGAGGAGGAGGAAGGAAGGTGAGTTTCTTGTTCTTTAAAGAACAATATTTCTGTGGAGATAATTAGACATCCAAAACACAGATACTCAGACACTAACAACATTCACAAATTTAAGAAAGTGGGGCACCCTTATGAAATCAACAAGTATTTGATTTATGCACAAAATACACAGTCAGGTCTCTAAGTAGTTGTAAGCAATCTGATTTACACAGTAACACTGGTGAAAGATCTGAAATCAATACAGTTATCTGTGCTTTGAAATCTTACAATGCTATCTGGAAAATCACAAGACCAGGTACTTGTGGAGTTTTGTTTGTTTGTTTGTTTTAAAGACTTCTTAGAGATTCAGCCCTGGAGTCATGAATACATCTGAATTATTTTAAAAGAAGTAAAAATCTTGATAGTCCCCTTGGCTGCAGAGGATATGCCAAAACTGTAAACTCTGAAGACTGCCCCAAAACCTAAAGGGAAATGAAAGTAATTTATTTTAAGCACAATTTTACAATTGTTACTGTTACTTATAGACTGTGCCTGCTGGTGCAATTGGGCTACCTGACACCAATAGGGTTACCACACACCTAAGCGAGAAGGCACCCTCTCCCTCCCTAATGAAATATGACACATATCCTGGGGCTGTGCCTGAACTGCAGATCCCCTCTGTCTGTCCCCCACAGCTCTGGTTCCCAGGCAGGCATCCCCTCTGTGCTCCCACTGTAACTCAGGTGTGAGACATTCTTGCAGGGAGTTGCTTTACAAGATAATTCAAGTGGTGGCTGAAGTCAGGTCATTACAAGCTGTGGTAAATTCACTGGTCTGGATAATCAGTAAATCAAGATTAAAGCCACACCACCAATCATCTCTGCAGCAAAGTTTAGAGATTTTTTTTCTGCAAATATCTGAGTAAAATGGAGCCTGGATTCCTACAAATTAGTACTCACAGTCGGATTCTCTAATGTCTACTGCAACCCAAATGGCACCTTAGTGCATTCATGATGTCTCTCACTTATGCAGAATCCTTAGTCTAACAAGGAGTGAGCTCACGTTGCAGCCACTTTGTCAGCATGGCTACTAGTAACAACGGTCCCCTCTCACTTACTTTTCTGAAGCTTGTGGACATTTCATTCCTTCAAAACTGCTACTCCTCTGACAGATTTGGCTAAAGTTGTCCAAGAGTTTGGACTTTATTGTTATTGCCAGAAAGACAGACAAACGTTCAGATACAGACACTAAGACTGCATTAGCCTCTCTTCTGTAGGAAATCAAGCCAAAAGTCCTGAACTTGTTTTTGTCAAGTGGGTGGTTCTTGGTTTGTACACAAAACACTAACAGAATTAAATCTGCATTGACAAAACTTGAATTGTGTATCTAAGCATCACAGTGTTTCTGAGCTTGGAGTTTCTAAGATGCTGACAAGAATGTACTGTATCTTTTTCCAATCCATTTCAATTATACTTTTACAATGGCAGAATAATGGCAAGATTAGTCCATTTTATCATGATTAAAACTTGATTAACATATTAAATAACCATTGTACAGTAATTAAATGCAATGTCCAATACATTGTTGTACTTCGTTTCTGTAGACTTCTAATGAAATAGCTACTATCATGAGTATGGTTACTTCTTTTACAGTGCTTTTAGGATCCAGTGCAAAGAGTCACTGTGGACTGAATACCTAAAGGAATAAATTTGAGAGACTATTCGGGAAGACTGTTTATTTTGAAAGAAATTTGCAGATAACTTAGAATATAAGCAGACAAATATATTTGTTTTAGGAGAGAAATTCCAAACATGCCCTATGCAATCTGAACACTATGAGGATACAAAATTTATATCTAAATAGTTCAGTGGGAACAGGGTGACGCTGAATTTTAGATAACCTTCCAGCTCAATTATGTAAAGTGGCATTACAGTATTTTACAAGATGCATTCATGAAAACCTATTAATAGTGATTTGTCACTATTTCATAAACTACAGACAACTCTAGGCAAGGCTTTTAAACAGTGGTTAAAAATCCCTTAGTGTCTACATCTTGCAGAGACTTTTTGTTCCATTGGAAACACTTTAAACATCTCACTTCCTCTGTCATGAGCACTCATAGGAACTCAGAAATCTGTAGCCCCATTTTCCTGCATTCCAAGCATCCTCTTGAAATACAATGGGAGCAGCAGTCACTTCAAGCCAACCCATTTATGCCAGGTTTTCAGCCAACTCTTAAGTACAGCTGGGTTGTTTTCTGTATGTAGAAAAACATATGGACAGAATTGAAATGATTAAAAAATGGATTCTCAAAATCTGTCCATCCATTTCATGTGGTGTTTCAAACTAGCAACGGGTGACAAAAAGTGCTCAAACCTGAAACGAGTAATAACTGTTATGCTGCATCCAAAGATGCAGCAAAGATACAGTACAATTGTACTTCAGGAAGAGGTTTGAACTCATAATGATTTGACTCTTTCTTCACCCCAGGAACATGGCTTTTCCTACTTTTCTTGGTGCAAATCCTACAATCTAACAAACACTTTTCAGGAAGGACATCAGCTTGGTGTTATATAGCACCTCTCCAGATAGTCTTACCCACACAAGAGAGACTCGATGAAGGGTGGATGCAATCAGTATGTCAAGGAGCAGTGAGGGCCAACTGTCCCCAAGGGACAAAGGAGCAGGAACCAAGGGCAATAACATAGCCACCAAGGCAGGGCCTCATGACTCAAGGCATGTTCTACTGTCCCCAAGCAAGGCAAGCAGTGCAGGCCCAGGGTTGGTGTCCAGGTTCAACCAAGAGGTCATCAAGCAAATTTGAAGTGATGATGCATTATCTGAGGTTAAGCCAGCATGTCAATCCAGAGGTCTGGATCAGGCCCAGTGATGGTACTCAGGGCCAGACGCAGCCCAGTGGTCACTGGGACGGTCCATGCTTACAAGACCAGTCCAAGGTCAAGCCAAGAAGTCAGTCCATGGGTCATAGTCCAGGTCACTTGGGCCCTTGGCCATGCATGGACATAACTGTAGCTGATATGGGGACAGGCACACCTATGACATAGCTTGGGCAGAAAGTGAAGGACAGGGATTGAGTTAAATAGACTTTCAAGGCCATAGGGCAGGGGCTATGGACCAAGACCACAGATGAGGGCCACTAAGACCTGTCAGTGCACTGTGGGCCTTGACACAGTATAGATGGGTCCTAGATTTTTAATTTTTTATTTTTTGTAAAAGGACAGAATTGTAAAAGGACAAAATACCATATTTTTGAAGAAACACTTCAGAATGAAGAGTGAATGAAGACATAAATGAATGAAGAGCACTCCCAGGCTTGAAGAACATGCACACAGAGTATCACAACGAGTACTCTTAATCATTTGCCCTCTCCACGATGAAGTATTTCACATATTGGCAGAACAGCATCTCAGCTTTTCCCCATGCACCAGACATCAATTAGTGGACATGTCTCAGTCACCTTCACCAGCTGCCCAGTGTCCTGTGGGCAAGAGACATGGACACAGAGGTGTTACACAGCAGCTAGGTCACCCATACATTATAGCAGAGACGTGCCCTCAGGAACACACCTGCACCCCAATATTCCCAACCAGTACAGTTCCTTCTCTGTCAAATCACCAGGGTATGTCCAAGGGGAGGGTCCCTGTCTTGTAACACCAGCATACATCCCTGTGCTTCTTGGGTGATCAGATGACTGCATCTCTTTCCTCCCATCATGTGATCTATGAACAACCATTGCCCACTTTGGGACTCTCTAAGATGCTGAGAGGTCTGCCTGTGTGGGATGCAATCATACTGAATATTTTCAAACAGCTCAAAAGAAATGTAAACATCAGCAACAAGTATCATTGTCAGCTTTCCAGAGAATGAACAATAAGCTTATTCATGGACAAAAGGGATTGTTTCTGAACATGATCTCTGCCTTTGGGCTTTAGGACAATGTTTTTTTAGTGGTCTCCATGCAAACTTTGGTTGAAATCATGTTACTAATTGGCAACATTTTTTAATTAGAGCACCAAATGGCAACCTTAATGCACAGGGTATACAGCAGTCATTGGCTTTTCTTTCAATTTCTTTTATTGTATAGAGTAAAAAAATAAAAAATAAAAATAAAAAAATTAAAAAGGAGAAAAAATTGCAAGAAGGGAAACTGGTTACTACAAAAGCATTATAACTACGTCAATACCTAGGTATAAACATACAGTAATTAATCAATTAATGTAGCTCATGTACATCAAGGAAAAGATATATATGTTGAAGTCATCACAATCCTTTTTTATCATTTTGTGAATGATCTAATGTTGTAACTCACTCAAGTTACTCCAGATTTAGAGCAGTATATAAGCACAGAGTAGAACCAGGACCTAAATAAAAGAAATCATCCACATTAACGAAAAAAGGCAATTGGTTCTGGTGAACTTAAGACTTCGATACTCATTGTGGAATAAAAATGCATCATAGGTTTCCACAGTCAGAGCCTGAATCAGAAAAGCGAACCTATTCAGCAAGGACCCTTAAAATTAATTATATACTCATGCCCATATAAATTTAGCACATGTTTACAACTAACCATTAGCTTGAACGCATTTGGGAATAAGAAACAAATTTTGCTGAATTTAGGAATAAGTTTAAATAGTCACAAAGACTGTTTAGTTTCTAATACTTTTTTAATGAAAAGCTTTATCGCAAACGGCATTTTCAGGAATAATTAAATACTACTAGGGAAGCGCTTTCAGATCCTCCAATGGACCATTTCATATGTTACTATTCCTTGCCATCCTTTGCATTTTGAGTACACAATTGCTGGTCATAGCTTCATCAGAATGTTTGTACATATGTATATATGCACATTATATTAATAAAATTATTGTTACCTACAACTGTAAAAAGTAAACTTCAAGAAAATTCAGTTAAGCTCAAAAGTCTGAATGCATATCCTCATTGTCTCATCTCCAAAACTGGAATGGACATACATAAACATTAATATATTTCAAGGTTTCAGAGTTTTATCTATCTAAAACAGGGTCAAAATATCTTTTTTTAAATTTTTTTATTATTCAACTTACAATCTGGAGAACATGAATACAGAACAAAATATATTAAACTGTTTTTTTTTTAAAAAAAGCAAGATTTGGTTATGAGAGTTTTGAGTCCACAAAAACTCCACGTTTGATAACAGCTTATACTTCAAGTGAAATTCTGTTCACCAGCTAGATCCCCTATCCATAGAATTAAATTGCAAGTTCATAGAAATAAATTATGGGATTCCCTGGAAAAAATTAAACTGAATTAATATTTAGTTATCATTGATTATATTTCTTAAATTAAAAGAATCTTTATATATTTTTATATATATATATATTCCATAATTGGGTTTGCAGTTGAAGAAAGTGTCGTGCATTTATGATTCTGAATACTGTTTAGACTTCATAATTTCATCTAAAGATTTCCCCTGATGTTATGTGTCGTTGTGTGGCATTGATTTCAGAATAAGTTTCTAAATCAAGGTGTGATCTGTTATACCGAAAGGCATGTTGCACTTTCTTATATCTGAAATATCCCTGGTGGTTTTTACCATTTCTCAGTGTCATAGATGTTAATCTTTATAGAGTTGAAATCCAAAATTACTGAACATACAGTATCTCACTTACCTAAAGTACCACACAAAATAATTACAAGAAGAATCCTATGATCCAAAATACAAGATGCATATAGGGACTAGTCCACAACCTATTGAAGTCGAGGCCTGTTTTATAAAGTTATATAATTCCAAGATCACAGATTTATTCATTTGCTGCTACAACTTTCCTCTTAAAATTTCTTTCCTTCTTGGAAAGAAAAATAATAGTAATTTATTCCATAATGACAGGAAAAAAATAATGATAATAAATCTTGAATGTGTTCTCATCTCAAAATGTTGTATTGATATTTCTTTAAAAGATTTTAGAAGTTTTAATAGAACAAGCTTGATAAAATAAAGCTGTATACGATGAAGTCAAATGAAAGTCTTAAAATCTCTGAATGCAAACTAAAGAATGAAATCCTCATGTTTCAAATATACCTGCTTAGACTGGAAGAACAAACGTTGACTAAAATGCTGATAGGTATTTAGTGCCTAACTTGCAAACTCATACTCTTCAAACACACGCAAAAACATCCCAGTATTCCAAACTGACCCAAAGTTTTGTGACCCAAAGCAATGCCACAGCAATGAGGTTAAACAACTAACCTGAAATGAAATGCAGGAAAAAAGCCGCCTGTGTAGTGACCCTAATCACACTGCTTTTGTATTGGAACTGGATTACACAGTGCTCTCCCCACCACAGAAAAGAACTGAAAATAAAAAGGTTTAAAAAAATCAGATGTTAACTATACAAACAGTAAAACTTGTTGAACTTACTGTGAAGGAAAAAAAAAAAAAAAAAAAGAGGGTGCTTTAGGTGCTTTATAATCTTCATATAAAATGAAGCTTTATAAAAGATGCTTTATAATTTTCAATAAATGGCAGAGGATTCATATTTAAAGTTAAGCTGACTTTGCTGCTGAGCCACAGGCTTGAGATTCAGGAGATTGGACTTGCACTGCTGTTTGTGTCATAGACAGGAAATGTGATTTAGATAAGCCACCGAAACCTTGGTTCAATTAGATAGTAATATACATATTCACAAGATATAAATTAGGTACTTATGAAAGGCAAATGCTTAAAGCACCTTGCTCAAACAGTGCAAATAAAGGCATCCTGTGCACGCCTTCTTTTTAGGTTACCCATGTTTCGGAGCAAGGGCACTTTTCCACCATTTTCTTTATACTTCAATTAACACACACACAAAAAAAAAATAAAAATAAAAATAAAAAAATCTAGATTATTTAAAGGTCATCAGGCCCTATCAAAAAGTAAAATAAAAATAACTATTTAGCAGGCACTGCATATGCGCTATACCAGAACCATTTCTGACTGTTAGCAACAACCTTTGGTAAAAGACAACATGTCAGTGTACTCTCAGGGAATGTGGACAGTTTTCTAATTAATTTCTGAACATTTGTTGCACAAACCAAACATCAGCAAATTAGTTTCAGAGTATTTGGAACTCTTCCAACCTCGTTTTCTTCTCTGGCTCCTTCTCTCTCTTTTTTTTTTTTTTTTTTTTAACTAAAAGAGGCAGATACATTAAAACCTCAAAACAAAAATATTTCTTTAAAGTATACTTGCAGCTATTGCTATTTTTATAATTATTATTTATAATTATTTATAATTATTTATATTTATAATTATTCTTGTTTCTTCAGCTTTTGTCCTTAGTTGATCTTAAGTTCAACAAGTGATTAATAAATGCAAGAAACATACTCTAGACTTCCTTCCTCAGTATAGCTGAATTACAAGGCATTCTTAAGAGAACTGCAAAAGCCCTAACAAGATAAAGGAACACTTAAAGAAATTATCCATATACTTGTTTACTTTAGTATTTAATATTTATATTATTAATATTATTCACAATATTAATATTTATAATCGTAAATAAATTATTCTTATTTATAATATTAATATTATTTAATTTAGTATTTACATCATTAAACTTAGAATTCTGAGCATTTCACCACATAAAAGAAAATACATACATTTTACATCGAAAGCAAAACTAATAAATAATGCAGGACTACTTCACATATTTACTCACACCAAATTGCAATCCAATTTAGGTCAGTCAAGTCTAATCCAGGACTTGGGTCAAAGGTCTGGCTAAGAGTCTTATTTGAAGTCCATATTGTGCAGCTCACAGCATGGAGGCAAGACATCTCCTTGCCCAGTGCTACAGGGAGTAAGGTCAATATTGTCCTGGTGTGGGTCCCAAACATAGTTTTCTCAAATGACACGTACTATTTGCACATTATAGAGCTAAAGGGGCAGTGCCAAGCCCCTTCTGAAAAATGACCTCATATAATCTTCAGGTAGTAATTAAGAATATTCAGAAATAACTACGAAAAACACCACCAAAACAAACATTTCTCCTGTCAAGGCAGAGGTAGTCTGTCCTAATGACCATAACAAGGGTTGCAGTACAACACAGGCAGAGGTTTTCAAGTCAAGCAACCAGGTCCAGTTCCACCTACCACAAAACCACTAACTTGAATTCCATTCCCATGCTGAATATTATCTTCACTATGGTCTAATGCTGCCTAATACACCTCCTACACAGCAAGCAACCTCTTTAACTAGCTCAATTACCAGTCTCAGCATATAGCTGAGTCTGCAAAAGTCATTACGGTAATATAATTTCTAGTACTTGCATTTTCACTATAGCAAAATCTCACGGGGATCAGACCCACTTATGGTCTTAACTAAAACTAGCCATCTGACTTAATTAACATTTAGAATTCATCAAATCTTGCAGGGATCATACTGGGCTCTAGGGCAGCTTGGCGGTGTTCACAATGGGCTCCTGCTGGGTCTATGTATCCGATAGAAGCATTATTCCACCAGATGACACACTTGGTGGGAAAGGAGGGGAAGAATGAAACTGATAAATCAGTTTCATAATACCTCCGCATCATGAGACACACACACGGTACGGAAAGTACACAGAGGACAAGAGGCAGAAATCCTAGGAGTGGTAGGAATCAACAAAAATGTAGAAGTCCTTGTAAATCTGCTCCAAAAATTCTAACCCAATAACGGTTTTGTCTTTCTTATATAGCTTTCTGTGTAATACAACTAAGTTATGAATCATTCTATATATGCACACATACATACACACACATTAGTGTTAATAACAATAATAACATAAAATTTTGTTTATCTGAAGATATCACACACCACAGAAGTTTCCTATAATTAGGAGTGGTGACAATAGGAAAACAGAGAGACTTAGATTTGGGCTGCCCTAGATTTTTCAGGACTTAGGTTCCATGCTGGGGAAAAAGAGGTCAGATGAATGGTTTATGCTCATGATCTTTGCTGCTTCAGCAAACCCTCATTTTTTTTCATTACCTTTTCATAGCATATTCTCTTCACACAAGCATCCTTTGCATTTCTTCCTTCGTCATCCCTGAGTAACACCCAAGAATAACCACAAGAGGTCCAGTGACCCTTCGAAGAACTTAAATTGATTGATTAGACCTTATAACTTGAAATGTTTTCTTTTCCTGCGTTATGCAAAAAATGCAGATGAATTCATGAATCCTCTTCATTAAGACAAAAATAAAGACAGCTTAGGCATTTTAAAACTGTGATGCTGAAAAAATGAAAATGTCAACTCTATAAATATACTTTTCCAACATGCAAAGTGAAATTTAAAAGCAAACTTCATTTAGCATGAATTTCCCCCATTATTTTAATCCTTACTTTCCTGAAGCTTCAAGAATTATCTTGAAGTTCAAGGTTTTCTATTATTCAGGGAGTTCATTTACTTTTTCTTTTGTTTTATAAAGAAAAGGACCAAATCCTGTGTTTTGTCATATTTGAAGACTCTAGTATTGTCAAGATACAAAGCCTGTACATTCTTTTCACTGTATACCGGTTGCTGCAGGCACTGAGAAGGGGAGATGCAAGTGCATATAGAAAGGCAAAAGTACTGAATTCTGCCAGAGGTCTTTCCTCAGAGAATATTCATTTCCTACGGGACAAGCAATATATTTGGTGGCAGTAGAAAATTGACAACTCTATCTATCAATCCAACCAAGTTTATCATGAGGCTTAAGCATTTCTTAACTGTCAAACTAAAACATTAACCTAGGAATAATAAACTACATTCTGAAATATCTGCCAGAAAGCACATAGGGGAAAAAAGAAAAAAGAAAAAAAAAAAAAAGAAAAAAAAAAGGAAAAAGAAAAGATGACTTCCAAACCATAAATAATATTTTTGCAGTCATGCTTGTATCCTTATTCCTGAAACCAATTTAGAAAACAATTGGACAGGGCACCCTGGGAATAAAGAATCATTTGCCATTAGACTTTAATGTGTGATTACTTAGTAATGTAATTGAAAGCATGACTGTAGCACATTGCCAGCTTTCTATTGCCAGGAGATTACATCATAAATGATGCTGAGTATTTCAAATATTTTTTTTATTCCATATTTGTTGTGACAAGAAGTTTTACTTAATATTTGAATTCGTTTTTCTTTCTTGAATACTGTAGGATCAAGGATTTGCAGGAAAGGAGGGATAGGAGAGAGAGCTCTCAGTATGTCACACTATCCTCATGTTGTTCATAAAATAACTAATTGCCATGATTACAGCAGGAGATTTGTGGTGGAGGCCGGTGATGACTGAATGTGGGCATACATAACTGGCACAATGATACACGTAAGGCTCTGTATGTGGCTCTGGGTAATTGGTGACTCTGATACTGTGAATCAGAGCAAAATCTGAGAGCTAACTGCACAGCCTATGTCTGTTGGAGTGACTCTTTTGAGAGGGGCTGAGCTATACTGATTTTAGTCTCCTGAAGACCTGACCCAACCACAGGTACTCCATATCAAGCCTCATAGTGTCTACAGCCTAGACCCTCAACCAGGGTAGCCAGACAAGGCTGAGTGGACTTTTGGAGGAGCTATGCCTGTTCACAACTGCTGAAAATCTGGATCACCACACAAAGAAAGCTTCACTGGCAACAAAGTTACAGAAAGTGAGGGCTCCCTCTTGCATGGATTGTATTAACTTGTAAGAGTGTTTCCCTCATTTTTCTTGAGTATCCTGTGAATTACACAGCTGGCACACAGAAAATTCAGAAGGCTTTACTCACAAGGGGAGCTTGCCCTTCCCTTATCACCTGATGTGGCTAAGACAGACTTTCTATGCAATCCCTTTCTTCTCGCAGTCCATCTGGGGTATGCAGAAATGACTGTCAAGAGAAAACAAAGAAAGATTCAAGGTTGTTGTCCAACTGGAATTTTTGCTTGCATAGACTGGAACAGAAATCATGTCCTGCTGATCCTTTACATTTAAAGAACCTAGGTTACTCTATCCACTGGAGCTGCACTCCCAAGAAACCTGCTCAGCCCAGCAGTCCCCTTGTGTGCACACCCCAATCAGGCAGCTTCAGAAGGACTATCTTGCCACAGGGTTACCATCAAACACTATCATGCATATTTAATTGATACTTTCAGGTCCCCTAGAATATGCATTGCAAATTTTGAGGATGGGAGTTCCTGTGATTCAAAAAACATTCTAACCAGAGAGTTCAGGGGAAACTGTGAGGAGTTGAAATTCACAGCATTTTCCTCTCCCTTTCTTCCCGTTCTTGCACGTTTTTCATGAACAAGCAAGGAATGGAGTGTGAGTAAAGATTCTGGCATTTGGCTCACAGACTTTGTTTTGTCTTTATCCTTTCTTTTCTATTTTTGTTTTCTTTTTGTTTTCTTTTTTTTTTCTTTACTGAATGTCAAATGGCAACACAAAACTCCAAGAACAGAGGATGTTTCAAAATGGGATTTATTGTTCACAGGCAACTGTCTTTCTCTTCTGTCACACCACTAGTACTGAAGCCAGGAAGGCAGGAAGGAAAAAATAAAACAATAACTGCAAGGTGGCGAGGACTCTTCTCTTCAGAGGCTGATTCTGGGCTAACTCTCCCTCCGGTAGAAAACATGACTGCATCATGAGAGGTCCCCTTCAATGAAAGCATACAATTCATTTTTCAGGAGAAACTTTTTATTACAAGACTTCTTATAAAACTTATTTGCTTCCCAGCTGCTTATACATAGTTTCTTAAACTGTTTTCACAGTATTGAATGATCAGAACAAACCAGATTACTTCCTTCTAATTTGTCCTGGTGACCTACTGTATACGTTAATAAAGGGATATTTTCTGCCTGTAGCTCTGTTTTCACTGTAGAAAGCTATGCCAGTTGCATTAAAATACTTTTAACCTATTGGATTCGTGATAGTGGAAGTACCAGAGCCTTCTGGGCTTTGTAATATAATAGCACCTCTTTATCACGTTGAATGGTTTATTGAAACCAGCTTGTACAGATGATTTAGCTTATCACAGTGAGGCCACTACTGCAGGGCTCCAATCTCTGCTTGGGGACTCTTCTGTAATTTTCAGTGTTCTCAATTTGGCCTGCAAGTGGGTTTGGTTTTCCGATTATTTTGTTGAGTTCTGTTTGTGTGTTTGTTTGTTTGGGGGGCGGGGGAGGGGGGGGGGGAGGAGGAGGGGAGGTTTCCTTTATTTCCTTTTAATGACATTATTTTTCATATAACTTCACTTATTATTTGCATTCTTTTCCCTCTTGATATATTCTTAAGATGAGCGCTGGTCCAGACAACATGCATTTTGTGAGCAGGTGAAGTCCACTTATTTTCACCTAAAGATAGGAATCTGTTTTGTCCAAGTCAGAAACATTTTCCAACTCTATGGCATGTAGAAATACTAGTATGAGAAATATTACTAGTACAAGTAGCCTCATACTTCTATAGAAGAGAACAGCCACAACAGAGGTCTGAGACCGCACGCAGACTGTGTCAGCTAACAAATATGCTGACTACAAAGTAGCACTTAGTACAAGTTAGGCACAGATAGCACAGGTCTTAGCATAAGTCTCTGAAATCTAACCAACTTTTTGCTGTGATGAAAGTAGATTAAATAAGATTATCCAACTGTTCCCCCCAAAAAACAAGCAGTTTTTGTGTGCTCAAAAAACTAGTCAAATTATGCAAACAGCTTGTTTATTGTCAAGAAGAACAAACATCTCCAGAAGTGTCTGGAACAAGCAGATTGTGGCTGTCACCAGTGGGGACAGTAACTCAGAAAATGAGAGCACAGTTTACGCAGACTAATCAGCAGTGAGGCATCCTCTACCCAATCTTATAACTAAGAACTAAGAGTACTCCTGCATCCTACAGTTTCCCAGTACCCCCCCAGAATGCCTCTGGGGAGGGAACACTACAGCCTTGCACCAGGACCATCTCCCCAGCCTCCGGGGAGGGAGGAGAACCCAAGGGTCCCCGCAGCCCTGCATGAGGACTATACGCAGCACTGCTGGAAACACTACACTCATTCATCTGACCTTGTCGGTAGGCCATGGCCTTTCTCCCTCATAACAAGAAGTTGTGTAAGGAACAACTACGCTGACACACACAGCTTCTCTCCTGGTCTCTCCTGGACTGTGGTATCTCTCCCAGAATAACAGGGACATTTTGTAAATCATAAAATTGCATGCATCTGTGATCAAAATGTCTTGGTATCCAAATCCACTTAACCTCCACACTGTCTTTTTGTCTTAAACCATAACACTTTAGAAGAAGAATGCACTCCTTCCAAGGCATTTCGCAGAATCTCTTCACATGATAATCTGCTGCTGATATCATATGATTTTTGTGTCTGAGCATATTAACTCTTATGTAAATGGAAAAAAAACCAGCTTACTTAGGAGTATTCAAAAGTATATTTCAACTTTTTACAGTTTTGTTATGATTATTCTTAAACATTAATGCATTGTAATTGCATTACAAATTAAATTTACCCTGAATGTATAAAGAACACCCCGTCAGTCTCAGTGTCTACCATTTTTCTTAAGTGAAAGACTTTCACAAACTTTAGCATACAGTTTAGGAGCTGGACTCTATGATCCTTGTGGGTCCTTTCCAACACAGGATATTCTGTGATTCTATAAGATTTGCACTAGTACAAACAAGATATTGACTCCACATGTCTTTTCACCCCTAACACAGTACAACTGCCTCTTTTACCTTGAGCCGTCCAGCAGATGAGATTTGGCTCATAATTTTATTTTCCCTTGAAAGCACTTGTTTAGCCCAGTACTCCATCTCTTCAATAATTTTGATGAGGGACAGGCACAAGATAGGAAATTTTTCTTCCTTTATCTAAAGGAATCCTTTGAAAAGATTTTTTTTAATGTCAATTTTGAGTTTCCTATTTTTCGACTCCATAAAGAGCATGTCCACCCTTAAGAAAATTTGACAGTAAAAAGTCTCAGGTCAAATCAAAAGGACTTGCTAAACATTTTTAGCAGTGGTTTCCAAAAGAAAGAAGAAGCAGGGAGGTAAAGAAAAGAAGCAGAAACAAATTGACTGTGACTTTCCAGAAGCACACTGAGGGACAAGAAACAAACTCCTTTAGAGGCACATAATGAAAAGACTAAAAGTAATAGTTACAAAGCTTAGTAATGAGGGAAAATCCAATTGGACATGAGAAAAAACAATAAGCAAGCTTAACATCGGAACAGGAACTTCCATTCTTGGGGATTTTCACATGCCTGGGTAAGTGCCTAAATATCCTAATCCTACTTTGAAAAGGGCAACCTTGAGCAGGAAGCAAGACTAGATGACTTCCAGAGGTTCCCTTCAATCTACATTTTTCTAGGATTTTTTATTCCATATCTACACATTCTTAGAGGAAAGATGACAAAAGGTACAAATGTACAGGCTCTTCTGTCACTGAGAAAACTGAAGAAAATCAGTCAAGAAGTCTAAACCTTCAAGAAAGTCAATTATTTCTATCTGGTGTACAGCAACTAAGTTTTGATGCAGTTCTATGAAAAGTCTGATCTACACTTGAGCAGGACGCTGCTCTGTAAATATCTTAGAAAACACAATAAAAGCATCTACTGAGATGGACATTCAGTAAATTTAGAAGATGGATAAAGTATCCATGTGATATGCATATTAAACCATTTCAACAACTGTCCCTTGTTATGAAAATATTGCCTTCACAGTATTGTGAAGGTCAATGAAGCTCACAGTGTCTGCTCTACAAGTACCAGTTGTGACCATTAGATACCCAGAGCAGAGCTAATCTAGCTTGAACTCAGGCCATTTTCTTCCACTACTTGACTTCTCTAGGTCAGAGGATGTGAATTGGCTTGGACTCCATCAAATCTGGGTAGTTTGTCTAATATGGACAAATTTCTTCTGGTGACATGCTGGTAATTGAGACCACCAAATACATCATTCTATTGAACTCCCGTCACATGTGAATCCAGGTTCACAGAATTACAAGGCAAAGACATAATTCCAGTTGACCACAGAGCCTCCAGTATGTAAATTAGATTTGGCTAGTTCTGCACAACAGAGCTATCAAGTGAACTGGTGAAACATACCATAAGAAACCAGATACAACAGCCTGAAGTAAACTACAGTTAGTTTGTCAAACATTATAAATACAGTTATGTTGACTTAAAAAAAATTATCCTTGCCAGTTAGTCCAATTTGGGGAATTACTTAGGAATGCTAGCTCATGGCTCAGAAAGTTTTGCTATAGTTACAACATATGGAATATATTAAATGAATATTCCCAAATTCTTGTGGGATTCATTTTTTATTAAAGGTCATGACAGGTTTTTTATTTTCTCTTACAGTTTTTTGTCTGTTACTAGTTATATCACTGTACACCAAGTGCAGACTGGGGTCCTGGAGAACTCTAACCCCTCATCCTAACCCACAACCCATCAAACACCACATCTTTTCCCAGTTCAACATTCATAACCCCACCAAAAACACAATTACATTCTTTGTGTTGATTTCTTTATCTCACAACTGAAGTGAATGAGTATGCAGAAAGAAGTACTTGCTGCAAAGAAAACATCACCAATTAAGCATTCATTTATTTAAATTCTTATTGGAAAAATTCTCCTGGACGGCTATAGATATGCAAAGTAAACTCCTGTAGTATTAGCACAATTGTCATGGGTCAGACCCTACATTTATCTATATCCACCTAGCTCTGTTGAATTCTACAGAAATTACTCTCCCTGAAGAGAGATTCCTACAATTTTAAGATACAGTCAAGATCACCAGAATATTTTGGATTATCAAAGAGCCTTCTGGCACATTTAAAATAAGAACAGCGATATTAGCTTCATCACCATCACTGAACTTGATAGTGGGAAATTATATCTAGAAGCTGGAACTGTATCAAAAGAAATTCCTGTATGCTCTTAAACCACTGTTAGTTTTTGCCCCAGAGACAGGATATACTTCAGTGATGTGTGAAGTAATCTCTCTATGCACTTTGTGGTTAGGTTTACAATTATCTTTGTCATTCTTCAAGATAAAACAGTATTAGCCAAAGAAAAGGGTTTATATTAGAGTAGGGTTGCTTTTGCGTGTTTTGTTTCGGTTTGGCGATTCTTTTTAATTTATTTTATTTTATTTTACTTTATTTTACTTTATTTTATTTTACTTTATTTTTTGTCATTTTTGTCTCCACCAGAATCAAGCCTTCATACATAAAAAGCCTTCTGCAGAGTTAGCTTTTTTTGAATAAAATACTCCTCATTCTATTACCCATCAATGACATGTAGACTCAGGTTTTAACCGAGTGTCGCAGAAATTTCTGAGTAAGGTTTGACTAGAGTGTCCTCTCTACACTTGCAATCCCAGCATTACAGGAGTCATCCTGGTAATTATTCAAAAATGGCAAATTTCCTAGTGAAAAAGTGTTGCAATGACACAACTGATAGATCACATAGAAATAAGCTAGCATCAATACATGATCAGTTTTCCTTTTATTTGGTTACATGTATTGTAATAAGGTATCCTCATGAGCACTCTGTAGTCATATTGTTTTTGAAGAACATATGCTGAAGAAACATTACCCAATGAGTCCTTTAGTAAACAATTTATTTTGGTTTGGTTTATGTTTTTCAGGAAGAGGTCTAAGCAAAATCCTATCACCTAAATCTTTTCCACTGAAATATTATTCATACTAGGAATTCGGTACATTCAGGGACCAGCACATCTACAACTGGTAAAATGTTTTCATACAACCAACAACAACATGCATGACTGAACAAGTGTTTAATGTTGTTAAATTTTATAGTAAAGCAACAAATTGTACAGATTTGTTAAGAATTCCTTCATCATATAAGAGTTAAATGTTTGGTTAATCCATATGCACTTTAATTACTAAATTAGAGCATGAGCTCTAACTTTTAGTCAATCATTCTCTTTGGAGTACAGCTGCCTGAGGGATTTCATAGAGACACAATAAATGGAGGCTTTTTCTCAGGGAACCTGGTAGCCCTCAAAAATTTGAGTCCATATTTGATCTGGAAGGTCCACAAAACCAGCATCAAATGTGGAGCACTAAGTGCAGCTATGTCTTGGAGGCATGCTCCTGCTGATGAGCATGAAGTCAGAGTATATTTCCACAGTTATTCTGATGGCTATCATCTCCACTGAATTCATTAAATCGTAAGTTGTCCCTAGCACTACAACACACAATATTGTAACCAGCCATGATGCAACAGAGATGATATAATGCATCGTCTACCTAAGCAATATTTTTCCAGCTGCTACTAACAATGACTTAGGTAAAGTTATTCTCTCCTATGGACAGGAACAGAGGTAATCATAGATGAGTTAACACCTAAAAATACCACAGTCACCAGTAGACATAATTCAAAAATTCATAAAATGTTAAATATTTTTAATCCCTGAAGAACTCATGTCCTTTTTCCATATATCTTATTTGAAAAATATTTGGCTCATTGTGTTCATGACAGTTCTTGACATTTTCTTCACCCCTTTTAGCCTGGCTATATTGTAAATAATCTTGGCTGATAAGTATTAGAAAATGTCATTTTTACCAGGGTCACTGAATATGAAGAGATAGAGCTTAAAAAATTGCAGTCTTTTCATATTTTTTCTAACTGTGTGTATACATACATCAACACTGTTACATCTCAGTTTCAGAAGAAAATACAGTTCGGAATCCCACTGGAAAACTGCCTTTAGATGTATCCTCACAACTTATGTCTTTGATATAGATACTAGTGACAAAAACAAAAGTAATGATGTTATCTACAGCAGAGAGTGAATAAACATGAAAGACTAAAAGGTTAAGTGTAAATTATGAGGACCTATTGATGACTGTCTCCTATGCCATAGTCAAAGTCAGCATTAAAATGAGCAACTCCTTTCAGATACTCCTTTGTAATTAAAGAGGAGTTTCTAAAGCGAGTTTCTAAAATGGAAGAACAGAATCTGTCAATAAAAAGGCAAGTCTCTGAGAGGACTTTGAAAGGATATTGAGCTGTTCATAGGATAGGTTCAAATGTATACTTTTTTAATATAACTAAACCACATAACTCTGAGTTCACAAGCTGACAAGACACAGCAGATACAGAGTAGTCAGACAATTTAAAGCTGTTCTGTGGACACTGATGTGTGCAGGTGAAGGAATGATTTAAGAGGAGCTAGGACAGAACTAGCTAATGAATTTTCCAGCAAAACTCTAACTCTCTCTTTAACTCTCTTTAATTGCAAAATGGCTTTTTTTTTTTTTTGGTAACAAAGTTTGTCTGAGGTTTTCCAGAGATTTACTTCATCGTCTCCTTCTCTTAAAAAGAGTTCTGTCAATTTTCCATTCCCAGTGAGGGACTGGAAAGGGTAGAGCACTGGAGTGTCTTGGGAACAGGTCACTATCACAGGAGCGGAAATGACGGACAGCCTTTTCTGTCCATCCTGGCCCAGGACCATTACGCATCCTCTTCTTACCTTCTTACCTTCCCTCCCTTCATTTCTGCTGTCAAAACTGCAGCAAGGGCAATAAAGTGCTCCACACCAACTTCAGCCTCCCCCAGGAAAATAAGTATTTGAAAAACAAACAAACAAAACAGTACCAATTGCCTAACTGCCTCAAGAGGGAAAGAAAGGAAAATTAGGCTATTGGCTTTTGTTGTTGTTGTTGTTGTAAGATGTTCCTTAAAACACTTCAGAAATGGCACTTAGGGGTGTGGCATAAAACCTTATTAGACAAGGAAATGAATGCCATAATCCTTTGAACACCACTTCTTGGAGACAAAACATTTAAAATTAAAATGCATTTCCTTTATAACTACTTCTTACCTGGCCTCACATACCAACAACTAGTGAGAAATTAAAGATTTATGTCTTTGGTTTTTGTTAATTAAAGCACAAAATAGAAGATTTCCATCTTTATTGATGACTTGAAAGAGAGTTCAGCCTAAATTGGAATTATCTAAGGACTGCAGGATTTGTCCCACTATGTTACCTGTAGTTACTCTTACGCTACATAAATAACATTATCCCTGAAGTAAATGAGATGTCAGCCTTTAGCTTGTTTCAACAGCCTATTCAGCCTACTGAAAACTCTGGGAATCTCCAGATTTTTAAACTATTTTAAAGTGGGTTTTGGCTGTTGGCCAAAGAGAAGAAGACTTAAGAAGAGGAGAGGGGTTCCTGGGGATTGTCAGATGACAGGTGTGCTTAAAATTTCTCCACTTTGCTGTAGCAACAGACACTTCCTCTCTCCCCTCCCCCCTCCCCCTTTTTTAACCTTATAATTATATCAAGCCTAGCATAAGAAAGGGGGAAAAAAAGAAGAAAGGGGGGAAAAAAAGAAGAAAGGGGGGAAAAAAAGAAGAAAAATGTAGTTCATTATAGGAATCTATTTGTTTTATCATAACTATTGTGCCTACGTAAGTGATGTAAGTGTTTGAGTATTTATCTTAAGGGGAAAGAAAAGCTTTATGGCTAGCTAAATACATTCTTAATGCAGGTTAAAGTACCTTCTGTCATGTTTTTAAGGTTTAACTTTAATGTGCAGCATTATTACTTTTTGTAAGAGAAATTAAATGTAATGTAGTGGAATGTAATGGCACATGATGTATCTAATCAAAGCTTAAGAGAGAGAATAATGCTTCATGGGTAAGAGATGCCACTCAAATTACAGTGTTTTGTATTCCTTTAAATGAATAGATGTTAAGATAATCACCATTTCATGCCTGATATTTTAGTAGTATTGTATTAACACTCACACATATGCAACTCACAGCTTTCGTTTTGTGGTTTTCTGGTGTTTTGTGTGTGTGTGTGTGTGTGTGTGTGTTCCAAGCTTTTGTTTGTTTGTTTGTTTGTTGTTTGTTTTGTAATGCTCTGAACTATGGAGAGAAAAAGTGAAAAAAAAACTGTGATTTTTAATGCTTACATTGGAAAATTTCTCTTCTATTTTTATTATTGAATCTATATAACTTTCTTCAACATAGCAGCTTCTAGATGCTGTATATTGCTTCCCCCTCAGTGACAACACGGAGATCCACTGAATGTCAATATTTTCAGTGATTTCACTGGAAACATCAGACTGATTGGGATCCTCTAGGCCGTCAACCCCATCTGCTAAGACAAAAAACTGAAACCAAGACACAGGCATTACAATAATGTTACCAAAAAAATTGTTACGTTAAATCATTACATAAGTTTTGGGTTTGCCACTCCTACCATTCCGATCAGAATGAAGTATTGAAGTTCCAGAACCTCATTTCTCAAAACAGAACAGAAAGTACCTACTAATTTCCACTCTAATAAATTTATGGTTGGTTTATACTTATTTATTCTTATGCCAACATTGCTCTTTTTTCTTACTGTATTTTACTGCAGTTTTTCTATCTCCGGAAATGATACCCCCCTTCTGCTCCTATCCCCCCCACCCCAGCTTCAGGGATAAAAAGGGTGATTGTGCAGTAAATTCTAGAGTTGAGCAGCAGAAGACTCATCCACTACTGAGACATCCATCTTTGTTTGGGATGGTGGAATGACAGTTTCAATTAAAAAGCTTGGTTGTAAACAAAATACAGATAAGTCCTTGTCTAAAAAAACCTCACATTTTACACTGACTATAATCCTTAAAATTTGCTAGATTCATATACTCATCTAAACTTGTTTCGTATTTGCGGTCTTTGTTTTGTTTTGTGTGCACTTTGTGTTGTGTTTTTTTTGTGTGTGTGTGTGTTTTTCTTTTTTGTTTTGTTTTTAAGCCAAACTTCTGTAACAGTTTATTAACCTTCAGATAATTTCTTTTTTAATAACATTTACCTATTTATCCATAGTTATTTTTATCCACACCTGCACTTACCCTCCACAAATTTAATTCCTTTCAGTTTGTCTACACAACTGTAAAACAAAGATGCAACTAAAATCTGGACTATGAATGTCTATGAGAGAAGAAGACAGACAGTTCTTGGGAAAAAAAAAAAAAATAGTGCTCCCCTTGCTCCCTTACTTCCCTTCAAGAGACCAGCACTTCCACTTCTTGTTCTATGTACCAGTTCTGCAGCGTCTGTGCAGTTCTTGTTCTAACAGCTACTCAGCATGGCTTATCCAGTGAACTAGGACTATTTCTATGCTTTTGACTTTCAGAGGAAATTTCTAGCTATCAGTAAGTAAAGATGAATAAAGAAGAAAGTGAGAAAGATCTTTCAAATACACCACAAAGCTAACAGAAGGAAAATCCCCAACCATTCCCATCTTCAGATGAGGTGTGGTTTAAGGAAGAAAAAAAAAAAGGAAAGGAAAAAAACTATAATCAAATTCAGAGTAGTTCTCATCAGCTAAAAATAGTTTAATAATAGAAAGATCTAAGGCCTGCATGTTCAGAAAAGCAGGAGACACAATATTCTAAATCAAAGACTGATTCCTTGGAGCACATATTTAAGTATTACCTTTAAACAGACTAAAAAGTAAGTTTCTTATTCCACCCCATTAAGAGATCCTCCTATTGGGCTGCCATCCAATTGCAATTGATACCCCTTAAAGTTCAATGACTTGACCTTCCTGACACAAAACTCTTTCTAGCAATTCTGTCTTGCTTAAGAAGCAGACAGATGAAAGAAACGGGGAGAAAAAAAAAACTAAAAAAAAGAGGTGGGAGGGAACTATGCACTAAGCATCAAATGTCACTTTATGGAATCTGGGGAAAGAGTGAAAAGTTTCCACCTCTTTCTCAAGTCTGCATTGCAGCTGGAATGAACAGGACCCACCACTTTCTTAGCATAGTTTGGGAGCTGATTGCTAATACTACCTGGAAGGTAGTTCTCAATCTACTTATGTGTACTTTACTTTAAAAAAAAAAAATTAAATTATGACTTCATTTTACAATCCAGAGTTGTGCATATATTTGTGGCTTTAAACAGCCTCTGTAACTTCTCTCTGAACACCTGTGAAGATCATTCAATCCATTCAGAACCCTCCAGTAATACTTAAAGGGACATGGAAACACATATTAAAATTTCAGAAAACAGAGAAACAAACAAAAGAAAAATAAAACTAAAGACTCATATACTGGCAATACCCCACAAACTGGAGCACCAGAAGTTGTTTTTCCCACTGTTTCGGATAATTATAAAACTATGCAATTCAAAGATTCTTATGCTTTCCTAAGAGACTACCTATCTCAATACTCCTCTCACAAGTGGATGTCTGCATGCACAAGCCTCTCATCTATTTTATCCCTCTCGTAAGTACAATCCAATAACTACCTAGTAACAGGCTACTGTTTGTCACCACACAGTCCAAACAAACAGCAAATAAAATTCAATAAATAGAATGAACCTTTTTACTGCTATACATATATTTGGCTACAAACAGCTTTTCCTCCTTATCCTAGTCACTTGGCTTCACCTTTCATAGGTGTAGGACTTTCCAATGTAAAAATCACTAGCAATTACATTTACATATTAGTATTTCCTACATATATATTTCAAAATGTCCAAATTCCATAAGTGCATCTATAAAGCAGACAAATAATATTGTCAGTTTTATTAAAAGGCAATGTGACATGTAAAACCAATTTATTCAATCCTTCATCAAGCCAAAATCGTAGGGAAGACAATGAGTGTTCAGTGCATCTTGTCACAACACGACTTGTCACAAAATACTAAGTATATCCACAACTGCTTACAAAGTCAGTGACAGCTGCATGATTCTATTTTGATTACTAACCTTTCCTCCAAAGAAGCCAAAAACAGTAGAAGGCCAGCACACATGCAGAAGCATGCATTTTACCTTACTGCCCTGAGTTGCACTGTACAGTTCCAAGTCCTTAAATCCCCTGGCAGGCCATTTGTATGGCAGAAAGCATGAATTTAACCCCGTAAGGTTTCTTACTTACTGTAGAGCTGCTGTTTTGAGCAATATTTAGGACACTGCGACAAGATGGATGTTCTACAATATTTGCAATGGGAAATGAATCTTATAGTCACTCTTAAATGACTGCAAGAAATACCTCTTGGGTTTTAAAATAAGAGGAAAAAAAGCATGTAACATGTCTCAGATGTAACATGTCTCTGTATAAACTTGCTATTTTTCCAGCATTCCTTATTATGAAATACAAAATTATTTTGATGAAAGGGCATAAGTTGTCCCTAACAAAGGTGAAAATCACAGAGGCATATTATTATTTACACAGCACGTACTACTAATTATGATTAGTAATTATGATTTTATTTGTATATATTTTTCGCTCTTGTAAATATTCAACAAATAAATTGCAGAAAAAAAAATCAAATAATATATTCCTTGAAATATCTGTGGAAATAGATTACAATATTTGCTATTTATGTTACATGGTTTTTCACCTAATTCACACATCATTTACTTCCCTTCCCTGATCATTTAAACATATAAAACCCCACAGGAAAACAGTCATTAAGGCAATAAAAAAAAAAAAAAAGTAATTTCTAACAAAATCCATGACCTTTTATAGATCCACACACAATGCCTAAATTTTGAAATACATAAATTAACAGATTCTCACTTGGACCTTTTTCCTGACAATATTTCTAAACTATTTCTTTGCTGTTGTGCTGTCTCAGCAAACAGTAACAGATTGGTAATTCTCTGGTCCCTCACTCCCTATTGTTTCTTTAACTTTTGACATGAGAATAGCCATCTGATAAAATGCGTTTAGAGAGCATCTCTTTTCAGAGATTAGAGAAAAGAATTATAACTGAATATATCACAGAAGAAAGATTTAAATTCTCACCATGCATCTGCTACAAGTGTAAAAAAGTATGACTGTTTTGTTAAAATACCATCAACATCATACACAGCAAAAATGTTTACTGTATATGGCAATCTGGTAAATCGAGCTTGCTCTCTTTTGCTCTGTCACATAAATTAAAAGTTCTTAATCTATTTTACACAGGCAGTCAGTTCAAGATAGGGTGGAATCCATCCCCATTTTAGGAAGCAACAACAAGCTGCAGCAGGGAAAGGGCATAATGAAGAATGGTAGGATAAAAAATGCGTACCTACAAGCTGCTGGAGAGATCTGCATCTTCCAGGAACTAGTAAACACCATGAGTTTCTTTCCAAAGCTGTTTCCTTCAAACACTACAAATTTGATGCAAGACAACCTTCAGAAACAGTTAAAAGGGAATTCAGGTTTCCGGGAAAGGGAAAGCCAGACAAGAACCATCTTTCTTTTAGGTTCAGTAAGGGTTGTTGATACCTGCACTAAGAACCCAAGCTGCTTTGCAGTGACAGCCCTACACGTTAAATAGATTAAAAATTAAACTGAGGTATTTCTTCTCCCAGAAACATCTTGTTTCTACCAGTCCAAAGACAGCAGCAACAAGCATGAAATGTGAATGCAATTTCCCTTGGGACTACATTTTATTACAAAAGACAGAGGCTAGATTCTCGACAGCTAACTAGGATCTCAAGACTTCAGATCTGCTTAGATGGTTTCAGATCTCGTTAGATGATACATTGCAGATGTAGAAAAGAATCTCCCATTCATTTTGTCACCTAATTCACAACAGAGCACAATTCCACCTCGTATTTGCAAGACTATCAAATGAATTCTTAAAGCAAAAAAAAAATCAAGAACCTGTTCACCATAAAACAAAACCAATGTAGTTCTTGGGAACCAAACAGTCACACATAGCCAACTACAATACGAGAGGTGACGGCTTGACTGCACTGAAATCAATAAGGTTCCCACTTAAGACAACATTTCAACTTACAGGAGACACCCATAGTTCTTGCCTGTTCACAGCAGACATAATTTGGTTAATGTAACAGAAGCCAGGGTGTAGCTAGGTTATCATCTGAAACAGGTTTAACACAGAGCCTATAATCAGCAGGATTGTTGGGAAAACAAATAGCCTTGAAGGGATAATCGTTATTTGGAAGTCAAGTTATGTAAAACATATTTCCCCCTGTGTTATTGCTTCAAGTTGTTTGATTGCACCTAGTATATGTAAAGAGTGGAAATTATAGAATCTTCACCCTGAGTGGTTTAGACTCTGTTGTTGTAATAGCTACTGGAGTTTTAAAGGGTTTTCTTGCCTTTTTCTTTTGGTCTTTTTTTTTTTTCATGCAGGTAAAAGCTGATAGGAGTAAAGTAATGAGACAGTATAAAGAAATTCATAGCCAAGGAAACTCTGCCAATTTTCTAAAACAGATGCCAATGCTTTTGGCACCTTCTTGTAGTTGACTAAAAACTGAGTCCAAATTTATCATCAAAGAGCTAGCCAGGCATGTAGATAGCACACGTATCTCCCTCAAAGGAAAAGCTTACAAACTTAGGCAACTTCACAGTATCACTTTCTCTTAAAACACAGATCAAATAACCCTCCTTCTTCCCTCCCAGAACAGACAACACTGTATCTGTTACAGTATATGAACAATTGTATTTCTTTTTCCTCTTCTATTATTATCCATGTATATTATACAAATAAAACAGGATGCATTAGAAGCAAGCGTAAGAAATCCACATGTATCGGTGCCTAGCTAATATTTATCCCCAATATTCCAAATACACAAAATGAATTAGCAGAGGGGAGCACTAATAAAGCAGAAAAGTATCCCTTTTTTCAGTTGTCTGCAAGAATGCCAAGGTCTGGCTCTATGTCCTCCTTCAAGTACAGCACTTCAGCATGTGTTACTTCAAGCAATTACTAGAATCGTACAATGTAACTACAACAGCACTACTCCCAGCTAGCCACAGTCTTCAAGGTACAAGCGCACTGCTGGACCAAACCCATTTTCCTATATGCCTAAGTTTTATTTATAAATAATATTCCTACTAGTGCTTGAAACAGGATGAAGAATGGAAAGCATGAATTATTGTGTAAAAGGCCAACAGTCATTATATTTTGCACTTCTAGCTCATTCTCCCTTCTGTTTTCCTTCATTCTGAGTGTCAACCATCAGCATGGAAAAAGCAGAAAGGCCTGCGCCTTCCAATCTGAACATGGTACACCTGCTATATACAAGGCAGACTGACAAGGTATTCTTCGAAAAAGAATTGAAACATGGTAGATATTTCTTAGAAGCAGCGTTTTCTTGTAAGTATAAATTTTCCTGTATATGTAGAATGTAGGAAATTAATAGTTAGAGTTCTAATTTTTTATTTTCCTGACTTGAGAGAGTGAATTTGCCTCAGTTATGCTAAGATTTCATTCAACATCTTTGTATTGCATAATCATAATAGGTATCATAGTCATAATATCATAATATACATAAGCATAGTATGATAAAATACATTTAAAAGGCAAATATAATGTATAATGATAACGTTGCATTAGCATGCCCTTTGAACAGGCAACACAGTACACACAGTAATGCAGATTCTCAGCTGGGGCAGATTATTTTAACCTTTAAATCAAAACTAAGAAGTGAACTATACTGAGAAATGTTAAAAAAAGAAAAAAAAAAAAAGAGGCTATGTTTGGGGCATCTTGTTTTAGTTTTACTTTACTATAAACATACCTACTTGAGAATAAGAGGACAAACATTTTTGCAGCCTGATGTGTGCAAATTATACATACAGACATGGGATGCAGAGTGCATACGTTTGTGTATAGATCATACACACAGTGACTTTCCAAAGATCTGCGTGCTGTCTTATGTAGGAGTATATTTTATAGACATATAAAATATTATTCATTTTTCATTATACTCGTCACTCTAGGAAAGCAGATTGCTGCCCAAATCAGTCAATTTTCACACTCATTTTTACAAGGTAGAGATTATACTTTAACCAGATAAAATAATAGCAATCTAACTAGAACAGGCAAAAAAATGCATTTTGTCAGTTTTGCTCAAATGTTATTAACTCAGGAGTCTAAAGTCATGCTTCATGTCTTTTTAAAAAAATAGTTTTCCCCTAAATTTATAT
This sequence comes from Anser cygnoides, assembly GCF_040182565.1. NCBI lineage: Eukaryota > Metazoa > Chordata > Aves > Anseriformes > Anatidae > Anser > Anser cygnoides. The sequence continues at coordinate 71,913,527 of NC_089874.1, forward strand.
TTCTATAGTCTCTTTGTCTTGCCTAGGATCACTTTTTAATTTCCCCTAATTTTTAGATAGACACACATACACTCCAACAGTGCCTTAACCCAAGATAGCTACTTTAATAAGTTACACATTCTCAATATAATTCTTAATGCATCACACATGCAATAGTCTCCTAGGACTATGTTCTGTCCTCCACTATGCAGACAGCTTATTATTCAAAATATGCAATGAATCATTAATGATACACACTAGCAGAGGGGAGATCAGAATTAAGCCCTTTGTCAGTGTGTAATATTTGCTCTCAAACTTCATCTATCAGGAGCAATGGTACTTTGCTTACCATTGCCAGAAAATAAATTGGAAAAAAGAAAATGTATATGGTCTATGCATTTTTTTTCTGTGGCCTCTACACCATGTATTTGGGAGTGATACTATACTGAGTGATCATTTATTTTGGCTTGTATATAGATTTAGAACTAGAGTTATACATGATGCTCAATGCACACATTTAGGAAATAGGTAAGGGAAGGACCTGTAGTTTGCAAATTACTCTACTTCTAAAATAACTTGCTACCTGCTTGAAAAACATTTTGAAAAAATTTTAATTCACAGTTGTTAGTTCAGAGCCCATGTGACAAAATTAGTTGGAAAAAAAGTGGTTTTTTAAAGAAAAAAAATAAAGTAAAAAAAAGAAAAGAAAAATGGCCTCAAAAATACCCATTAATCTTCTTCCCCATGCAGATATTTTTGTCAATTACTAATCATGTACTATGGCACCCAAAGACCTTTCTTAGTCTCCTTACTTTTGGGCTAGACTCCAAATGACACCACAGTAGCACTATATCTATACAACTCTCCCCATGTTGTATTTCAATTACCTGCATTAAAAGCCTACAATTCTAGAGATGCCCTTCCTGCAATCCCTCCAAAAGCTGCTTATGAAAGAAAGCATAAATGCTGAGAGTACTCTGCTACTGTAACATGCACCTAGAAATTCCAAGTCCTGAATTCTAAGAGTTAAGGGTCTTCACCACCTGTGCTGATATGTCTAACACTAACTGCATCAGACTTACTGAACATGCTGTATAACTGGTCTGCATTGGATCTGCACATTTCCATCAACTAGGTGTGCAATTAGTGTTCTCTGTGTATGGTGTAGGTATGGTGCAAGTATGGTGTTTGTGGTCTTTCAGTGACTTAAGAAAGCTCCAGGAAAGAGCATAAAGTTTACACCCATACATCCTGCAACTGAAGCAAACTTGGATAACTTTCAAATCTGGACCCCAGCAATGAAATATATTTATGTATAAGATATTTTTATATATGTTGAGACAGAAAGGATGAATGATCCAGATGTTTGCACCCCTCTTTGAAGGTGACTGCAAGCAGTTCCCAATATCCACACCTCTCCCAATGCACGTTACTTTTGAAAGCTGAAGAAAGAAACCTGCTGCAATGCTCTACAAAACAGTATTGAAATGTGAAAAGGGTAAATAATACATTATGTGATAGAAAAACAAGGCCTCCTACTGCCCAGAAGTGGGGCTAGGGGAAAGGAGAGAGGAAAAATTTTTAAAGGATAGATACTGTAGTCAGAGCCAGAAGGATTCTTTAGGAGGAGAACAACACACTTTGTTAGTACATTTATTATAAGGAGTGAGTTCTTGCTAGCTGAGATACAGTGTCTTAAAGAATAGCATGAACTCCATCAGCGCTGGGTAAATCTCCTGCCTCGGCCCAGGGCCAACACGCTGCACACCTCACTTGTTCTGCAACAGATGATGGAATTGAGCTAATGGAGAAGCCTGTGGGATCCACCACCTCCCAGGAACAGCTTTCTGGTAATAAACAACTTGATGGACTGCTGGACAAATCCTGATTCATGCTGTCTTCGTGCACAGATACTACACTGATGACAGATCAACAGATTTTATGCAGGGAAATACTTTGGATCTAAACTCCTGAGTCCTCCTGGTGAGCTCTTCCTCAGCTTACTCATCTACTACCAAACATGAGACAGCTGACAGGTTTTTAAATGACGAACTCCTATGGGTCACATTACTTAATTATACAGTATATCCAGGGATATGCACATGGGTCTTTTATGGTAAATGATACGACTGTCTTAAAAACTCATTAATATGTCATTAACCAAGCAGACATTTACTAATTAAACAATTAGCCCCTCTCTTCTATTCCTTTTGTTCCACTCAGAGATGCTCGTTTACTACAATCCCCACTCAGATTTTTTTTCTTTTAATTTCTTTTTCAAGAAAAACATGCAAAAATATGCATCTATAAGGTATTTATTTTTCTTTTGGCTCAGTTTAGTCAAATGGGAAACCAAAACAAAGTCTAGATTCCCAGCTGGTGAAAATCAACTTTATCTCATGGAAGTCAAAGGAGTTATGGTGATTTACCCCACCTGAGGATTTTGCTCCAGGCTGCCCAAATACAAGTAATGTATTGAGTTCAAATGCATGTCTACTGTCAATATGTGGGCTTTGCCTGTCCAAACCAATAGTGATTTCTATAAGCTTACAGAAATGCAGTCAACATCCATCCTGAGCTGCATAATTATTAAATGCAAACAAAACCTCCAACACCAATAAAGCAAGTATAAATATGCAAGGATCAAGGCCTGGAAGCAGATCATTCTGAATCACCATATGAAGTTAAACACCAAAGGAGCACGTTGTATTCCTGCCTTCGAAACTCAAAGGATTTTTAATAATTTTACTTGAGCTGTTTTCTGCTGATAACTGTAGCTTGATCATGTTTGATGTGTTTTAACTGTGTTAAAGTCTGATACAAAGAAGGATTATCAAATATCTCAAAATGAAATGTAGTGAATTTCTTTTTGTAGAGAAAATCCCCACTTCTCTGTTATGATCAAAAGGTAAACAAAATTGTATTTCTACACAAAGAGCCATCATTATTACTGTATATACAGTAGTTCTAGTAATATATAAATATCTCATATATATAGGCTGAAAGAGAAAAAGCAAAAAGGGATGATTTGTTCACTTTTTACATTACAAGTGTTCCAATTCCTGTAGTTTTATTTACTCTTTTTTGCTGGGAAACCGTCTTTAAGAAGACTGTTTTAAATTACCCCTCCAGATACTGATATGTTATGGAGTCTATCCATGTTGTATTAACTTACCTATTACATCAAAGCCTTTTAGGCCTTGCAAGGGCACAATATTGAGGATATGGTTATACCCTAAAATGCCCTGACTCCCACCTCAAACACCGAGTGGGAACGAAGGTAAAGGTGCTGCGGAAACAGCATAGAGCCAGTGGAGCCAGCCCTGTACTAGGATTATTCCTTTGTAGAATTATGCCTCACCTCTGATCCTTTGTGCATTATCTTCACTCAGAGAATCACACAAAACAACAAAAATCAAGTCTTAGGCAACTCAGGACTCAGCAGCCTACGTGCAACAGAACTATATATACCAGGAGTGGATAAAATCCTTCCCATGGCTTTTCACCTTCCATCTCAGGTGGGAAATCTGTGGCACCTGGAGGATGGTGTGGTCCACTAGTACAAGTTACTTGGGATGATGAAGTAACTGCAACATAGTTAAGAATAGCTTACACCTCGGCATTCACCAGGACCAAACAAGTTATTAGAAAAATACCAAACAGCTTTACTGCCACGGAAGATCTGGCCCAGAATGCATGAGTTAGTATGTGAAAAGGATAAATGAATACAGCATTTAAGACAAAACAAAATTTGTGAAAATTTTTGCTTGGGAGAAGGGCTCTGTGTGGAGCCACAAGATAGAAGTCTTCTGTATTCTCTGAGGACAAATATAGCATGGGTAACAACAGCTAAGCTTCTCCCACATTGTGTCACTGGAGTGCCTCTCTTCGAACTGAAAGGACAACAGATCTGGAAAAGTCAGGTCCTGTCCTCCTTGGCTGGAGGTCCTGATTCCTGCCAATTCACATATTTGGAGCCAGCAGCCCTTTGAAGAGCAAAGGTGACTCTGTTCTTGCTGACAATTTTGTGTTCTTCGAGCGATCAATTCAGTTACAAGCAACAGAAACTGCCATCACGCATTCGCGGTCACTGACTAGGGGTTCACTCAGGCTATCAGAAGCACCAAACATCCAGTGGAACTGTAGCATGTTTTCATTCCCGTGCACAAATATATATACTAAAATGTTCTATTGTTTAACTACAAAGCAGTCAGCACTACATAAAGTCTGTGGTACATTAGTTTTCTCTCCTAAGCACTATCTACATAGCAGTATGTGACAACAGCCCTTTTGCAGCAACCACGGAATACACAAATATACAGCCCAAATGAAAACTGACTTCTAAGGACATAGCCCCTGACTTTCAGAGTATATGGCTTTTTTTCCCCACAATATTTCTTCCCAAGGTTTTACAAATTTAGAAAACAGAGTCAGTGTAAGAACAGAAGCACACTTCCACTCTGAATGAGATGCAAACCACAAGTCATCCTCATAGATTTTCCAGAGGCCTTGAGATTAAAAACATACAAACTGACTTCTAGTGACTAGCAGAACAAAGACAAAGTTCTACATGCAAACAACACCAGTCACCATTTGTGCATCATACTGCACAAGCCAGCCTAATTCTACAGTCAGGTAGTACTGAAGTGCCATGACAAAAACCCATACTTCAGGTCATCTTTCATTGCTGCCACATAGGCAAGAACACACAGGCAAGGAAGCTGCAACTCCACTCGTTAATACCTGATGTATAGAAGGACAAATTTCCAGAACTGGAAACATAGAAAAGTGAAGTGATATTTGCGTGAGAAAGATTTTCATAAAGGAAAGATCAATCCCCTCTCCACTGACTGAAGAGAAAATTAATTACTGCAGTTGGCAGAGGATAAATGATTCCAATTTACAGAGTTGTGTAATTATAGCAGCTGCAGAGTCGAAGACTGGATGCTAACTTTGAACCTTCACCCCAACATGACATTTCTGCTTGCGTTTAGTTCTGCCACTTGTGAACATGTTGAAAGTTCTCTTACTGTGTCTTCATAATTATATGTTGGTTCAAAAATAATCATTGGCTCCATTGCATAGATGAAACCTTATCATCTGGTTAGCAAAAAGTATGTTGTATCGTCTTTGAAGTGTTGAAATCCCCATAGTGGAAAATTTATTAGGGGAAAATGATGTTATGGCAACACAATTAATTCTGCCACAACATGTAGAATTAACTACACTGTTAAGAATTAAGGATTCAAAGAAGAGTTCAAAGGAAGAAAAATGCTGTATGTCAAATCATGAAGTATAACCTTTGCATAAGGTCTAACAACACCATATTGTAGAGAGCCATCTAAGTAAGACGACGAAGTGAAAAAAAGGAAAAGAAATGGTTAAGGAAAAAGGGAAACATCCTTACGTGTTTTGGTTTTTTTTTGCTGTTGTTGTTGTTGTTGTTTTTGTTTTTCTCATGGGGGGTTGTCAGTTATGCTTGTATAGAAAATTCTGTTCTCCTTCTGAAGCCAAGAGGAGAGTTTTTAATCTCATCTTTAACTTTAATCCTTTAAAATATGTAAGAGATTTAGATGTGAATGGGGTAAATTTGGCAGAAGATCCTAGCTATGGAACTAAGGTAGTTTCTTTCAACTACTGATTGCCAAGGGAGTTCAAAGCCTGCTACCTAAACTATCTATCAATTCCAGCTACAAGCTGCAATCTACTGATTTTTTATATTTCTTTCTATTGATCAAAAATATTTAGAAAAGTCACCAGCTACAAATGAGTGAGACAATATGATTATTAACATACAGGGATGAGGGCTCTTGAGTGGCTGTTGCTTTTTCCAGAACAAATGAAGAATGAAAGATATTTTCTCAAGCAATATACACAATAGTATCTGTGGTGACTCTGTAGTTATTTTATGCACCAACAAGAAAGGAGGTAGGCCACAAGAACAGTCTCACAAAGTCTTCGAAAACTGGCAACTGAATCAAACTCTCATCTTTTAATACAGGGAGATTATTTTGACTTTAACATGCTATTTTATGCCATCATATAGGTCATATGAGCCTCAAATACAGAGGCAATGTATTTATATTCTATTACTAAAATGGAGGTATAGTAACCACAGTATGTTTTTTTCCCCTCAATGTTTTCTGTCCATTGAAAGTACCAATAAAGCCATGCACTGAAAATGCTGATTTACCATACTCTTTTATCAGGCTATTGTGGCTGAACTGAGGTCAAATCCCATAGTATCCCCTGAGACCGCATTTTTTGTTCCTGTAGACACAATAATGGGATTTTTTTAAAAAAAAAAAAAGCTTCCTCCCTTTTTTTTTTCCCCAGAAGTTTACAATGAAGACTGTAAACTAATGAAAAGATTTATGTAGAAATGTGGCACAAAATGACAATGTGCCTTGAGTACGGTTACACAGAAACTTTTGGAAAAGCTTAACATTAAGTCAACTATCTGAGATCTGCCTCTTTTAGTCATCATCATCCCCTGATTTTAAGTACTCTGGTACAAATCTACTAGCTGAACTCAACTAGCAGGTCTCTATTTACACCACCCTTATTTATTAGGCAAATTAGCACTATTTTCAATGTCATTGCATTAAAGAGCCTAGAAGACAGATGGAGAGTTTTTAAAAATGACTGAGTCATCAAGGTCTGGCCCTATGCAACTACAGTCCAAAAGATAAAGCTATTACAAAAGGAGATAGGCTTAGCCTCTTTTACCCTTTGATCAATTCAACATGTGCCAAACCCATGTCATAAGAATGAAAAATTTAATCCAGAATGAAATGACCATGTCATAAGAACAAAAAACTAATCCAAGAGGGCCCACATCTGTCCTTAGTCACATCCAACCAAGACAAACTGTACAGCCGTTGAACTCGATGCATTTTGTCAGTGCTAATAAGGTTAGAATTTAACTTCCTCTCTGAATTAACATGCAGTATTATCATAATTAAAAATCAAAATGGAAGAAAAACAATGCTGTGGTACTTAATGCATATATAATCACCTGTAAAATGCCATAAAACAGACAGCTGTTTTTATTTGGGCTAACCTACATAAGGTCCCATTGTATAGATGAAATCATCATTATACTCAAAATAGTTATTGCAAAACTTCTTAAAAAACATCACAGGCAAGACCACAAACACTGATCCTGTGTATAAGATGTGCTTTATAAAACTTTCTGAAAATCTGGAGCAAGTATTTGATATATTTACAGAAGTTAAACACTTTTATTATAGGTTAAGCTTATATAACTATATCCAAGTCAGGATATAGGAATCTGAATTCATTAAAAACTCCTAGAGAATTCAGTAAGAGTTTTGCTTGAGTAAGGTGTGCAAAACCTCTCAGAGTGATGCAGGGCTGGTTCTATCACTGTTCTGTCGGGAGTATATCTAAATCCATGCAAAGTCACTCCACTCAGCTCTGGAACACCCCTCTTAAAAATAGTTTTTAACTTTGAGCAAACATGAAAACAGAGAACATTTAAACAAAGCACTTTTTACTTTGCTTATAATTTTCTACTAGCCCTGTTATTATTTAAGGCTTTTTTCCAAGTGCACATTCCCACCACTGGCAGCCTTCTGTAGCTGGATTTTGCTCACCTTCATAACACTATGACGTGTTGCCATGGAAATTACTGCTATGTCACAAATGGAAATTTATGTCATTGTGGAAGGAAACAACATTCTAGCAACATTCATAGGAAAGCACAAATATCTAAAACTGGAAATTGGCACAAAATAAAGCAGCTTTCTGTGACAACTGTGTTAATGTTGAATCTGGAAATAGAAAGAGGCTTAAGTACACTTGTGATTTTAAGCTTTTGAAAAGTCGTTGTGTGTATGAAGAATATGTTAGGTGCACAGAAGCTTTCTGGTTAGAAGCCTACCACCTCCTACTGTAATTTTGTCAGAAAAGAAAAATAAACCTATATTATCTTAGCTGAATTAAGAATTTAAATAGATCGGGGCCCCAGTACATTACTGAATCATGTTCCTTTGACTTATATAGAGTAGGGAGACAGTCAAAGCAACCATGCTAGAAGTTTGAGAACCTAAATTAGAATCTTGTTCTGATCTTCCACAAAGAGAAATGTGCTTTTTAATCATTTTACTTCCTCTGTAGGCATTTTTGCATATGCTATCTATGAATGCTATTGGAATCTGTTGTGGTCATATCTATAACGGTGTTGTGGTTTAACCCGGCTGGCAGCTAAACACCACACAGCTGTTCGCTCACCCTCCCCCCTCCCTCTCTGGGATGGGGGAGAGAAACGGGAAAGTTAAGCCTGTGAGTTGAGATAAAGACAGTTTATTAAGACAGGAAAATAATAACAACAATAATAATAATAATAGTATTACTAATAATAATGTGTATGAAACAAGTGATGCACAATGCAATTGCTCACCACCCGCTGACCGATGCTCAGCCTATCCCCGAGCAGCCGGCCCCCCACCCTGGCTAGCCACCCCTATATATTGTTTAGCATGACGTCAGATGGTATGGAATACCCCTTTGGCCAGTTTGGGTCAGCTGTCCTGGGCCTGTCCCCTCCCAGCTCCTGCTGCACCCCTAACCTGCTCACTGGCAGGACAGAGCGAGAAGCTGAAAAGTCCTTGGCTTGGTGTAAGCACTGCTCTGCAACAATTAAAACATCAGCATGTTATCAGCACTCCTCCTATCCTAAATGCAAAACATAGCACCCTACCAGCTACTAGGAGGAAAATTAACTCTGTCCTAACTGAAACCAGGACAAATGGCAAAAAAAATTGTTTTGACTTTTGATATACTCTGTAGTTTAATCCTCTATACCAACAAGACAATCATCTGCGTGATCTCTTAAATCTCACTTGATGTGACAATTTCACTTGTGTTATTCTGTATACATTTCTTCTCTCCAATTTTCCATTTCTGCCTAGGATAGAGACTTTAAAAGTATAGTTATATGTTTTATTACTTTTCTTCACATCATCTTCTGGATTTTTACAATAAAGCGCTCATGAAACCTAGACAGAAAATTAGAACTGCATCACATCAGGTGGACAAAAAAAATCTATAAATGTTTTTCAATAACATTCAACTCATATTGTTTTCCTGCAGGGATGCTTTTTAGTTGAAAGAAGCAAAGTCTTGTAAACAAGCATGTGCACGAGAGAATAAAAACTGTAAGAGAATCCGAACCTACCAACAAGTGCTAGAGTTCAGAACTTCCTGAAGCCATCACTCTGGAGGAGGAACATGGAGGTGTGGATTTTCCTGCAGATCCTTGATATGCAAATAGAGAGGCTCCTTAATTCATCTTTCACCCAGAATGAGAAGTGGATATAGTTAACACATGATAAGGATGTGCCATCTCTGTGAAACTGGAAAATATCATTACACTTGCCCTTCCCTCCACCCCCAGTCCCATTATCATGAAACACGACCTCAAGACATAATTGGTAATACATTTCATTGAGGGAAATTTATTTCTCCTCACTTGTTTTCTTAACCTTCCTTGTTTTTCCAATATAAAACAAGGGAATAATGGAAAAAAGACAGAAAGAAATACAGTTAGAAAGTTGGAAAGATGCAGACTATGAAGACAAAAATTATTCTATTACAAACCTCAAAATAGCAAACAATCTTATAAACAAATCTTTTGATTTTGTTTCATTGTTTTTGCTTTTACTATCGTTATTTTCTCAGTTAGAATAATTCAACTAACCAAGATTTGATTCACACAAATATTTTCAGAAAGCTTAAGAGTAGCAAAGGCTTGCCCAGATAAATATTCATGAAGGCATTTTCATCAGATACGGTCTCACAGCTGAAAAGAGCCTAATTTTTTCTAATGTTATTAACACACTGGAGTTCATATCCAGTTGTTCACTAGGTATGAATAACTCTATTCCTTAAAGTTTGCTAAGATTAAAAAAAATAATAATAAAATAAAATAAAATAAAATAAAATAAAATAAAATAAAATAAAATAAAATAAAATAAAATAATAAAATAAAAAGTCTTCTTTTGTATAACTGACTGTCCTCTACCCTACAGATAATAAAAATAATAATAATAAAGCAAATTGTAATTTGGTGACCCAGCTCCTGAGAGAAATCACAAAAACAGATGACAAATTCCATTTGTCAAGCAATCAATAAGGTTAGGGTTTGATGACACAAAGTCTAAATTAAAGAGTCCACTTAACCATCAATCTTAAAATAAACTAACATTGCTTTCCAGAATCTGCTTGCCTCTGCTGTGTGGTGTTGAAGGATAAGATGCTGAAAGACAGCCCACAAAGCAGGAATGCCAGCTGGGGAGGACAAAATGCCTTTTAGGCTTAACTGGGAATTATGGTTAATATTCTTGGCAAAAAGAGCTTTGGTAGAACGGAGAAGGGTGAATTTATACTGTAAAAATGACATAATGCACTGGAAAATTCATATGGATCTGAAATGGCATTCATGAGCTATGGAGTGCAAGAATATGAAAATAAGGCAGCAATCTGAGAAATTATGAGATATAGGATATAAAAATATGTTTATACATCAGTGAAAAGAAGTCAATGTACTTAGGGCATCAGGATGTTGCTCTGCCATCATAACAAAGCTACACACCAACATATGAAGGCTTTATCCGAACTTCACAGAATAATTTTTGCAATGGTTGTGATGTGTAGCACTTACTTTACTCTAATCTAAAAACAGTCTGGTCTTAAATAAGTTCACTTACTGCAGCACACCAGAACCTAAAATACGAAGTTAAATATGAAGCCTAACCAAAGTTCACAATTATGAACATTTAATATATATATATGAGCAGCTGTTTTTCTTTTTTTTTCCTACAATAGATATTTTTACCAACCTGGTTTGGTTAATAGCACTCTCATATTTCTTTGTTATGCTTTTTTAGTTACCTGAGGCTTTGTATCTTATACTTTCTTTCTTTAGTCAGTGTGATACCTCTTTTGATAGGAACACAGGTAAAAAGCACAGAAAAATTTATGTGTTTATGTTCCACTACAGTTTCCCCTAAAGTGTCCCCATATATATTTATTTTTAATATTAATGTAAGTGAAACAGTTCAAATCATGTTTTTAGCCATGGCTTACAGATATGTTCTAAGGTGACTAAGAAAACAATGTCAATAATAATAAATTCATTACACGAGGGTTTGGACATTCACTTGAAAATGTTTGGAGATCTGCAAATCAATGAACTTCAAAACCAACTATGCAGTATACCAGTATTCCCTAAAATATATGCAATTCCCCCTTTGAGGAGTATGTTTTGTGCCTCATAAAGCCTTTATAAAGCCTCAGCATTCTACAATGTCAAAGCTTCCATGGCCTGTCACCTGTTCAATTTCCTGGATCTTGAATAAAATTTGATTCGGGTTGGGACTTGGCTTACATTTATTGTCCATTGCAAGGTTTTTGTGTTTAGTTAGGCATAATGCATGATACAGTCCACAGATCGGCTCACAACAAATTTCCTTTCAACTCCAAAAAACAGGCTCAACTGATATTCAATTTTCTTTGCTATCTTTTAGCTTTCAAAGCTGTGGTAGGCATTTCATAGGAGGTATGAAGGACATCAGTGAGCTTGTGAAGGTGAACTGCAGTTTGTAGGCTATTATGTATTTTATGAGGCCAATTAAAGAGAAATACAAATTTCAGATTGGATGTAATTTTATATCTTAATTTGAATACAAATATAATGATGTGCTCCTCCTCAAGATATTTTAATACTCCCATAATAAAGCACTATTTTTGACTCCGTTTGATTTGCCTGAATACAAAAAGCTAAATGCAACCAGTCCTTTATCTCACATGGTTTCAAGAGCCAGAACAGTAACAATGAAGCCATGTAACATTACTTCAGAATGGAAGTGAAAAGAACATCCATACTCAGTAAGGAACTGGAGAGTACCTAGGAAATACTGAGAATGAGGGCATATCTGAATTCCACTTCCATTACTTTTCAAAGCACAGGCACCTCGGTCCACCTGGCTCTCCTAGCATGGATACCCTGCAGAAGAAAGGATCCTACCACTGTTCTCTCCGTGTAGCGAGTTCAGTGTGGTAGTGCTGCTGTTCAACTTTTCATCAGCAAGCCTGTGATCAGCCTGTGACAGAGATCCTTTGTGAAAAACAGCCACCTCAGCTTGAAGGAGTTCAAATCCACATCTCCAGAGAGCACTCTCAACACCAAAACAGCATGTTCCAGAATAACGAATTTTCTCTATCTTTCCTTTTGAAGCTATGATACCAGACTGATTGAAATCTGCATCTATTGGCTCAGAAAGAGATGGTAACCAGCTAGAGCATCTATCTGAGTGAGAAGACCTGAATTCTACGTATTCTCTCAAGTACTGTTTAATGTAAAATGCAGAAGCCACCAGTGCATCCACCTTGTTCATAATTTGCTTAATGGATTTTCTTTTCCAGGTATCTATGTGAAGGAAGAACCAATTTCTGCATCCCAAATGGACTTAATTTATGGGCTATGCAGACCTGATCAAAATGTCTCTAGTTCTGGGCAAGTACAGAAGATGACTACTAGTACTCTTGGGACACCAGAATAACTGTGGGGGAGTACCCTATGAAGTTTGACATCTGCCCTCCTAGCCAACAACTGAACAAGGACATTCTGGAGCATGGTTTGTAGTTTCAGATACACAGTCTTATTCATGCTCCTAAAATTCATTACTGAATGTAGCTTGAAGCGTGCTTGTACTCACTGTTAGCAGACATTCGGGTACCAGGATCAGCACTGGCATACCTCAACTCTGAATCATTCACAATACAAACATTATGTCCCATAGGTATTTCAGATCATGCTGCTCCCACCAAATTCATTAGCAGAATACTCCATTACTTCTAACAGGAGTAACAGGAGCAGGTACCATTTATTTTTGTCTTTAAGTGCTGCCCCTCAGTCATAATTTGTGGAAAGAAGACATCACACCAGAAATATAAACATATGACAAATCTGTCTAAACATCTCCAGACTTGATGTTATTGCACTCTATCATCAAACTCGTCCTTGAAGTAATCTGTTTTCATTCCCTTCTACACCTTTTCACCCATTCCTTATCCATTGCTGCACAACAAACACCCTTAAACTTTAAAAGGTTGCATGACTTTTATTTCCTCCCTGTTTACTGAATTTCCCAAGTTGTCACGTTTTACACTTTTAACACAAAGCTGCTTGGAGTTGTGATTGCGCCTGGAAGACTGAAAAATACCTACCCTTAAGCAATATTATATGCATATGAAGACCTGATACTATTCAAATAACAGTTAAAACCACAACCTTCAAATACAAAGCCAGCTATTAAAATATTGCTGGAGGCAACGTAGCAAGGTTTATACTAGTTTTATTCAAGATACAAGAACAGGAGAGAAGGTTGTGTCATTTGAATGACAACACTGTACTCCTCTCTATTTTCTAATTATCACCAATTTAATTAACTTGTTCCACTTGTATATTTTGCAATAACCTTTTGTCTTCCCTTTTATTCAGGGAGGAGAAGAAGAGGAATTTATAAAGAATAGTAAGTTTTAAAAATATGAGTTACATGGAAGATAGAACAACAACTAAGATACTGTGATTAATTTCATAGACTTCCAGTAGGAAGTATTTAGTTTATCAGCACATAGTAAATGAATATTAAAATATGCATACCCCAAGGCTACAAGTGAAAGTAGATAACAGCTGTTGGTCTAAAACGTGGTTCCATAATGCAGATTGGAATAAGCTTGTAATTATGAATTAAAACTAGAACAGTAAAAAAAAAAAAAAAAAAATTACCAACACATTATGGAGAAGCTCTTTAGCCCATGTCATTTAAAAACAGTTCTCTTTATTAAAAAATTGGAGGGGAATGGAAGAGATTGCTCCTATCAAGTTTAGAAAAAATGTTTGAGCCAAATCAGCAACAGTTTCTTATTTTAGCTCATATTTCTTAAAAAAAATAAATAAATAAATAAAAAATAAATAGTTTCTCATTTTGAGATCAACAGAATTTCATAGCAGACAATTTTTTTTATTTTTTTATTTTTTTTTACCACGGTCTACTTTCATGTGAGATTTATCCAATTAGTATATTACATCCTTACGTATGATATCACAAATCTGGAAAAGAAGGAAAAAGTCAGAGTCAATCTGTTTGATTGCAGTAAGTATATTTTTGGCCAGTCTGTTGTTCCTTTTACTCAGTGTGCTGTCATTATGCATGAAAGACATAAGTCAATTTGAAGGACAGAAATATGTCCAGCAGTGAAAAAAATGTTCACCCACTCCATTTTTTTCCTCATGTACATAGTACAATTACCGTTTTCAGTTTACGCCTCAACATTTTCGAATCTCTTACCCTACAAGAAGTCAATAGCAGTGCATTTAAAGCAGTGTTTCATGGAAGAAAAGAAAGAGGAGAGCATTTTATACGCAAAGTCTAAGCTAGACCAGTCTAAAAGATTGTTTTTGTTGTTTGTTTTTTGTTGCTGTTGTTTTGTTTGGTTTTTTTTTAACCAGTCAAAAGTTTTCCCACAAAAAAAAACACTTTTGACAGATCTCTTAGGTGGATTTTACTAGCAGCTATAAGGCCACCACTGTCACAAGCAGAAGATGTAGAGCACAATTTAAAAGTTTATACAGGACACAGAGGGGGAAAGAGAAATGCATACGTACAATCTAATTCCAGTACATAAATCATAACATTAATTTCCCTGCATGCTGAATGGAAAAAGATAAATACCCTCAGAAGATAATACAGATCAGCCTTGTTGCTTGGAATCACCTGAGGATTTTTCTTTGTCCCTCCATTGCCTAAAGCCGGCACAGCTATGTGGGTAACCTAAAGTATGAATATTCTCCCATGACATGAAGCGCTTAGCATTACAAACCATAGCAATGTAAATTTATACACAAGAACCCTTCTCACAGTCTTGCCCACAATGCTGGAGTGAGAAGATGAATCTTCTTCAATTGCATATGCAGTCACTAAAGTATGTGGCCAGGCAGCTGAGGAAGCCTGAAGCTAATTTAGCCTATTTCTCAGCCTTCTCGCTTGACTGGAATAAACACACCTATGACTGTAGCATAATCATACCTTGAATATAAGATAGACACAAATAGACTAGGGATTATAGAGAACAATATGACTCCATGAATGCCAGATTCAATGAAAAAATCATTTCAGTGTATGGTCCCATTTCATTCAAATTACCTTTTGCAAGTTAACAGAGTTTTTGAAATCTGATTTCCGATACACCATAGATATTAGTTTTAAAATCACAAGTAAACAAAAACACTAAAACTCAAGGGTAACACAATATTCCTCCTAACATGAAAACAAATATTGACTCGACCCAACAGGCAGGCCTTCTCACCAACAAATGCCACTTCAGTATGTCTAGGCCTTCCAGACATCTAGAGATGGATTTTATTTTTTTTTTTAAGTCTCCACAGAGAACTTTTAACAGCGTGAATTCATGGTAGCATGTGGTTCTTCCCTAGATGTCATTGACTTTCAAGAGACTCAGATATCCGGTGATGAGCACACACAAAATGAAAGAACATGGGGCAGTTTTTAGGAAATCCTTTAAAAAGCTGTTTCTAAAATGTTTAAGAGATTCTTTCTTACTTGATTATATTTAAAAATTCACTACAGAGCCCAGATGAGTCACCCCATCATAAGTTTGCTTCATGTCTTCACAGAACCAAAGCTTGTTTATGATACCAGGAGATATTGTTTGGAAGAACCACAGGAGTTTTCAATCTTTATCCCATTGCATTATTCTCTTTATGATTTCCAGTAAGTACCTAATTTGTTGAGGACTGTTAAATTCAGTATCTCTTTCAGAGAAGAATTTTAGTGAGAATGAATGCATTTTTAAACCACTATTGATATGACACAGCTAGTGTAAATAAATGAATTTCATATGAAGCAGACACTGTGAAACCACGATATATATTGATAAGCAAAATCAATTAGCCACTTGTTCTTCAGGACTAGAAGGTTTACTCTATTGGATTGTTCTTTCCAAATGATTGTTTGATTAAGTTTACTACAAAGAAAAGAAAATACAGTGACAGGAATTAAATTACAGAAATGTAGTAAATCTTTGCAAGTATTTTACAAAATACCATTCTTTACTTAATAAAGGGCAAGCAACATATTTTATGATTTCCCATTCATTCGACAAAGCTATGGTGTTTGTAATTGTGTATATAAAGCCATCAGTCTTGTAGAGCCGTCTTTAGCTGAACAAGCCCCAAAGCATCCTGTCCATTCTGCTCAGATCTGATCAGCATCTTTATAGTTTATCAGCCTTGGGGTTCAATTTTGTTTTGGATGCTTTTATAAATGAGCACAATCACTGGTGAATCTGTTCTTCCAGATTGCAAAGAGAAAAATCGAGAGAAGAACTTTAGTAGATTACTATGTCATTGAGGATAAAGTACAAGCACAAATGCACCTAAAGTAGTCTCAAAGATTATTTCATTGGGTGTACATTTTCAGTTTTATTTCAGTAAAATTAGATGATTGTCTTAGTTATTATTGTTTTTGAAGCTATATTCTGTCCCCAGGCAAGGTGCATGATCAATGCACTATCTAGCAAAATCAATTTGTTGCAAAGTACTATTTATTTTTTTTTTTTTAAAAAGAAAAGGAAAGGAAAGAGGGGGAGAGAAGAGGAGAGTAATGCATAGCAAATGTGAAAATGATTATAAGACTTTCTTCTAGTCAGGCTGAATTTTATCATTGAACCATGGAAGTTAAGGAATACTATAACTGATTTCACAAATCCTGTATAAAACCAGTTTTAGATGCATATTTAAACTTTAAGGTATCCAGAGTAAAGCTTGCAGTGAGCTTTTCTGCTTCTTCTATTTTTACTATAAAAGGTAAGTTTCCAACAAAAAATAGTGGGAAATATGGTCCTCCTCTGCTCTGCTGACCAGCCACACAAGTGGTTCCATTTTTACATAAGCAGTACATAGGAAAGAATACATATATTTTAATATAAAACAAGGTTTGGCTTGATTTATTTTCTATAGCTATAAAAAATCTGTACTTGCTATGCTTCATTATTCAAGAGATCATCAATATCACTGAATATCTAATAGGTTAAGGGGAATGTGATTTTCTCAAACAGCAGGAAGGCTGCACTCTCATGACAGATAGGGTCAATTTTGTTTTCAGAAGCTGTTGATGCTCTTGTTATCTCTGTCATGGCCACCATATTAGAAATGTAGTGGAAATCCATTATCTGCAATCTAAGTCAAAACATTTACTGCTCTGTATAGTTAGAGAAACACGAACATCCAGTCAGTTGGAAACTGAGTATTCGTATGTTTAATGACAAAAATCCTTCAGGAAATATCGTTAATTAGAACTGGTCAGAGTTACTATTATCTCTTCATTCAATATCATCATCAAGGAGATTATAAAGTAATCTAGAAATACATGAAGTTATGACGCTGAATGCTGAAACAAAATGCTGTCTATTAATCATATTATGAATCTGAACTCTAAGACAAGTTTCAACCATCTATCAAGTGTAAAGAAACTAGAAAATGTGATATACAGACATCTACCACTGATACAGATAGGTGTGAATGCAACTGTTTCATCTTAAGATCATAGCAAAGAGATAGTTGTGATCAGAGGAAAGAAAACAGCTACCACTGAATGATGCTCTATCCAGGTGGTTTTCCATCTCATAAGAAACAGTGCCCTCAGTGCTGGATTTTGAGATGGATATTCTCTCTTCTGGCAGATTAGTAGAAAATGAGTTATTTGGAATGTAGCAACAATCTCTAAGACAACACTGGCTTCAGCCCCATGGGTGACACTGTTTAAAGCACTCAACAGTAAAGGCAGCTAGCTAGCGAAACCCATACCATGCCTACATGTTCCCCCCAATTCCTCCTAACACAATAACAAGTAAAGATATTTTTCTGATCCATCTGCTTTTTTACACCATCTTGTATTTCTGCTATCATATCATGTTTAATCTGCTCTTTTGGAAATACTTTGCTAAGGGAGAGGGAAGAATTACAGCACAATTACTGTGTTCATAAATAAGAACTTGATTTCCACTGATATTCCTAATTCAACCCCTTCCTCTTACCCCAACCCTATATTTGAGTTTCAGTCCCTTCAGACTGTAAATTACTCCATACATACATGAAGGCACAAAGGATGTACATGAACACTTACATCCTTTTACAGACATTTCTGCAAACACGTGCTCACAGATAGAGAAAGAAATCTGGATGTTTCTCTTTTACTTAATCGAGAACTTCCATTTCCTTATTTTATTCAAGAGAAAACCTGAAAGACGGTATTAAGGAGCAAACAACCAGACCATCTCAAGCCAACCTACCCTTCCTCTAACATTCCAAATTCCATACCAAACTCTAATTAAGCATTTGTTACATGTCACTAGAAGGACTTTCTTCCAAAAATTGAACAAGGATTCAAGACAGTGAAAAGTAACTTAGAATAATATAAAAAAGATGAATATATGCCAAGTCACCTAGAAAAGATTTGTGATTCTGCAAATAAATAGCCTGCAAATCATGGGGACTGAAAATAAAATTCTTCCATGGACAGATAAGTTTCCTAATTGCTACTTGAAATTTCTTGCATTTTCTTCCAGAATGTGCTCTGGTAACAGTCACTGTTGAAAGGGAGATACTGGGCCAGATGTATCGTTGGTGTGATGCGGCATGGAGATGTCGTATGTTCCCGACACCAAAGTTGCACTGCAGACAAACTGCTCCATTCACCTGAGATCCTGTTTTAGAATGGAACGGCTGTGACAGACTTGAGGACCCTCAAAGACTGGAAAGAACAAGCTGCCAGGGAGGAGCCCCATCTGCATATGGCACACTACTGTACATAGAGGAGGAAAGAATTAATAGATCACAATCTGCTGTAGATGACATTATCATCCTGGCCTGACAGTTTTGGGTCAAGGACAGAGAAATCAAAAATCTAAATTAACACACAGTGAATGATATGGGGAAAAAATACTAAACAGAACTATCAGACAAAGCAACTATGAAAAAGAAGTCAGATTCTATTAGAACACCCACAATATGGTCCTCAAAAGTTGTAACACACTTTTGTTAGGGCAAACACTGTGGTAAAGCTTAAGAGATTTCAGTATGAATATTTTCTCACATTTCTACCCACATACATTACCTCTCCAGTCAAGTACCACTGTGAGTTTTATGTTTGAGTATACTCCCGGTATTGAAGCAAGAGACACAATCAAAACAGACAGCATTTCTATGAGTTTTATGTGCATTCAATGACAAGTTGTAATATTCATGTATTTCTTATGCCTGCTCTCAAAGCAGAATCCAGCCTTAGAATATTTCCAGGATAAAACCTGAAAGGCTCAGTTTTGCCAAGCCTCAGTTATATCTCACATATTACAACACTCAATACTTTCCTTAGGACATCAGGAGTTGTAATCTATAGACTGCATTAGAAATAGAATCCACTTAAAGAATAAGATACACAATTGCAAATATCAATACAATTTCTGGTGGGGACATTGTGGAGAATATGCTTGGAAAGAAGGAAAAAAGGCTACATTACCACCTCAAAAAATCAGAATGCAAGTAAAATACCAAATGTATTACTAAGAAATCCTGAAAGTAATTTGGAAAAAAAAATCAATAAAATTACATGGCAGATGAAACAAGAAAGCAATCATGATGGAATTGTTTAGCTGTATTTGAACATGCAAACGATCCAGGGAACTGAAGAGCACACCTTTTTGAATCAGCGTACAAAACTTTCTTACATGGCTCAGATCACCCACACTTGGTTATGACATGGCAACTGACATTTCATTAAAATTTCACATTCAACCTTCAATTCCACTCACTGTGAGCTATGAAGTCAGGTTTCAGTGTGTATATGTAAGCGCATAGGGAGCTTACATAAGAGAATTTGGGATAGGATGAAGCAAAGAAATCATTTTTTCAGCTCCACGTTCCTGGAGCTGCATCTCCGGTGACAAGGTATGTTATGCCTAAGAGGGTACCTAATGTTTAGGCTGTTCCTCATTTGTCCAAGAGCCACATACAAGCTTTAATAATCCCAAATCTTCAGATGGGCTGCAGGGAGCAGAGAAGCTTCTGTACTCACTGTACAATGGATGAGGATTGCCTTTGCTACCTGATCCTTTCAAGGCTACACAAAGCACACTTATGCTATTCATGTGGCTGACATTACTAAAAAAAATCATATCACTATGATGAACCTGATCCATTTGATGCTCTTTTTCACAGACTTATAATTAATCTATGTACATAAATGCAACCATCCCAATTTCATCTCTGTGGAAAGCACTGGGAAGAGAGTTACTAAAGGAGACAGCTAATAGCTAAACAGAGAAGAAAGTAGGAAAGTTTAATCATGGTAACAGGAGAAAATCTCATCTACAATACTGAGTAGTTAATAAAAATATTGTTTTGATTCAGTAGTTAAAATATTAACAGACAGTTAACTAAGCTAGCAATTAAAATACATAACTGTATATTTTGCAGTTAACACAGCAAACTGCAGCACTGTCTCCTCAGGAAATGGAGCAAGTTCAGTAATTTTTCCCTAGTTTAAATTTTAATGAATTCACAAACTAACTAGTATGCCTAGTTATAAAACAATAAAACCTTTTAGCAGCTTATTACATTTTCATCTTGAGACTGAAAAAAAATTTAAAGTTTATTTTTTCTAGGACTTCTTGTGTAAGAACAAATGTATCTTATTTATTTCTAAGAGGGACAGTAGAAACAACTGAGATAACAATGGAGAATGAATGAAGACTCTGAATGTATACTCAGATTGGCAACTGGAAAGTGACATCCATTTCCATCACTTGATAGTTGCAACTCTGCCAGAGAAAGACATCGAAGACGTCTGGTGTTCCTTTATCTCTTCTCAAGGGAAAAAGCAGGAAGAAAGCATTTCTTCATATAGGTGAAAGAAAGAAAAAATAAAAACACACATAAACAGATACAGGGAGTCTTAGAAGGATAGAATAATTATTAAGATACTGCCACAAATTCCTTATTTCATACTATCTTTTTTTATGTTTTATTTGTATTCTGTTTGGTGATACAAAGGAAACATGACTATGCTTTGATATGATGATTTTAATTTTGTTCTTTCTATTTTGACTGTCTACCCTAGCATGACAAAAGCACGTAAAAAGTTGAAAAGAGAAGGTAATTGTAAAATACAGATAGCCCTGTAAAAGCACAAATCTAGTTATGAGCATTAAAAAACAAAACAAAAAAAAAACCAGGTAATATAGAACAAACTAGTTATGAAAGAAATTGAAATCATCCTAACTAGAGGCTAGTTACGATAACACATAATCCCTTGGTTAGCTAAAATAGTCAGATTAGCACAAGGAAAACAACCAAACAACAAAATAAGGTACATGGAAAGAAGGTCTAGATTGTCTCAAACCCTACTTTCAATGCACAGTTCTGAAATAAATGATCATTAAATGATCTGTCCTAACCTTGTAAAGTAAAAGTAGTTTCTAGTGGATGTTTATCCCTTTCCATCTTCCTTGTTTATCACTCTCTGGGAGAAAAAAAAAAATCATGAGGGAATATAAGGTTTTCCAGAGCAAGGATATATCAGGTTAAAAAATAAGTACAGATGAAATTCTACACTTTAATTACCACACACTACCAAACTGAAGAAAAGCATCAAAGAAATGCAGAAACATTTTGGCAGTCAGTAAAAAATATCTAACATTTACAAGAGCCAGCTGAATCTTGCTAGGATATTTTTCTCCCTTTCTAAGACACTTTACACCCCTCAGAGCCTACACTGAATGATTTACCCCTAGCATCATTGCCATGCTTCCTCTTTCACATGCAGAAAGGAAACAACCTGATGTACCAGCATTCACTGTATCCTGAGCTAGAAGCCAGGAAGCAAAACTTCTGCAAGCATTCCGTTTTAATCAGACGTGGTCATGCTATCCAAATAGGAAGAAATCTGCTACAGATTAGCCATTTTCCTTCTGCATTAATAGTCAGAGAAAAATAATTTCATTTTGCAGTCATTCACACCATTGGTTATGTCTTTTCCATCTTGGAGACTTGTCTTAAAGAACTGCACTCCAACAACATCATGTCAAGTGAATCCTAACAAGCACTGCGAGCTCCAGAGGAGCAGACAGCCCCTGCATCAAAGTGCTTTGTGCTCAGACTATTACAAAAAACTACACGTAGTTCAGAGAGAAAGCACTATACTGCACTTGGAGAAGGAACTATTTCAAACTCATTATAGTTGTAACAATAGAAGAGAAGATGATGTAGGGATTCTCTGATTGTAGAAAAAAAGCTGAATAGCTGCTGACAGACGTAACTTTTCTGATAATCAGAAAGCCATTTCTAAAAAACTTTACCTTGTTTTCAAAAACAATATCAGTTAGCAGAAATTCTCAAAAAGCATGCTCTACGTTTATTCTAAATAGCTACTGACCCATGCCCTGAAGAAACTATACTTCCATTTGCTAACTGACCACACCAGTGTTTTTGTTAAACTCTACCAAAAAAAGCACAGCAGTTCCAACAAAATTATGTTAGCTCACTGCGTGATAAGCAGAATTTCCTAGAAGTTATTTATGTAATACTGGAATTGGGTCACAACAATGGTTCATTTGTGCCCATACTTAGTCCAATGCAAGTCACTAGTGGCTGTTCAGAGAAAGACTGTCATAAATGGCAAATGTAGATTGATACTCTTCACCGTATACCCTTCCATCCTATGATTATCTGTGGGCTTACAAACAACCTGTAGCCAGAAGTTAAATTCTCTTCCTGCTATCACATAGGTCCTATTCACATTACAATTGCACCAGGCTCAGAAGGCTCCTTTGACCGCTGATGGTCTGTAGCAAATTCTGATAGATCCTGTGTTAGCATCTCCTGCTCATATGGCATGGACATATTGCTGCTGTGAATACAATTGTCTCAGCAGAATATTGTGCAGGTACAGGAACCTACTCAAATGATACCAACCACAAAATCAGGACCATGATTTCCTTCCTTCTTTACACCACTTAACGCTATTAACAGAACCTGTGACAGATACAGATTTTAACTGTGTCATAATTTGGTTAAGGGACAGCTTTTCTGTGAATAGATCTCCTAATTTAGACAGTTATGCAAGGGACTTACATACTGTATTTGACAGCACAGGCTGTGAGGTTCCCCACACACACCCTCCAATCTGCCCTGAAAACTCAGAGGTCAGCATCTACATAGGTGTATACTAAAGCTACAATAAGCTGCTGCTCACAGTCAGTGAGGGAACAGCACAAGTCAGTAGCCATGTAGATGGTCATTATTAGAGTAAAACATAACCTCTTTACTTTCAACAAGGAAATGCATCCAGTCAGCATACAATTTTAGAAATTCATGAGACACATTCACAGCATAGATATTTGCTTTAGCACCGCTCCTGTATAACTAAGGAGTGATTTTGGTTCATAAAGAATGATTAAAGCACCAATTATTTTGACTAAACATGCATTTGAAACCCTCAGGCTGC
Source organism: Anser cygnoides (assembly GCF_040182565.1). NCBI lineage: Eukaryota > Metazoa > Chordata > Aves > Anseriformes > Anatidae > Anser > Anser cygnoides. The sequence goes on from NC_089874.1 coordinate 71,937,115, forward strand.
CATGGACATTAAGCCATTAATTCATTATTTAGCCGTCAGTGTGGAAAAATGTCACAAGCTTAAAGGTTTAACAAACGCTTCCAAATATTAAAGCAAATGGTTACATTTGAAATTTCAAACTGTTACACAATTTTATTTATTAGATAGCGTAGATTACCTTTTGTACACACATTACTTGCAATGTATCCCAGAGAAATTTTGTGTTGAACAGAATCTAATCATGTTTTAGGCTTAAACTTAAATAAAGAAAGAGAGCAAAGACCCCCTCAAGAGCTTCTGGGAAATCATTTACAAAAATCTTTGAGGCTCAGGTAAAACAAGTTGTGCTGTGGGATTTGAAAGATCTGTTGAAGTGTAAGCTATAAAATCACTTCATCTTGGAGGCTTAGAAAGGTGGTTTGGGAAAGAATCTCTACTTTTTCAATGCCTCAGTGATATATGGCACTGACACTAATGTCTATAAAACCTTATTAGGGAGTGCTATGAAACTCAAATATATGAGTTTCTTATGTGGAAAGATTTGAGTATTCACATTACAGTGGAAAAGAGGACATGTCCACGTTCATCTCTGGAAAGTGGATTGATTCTGGCAATTTTTCAGGTATATACAAATATCTTAGCTCTCCAGGACTGTGACAGAGACAAGCAAATAGCACAGCACTCACTCCTAAAGCTCTGGCAAGACTTTCTGATTTGATACAAAACTTAAATTTCACTGCTTTATTTCAAAGGCTGCAGAGCTGAGATTCAATGTCACTAGCTGAGGCCTGGGTACTGCAAAGTTCAGTAAAGCCAGGGAATCTTTCTTGTGTTAGGTTAATTTTAGGATGTCATCTTCACGTTGACTACGTAAAACTAAGCACTGACTGCAAATGAGTGGACCCAACACTTCAGCAGAATGAAGCTTAGCAAGGGGCTGAACGGTCTCCTCCTCAAAGCAGAGAAGGGTGCGGGGTAACAAATCCCATCTGTACCTTGAGCTGTTGGGGTCTGCTCTGTGCAGAAAGGCACCACTATTCTACCCCAACAAGGGCTTTGGCTGCCTGCACTCAGGGCCTGCTCTGATCTGCCCTAGCCTTGCAACCTTGGGTCACACTGTGGAGAAAAGAGCGGTGTGAAGCCTTGCTAGCATTTCCCACACTGAGGCTTGAGAACTATTTAAGCTCAGCGATTTGCCTTTGGTCCTCGCATCAGCTGTTTGGCAGCCTATGCCTAGCTTTGCATCTCTCTGACGTGATCTTCTGCCTCGACCTCAGCCCTAGTTTGTCACTAGGATTTGCTATTGGGTGGTCCTGGTTACTATCACTGGTTCTCCTTGGCACTATTTGCTCAAGTACTGTGAAGGCACTCTCGTGCTTGCCTTGCCATCACCCTAAGCTCCTGGCTCAGCCATGGCATGGACCAGCTTGCCTTGACTACCTGACACTTGTCCCAGGAGGAGAGGGGAACCAGACCAGATATGAATGAGAATCAGGCAACTGTCTTGTGGAAAAGTGTACACCTTGCACCAGATGAGGGAGATGTCATGTCACCAATGCAGAAAAGTCTGTCCAGAAAGGCCAGAGATTAAATAAAAATGGAAGATACTTGAAAATTCCTCTGAAAGAAGACCGAACCTTGAAGGGCTTAGAGAAACTATTTGAGAGAATGTTAGAAAATAGATTTCAAAAAGAAGCATGTAATTTTAAAATTTCCTGATTTTTCCCAGGGCTGAATTGTAATCAGCATGGCAAACTGGAATTACATTGTAAACTATGTGTAGAGATTGTACTCTGCAAGAGGCTAACAATCTAAAGAGAGAACTAGACAGATAAATCCTAGGTGGCTTTAGGTATTAGATTTTCTAGGTGAAATCACTAGTGATTTAGTTATCATATTCCACAGGAAAGCCAGGAGTCTTAATTACAGACGTGTATAATATACCCACTTATACAAAAATATACACTAATCTCCCATATTAATTTTCCAACCTAACCAATACATTTGTTTAAACACAAAACAATTTTAGGAATTCCACGGGACCCTTTCACACTTATTTTTCTTCCTTCTGCCTAGCAACAGGACAGTCTATTCAGCTTTTCACCAATGACATTCATAGCGTCTCTGAAGTATCTGCTGTTCTAGATTCTAAGTTCACTGTTAACGTCAATGCAGACTTCTCTGAGTGGCAGTGACCATTCAGTCTCAGTAACCTTATGTGTGAACATCATGGTAGCTAAGAATATCAGGATTTAAAACTGCCCTCGCTGGAGAAGAGAGGCAATACCAGCACTTCTCCCATGTGAAAGCTAAAAGGTGCCAGTGGGCTTGGAAGAAATTTTGAAACTGTTGTCTCTGTTCTTGATGAAGATGCATATATCTCCTTCAGTTACATATAGCTAATCACAATGCACCATGAAAAGCACAGAGAATACTGCCAGCAGGTTGAGAGAGGTGACTCTTCCCCTCTACTCAGCACTGATAAGGCTCCACGTGGAATCCAGTTCTTGTCTCCACAATGCAAGAGAGAGAGAGAGCTACTAGAGAGAGTTCCAAGAAGGATCATGAAGATGATGAAGGAACTAGAGCATCTCGCCTATGAAAAAAGGCTGAGAAGAGATGGCTCGGGGGAAATCTCATCGATGTCAATAAACACCTGAAGGAAGGGTGAAAAGACGATGGAGTCAGGCTTTTTTCAGGGGTGCCCAGTAACAGGAAAAGAGATCACAGGCACAACGTGAAACATTGGAAGTTCCCTCTGAACATCAGGAAGCACTTTTTTTTTTTTTTTTTACTGTAAGGGTGACTGATCACTGGCACAACTTGCCCAGAAATGTTGTGGAGTCTCCACCGTTGGTGATATTCAAAAGCCACCTGAGCATGGTCCTGGACAACTGGCTCTAGACAGCCTTGTTTGAGCAAGGGGGTTGAATCTCCAGATGTCCCTTCCAACTGAAACCATTCTGTGTGGTTAGATCTAGATCATTCAAAGTATCAAAGAAAGATCCTGCTCAGATATCTGCAACATATAGGGGATGGATGCTCCTTTCCAATTTTGCCAATGAGGGAGCATTCTGACTTTAAATGTGCTGCACATGCATTCATTTTTCAGATGTGGAAATATTTTCCACAAGACATTTACCTAAGCATACCATGTCCATCCCATCTTATTGCAACTTCTGCTATTAATAAATGCTACTTTGTTCAGTCTGGAATCTTTTCAGTGACAAAAGGAAACGTGTGTTATTTACTGAAGCCCAGCCCTGCTCCCACCCAAGTACAATCTCTTTTTAGCTTAAAGTTAAAAAAATTATTTTTCAGTGAATTTAGATACTGTGTGCATCTTAGGAAACCAGAGACAAGAAAAAGGAACAGTAAACTATGTAAGTTAATAGGAGGAGGCTTGAATTTTTGTTTCAAACAAGCATTTAGTTTATAACAGCAGGAATATATATGAATAAAGAGAAGAACAGTACAGTACACAATTATATAAGAGAGATGGCTGTTTTTATTAAATTCAATTCTTCCTTTGCAAAGATGGCAAAAATTCTGTTTGTTTTATTTGGCCTAGTCCAAAAATTCACTGGGAGTCCCTCCACTGACATTAATGGGCTTTGAATCAAGTCAGATAAGAATGTATTTGTGCTTATGTTAGAAAATGTAAATAATTTTCATTTTAAAACATTCAGAGAATATTATATTAAAGACATGTCATACCACATACAATATCTGTCCACCCAAAAAGTAAATAGGCAATTTTGAGAATATTTCACCTTAAACTCCTAAGATACTAAGTACCTTAACAGGAATTAGAATACTTGCAAACTGGAATAACAGAGATAAAAATAATAAAAATTATTTGATATTTACATGAATCTGTTTTAGCCAAAACACTGTTGAAAGTACTACATTATTTTTTAGAAACAAATGGCAGAGACCTCTTTTGTAACAAATACCAAGCCCTCTTGTCTCAAGTAACTGTCATCTACTTCTGTTCACTGATTTAGGGACAAGGTCCTTGTCCCTACCACTCCAAAACTAAGCTGAAGTAATGGTTAAAGAACCCCTAAAATCCATCACAATGCATTTATAGATCTCTCTTCATCTGCAAACATTCCTATTGAACTTTATTGTCTCTTAGGTGTTGTCATACTTAATAATTTTGTAAATTATCATACATTTCCATATATCTATGCAGAAATAACTTCTAAATTTCTTCAATGGGCAAGACTATCAAGTAACCTTATAGTTTATCAATTAAAAGAATTTAGAATACCCTCAAAATATTGTTTTCCCTTTGTCCTTAGTGTTTTCTCCACCATAAGCTTAGAACTTGACATAGACAACATTAGATACTTAAGTTTCTACAGATGGGCAATTCACACGAAAACAGTGGAAGTATACATACAAGCAAAGTTAATCATATTGGTTTTACAAAATACTTTTCATCATGTTTAAGCAGTAGGAATACTGATTAGATCTTCTGGATCTATTAGTAAAACTCCACAAGTAATACACATTATAAAGACTTAGTACTGACAAACAGCATAGTATAAATAGTTCAGCATCTTCGCACCACTAGTTCAGATAACTAAGTAGTATTTAGTACTTTTAAGAATTACAGAGATTCCTCTTCTATGACCTGACATTAAAAACTGTGGGTTCCTGTTTACTGTTACACACACAGGATACTTCTTTTGCATTAAACAGAAGACAGAGTGAACATAATTTACACAAATTAGACAGCAATGAAAGCACAGATCTCTATAAAAACTTCTAAAACTATGATCACTGCTGAAGAGAAAAGCAAATAATCAAAACCACTTCTGTAAATTGGGTTCTTCCTATAAGACTAATTGTCTCCTAATGTTTCTGTAGCCTTATAAATCCAAAATTATGTCAACAACATTCACTTCTTCTTTCTGTAGAACTGAGAAGTTTTAAAATTCTTAACTTGCTTGCTAAAGAGTTGCAGTAAGCACAGAGTTTTATCTGAATGCCCACCGTAGCAATCTTAATGCTATAAGTGACTGTTGGAGACTTACTTCTAGATTACAAAACAAAAGTTACCTCCAGAAAAATAAACCTGTAAGATCAGTTGCAAGCTTAAAGACAATGTCTCTCATTTCTGTGTCATGTTTTCATAGGATCTAATATAAAGGCACTATAATTTCTTCTGCTGTTACGGTACTGTAATCAAATAGTAGTGAATGATAAGTGTAAAATACTGTAAATTTCATGACACCTGCTGTTGCTTACATGTGAAATTTTCTCAGTGGTCTGATCCCCTCAGAATTCCAAAACCAGACAAAACAACTATCTAGAAAATCATAAGAAGGAGATATTGATGAATTTCCTCTACATTAACAGAGACAAGTGGGTCTCAAGGTAAGGCTCTAGGATATGGAATAAAAAGAATATAAAGAAAAAAAAAAAAAAGTGAACAGAGAAACCAAGACAGCCTGGCTTCACAGCACTCTGTGTTTTAAGATAGAGATTTTCTACTGCCTAATAAGGTGGGACATTCAGCTAAAGTTTTTCTAATAGTTAGGACATTCATACTGTCTCTCTTCTGCATAGATTTTCGCACTTTTGGTAATAAACATGTTCCTACCATAAACTTATTTCATCAAGGCAACAATTTTTTTCCCCTTTATCCAGATGTCTGGGTAGAAATGTGCACAAAGTCATCACCTTTGACGCCGCCAGCTTTTTTTTTTTTTTTCAAGCTGAAATTAAGTAAATGGTTAAGATGTCAAAAGTGGGGAACAGAAACACAAATATTTTGCAAGTAAAGAAAAGGTGGTAAGTTTTATCTCCTGAAATTAAACTACATTTTAAACTACAATAGGCAAAGGTTTTGCTGTTTTCTTCTATTAATAAATCTTACATTGATGACATCACCAAAGAGCCTGGTACAGGCTAGGTTCTGCATGGCTGGGGAGCAGCCTTGCTGAAAGGTAGCTGGAGGTACTGGTGGACAACAAGCTGAACACGAGTCAGCAGCATGCCACTACTGCAACATAAGAAAATCAGACCCTGGGCTGCATCCACAGTGACATTACTTGCAGAAATAGAGATGTGATCATCCCACTATATTCAGTGCTTGACAGGCCACACATGGAGGTGTGTGTCCACTTATGCTTCCCACAATAAAAAAAAAAAAAAGATGTGGACAGACAGGAGAGGATACAAAGAAGGGTCACAAAGATGATCAAAGTGCTGGAGAACCTGCCCTATGAGGAAAGACTAAAGGAGATAAGTCTTTTCACTCTGGAGAAGGCTCAGGAGACACTTCACCACCATATTCCAGTACTTAAAGAGTGGCTACAAAGAGGACAGAGATTCTCTCTGCAGAAGGAGCCACAAGGGGCGACAAGTACAAGCTGAACCCAGGAGATGTTTCACCTTTACATAAGAAAGAAAATATTCCCAGTGAGAACAACCTTGAACAAACTCCCTAGGGACGTGGCAGAATCCACACCACTGGCAGCTTTCAAGATGTGATTGGACAGAGTGTTGCATAATATCATCCAAGCTCCCTCTTCCCACAAAAAGTTGGACTTGATGATCTTTTAAGGTCCCTTCCAACCTGGGCTGCTTTGTGATTCTATGATTTACCAAGAGAAGTACCTATTCTGGTATTCAGGGACGACTCTATGATCCTAGGATCTATACCTCTGAAGCCAGCTGAAAACACTGGAACATAATCAAATTCTAGATCTAAAGATGTGGCTAAGGAACACATCCTTCAGTGCAGATGTCTCATGCCTTCACTTGATAAGCTGCCTTCTGCAGACCTCAGCACAAGCCCAAGCTGACAGAGCACAGAAAAGAAGAGAGCCATACAGCACCACACCCCCAGCATTGCAAGCCTTGCAAAACTGCTTCAGTTAGCAGGTCAGCCAAGGGGCTGGAGTTACTTAACCAGGCCTTCAGGGCTGTCTCTGTTAGGTCAAAAGACTCAGCAACCTCTGGCATAAGCCATGCTGGAAAGGTCCAAAGATGGTTTGAAATTCTCTTACTCCTCCTCCCCATGGGCTAGATTTGCTGTTCAACCCTACAAAGAAACTCTCCCTGTGTATCTTTTGCTCGTGTTGAGTAGTCTGGAGCAATGTTTGCTTTATTTATCTACTTTGGATGAGAACCAATCCCAAGGCCCTCAACACTCTGCTAATTAAATCCTTTCCCATGAGAAGAAAATTATTTCTTTCCTTATTTCTAACAGCTTTCAAACAATGTGAGGGTCTTTCTGCCTGCAAGGTACTTCCAGAGCTGCTGCTCACCTAAATCCTCTCTGTATTTGCGTGGAACATTTTTGGTATGCACTACATCATTGTTTTCCTTTAAACATTTCTGTAATTAAAAGCAACGTTGCCAAAAAGATGTTACAAGTTGAATATAAAAATATTTATTTGCATGAGCAAGCTGACTAATTATTTGAGCTATCTCACACAAATTTTTTTCCATAAGTTATATTTAGGCATAGAAAAAGTAACCATCAACCCTATCATTGAGAGAAAAAAAAAAAAGTGTTAAAAACAGCCATTAATTTAAACTCAGGACACAACTCTACACTTGCCTTTTTTCTCACAAAGAAAAAGAAGATTCATTGCAAACACACATCCCAGCAGATGCACAGACAGATATTACAAAATTGCAACTCAGCTGCTCAATACAACTGAAAACACGTTCACATGAAGATACACTGCTTGAAAAAAATATATATAAATCAAAACCAGATTCAGCCTGTGTGGTTAAGCCACTTACCAGCCCCAGCAAAAAGTCCAGGTCTTATTAGGCTCTGCAGCTTACACTGCATCACTTCAGAGATGCAGGGAACTAAGTTCTGCAAGCAAACAACTCTGCAGGCTGATGAACAGTCACAGCTATCACACCAACTTTTCATGAATTATTCAGACACGTTCTGATTTAGAGAAATCCAAACTGGGACAGGGGTGCAGACAGAGAAGACAGGGCTTACTCAACAAGATTGTTGACAGCAATAAAACCTTTTCCCTTATAAAGATACACACTACTTTTACGCACCCCAAGTCAAGTCCAAAACATAAAAGAAATCTGAAAACTTTAGCCCTGCTTACGCAAGCCAGAAGTTATACTGACTTCTTCATATTCAATTATGTTTTCATGCATAACTTCAGATGAGTCACTTCATCCTACCACCTGGTTTCCAGACTCTTCAACCCCCACTTAGTTTGTGAAGGGAGTTCTTCTTGCTCATCTGAATGTTTTGGGTACTAATTGGCAATGAATTTCCCTTCCACTGCTTTTCATTCTGTGTTTTCTTGGTGGTCCTTCATCTAGTCCATTCAAAGACAGTTCTGCTTGCCAGGTACTGAATGCCCTTGAGCTGCGTTACATCACGCACAACTGCAAATAGTTTCCAGTGATCATTCTTGGCCCAACTTTAATAAAAATGCTGTAAAAGGGGCTGGTGATTCTGTTTTGGATTTTAGTGTTTGGGTTACTCATGTTTGCATAAAATGTCATATGGGTCACAAAACAATTGCTCAAGTAGAATTATAGCCTGAATATGTGAAGTTCATCTTCACCAAGATGATTCCTGCTGCATCTAAACTAAGCTCCAAAGCACTCTAACAAGGCCTCAAGCCCTTCAAATGGTAAATATTTATTTTGAAAAATGATTGTTTCTGTAGGAAATATCAATTATGCAACAGGGTGCAACCACGTATCTTTCACCTTTCCATACTTTCACCCAGAATTATAACAAGGAAAGCTTTTTTCCTCCAAAAGCCTAGACCTAACCATTGCTGAGAGCAATAACTAACAGCTCAGAGCAACACAGAAAATAATAGAGGAGGCAAGGATAGTCAAGTTCTGTCTGACATAAACTGAAGAAAACAAGCCACTTTTGAGCTGCTGCAGATGAATCTCAGCCACAATTCATGTCAAGCATTGACAAGCATGTGTAAGTCATCCACACACTAAGCCAAAAGAATAATGCCCAGCTAACATCAGTGAGGTTGCAGAAATTAAATTAAGTCGAAAACTTAGACAAATACCTTGATCTTTTCAGAAATGAAACTGCTTCCAGGAAACAATCTCTGATAATAGCAATGGTATGCATGCTCACTTAGGCATTTTTAGCTCCTAGGTGATACAGTGAAAATTCTTAAATGGAATGTGCCTCACCAAGCTATTTGAAAGGAAAGAAATCATGCCACTAATGGCTTTGGAAAACTTACATCAGCTATTTGGTCATAGGATGAATAGAACACAATTTTTCAGATATTCTTAACAATAAGCTTAACTCTGTTTACATTTCTGATGGCATTGTACCATGAAACAATGAGAAAAGAGGAAATAGGGAAGAGAGCTGACAGTTTGGACAGTACCTTTCTGGAAGACAATAAAAGGTTTAAGCCTTGATCAAGTCAGTATTGTTTGTTCGAAATAAAGTAGCACATCAGGATGGTCTAGGGCCCTACCTGTCAGATATCCATGCAGACTTTTAGTCAGTACTTCGTATATTTTGTCTTATAAAAATCACATGCAGTTTGCTAATGCTACATATTAAAAGAAAAACAAATACAGAAACCTGGTTCCCCTTAGATTTTTATCTGTATTAAATAATAGCCAAATGTTGTGCTGGCTTAAATCCATCAACTTCAATGGAGTCGTGCCAGGAAAGATTTTGGCCCTAAGCATTTAATGAGCCTGTTACTTGAAAGATTAGGGGCCAGATCCTCCTCTGGAATAAACTGATATATTTTCATCGGTTTCCATGGAACTATGCCAACTCACAATAGCTGAAGATCTAGATTACAAATAAGTTACTTTTGCCCTAGCAAGTATATGTAGCTCATATCCTCGTATATATTCTATGTTCAACTTGTCAAATAACCCTCCAAATATCAAGCCTAGCCTATGAGCCCTTCCTGCCTGAAGAAGCCCTAGTCGTAATTTCTCTGGCTCTTATATATCACTTTTAAAATGTTGGATTTCCTTTTTTCCTCTCCTAAGTTTTCAAGTGAGGATTCTGCCAAATTCATACTATTAAGTCATATTTAGTCTGGCTCTGACAATTACACAGTCACATTAATGCCAAATGATTTCATGTTAAATTTTCAAATATGTAAAAGTTATTTTATTTTCATTTTTTTTTACAGTCTACATCTACAGATCTTTGCCTTCTTTAATAGAATGTTGTCCTACCTCACAACAACACTGTAAGGCAAAACTAACAACATAAAAAGTGCCTAAGTGTACACTCATTCTCTGATGAAATGTTATTATACTGCGCCCGATGACATCCTACTTTTTTTGCCTGTTACTAAGAACAGATCAGTTCAGGTATGTTTACCAACTTTTGTTCATGGTTAAGAGCACTTTAAATCAATAGTGCAAATGACAACTCCAATAAAAGGCTTTAAATTAGCAGTTATAAAGCGGTAAACATCCTTCATTCTTTCTTCCATATGAACTGCCTGATTTAATTAAAATATGACATCTCCGGTCCTTCTGAATGTGCTGGAAAGCAAAGAAGTAAATTAGCTCCAATAAAGGTAATTTACACTTCTGAAGATCTACCCCCTTAAAAAGATCTAAAAATCATCCTTTAACTATAGGGACAACATCATGTTAGTAAAATCCTTGAGTGCTTTACCAGAGCTGAAGTTATGACTAGTTCTGCCAGATTTCTGCTTTGGGGTGGATTCCATGCAAACAACAAGGTAGTTTGAAGAAATGAAAACAAATAGAAAACTACTACATTAAGATTATTTAGGAAGACTTTAGAAAATTATTGACGACCGAGAGGAAACACACTGATTTAACACATCACCAAACTTAAAGGATTCACCATCTGGACAGTCTGTAAAGTTCTAGGCATGATACGTTGTATTGGTCAATTGAGAATATCTCATATCATTTTTTAATCACTCCAAAATATGTTGATGGAAACTCTGGATAAGAATTTTCATATGGTCTTCAGTTAATTGAACATTTACCTGAAATGTATAAAGGAAGTATGCAAACAGAGCATTTATGTAATAAGAATGGTTAGCAATATAGCATTAGAGCACTCTAGGGCATGTTTTATTGGTTCATTAAATCTTGCCTCTGGCGTGTTCTACCACTCAAGGCAAGTATTAATGGATCAATAAAAAAGACCTTGAGGTGCCTTAATGCCATAATACTACGGCTGTCTACATTTAAATTAATTTTTAAAATAGCTTTTAAAAATAATTTTCCTTGGTATTTAATATATCCTTCTACTATTTAAAAGTTTGTAGTAGAAAGATACGAAATTACTTGAAAACAAAGACAGAAAAGGCCACTGTCTAATGAAAATAAGTACTCTGAACAGCAAAAACATGAACCTCTACCTCAAACACTTCCGTATTTTTTCAGACTTCCCCTTGTTTTCCAATTCACCCACATATCCTAAAACCTTTATGAAGGTAGTTATGTAGATCTGATTTTTTATTGTCCTTATTTGAAATGCATCAAAATCAAGCTGTTCTTCAAAACAGCTTGATTTCAACAAGCTGGAAGCTTGGGCTTACTTCCCTAGACACCTGCTAAATGAAACAAGAACCTTAGTTTTACTCCAGATGGGCAAGCCAGTAGTTTGTAGAAGACAAAATTGTAAGACCAGTTCTAGCCAGCAGCAGATGCAGAACCAGAAAACATAGGTCTTGAAGACAGCCTTTTCTGGGGGCAGAGGAAGAAAAGGAGGAGCAATAGCCAGCTCAAATTATTAAATATGCTGTTTTACAACTTCTGCAAAAGATAACATCTTTCTTTTTTCCCCACCATTCAGAACAACAAAACAATTGAAATCTCAAGAAGTTTCCTTCAGGTGCGCTTGGGGTTTTGCCAGCACACAGGTATCAGTCAATAGATACAGCCATATTACAGAAAACAAGCCCAGTAAGAACAGCCAACCTAAAGATGATAAACTAGAAATACAAGGCATGAAGAAAATGTCATTTTTGAAATCTACATGCCTGTTTGATTAGAGCAAAGTGACATCATACACAAGTGTCTTGTGACCTCCCTTCCTTCCCCTAGAAAATATTTAGTATGAAAAACAAAACTCCATTTTACCTTTAAAAAAAGAGGTTATAACTGCCAATTCTGCATGTGAGGTTGCGAAGTTAACGGTAGAGACTTTTTTACAGAAGACTGGTGGTAAAGACCTTGTTGAGAATAAAAATAATTTGCATGCATTCAGATCCAGCTGGAGTAAAACTTCCTGAGAAGCTAATCACATACCTGTCAAACTCTGCTCACACTGGAAGTTAATATGCTTTTCCTTCAACAGTTTTCAGTTGGGTTTCTTTGGTCAGTTTAAATGGCATGTATATGCCCCACTATCAGCCACTTGCACAATGATTGCTGGCAGGGTAAACTGTTCCCAAAATCAGCTTAACAGAATTTAAGATGCACTTAATGTGGGTATGCTCAGAGATAAGAAATGTTAGTTAAAGGTACTGACTCTGTGATGTCCAGAGGGCTATGCAACACCAAGTGCTTATCTTTCACTTACTAGACAAGAATTTTACCATCATTTTGGGACCAGATTGGGTCCTATAGAACATCTGGATTTATCCACCCAAAATTAGGTACCAACATTGCTATGTAGGCAATTTAAGTGGGTTAGCCAAGAGAAGAGCTGATGATGCAATATAACCCTTCATTCCAATGAGAACAAATTTGGTATGCATTTTTAATGACTGTTTTTCTACAGAAGCTGTGTTTTAACAATGCACAGAAGCACAGACTCCAATATATCCCAGAATTCTCCTGTGTCAATCACACAGATATGCTATTTTCCTTACAATGAGAGAAAAATCCTTTGTAACTAGCCATAAACAAGAAGGCCAACCTGCCAATTCTCTTCACACTGTACACAAATTGATTGTGTCACTATCCTAGTGCATGCAAATTAACAGTTACAGGACTGACCACATTTCCAAGCTGACTTCTATGTCCAAAGGCATAAATATTTTCCAAATAATGACCCAAATGCTTTGTGCAATCTGAATGTAAATACATACGCATTACAGATACCTCGGTGTTACAACACTGTAAGGTATCAGTGTTGCTTATTGTATACAAAGTGTTTCTGAATGAAACGCAGGAATACCACCACCTTTTTACCTTCAGTTCTGCTAGCTAAATTCACAAAAAGATCCCACCTAAAGCTGTATTTCTAGTGCAACCACTTGAATTCACATTAGATTTATCTCACCCTATAAAAGCACAATTCATTAAACAGACTGATAAAACTGGTCTGTTTAAACTAAGGCAATTTTATCACAGTCATTTAAATTATTTAACACTGCTTTCTTAAATCAGTACTTAAAGCTTTCTTTTGACAAGTATTCTTTTAAATAAATGATCTGTAATTTAAACAATGAGAAAATAATGACCCAGAACAATATATACAATTAGGGAGATATTTTCCAAATATAAATGCTCACTGTTTTTTTTCTTTAAAGTGATACACAATGTCTTAGGCAATGAGCACTTAAACAGTGAAGTGGCTTTCACAGCTAATAGTGGAATCATCCAAAGGATTTCTAACCCAAAGAGTAACTCTTAATCCCAGGTTTTGACTAGGTTTTTATTACAGGGACACTACTAGACAATTTAAGGATGCCTGACCCAATCTGTTTAATTCTCTAAGGACAAAAGGTATGGGAATGGTATACTGGTGCCACAAAGTCAATGACACCTTTGAACAGAGCTCTGCACTGAGCTGTGGGGGATTATATGAATTTGAAACAGAGTAACAGTCAAAGTTTGTAAACCAAATTGGGTAGAAAGCAAGCAAAATTGTTAAGAGCTCCTTTATCTTACATTACAATTGTGTGCTTCCACTAAACCTTTTTCCCCCCTAGTAAGAAAAGATTTCTTAAGCAGAAGATATTCCCAATGACTACACCATTTATTTTTTAAACCATGTAAACTTTACTGAAATTACTGAAAGAATAAAGGTGTAAATTTTAAAAGACCTACTAATCAACAAGGACCTCTATGTTAGTTTTGGAATGACCTGGATGTACCTTCCCAACATCACCTTTATTTCAGCTGGTACCTCCACGCTGTTGGTTTTTAAAACAAATTTGAGATCTTTACAGGACATAAGCTCCATATCTAATGCACCTAACAAATTCCACTTCAATGACAACAAAATGAAACATCCATTTCAGTTTTAAGGCTACCTGTGATAAAGCCAGGCAAGACCTCCAAGCCAATTTTACTCATTCCTCGTTGGAAGCAATTCCCCACACTGAATTCATTAGCACCCATATCCACATTTAAACAAACATTGAATCAAATTTTAGCCACAGGGGAAAGGCATTGCACCAATTCTATCCTAAATAAGTTTCCAGAGTTTTCAAACAAATAAAGTTTCTGATCAGGTACCTCCTTTAAGTTAATCATGAATATCTAAGCATTCAGCATGCTATAAGAATTCAAATTTAAGTATGAAACTTGCTTTCTTTGTTCAAAGGCAGAGCAACTGGCCTTCAGAATAGTTCAAAGGGAGTAACAGCCTTCATCAGGACCTGAGGACAGGAGATGGTTTTGCAACACTACCCCTCCAAAACAAGTATAGAAGTTTTCCCACTCTGTTGTCCTTATCAACAGGATTCCTGTATTTGGGCAACACTGCAAGCCCTGACAAATATACAACGACACTTTATATTTACACAGGCACTGTTTTACTTTCATATTCCCATACTCCTTCACATATTCCTATACTCAGCTCGAAGTTGAACATCATGCTTCAACTTTCTCTTTCCTAACATTATGCCTAATTCTGAAAGATGGTGAGCACTCTTCAGCCACCAGGACATCACAGTAGATAACACTCAAACTTCATAATATACAGTATATAAAACATAAACCTTTGGTTGCATCAAGCCCAGACTTTAAACCCACGTTTAATTTTTATTTTTTTTTTACTGTGCTAAAAATTCTTTTTCCCCTGGGTTTATAAAATATTAATTTGTATTTTTCAAAATTGTGTCTTACTGCAAGAAAAGAAGGCTGCTTTCATGCAAGTAAAAGAACAAAATCTCAATGTTTGGTCATGCCATACTATTATACAAACACTAACTACATACACTATTAAACCGTACTACTATTTTACTACTCCAGGAGTTTCACTGAAATTAGGGGGGCTGCTCTTGCAGTAACACATTGCTCACCCTCAGTGAGGCTGGCAGAATCTGAATCACGCTGACACATGGATCATCACTGTCATTGCCACTGTCAGATATGAGAGTGGACTGCTTCTATAATCAATTGCCTTTTTAAGCTTATGAGAAGACCACTTATCATAAATTAATTTCAAAACTTTCAGACTTATGTCCAGTTGTTCTGAACAATCATTCCCAATTCTTTTTCAAACCAGGTTTGTGATACTGACAAGAGATGCACCAATAGTGCTGAGATTAAAAAGAAAGACTACTGTAGCTTGTGTTTACTTTTCCTATGCCATAAGTTGCTGATCATTTTTGAAGAATAAAGAGATTAATTTAATTGCTACATGGACTTCCTTTGCAGTATAAATACATATTCTAACTATAAAAGCAATGCACACAGAAAAAGTGTACATGCACTAAGGATTAGTTATAGAGAAGCTAATGGAAGGACAATGCCTCACGGGCTTACTGAGGAAATGTAATGAAGCTTTTTTTTTTTTTTTTTTTTTTTTTTTAAATCCCTGATAGTTTATACCCAGGCAATAATGTAGAAGTTTTAGTAAGAGAAAGTAGAACTGTGGCAATACCACGAAAGAGAGAATGGAAACCCAAACAAATGAATGTTAAATAGTCAGACATCAGAAGAAAGCAGACAATTGTTGCTTTAGGAGGGGTAAAAAGCCACACCATCTTCAACAGACATCAGCAGCCAAAAAAACAGCACAAAACCACCATTAGTGTTTATTGATGACAACTAGATAGGCTTCTGTTAGTATTCCAGAGCCAGCCCTGCCATAAAATGTTTATTATTACTATTCATAGCTGTAGGCAGCTAGAGGCTCACTATGTCTATCCCTTTCTTATCATTTTAAAAAGATTAATCTTTAGACAATGATCCGCTGATACCATTAATCTTAGTCTTGAACTTCTTTGTTGTTCTTGCCCAGTAATGAACAGTACCACAAAATACGCCTTGCCTTCAGAAACAATAGGGACCTGATTTGTTGGGACCCTGCACTTAGAATAATTTTTCACTGACACACAGTATAGAAAGACAACTTATTTCTCTACATAGCTGCCCCATTTCTACACCAAGCCAACTCCTTTTATGTTAATACAATTATAGCTGCTGTCAGAGTAGAAAACTAAGGTCAGGGTTTAACGTTTGTATCACCCTATAATACAAGGTGTTGCACAAAGTGCAGGTCAATAGCATATCTGAAAATAGCACAGAAGTTTTCACCTTCATGTTACAGAAAGACAATCTTTCACTGACAAGGGTGTTGGTTTTTTGTGTATTATTTTTTTTCTAGAAACAGTGCACAAACATTCAGCTGCTTGCATTTTTCCCCTCAATAAAAAATCCAGAACTTGCCTCTCTATGAAACTTGTTATTCTTATCCTTTTGTTTCCCTTGTTTGAAAATAATCTCTGCTAGAAATAAGAAAAAATATTCCTTGATCCATAAAATGCTTACAAAGCATTTTTGTGTATTCCAAAGAAAAAAACTTATTTTTAGCAGAAATTCAAACCCACTAAAGTTTTAAAACAAGACTGAAATTTTCATTTTCAAGTTTTTTTTTTCTTAATGTATAAAACACTTTTTCATGAAAATCAAAATTCACTTGAAAATCCAGTTCACCAGACATCAATACTGTTCCACCCTTGCTACCTGAGGTCTAGCAGGGGACTTCTCACTCCAATTGAAATAACTATGCTGCTTTTAAAACCAAGCTTTTTCCATGAGTTAGTGCAGTACTGCTCTGAACTTATGGTGATGCAGCATTAATACATTTGAGCCGGTGCATGGCAAAACTATTAATGGCATTTTTCTTCTACTCAGTATCTCTCAGCTCCTTACCCAGACAGTGGAGAACTGAATGTAATAATCTGTATGTCAGATAGGCACAGATCATCTTCAGTATATTCAGTACAACATAAACTTATGGGAGATTTAAAAAAAAAAATAAAAATAAGGTAATGAAACTTTAATAGCAACGAGAACTTTCTAAACTTATGGTATTATAATTTTCACTATTTAATTTCAGACCATCCTTCACAGCCCCTCTCCTCAAACAGCATGTATTTCCCTCAATAGCTTCCCAGTTAAATCCACTTTTACGTTTAGATAAATTCTCATACTGTGACACCCACACAGACATTACATGCTTTCTCTTATGAGTAAGGACAACTTACTCCATTAAGTGCTTACAAGCAGATGATGACCTTTTCTCTCTCCTCACCAGCAACAATACACCTGCTGGGGAAAAGTGAAAAGATCAACGTGGTCAGGAGAAAACATTCAAAGCAATCACACTTGACTTTGCCCAAATAGCATAAATAAAGGCTCCTGCTTCTCAGATTAGACAGACTGGATTAAAGCAAAGTCTCAGAGCAAAGATTTCTTTGTCACTCTTATTGTCCATTTAATCAGTAGAACATAGAAAAGTTGGCAGAAGTTACCAAACTTTGTACCAAATTTGCCCCGTAATTTCCATCCTGTAGAAAGTTAACTGTGTATTGTATGTTGGACTCCAAGACAAGCCAATAATTTACCATATGCTCAACTGTGACTGTTCTAACAAGCACTACAAAACAGTTTCCAACGTGTTCTAAATCACCTGTTTCGTGGGATAAAATTTTCTATGCTCAGTCTTTACACAAAGTTGAAATATTTTAATATTTGATCAAATTATTTATGGATATTTCCTATTTATTGGGAAGTAAGACAAAATGCACTCCAACTCGGTATGAGAGAAAAATCTAACCACATTTTTTGTCATAGATAAAATGATTGAAGCTAGAAGGTTTAAAGTTTACTACACAAAGGTAGAATTTATATGTCTAGGTATTTCCAACTCAATTCCATCAATTTCCAAAGAACACAAAGAATTGCAAGCCATAAGGAAGAGTGCAAATGAAAAACAAAGTTCAAAATTGCTCTAGTTAAGCAAATAGACGCAAAGAATAACAATGAGATGTTACTCTGCTCGCATTAACTATTATGGCAAAATTCTCATTCACTTTAACATAAAATAGGAAGAAAACGATGAACCCACGAAGAAAACACAGAAAAATCTTTCTAATTGAAGATTCTACTCCTACCTCTTCAACAAGTTATCTGTGCAACCTGTAAGTAAAACACTCAGAGAGAGTTCAGCCTGAAGTTGTACAATTTAGAGCTGAGGTTTGTAAAGAGTTCTCCTTCCACATACGCTCAAGGACCAAGAGAAAGAAGCCAACTGGTGGAAGGAACAGAGATCCACATTCTCTGCAAGGGCAAGAACAATAAGTGATTTCCCATGGTCTTCCCATCTCTAGCTGTGCTTCAGTCCCTATAGACTACTTCCTGGTGCCCTTTCAGCTGTAGTCTGGGTTATGTTAAAGAACTGAAAGTAATTCCTGCAACAGAAGAAGAATGGGACCATTTAACTTTCCTCTCTGTGTTTCCCACCTATGAAGGTGTAGGATACTGAGTTACTGTGCAATTGTAATGCAATGCGGAATTCACAAATTTAAGCTTAACTACAGATAAATAAAGCAATGGTTGAGTTTTGAAAACCTGATATAGGAAACATTTTTGCTCTTTTGTGGACATCTTGCCCCAGTATCCATGTTTTTCTCTGTAAAACAAGGTTAGATTATTATGTGATAAAATGTCATAGCATATAATGTATTGTTCTTTACTTCATTTTTTCCCTGCTTTCTTGATATTATTTTTAACAGCAGAATATTTATGTTTCATTTAATTTATAACATATTGTATTAAAACAAAATGTCTTGAGAATTATTTTTTTTATTTTAATCAAAAAATATTTGAATCTGAAAAGCCTCATGTATACATTTAAGTTCACATCAGTAGAATTTCTTGTATGAATACAGATAGGCTTGCACACAACTCTTCACAGTATAGTGGCTAAGAATTGAGATGAAAGACAAGAATAAACAAAAAGTTGGTGATTAAAAAGTGCAAATAAAACAAACAAACAACAACAAAAAATACAGATAACAATAGTGGGAACATCAGAAAAAAAAAAGAAAAAGAAAAAAGAAAAAAAAAGTCATCCACTTCACTGCTGCAAAGGGAGCTATCCAGCAAACTCCGACCAAAAACCTTGTTTCCACATTTTGTTTTATTATTAGACCCTGTTAAGAGATTTCTAAAATATGCAAGCAATGACTTTGAAAAGCAGTAATTGTGATATTAAATTTTACTGAAATTTGCCCAGTACTGATTTGTGTACAGGCTCTTATACTGAGTTCCCACGAAGCCATAAAACGTTTAAAATACTGTCTGTGCAAATGCAAAATTTATGAATTCACACATCTCTGGTTGATTTATGTGAAATAATAATGCACTATTTAATGCTTAAACATGGCTAGGAGCAATGCTAGGCTATCAAGATGTACAATGAAATAATAGATTTATAAGACGGATAACCTTCCTGCCTAGAGAAGCTTGTTTAAAGGTGTTGTACAGATATATTAAACTATATGTAATTTTATACTAACTTAATGCTGTAGGCCTATACTGCAAGCAGTAAAAGATTACTGCCATGGTATTTGCAATAATAAAATGATCTGGCTATTCAGCATAAGGTATCAGAGGAGTGGAAAAAAGTCTTTATGATTTCAAACTTTTTACTCCTCTTTTGATCTAATTTAAACAGTTAACAAATGTCTTTGCTTTTCACAGCTCACTGTCATCAACTCTCACCTGATTTATCAAAATTACTTTTGTTTGGTCCTCCATGGGAAAGATGCTGTCTTTCTGACACTAAACAACAACATATTCAGTTATTTTTGCATTGAAATAAAAGGGACTTTATGTGGACTTTACGACTCTTTCAGAAACAAGACTTCTGCTGAGGTAGAAACTACCACTATGACCTTGTTACGAGTTGTAGCTTTCATTAGTTGCATATACCTGGCAACGTAGCAGAATCTAGCTCTTAACTAAACAAGCAGCACAAAATATTGCATAGGTATTCCCAATATTGGCTGATACTAGCTTGATTGTTTATAAAAATATGAAAATTAGAAACTTAGTATCACATATTGGAGAATTTGTATGATTGCTTTAATGACAGGTAAACCTCTCACATACTACTGCTCGAACAGCACCAATGGACCTTACACAGAATATCCTCCCATGTTAGAGTTTCTTCGTCTCAGACGAGCTTGCAGTTTGTCTGTTTGGTTTTTTAATTGATTACCAGACAAAAGACCTTTAAAAGAAGAGCCTCTTAGGCAACTTTCAGAGTGTAAGAGTATTTTCAGAGAAATTTTGAATAGTACTCTATCCATGGAAAGAAACTTACAGAAGTATTCAACAACCCTATGGTTTTCTTTTCTTCCTTCATCAGTCTTAGTCCTGCAAAAAAGTTATTCTTGACTGTATCTATTTACATACTTATTTAGGAATCTGTATATATTAAAAGAAGTTTTGAGAGAGTGTAGATTTGTCATGAATCATTCACAAAAACAGTAAGAACTCATGCCAGATCATAGCAACCTTATCCACACTGCTGAGTTCAAGGGAGTATTTTGCTTAAGTAAATCATCAGGGGTGGGAAGATTTAAAGGAATGTAAACACATTCAGTGGGCAGCTTCATTTAATAGATATAAAAACTACCAATATACACTATGAAAAACAAGGATTTCCACAAACTGAATCCTGCTACTGCTTGACACTCTTAGACCATGAGAAAGCTCAGAGACTACATTGAAAGTGTTCAAGTGAGACTAGGTTTTGATATGCAATTACTGGCTTACAAATATGAATTAAAACCATATTGGTCCAAATCCAGTAAAAGATGTAAGCAGCTAGGACAAAACACAAAACAAAGACACTCCAATATAAAATTAATTTGAAATTCTGTCCCACTCATCAGTTAGCCTAAACTCAGTAAAGCCATGCTGTTAGTCTTTAAAGTTTTCCAGACAACCATGGCTCTGCTTCTGCACACACACAGACCAGTCACATTCTGTGCAGGGTAACATTCACACTATGCCTGAGCCCAGATGAGATCCATGAATCCACTTTTCCAGTTATCAGCTCTAGGAGATTGCCAGAAAGTAAGGATAAGATTCGTCTTCTCTAATTTTAGACATTTAAAATGCAGATATCTGCAGATAAGCAAGTCAGTGATAGTTCTAGGTTTGATCTATCTCATATTTAAGGTGAAGGTTAAGATGAACTGTATCCTAGAGGTGCCCATTTCTCTACATTGAGTAAGAGCAGGTTTAGAGTTCTGTACTGTGGCTGCCTGAAGACAACATGAATTCCACCCTGAGCTCTTAACAGAATTTAGAGCTTGGTCAACCTAAATGTGAATTAATAGAAAATATATAAGCTATATAAGGAGTTTGCCATACAGGATAATTGGAGGTAATGGTGTCTCCTCCTGTGTGTCTGTTTCTCCATAGAAGGAGGAAAACAATTCAGAACTTAACACAGAGATTTCCCCTGAACCAGTATGTTAACTGGGATTCTGAATTGAGGCACATCATTCGCACTGTGAAGCTCCTAAATGGAAGAGGAAGAAGAGCTCTCATCTGGCACCAGCATGCAGGACACAACTGATTTTGGCTTATATTCAATTGTTCCCTGATGATGTTCTACATTTTCAAAGTATCTTACAGACATGCAACTAAACCTTACAGTCTAACGAGACAGGGGAATTATTGTTCTGCCTCCATGTAATGGAGGAACCAAAAGACAGGTATTAGAGTTTACACATTTAAAACCATTTGCTAAATTAATATAATTCAGTTTTTGGATTCTTGTTATGGGACTCCCAAAGCCTAACTTCAAAATGCAATCAGTACCTGCTGCTCTGAGCTCAACATGAGCTGAGATTATTCACCTCTTTTGAAAACCATGTTGAACACATTTCAGCGCAGTCCTGCACAAAAAAATAGTGGGCTCTTTTGAACATATTTTCCTGAATTACTGGCTTATAAAATAAAACATCTGCTAGCCACTCTAATAGTGAACTTAATTAACAACACAGAAAGAAGTAAATGCTGTGTTTGAACACCTAAACCATATATCTGCATGTAGTATAACTACTTACGCATGTTGGTGTTTCCGATTCTGGTTATTTATCACAGTTCCTTATTTTAAAAATAAATGCAAAACTCACATAACTGTAAATAGTCTGGTTTACTTGCTCTTTTTTCTTCTGTATTTATTCCATTCTCAGCAGTGGTTAGCTCCTAACAAACATTCTAAGGGGAAAGAACTTTGTTTTGTGCTAATGACTCTTTTAATAGCCATTTAAGCCCAGATGAAGTAGAGTGTAGACAGTTTTATATATACCTAGGTGTTGAACCTTCACTCTAAACCAGCAAAACTGCTTTTGCAAATTTTAGAAAGAAATGAATTCCAAACTAAATAATATTTTACTTTCACGAATGTTAGCCACAGCTGAAGAACATTTCCTGCATTTTCAGAATCTGAACAAATAATATTTTGATTAATGATGCTGAGTATTTATGGTGGTGCTGAGTATTTATGGCTGTGTCCACTGCAAAGCCACAAAGAAGATGGTGAAGGGAGGTGAGGGTGACAGAGGCTTTATGAATCATAGTGTCTCATCTGGTAAAAATTTATTTTACAGTTCCCCACTTGAGAAGGAAGCAACTTGCCAAAGAGAGGCAAAATAAACCCCACAGTGAAATTAGCTAGTCTATCTTTAATCTATGCAAATCCAGCCACTCTTAACTTCTCTAATTAATACTTACAATTTTGAGTCTAAAAACTTGATTACCTAAATTCAATAAATAAATAAATAAATAGATAAAGGAGTTTTAACTAGAGTTTTACAACCAGAAAGGAGGAACAGAAAACTAACTATATACTAATATATGTGTATTTAACAACTATGGTTATAGCTATTTAGAGCAAAACTCTCTATTATATTAACTAGAGATTTGCCACCAAGATTTGATGCAAGATATACGATGAAACTTGCCTTAGGTAACCACAGGAGGACCAAAAAAAAAACACCACTAGCTTCATCCAAGGTCATTTTTAACTAAGTTGTAGCAAAATTACTGTGAAAACTTCCAAAGCAGATAATAAAAATTATTCCATATGGGCATACTCTCAGAGGAAGAGAAGAATTACATAATACCAAATAATAAACTCTGATAGAATACACCGCAAATAGAGGGACTTCTATGTTATAAAGCTCTCTATTTTCAAAATATCCAGCTTATACAACATAAGTCTTGTTCACTTTTAAGGGTACACAGCTTCTCTGCAAGTCTACTCTGAATGCACTCCAATGAAAAACTGCAAAAACGTATAATGTTTACACTGTAGATGTAATAGAAGACTAAAAATGTTCGTTGCATGCAGTATAAAAAGATCAAAAACATTTCAATGTGGAGGCTGAAAATATCTTGCAAAATCAAAATGTAAGATGGAAATATGTACATCTCAACTTGATCAGTTTTCTAAAAATCACTAACACAATTGTAATGTTTCTTTCTGTGAGAAAGATATGTTAGAAAGAAAAGTTTGTTAAATATGTAAATCTTCAGGAGTAGAAATGAACTAATGACAAAACAATATTAATCATTAAATAACCAGAGCTTTAATTCCAATGGGATATAAACTGAAAATGGAACATGTCAGTAAAGGGACAGATACTACACCTCAACCCATGGTCATCATTCTGGGTATTCTACTAAACAAACGCTGGCATTTCAATAGCACAACAAAGCACCTATCATACAGAAGGCATGCTCTTCTAGTCTGTAACTTTACTCGAGCAAAACTTCCTGAGACATTCTTCAAGCAAATAACATTGAGAGCTACACACTGATACCGCTAATATACACATAATGTAAATATTTTAAGCTGTTCTAGTAACCGAGTACATATCACAGCATACAGTTAAACATATATCATATTAACACTATGAGAAGTCACTGTTGCTATGAACTAAATGTTAAAGTATATATTATGCTTTTTAGATAAATATATTACTTTTTGCTTAATCTCCTTTTCTTCAAAACTGTATTCCGGTATCAGTATCACACAGTATCACAGTATCACAGATTTCTAGGTTGGAAGAGACCTCAAGATCATCGAGTCCAACCTCCGACCTAACACTAAGTACTCCACTAAACCATATCGCTAAGCTCTACATCTAAACGTCTTTTAAAGACCTCCAGGGATGGTGACTCCACCACCTCCCTGGGCAGCCCGTTCCAATGCTTAATAACCCTTTCGGTAAAGAAGTACTTCCTAACATCCAACCTAAAACTCCCCTGTCGGAACTTTCGCCCATTCCCCCTCGTCCTGTCACCAGGCACGTAGAACAGACCAACCCCCACCTCTTTACAGCCTCCTTTAAGGTAACTGTAGAGAGCGATAAGGTCGCCCCTGAGCGTCCTCTTCTCCAGGCTGAACAAGCCCAGCTCCCTCAGCCGCTCCTCGTAAGACTTGTTCTCCAGACCCCTCACCAGCTTGGTCGCCCTTCTCTGGACTCGCTCGAGCACGTCCATGTCCTTCCTGTAGCGAGGGGCCCAAAACTGAACACAGTACTCAAGGTGCCGCCTCACCAGAGCCGAGTACAGGGGCACAATCACTTCCCTAGACCTGCTGGCCACACTGCTTCTTATACAGGCCAGGATGCTGTTGGCCTTCTTGGCCACCTGGGCACACTGCTGGCTCATATTCAGCCGACTATCAACCAATACTCCCAGGTCCTTCTCGGCCAGGCAGCTTTCCAACCACTCATCTCCCAGCCTGTAGCTCTGCTTGGGGTTGTTGCGCCCCAGGTGCAGGACCCGGCACTTGGCCTTGTTGAACTTCATACAGTTGACCTCAGCCCATCGCTCCAGCCTATCCAGCTCCTCCTGCAGAGCCTTCCTGCCCTCGAGCAGATCGACACACGCACTTAGCTTGGTGTCATCTGCAAACTTACTGAGGGTGCACTGGACGCCCTCATCCAGATCATCGATAAAGATATTAAAGAGGACCGGCCCCAGTACCGAGCCCTGGGGGACACCACTAGTGACCGGCCTCCAACCAGATTTAACTCCATTCACCACAACTCTCTGGGCCCGGCTATCCAGCCAGTTTCTAACCCAGCGAAGCGTACGCCAGTCCAAGCCCCGAGCAGCCAGTTTCTTGAGGAGAATGTTGTGGGGGACTGTGTCAAAAGCCTTACTGAGGTCAAGGTAAACCACATCTACAGCCTTTAATCAGAATGCATCACACATCAAATTCTAAAGAAAAATAAATAAATAAATCCAAATGGTGACTTCTAATAGTCTCATCTAAATCCAAAATATTTATTGTCACTTTGAGCCATTCCTAGTTGTCCCCAAAAACTGTTTTAATTCCCACATGTATAACTAAAAAATAAATAAATAAATAGCTGAACTTTCTAAGAAAATGCTCCATTAGTCTATAACTAAGCATGTAAGGTTTCAGAGCCCAGGAGGGAATTTTCTGCAAAATTACAAGCAATTGAACATTTCTACTACAATTAATCATGTGCCCTAGGAAATGTACATCTCAGACAATTAAATTTTCTCCTGCTTATGCTCAGTACAGCATTTTCAGTTGGTCATAACCTCTTCTTGACTCCATTTCCTTAAAGTGGATGGTCCTCCTAAGAGTGTTCCTATGTCACTTCATAATATTATGTCTTTCAGTATGTTTAAGACATACAGTTAGGTGTTTAAAGCTGTACGCTTTTACATTCACATTTAGGGACCTAAAAGTAATTTTATTGCCCAGAATGTGAGGCAGTACAGATCCAATTGACTTTAGTAAACATGAAGATGGTGTACTCAGTTTAGCTGAAAAATTAAATTTCTCTTTGAAAACGGTTTGCTGATTTTGGTGTACTATGAACAGTATCTCATGTTGAATGACAAAATCTCAGTCCAAAGGCCATTTATTCATGGAATTTGGGATGTTCTGTTACTATGAATGCAAGGGCAAAATTTTATCAGCCAAGGATATCTTCCGTCTGCTTTCAGTTCAGAGCCACTGATGCTACAAAATAGCAGATCAGTAGAATCACACATTGTAGCATTGATCACCTCTTATTTCACCTTTACCAGCAGTTTTCAATTAGCTGAGGCAATCTAGTAAACAGAAGCCTGAAAACAAAATGAAAACCAAAGCACACCTCGACATAATGCACTAATACATTCCAGTGTCATCCAAAATGTAAAGCCTTTTTGCCCTGAGGGCACAACGTACAAGGGGTTCTGCTACTCATCTCAGACCAAAGTGGCATCCTGACAAGTGTATAATTTCAGGAACAGAATGAAACTCAACAAGTAAAGACCAGTTCAAAGCTGATTTTTTTATTTTATTTTTTTTTTACAGAATGTTACCTTGGTATTTACACGCTAGCATTGCCTAAGCTGTGGATTAGAGCTAGAAAGCTTGCAAAATACTCCTCTGCAGCACGTTCCACTTCCCAGGTTCCAAAACTACTTTGCAGAGGGTTCTGGGATATTGGGAAAAGGAGCAAGGAGACAATACAGCATCCCTCTGTCTATCTGTATTCCAAATCACCCCCCATTTAATTCTCCCTCCACCCATCCACTTGCAACAATCTCAGGCAGCTGACAGAAGCCAGAGAATCATATTTGGTGTTGATTTGCCTGTCAGTCTCTTAACAACTGCAGGAATAGGATTGAGGTTCCTGTGCCAAAACCCAAGAAAAGTAAATGGGATGACAATATCTTTTTAAAAATAATGTTTGTGTGCTCAGGGAAAATATAATTATTGTCCCTTTCCAACTAATGAAACCTAATAGCTGCAATTATCTACAAGGTTTTTGTGCAGTGAAGAGGAATTATTTGTTTCCAAGCATGGGAATCTGGCTGCCAAAGCCCCTAACTAAACAGGTCATTCCTGATTGTGTACTTTGCATTCTCTGCAGTCTGGAAATCCTCTGGATGTACGAATTAGTTGTATAACAAAGACCACATTAATACACACCCTGGATGACTCAACTTATCATATTCACTTTTTTCCCATTCACTGAACTTCTCAAAAACACTACTACTGAAAATGACATTATTTTCAGGGTGCATAAACAATGTAGAAGCAAACTCAAAACATGCAAGGCAATGAAGTTAACAAGCCTATATTAAGCAACAGGATTTTTTTTTCTTGTAGTAAATACAAAACACAATAAGCCCAACGTGATTTACAAGGTGTTAATATACCCTAAGGTAAATAAATATATTTATGATCCTCAAGGAGTCCTGAGATGGCTAGGCAGTCTTAGATTCACTGGTGCTTGCAATGTAGGAATAAAAGCAAAAGCAAAAAAGTTTTAAAGTGTGGAGTTGCAGAAGTAGCTGATGCAGTGAGATGGTTCCCTCTTCTGGCCATAGCTGGAGGAGACTAAACTTTGATTTTACTTTTTAGTTGCAGTCAGATAATCCATAGAATTAAAAATAAAACTAACTCTGATCTTACTTTGCAGCAAAATAATGTAAACACTTTTACAATATATTTTCTGAGGTTAGTTCAGAGACAAAGTCATTTTCAGAAAACTCTTTAGCAAAGGTTACACACCTGGTCTGTGGTGCTTCACATTTAGGTTACCTTATTAATAAGCAAATATTAGCATAGATTTCAGAAAAAAAAAAAAAAAAAGAAAAAAAAGTTGTCCAAATCAGTGTTCACTTAATGAATATGCATTCTTCAAAAGAAAGAAACTGTTGAAGCCAATCTGAAAGATTATTTAACAGCATATTTCAAAAAAAAAAGTCATTTCTCCACTAGCCCTGACTAACCTTGTAAGTGCCACCAGCACTCCAATACAAGCATCTGCTGGTATCAGTAGGAAGACACAGTAGTGTTCACAGATAAACACAGGAAACAATGGGCCGTTCTGTGCATATAGTTTATACAAATGTACCTTTGTTACTCATCTCCAGTTACGATGGATGATCTACTTTAAAA
This sequence comes from Anser cygnoides, assembly GCF_040182565.1. NCBI lineage: Eukaryota > Metazoa > Chordata > Aves > Anseriformes > Anatidae > Anser > Anser cygnoides. The sequence continues at coordinate 71,965,262 of NC_089874.1, forward strand.
ATCTATGGCAATGCAGACTTCGTAAGGATAAATTTCAGAAAAAGTAAAAACAGTAAAATGAAACAAAAGGCCCCAAAACTGAATATCTCATTTCTACATATTCCACTTGAGAACCTAACTTCTCTGCTAAGAGTGCTCATGCTCATTTAATAGCATATATTATCTTTTCACAACAAGGCAAATACAAAAATAATTTAATATATGGATTTGTACTGAGAAGTCAGGAAATACCAAGTTGAACTGAAAGAGTGACTCCTAGGGCAATCAGTAAAAAAAAATATTTAAATGAATAATATAATTTTAGAGTTGAATACATAATTGTCTGGTTTTCTATGGTCAGAGGCTATTTTGGATCTCATCCAAGGAAATGAGATCAGTAAAATAAACAATGCAGAAAACAAAGAAGATGCAAGAACTATTGATACTTGTTTGTACCAAAGAAAGAAACTCATCTTAAGAATCACCACAATAGTTTAGAACGGTATTAAAGCTGCTTGAGAGATCATTCAGAACACTGCTGGCATTAACCATGGGAACGCGACTCATAGGGCTTTCTGCACACATCTAGCAAAATAGTGGCCAACAAGAAAGAAATGGCTGAAAAGCTGCAACATAACACTTTCTAAGTAACTCCAATCAATTGAAGGGAAATTAGAAAAGACAAGTTTTCCACAGGACCCTAAGTTTTATTCTGATTCCAAAGCTCTGACAGGTAACAAAGAATTTAGGGATGATGACAGTCATGTTCTTCTACTGAAGTGCACATACAGATAAGGACAGACATAAACCAGATGTATATGATGCTTCATATTAGTTTGTTTTAAGCAGACTATGTTCAGTCATTTGCCTACTTTGAACACTGTCTACTTGTTTCTGGACATCATTTCTCCCACATTCATCCCTCTTATTGTATCACCCCCTCCCCCCCTTTTTTCCTTCCAGTCCCAGTTACTGTAATACATGCTGACAAAAGACAACATTCAATTTCAAAACTGAGACAACCTGCTTTCCAAACTGATACTTTTCTCAGACTTTCTATTCCCTCTCCTAGGAGACTTTCAGTTGCTCACTTGCCGAAAATCCTATCAGCCCTAACTGCTACAATAAAAAAAAATAGAGAGATCTCACTGTGCAGCACACATTACTCAAGCCAAAGAGTTACCTGGTTAATGATGACATACTGGGGAAGGACCTGCTAAAATATTTATTCTGTTCTCTTGTTTTAGGACTTACAGTGTTAGATTTCAATATGAATTCAAAGCACTGAAGTTCTTTGTAAAATGATCTTCCTCCCATCCATCAAGTTGAAGTGGCTAAATAACTGAATTCCTTTAATACCTTTCCTTTACTTGCTTCACTTAATTTATTATTCAGACAAGGAGTCTACTAGCTCTGTTTCAAATCCTGCTTTTTTTCACTCAGGGTAAACCACAGCAAACCAATCAAAGCTTAGTGTTGAAGCAGTAGCAACAAACAGTTAAACTCAGAGTATACCATTTTGGCTCCACAGCAGTCCACAGAGAATCGTGATCCAAGAATATGGATGGGTAAAAGGAAGATTTTGAAGAAGGCATTAGTTTGTATGCATGCAGCTGGGAGGAAAAAAATAAAAATAAAAAAGGTTGCTTCTGAAATAGTTCGTAAAGAACCATGGTAAAAATGAAAAAGTCTTGCATAAAACGAAGAGCTCCATCTACAGTCATATATGGCAAAGGGCCAAGGCACAAGATTGAGCACTAACCCATGATCACCCACACTACCTAGTGGCTGGCAAGTTATCTACTATGGCTTCATGCCATGTCAAGGAGCACACTCCGAGCCAATGCCCAGTCTTGGTTTGCGAGCCAACACTGTACAGGGGTTGTTCTCAATACACAGTGTAGATAAGGGCAGCCTTTTCTAGGAGAAGGCAGGAATAAGGATGAGTTTAACTATATGGACATATACCATACCATTTGCCTTTGCAACCCTCCTTTCTCTGTGTCACCTTACACTCAAGTATAAAACAGCTATTTATTGGCTAACACACACAAAGGACAGCTAAGACAGATGAGATACTACGCTAAACATTAATATGCTTACCATAAGACACCCTATGAGTATTTTGCCAAGTAGGCAGGCATCAGTCAGTCAGATGAGGAAAAGCTGACCCCTGTTACTCCATGGAATAGCTGCTCCTTGGTGTTGCTGTCTCCCATTTTTTTCTGTTGTTTCATGTTAGTGTTTTTCCCTTTGAATCTCTGAACTTTCAACTAATCCCAGGTCAGTGATCTTACCTCTCTTTGCAATTTTACCTTTCACATCTTGCACAGCCCTAGTTTAGGCGCTTTCTCACAACACATAAATTTTCTAAAGTCTAAGCCAACATTACAATGCCCTGTCAATGCTTCGGAATTATCTTCCACCAAGGTTATGAGGAGGGTTACACTATCAAGTCAAGAGAATGGGACTTTTTCTACGTCATTTACTAATACAAACATAATCAATGAGCCCTGAGTACTGGTATTTGAAATGTGGGAGCTTGGTACGGCACAGAGGCCAGAGGCACTACCTCTTGTAACATCAGAGGGAGACATCCAAAATCATTTGTACAAGAAAGAACTTCCATGCTTTGAATTGCTCTTCTGTAATTCAGGTTGCACTCACCTCTAAACGATTCCACAGACACAGTCACTTTCTTCTCTCCCTAGAAGAGCACCTGTCCTGATTGAGTGTAGCTGGTATTTCCAGTTAGAGACTTTAGTTTTGAGTGACTGAGAGTCTGAGTTGTGGACTTCCAGATTATTCACCTGTGTGACTTATTTCTACCATTAAAATTAGATTAATTCAAAATCTACTCACCAGCTAGGAGTTAAGGTTTTTTTTCTTTTTTAAATTTGAAAGAAAACCCTAAAATATAACATCTCATATTAAAAAAAAAAAAAATCTTTGAAAAAAATGATGAAAAATATAAACCTACCATAAAAGGATGTTGCCATTATCCAACTACCTCTTTTTTTTTTTTATCTTAAAAGACTTGCATTTTCTGACATAAAACTATTCAGCTGCAGTTTTTATAACCATTTCTACCATGACACTCACAAGGCTGTTTGCGAATGCTAATTTATTAATGTTTATATCAGCAAATTATTTGAGAGATCCTCAGTTAGAACTGGTTCTGGAGTATCTCTAATTATGAATAGTGCATAGTACATCAGTTTCTTACCTTGAAAAAAATTCAAGTCAGGAGAAAAAAATACCCTACTTGGCTTCCTATAACAATCTTGTCCTGGAAGTTCAAGGCAATCAATTTTTTAATAAAAATACAATCACCTGTCATTGAAAAAGTAATGAAATATTCAGACACATTTGGAGAAAAACATTTTGCAGGGAAATTTATGTCACAGGCAGAAATGGGACTTAAATGATACTTAGTTTTGTGCTTGTCTTGAACGGAAATGCAGTGAATTTTAATATATGATTTAACATTAAAAAGTTTTCATAAAATATATATTACTTATAACAGCACAAAGATTTTCTTATAATGGCATGGTTTTCCCAATAAGCCTTTTTGGAATAAATTTATAAACAAAATGTTACTTTTTCCATAAGCTTACATTTTTTTTATCACTTGTTATTATATGAAAGAATGACGCAAAGTTTGGACATAGCACCGAGAATCAGAATGTTTGAATATTCAAACAACGTTGGGAAAAATTTTTTTGTCTCATGTATTTCGCTTACTTCATCTTCACTTCCCCAAAAATTCTTGCATTAAAAATGCACAAGTTATACATTACTGTATAATGTATAATAATATACTGTATAATGTATAACAAGTTATATATTACTGCACAAGTTATACATTATTGTATAACAAACAATCCTTCCCCAAGCACTGAGTCCACCTGAATAATAGAATAATAGAAAATAAAATAAAACAATAATAGAAAATTTCTGCCATGTTCAATGATGATAAGTAGTACTTCAGTTAAGGCATTTACTTCACAAAAAAATAAAAGCAAGAAAGTGATTTAGCAAAAGTAAGAATGTGCAAACTGAACTGCAATTCTCTAAGTTTCTAAATGTATAAGGCATGTTATATAAAATACTATGGGTAGCTTCACACCTTTCTGTTTCTAGGATTTTATTAGTACAGGAAAAAATAGTTAACCAGAATGTTCTACTGCTGATATTGCCATTTCAAAATAATAATAATAATAATAAATACAATAAATGAAATAAGAACAATAAACCCAAAACACAAAATTTTGCAGTTGAACAGTCTGAAATTTCCCCATACTATCCTCAAGCAATATATCCAGTTTTTACAAGTAGCACTCAGTTTTTAGCATGCAATAATAATAATAATAATAATGAAAGAAATCAATGTACCACTAGTCAAACATTTCGAAGAACACAAAACTGTGGAAGCAAAAGTTTTATTTTTTTTTTTTTTTTTACTTCTCACATCATTTGTTTTTGAGACAGACCTCATGAGTGGAAGGCTCAAAACTGAGTCACATATGTAGCAAATTTCCAAGAAAGTTAAAAATTCATCATTTAGATCCACTTCTACACCTAGAAAAGTAGTTTCCTAAGAAAAGACTTTATCAATCAACATTTACTCTGAAATAAATTACTAATCATTCTGTTAAAGAGCCATGACATTACTTTTCCCTTATGTTCCATACATCAGTTTCTCATAGTTTTCTAGCAAAAAAATTAAACCATACCTTCAGGGAAGAAATAAATGAATAAATAAATAAAAATCTACAGATAACATTAAGAGCTTTGCTCCTGACTCTTAAATGTCAGGAGTTCACCTTTCTGTCAAGTTCATGGAATATTATACTCTGGTACAATTCGACTTCTAATTCTCAATACCAACATAAACTATAACTTGATCCCACTAGTTTAATTTCTTTGGACAAACATGTAAATTACGTATTATGCATATTCTCATACAGCCTTTCAGGTTTGCCTCCTAAACTCTATGTAAAATGTAATACAAAGCATTCTTAATTAGTAGCAACCATACAGAAAAACAACAAAAAATAACTCAGAGTTGGGTAAAATATGAAGATCAACTAACAGCTTAGGGTTTGTTTGTTTGTTTTCCAGTGAGGTCTAATATAGCTCTAAGGTCACAAAGGCCAGAAAGACAAGTTCAGAAGCATACATCAAAATTTATGAAAGTTTAGAGGTAAACATAAGCAGGGTGAAAAATCTGTTCATAGATCATCAGCAGGCTCGCAGATGGTTCAGTACAATTTGCCTGACTTTATTTCTATGCCTTTTGATGGTGGCTTAATAAAAGCCAACAGCAAATGACAGATTCACCTTGAGCGTCATTCAGTTTTGTGCTCAGTTGATATTCAGGCCAGATGCACGACTACGTGGAAAGAAGAGGTAATGTTTAAACCGCGACAGCACTGCGTGGTGATCCCTCACACAGAGCACTCAGCAATGACTGACACATATTTCTACAGACAGCTTCTCAGACAGGCCCACATTTACAAGGGATGATGCCAAGCACTTCTCTTTTGTATTTCTGATGGTTTTTATGCTGAGAGGTGACTCCTGACATTTTGGCATATTGATGTGAAGAGCATGGATACATTTTTCTGCAGTTTTGCATAAGACATATGGGAACCAGAGCACACCTGTCACAAGTTGCCAACCATAATATGTAATATGTAGCTTCTAGGAAAACATAACCGATTGGAATACCCAAATGATATTAATATAGTATGGCTAAACAGACAGAGGCCGTACTCAGGCCTGGCATATAAGGGCAGAACTGCCATTGACTTTGGATGGTGTAACACTTCCTTACACCACAGTTGTACATGGTCCCAAATCACTATCCATGTATAAACTCTTCATGTTTGAGCTAATCAGAGACAACAGTAAAGAAGTAGAGAAAAAAAAAGAAGAAAAAAAAAAAGTTAAACTGCAACATAACCTTCATTTCTTTCAGGGTTATTATGAAAGCATTTGAAGTAGAGTAAAGCAGAAATCACCTTTAGGCCACCAAATGCTTTCTCCTGAATATCTTCACTCAGAACATATATGATATTTCAATGCCTACGTGATGGGTTCAATCACCTACAACAGTTCTTTACAGACTGTAATTTTCTCTAAAAGTAAACAAAACCAAAAATGTCGTATTTAGAAACTCAACTGGAAAAAGAAATAGTAAATTTTCTGCAAAAATTCTTGGCTAGAAAATGGTTCTTCAGCCAGAATTTGAATGATGGCAACTGCTAAAAAATATTAGAAGATATATAAATATCTGAAGCTACAGCAGATAATATTTTAATTGGAATAGAAAAGATAGTGAAGAAAAGTCCTACATAAAACTCAAGAAGTATTTCCAGAAACACAATCAGTATGGAATTTAAATAATTAGACTCCCTGAAAACATCATGAAGCAGTAGTATATTTATCAGTTATTCCTCATGTTTTCCCTGATACCTTGTTACACTTGCATTCTTACTCAATTTATAAGTATCTGCAATATACAAAACTCAACTATATGATTTTTCTAGCATACCTGATAAAATAGGCTTAAGTCTTACGCAGACCATAATTTTGCTCACAGTAACTGCTTGCTTGCAGTGTTCTAATAATGTTGAGAGATCTTACTTTTTAGTCATTTTAGTAGCTACAATTCCAGCTGTCATGGTTTTGACTGGGATAGAGTTAATATTCTTCCTAGAGGCTCATATAATGCTGTCTTTTTGATTTTTGATGAAAATAGTGGTGATTACACAACACTCTTTTAGTTGTTGCTGAGCAGTACTTACATTAAGTGATGGACTTTTCAGCTTCCCGTACTACCCTGCCAGGAAGGGACTGGGGCTGCACAAGATGTTGGGAGGGGACAGAACCAGGCCAGCTGACCCAAACTGGCCAAAGGGATGTCCTGTATCATGTGGCATCGTGCTGAACAATAAAAGCCAGGCAGAGAATGAGAGGAGAGGCATTCAGACTGATGGCGTTTGTCTTCCCAATAAACCATTACGTGTGTTGAGCCCTGATTTCCTGGAAGTGGCTGAACACCTGCCTGCCGATGGGAAGAAGCAAATGGATTCCTTGTTTTACTTTGCTTGCATGTACAGCTTTTGCTTTACCTGGTAAACTGTTCTTAACTCAACCCACAAGTTCTCACGGTTTTACTTTTCCAATTCTATCCACCATCACACATGGGGAGGGTGAGTTAGCAACTGGGTGGTGCTTAGCTCCCTACCAAGGTTAAACCACAGCTCTCAAAAAGAGAGGCTAGAAGGATAAGTAATCCTTCACCTACATCCCTATCCCTCAAATCACCAAATCTTAAACCTGTATAAATGCTTTGACAAACTAAATCGTCAGTACGCTAATGGAGACAACCCTGCAGCTGCAAGATTCTCACATCCACATCTGCAACACTGCTCTGTTACAACACCTCTCCTGTAGTCAAATCCTAGCACACTCCTAACAACCAAGTCATGTAACCTCTTGCATAAGCAACACTTCACTGTAGTTTGTTTCCATTCACATTATTTATCATTCACATTGAAACAGCAGTTTGTTTTAGTTCTTGTGTGAACTACAGTAAAAACAAGTTTATAACTCCTAAAAACTTACAATTGTCAGTCTTACAATATTTAACATCATTAGTAATTTTTTTTATCAGATCTTATCTTGCAGTACAATGAACCACAGTTCCCACATTACTGAGCAGAAGCAGCAATATCTTGTAACACCTCAAGTCTATCATATCCAATCAGTACAGCCAAGTGAAATAAAACTTTGTGACAGAAGCAGAACAATTACTAAGTGATGAGCATCTTGCAACACTGCATGCTGCACTCATTTTTGTATCAAACCTGTGGAATCACTTGACAGCCCTGGGGAACGCTACTGACTAAACAAACAACAGATAACATACTATTCAAAATAAGAGGTCGGACTAGATACCCTAGGACCATACTGGTATTTTTGTTATCACCAGAATCTCTCTGTCACTGAAGTCCTTGTTCCTAAGAACAGTGGTCAAATTATAAATATATTAAAAACAAATTTAAAAATCATTTGTATATTTGTAAAATTTAATTCTCTGATCCTCCTACAATAGATGACTTCAGGTGAGTCAAAGTGACATGGTGAAAAAATCATACGAAGTAGTTTAGATTATAAACCCATGTGTTTGATCTTAAGATGCTTAACATGACTTATGGAAAAGCACAGAACAGAATATGCACTCCTTAAAATGGGTATCAAATTCACAATAGATGAAATTCCATTGAAATTCCATTAAAAAAAAAAAAAGTGCAACCAACATGTTTAGACCCTGTGCTATACAGAGAAATGTAGAGAAGCACTGGTTTTATTTAAGTTATTAAAGGTTGGCTTTCTGTGGGTTTTGAGTCTTTTTCAATTTATATACAAAGAAAACTAACAGAAAATTCATCCTCCTCCTCCATTTTTGTCATTTTTTGTGATGATCTATAGTACTGCCTAGATGATTATACTTCACCATCTGGTTAACCTTATCAGAAAGACACTAGAAAACAAATCCTGTGCAGTACAATTTTATCTATACCTCCATTATTCTGATCCCAGACAGTTACCCAAAACCATGAAAAATTGTTATGGAGTGTTGAAATGTCCTGCATAAAACACTTGCAACTGAATTCAACTAACGGATCCTGCACTTTTTGAGAAAAAAATATCTACCAAAACTCCACTTATGATGGTGGTTTTGGTGAGTGAGAATATCTATATTAGATCCTAGAAAAATTGATAGTATCAGTTGGCACCAAGATACTGGGAAAGCAGATCTCAAAGAACCAATAAGGAGGGTAAAGTCCTTCATAAACAAACAAACAAAAAATCCAAATATTCAGGTGTTGGTAACTTATTTGATTTCTAGGAAAATCAACCAGTGATGAAATTTTGTATTTAAGCCTTCAGGGCAAAATGTACATGTTATACAATCTGCAGAGTAACAGCTTGAAAGACTCACACAATGGTTATCCATATACATATGAGAGTTAGGCCATGCTAGGAAGTGAAGTGCAAACCAGACGCACTGAGTAGACACCCCCAACCCCACCCCACCCTCCTTTAGGCACTCTTAAAGAAAGGAAAATGATCTATTTTTTGTAAATGGGAGCCAGGAAATCCTTCTATATAATTATTTCTCCATTGTCTGAAAAAAAAAAAAAAAAAAAAAATCCTAACTAATCCTAACTGGAGTAAGTAACAGAACACCTCTCCAATGGTGATCTAGAAAACTTGCTCAGCCTTTCTCTTCCAGCTTTCTCTTGCAAAACTACAACAGTCTCACTGTTTATTGTAAGGCGGCTTCTAGCTCTTATCAGAAAAAGAAATGAAGAAACTGGGAAGGAAGAATGTAAAGAAGTAAATTGAGACAATCTTAAAATGATTATTCAGCAGTTAACATCCCAGGTAGACAGTCCATCCTTAACTTTTTGATGCAGCAGTTTTTTAAAAACAGGATTAAAACTGATCACTGATCACATTTTAGTCCTGTTTAGTACCATGTACCATACAACGTCATAAATGACAAAGAGGTTTGCTCTGTAAATGAATGTAAACTATTCTACTTCCAGATGACATTTCTATGAGTTATGCAGAACTGCGTTGGGTTCTTCCTTGGCCTTTATGTACCACTCAGGTGATAAGCAAGACAAATTAGTAAACCACAAGGAAGCAGGGAGAAAATCCCCCAGGAAGGCAGCATAGAGACAACAAAAGCTGCTTTATACTCCATGCAGGGCCTTAGTACAGAGCATAGTTAGATATGGAAACCTTGCATCTCAGTCCTACAGAGAATATGTTACACTGCATCCCACTGGCTAAGAAAGGCTGCTATGAATTATAGAAATCCCCAGAAACTATGCCAGCACATGGAGAATAGCATAAAGTAATCTGCTTTACTGGGTCACTGTAGGAATACATACCTTTCACAGCAGGACTTCCATGTAGTGGGCAGCCCACACTTATTTCTGGAAGTAATGAAGCCCTTATCTTCTGATAAAAACCTCACTTGAAAGGAACTGAAACATTTCTGTAAAACAAAACAAACACCCCTGTATTTATTGTTACTTAAATGAGAGGCCATTAACACATCGTAAGGTTGTTTATAATTCACTGATCTCAAAACGACCTTAGAGGACCACCACTTTCTGCTAACATTAAAAACTTGGTGTTCTGCTTACTGAACGGATTCCATCACTCTTACCCACAGTTACAATCTCTCTCTTCCTCATACCTACAGAATGCCAAGAGCTTTGAAATGCATTACTATGCAAATATCTCGGGTGCCTTTACTACACATTTATATTGCAGGGTAATCAATAAATTATTATTTCAATATTTATTGGAATCTCAGAATAAGAAAGAAGACAGATTACACAAATCCATCTTAGTTGATTAATGGGTACTCCAGCAAAAGGCATACACTGATGGAGTGGGTCAGTATGCAGACTATATTACTGAATATTTCAGCTCGGTTGTAAATATAGTATCTGTTTCTCTTAGGGACTGTCACACTGAGTGCAGTATAAAAGGCAATAAATTTCAACAGATTAATTAACTCTTTGGTTACTGGGGCTGTGTGTCACCTATCCTGGCACCTAATAAAAAATCCTTTAATGCCAAGACATAAAGAAGGGCCTCTTTGGAAATGAGTTATTAACAGCATTTCGTGAATAGATTGAGAAATTGTAGCCCAGCCATTTAAGTGTCATAAAGTGCAGCAAAGGCTGCTGGAGGCCTCTGAGGGATGCCAGGCAATACCATAACAATCAAATCTGAGATGGAAGAGGGATTGAGCTGTCCACTCAGAATTTTTATATTGTCAAAGAGCAGCGAGGAAATAATGTGATCAAGAAGTGAATTAACCTTGTGTGTCAAAGAAAGGGGATGATCTGATGGAAAAGGCAGTAAAGTAAAAATCACTCCATAATGCCTACATTGTAGGCTGGTCATGAGGGGCCCCTAATGTCTGCAGGCTGTCATTGAACAGATCCGGCTTTCTTACTACCATAAACCCATTACCTGCATTAGTCGGTAATTGGAATACATTTACTCACACTTTTTAAGTTCTTAGGGTCGTGATGTTGGCTAACCACACAACATTAATTTCTACAAATGTTCTCTTTTTCCATCCTTGTGATAGAGCGTGGACAGTTTTCTGGGGAAGTAATACTCAAAAAGGGATAGAAGACTTTTGCACCATGTTACCTTTATACTTATGTCTTGTGTGATGCCAAGTCTAACACAGTTGCTTTGACCCAAACATCTTTAGTAACATGCTAGCCAACCAAGAGCCTGTGAAAGTCATACAGTACGTTCCTGTCAGCTAGGAGAAATTAGGTCAGTCACTTCCCAACTCTGAAGAACAAAGAACAGTAGACCCAAATCTACTGCCCAAGAAAACATGGAATCAGACCATGCAGCACTATGCAGATAAAAAAGCACTTTTCCCTTAGAGAGGGAAAAATAAATTAATTAATTAATAAGATCTGCAACAAAACAGCTGAACAAAAAAGTCTCTCTCCAGGTCTACAGAGCATCCGTGAGTGCCAAGAAAGGATCAAGTACAGCAAGCTAAATCTAGCAGAAGTCCATGCACAGGTTGCCAAGCACTGTGTGCAGCAGGGATAGAGAAACCATTTGTCCTACTCCCAGACTTCCAATTCAGTATCAGGTAAAAACACCTCATCTTTTTTAGTAACCTCACACTGATAATCCAATTGCTTGAAATGAAAAATAGTTTTGCCAAAGAATATTAAATTCAGGCAGTATTTGCTGAGCCTAATGACGTTTGAGCACATGGCCACAAAAGGAGCAAGACCAAAGATCAATTTTCCTGACTCTTTTTGTTTTGGTGGAAAACAGACACTTTGCTCCTCAACATTACAAAAAATGGCATCTATCTGAAAAGCTTGTTTAGTGGTTTGGTTGCATTTGTTGTTCCATAAAACTTATGACTTAATCCAGAGGCTTCACCTTCCATTTATGAAACAGGCACTTCAATCCACAAACAATTATCAGGAAACTTTACGTAACTCATAGCACTGTTGGTATTAACGTTCATGACCACAGCAACTTTCCCAATCATAATCAACTCTTGAATTTCATCCAACTAAAATCAAGTTATTTAAGCTTTTACAGTAACATCTTACCTACCTAAAGATTTCTAAAAGAACTTCCAGAACAGAAACATACACATATGAGCAAATAATAAGTGACAAATACACTGAGCCAGCAAAATTTTGAGAAAAGAGACAAAATGTACCTGGTTTTTTGTTTGTTTGTTTTGTTTGTTTGTTTTGTTTGTTTGTTAAAAAAAAAAAAAAAAAGAAAGAAAGAAAGGCAGCCTACTTTTTAGATTATAAAACTCTACATCAAACTCTCCTTAAAGCTGAAGTATTCAGGGACAATGATCATAGGACTGTGAAAGGACTTAATGAGCTTGAAGAGTACTGCTGCCTGTTGTGTTATAAATATTTCACTCGCTTTCTCAGTTTTCTCACCTGTAAACAAGAGCTAGAGTAAAAGCAGCATAGTGCGGTAAGACAACTTGCAAAGAGTTTATATGATCAGAAATTATCAAATACTACACTAGTTCAAAATATTATAGACAAATGGCTGGACTAAAAGACTACATTTCTATGCAGACGACCTCATGGAAACAAGCAAGCAACTGTTTTCATTCCTCAATAATAAATAATCCATTTATAACATTTTCCAAGTCATGTAACATCATTATTCATTGCTTATTAAGGTCATGCCTACCACCACACACAACCACTTTAAGCTGAACTGCTACTCAGTTCAGTTTTGTAGTCATGGAATTTAAACATCTACATGGGCACTCTGGCATGTGAAAGACTGAACGTCAAGAGACTGAACAATCTTATGGAAAGTTACAGAGAACTTTGTTTCAATCTCAGAATAAGTATCTGTTGGTTTTGGAAGACTCACAAATATATGACCAGATATCTCAGAAAAAAGCAATGATATTCATTGGTGAGCCCTGGGAAAAACATGGGTGAGTGAACTAGCAAAGGGTTCTTAGCAGGGAGGTTCAAAACTTGCATAGTTTTAGCTGCTTCCCATAAAGATAGTTGAAGCATAATATCTTTCAAGCAAAGGACCATGAAATGAATATTTCATCTGTGTGCTCTTGCACCTATATACTATTATTGTATAGGATGTTTTCAGAATGGCATATTATGATTAATGCTCACACAGACAAGATAGTACTAACCATGCTTCCCAGTCGGGGTATTTGCCCCCAAACATAAAAAGAGCAGTTACTAACCTCAGTGAATCTACAAAATTTATTTTCCCTTTAATTTCTTTTTCTCTCCTGTAGTAAAACATTAGGGGAAAAAAGCAATTGATTATCTTCATGACTAAATGCACTGGGTGCGTGGGAACTAAATGCCACTAGTTTCTAACTAAATAAAAATTGTTCAATGCTACCTTTAATTCTTTACAGTGAATCCTGCTGGTTCTTTCATGGGAAAGGATTTTCTGCCACCAGTTTTTGTGCCCCAAGTAATTTTCATCTTTCTCACACACCATTAATATAGCTACTGCTTCAGGTATCACTAAAAAATATAATTAATGGAGCCCAACTACACTGCAACCTAGCGACATTGCAATGTGATTTGGGTCTATAAAGAGCATGCTGAAGGCCTTAGCAGAATTGGCTGGATTACCCAAAATAATAATGCTGTGTAGGTTCAGAAAAAAAAAAAAAAAAACTTCAACCCTTCAACATAACCAAGAAACTGGAATAAAATTGTAAAAAAAATGAGAATAATAAGCATCTTTTAATGCTACTTTACTTATTTGTAAATACCAGTTTAAACTGCTTAGCAAAGGAAAAAAAAGCTTGCAAGATGGACCATGGGGAAAAAAAGACTTTAGATTATTGGCCTAAGTTCAGCAGCAGAGTTAGCAATTTATGGACTTGATTATACCTTCAAAATGAACAATAACCCAGTAACTACTGCAGTAGAAAGGTACTAAATTTTTATGATATGGGGTAATCAGGTTGGCTACCAAAGACATAGTAGACATGCTGCAAAGAAGAAACAATTCACATTAAAATAGCCGAGTGACAAATTCCCTTCTTGAAAAGGATATTTTTCTTTATATGATGTCTTTAGCAGACTGTAGGCTGTTTCTTTAAATGAATTCATGACACTTAATTTTCAGGCACACTTGGTTACAGAAACAGGCACTACACCATACATCATGTTTAGTAACAAATAGAGCTGTCATACCTGGATTCATATTGACATTTACATCAGACTCTTAATCTGTATAGATTTGACATATAGGAAAAAGTCAGTCATCTCACATATAAATGATGCTTACATATTCATAATCAAAGAGTTCTTGGTTGTTTACTCAGTAAAGCAAAACTAGTTGTGTTTTTTTGTTGTTGTTGTTGTTGCTGTTGTTTTTTTTATATATATACCTATTATGATAGTAAATAGTCTGACATTTCAGCATATTTGGAGACAGTATACTATTTTATTGCAATTACTATTTCCAGTGAAAAATTAACAAGCAAAAATTGTGGTGATTTTTTTTTTTTTTGTAGAAGGTCATTTTTGTAGAAGGTTGAGAAGAATTGTATTCTTCGTTTCATGGTGTAATGGGTACTCACAGACTGCGGAATTAGCAATTTGATGCAAAATCGGTAAACTCTTTCTTTCTTTCTATTTATTGCATGAGTTGTTAATAAAAATGAAATAAAAAATGAAGTAACTATGATGACTCAATAACCACTCAAAGGAATGCAGTAATGCTTTTTTAATTACTTAATACCTCCAGGAGCTGCCTATCAATTGCTAAAAAAGAAATAAAAAATAATTTAAAAAAAAAAGAGGGAAATGAAATTATAAAATTGAACATTCAAAACTTAATACAAATAATATTCAAATGTTTTGACTCATCTATGATTTTCCAACTTATTGCTATGTTCTGGAACTTAAGAGTTTCTATAGTGTTCTGTCCTGTTATCATCCAAAAAAAAGATGAATGTTTATGATTTGAGTTGAGCCCAAAGTCAGGCATCATCTCTGTGTACTTATATGAATGCATCCATAGGGATTTCCATTTAAGACAATGACACCACATAGGACAGCTTTTGGGACGCTGATGATAACTTTCTAGATATCAGTTTATCTTGGTCAGCTGCATTAATTATGCCACAAAATATTTTTCTGTTCAAGCATTTAGACTCTTGACACATCATAGTTTACCATATTTCAAACAGTCAACAGACAATGCTTTAGGAGAAAAGAAAGAAAAAATACCAGTACACTTACTCCTAATAAAATGAAATCAACATAACACGAATAATGCTGATGAAGCTCAACCTTCAAAGACACAATGCTCTTTCCCCAAGGGTATATGTACAAATTTTATCCTTCTACTTATTTAACAAAACATGTGAAAAGGTTGATTTCTGTTTGGTTGGTTTTTAAATTGCATATTCCCAAGCTAAGGGCTGTAATGTTTGTTGGCACATCAAAGGATCTAACCACGCTCATTATCTGGATACTCCTTGAAGCAATAAAATTCCCACTGTAATCCACCGCTGAGCTCAGATATATATGAGTCAAAGCCACGTTTTGAGCCGCACATTATGTGATCTCAGTTCAGGTTTACTGAGCTGAAAAGTGAAAACACAAAATTAAGTGAAACTGTTGAAATAGAAATAGTAACTCAAGAGCTCAAGTGAAAAACGCCAACACTAAAAGCTACAAATGCCTAACAAAAAACCTGAAGAGTCAGTAACAACGCTCAACAGAAAGGACCACTCTGTTATGAGAAACAATGGAAACCAAAACTTCCACACCTTCTGGAAAGCCTCATCAGATGTCTGCATTCATAAGTGGTGAGATTAATGCTTCACCTCATGGTGTATAAGCCCTCACTATCTGCTATGCCTATTAGCAGTTAAAAATTGCTGCATTCTAGAAAATTGTATCCAATAAGCCTGCACTCTCTCCAAGGCCAGTAAAAGATGCCCACATAAAAAGTGACTCCACAGAAGGTGTATTATATCAAATCATTTGAAACAGCATTTAATTCCACATTTACCCAAGTTCTTCCATATTTTAAACTCCCCCGGCCAAGTACGTTAATTTACTGTAAGTTTGTGCAAATTCAGGCACAACTCAAGCCCTATCATGCTCGAAGAATCTGGACACTATAGTAATAATAATAATAAAGAGTATCTAAACATGCTTAGGAGACTTTTTTAACGATGGGGAAAGAAGAGACTTATTATGCAACTGTGCACAATTACAATGCTTGTTTCTCTGTTGCAGTGAAAATTTGCCATTTATTGGAACATTCAGAAATATCAGGAGAGAAAGTACATTACAAGTTCAGAAAAAATCTGAGTGTTCTGGAAAAAAAATATTGCTATAAAAGGACAATTATGGAAATAAAATGCTTAGCGGCCATTTCTGACATAGATTCTTCATACTTTTAAATATATACCTAATAAACATTTTCTACATTTAACAGTGCTACAATTAAATTTCTGAAACATGTGTGGAGTTTTTGTTTGTTTGTTTGTTTGTTTTAAATACCAAAACCTGTCACTCCAGTCACTTACAAATTTCTTAAGGCAGCAGTCTCTGATAATATTGCTTATGATTTATTCCAATGCATGGGGCTTTACCAAGTCAGAAAACACATGCAGCAGTTTGCTATTAGATGGGAAAGAGATGATTCTTGGAGTCCCTAGTAATCAGTAGCTGCACAGTGGCCACGCGCATATCTGAAAGCACGCAGCACCCTGCTGCCTCACTCAAGTATTGCCAACTGGCTTGACCAGACCATTAGCACAAGAAACACGAGGTCCTGCTCACTGTAGTGGAAAGTAGGCCATGCCAATAAATGTGCGCTGACAGAGGAACACTGAAATGCATCAAGTAACTCTGCTCGCTGTCTCTGTACATCATAGCATTGAAATCACACAAACACAAAAAAGCCAATACAGCATTTTGGAGATTAACTACAAGCACAACTTTCCCAAAGAAAATAATGATACTTTTCTTTAAAAAATAAAACATTAAAAAGACATCAGCTATACTTTTGTTGCCCCTATTCCTCTTCTGTACGGCTCTGAAACTTAAATAATTCACATTTCTAAAGGTGTTTTAGTCATTTGCGTTGTCTTCATAGCAAGTAAGACCTTGAATATTAATGTCTCAAGAGTTCTACAAATACTTAGAAGCAAAGCTCTTGCAGACCCAGCACCACTGGTCCAGATACTTGTTTAGTATTCAACAGGCTAACCAATTTTTTCCTGTGGCCACTTAACACAGAGCAAATGATGCTGAGGTTGTATAAAAAGAATAGATATGCTCAATACATCACTCACAAATCATAAGGTCCACACTGTGGGAAAACAAAGATGAGAAATTTCCTATAACAGAAAACAGTACCAATTACACCAAATGCTACAAACCAAATCGGTATGGAACTTTAAAGCAAAGATGCCAGAGGGTGAAACTGGCAGTTACAGAAGCCTGTGGCTTCAACATCTTTGATCACCTGTTTCTGGCAGAAATCAAACTACCATTCTCAGCAACATGACAAGAAGAAGCCAAACCTGGCACATGTCAGTTTGAAAGAGACTCCTTCCATTGAAAGGTAGAGAATCTTTGATGATGAATTCTCTGGCTATTCCAAAAAATTCTCTGAAGTTTCCAAAATATATTTTCATGCACAAAAGACAAAGTTTTGTTCTGATTTAAGTAGGGAAAAATAAGCTTAATTGTAGACATGTTCAGTGGAGACTCTGCCCTAGTGCTATATGGATCTATTCAGACAACTGAGATTAGGATAGCCTAATTGCAATGTAAAACTTTTTGTAAAAGTATTTTGGCACACAAATCCCAAGATTTTAACCACTGAAAATAAAGAAGAAGAACTGAAACATGGAGAACTGCATTCACTTTTCACCTCAGCCACTTAAATCAATATAAACCTGGAAATATCACTGTATCCTGTCGCATATCAGCCCTAATGCTCATAAAGCAGCAGTAACAAAACATTTACTTCACATAAGTGTTGTTTTAACAATTAATTCATGTTTGCAAGATACTTATAAGCCACTATAAAAGTACCACAAAAACACCCGTGAGTACAAAACAAGTGATGTGAGAATACATTTAAAAGCCTTTCCATGTGTAACGTGTCAATTTCCTCAGATTGCTTTATGGAATGGAGTTTTTCACAATTTTTTTGGCCTTCAGAAAATTTGATAAGATGTATAAACTTCATTATTTATCACATAAACCAAGTCTTTAGTAATAAATACAGTATATTGCTTTTAACACAAGCTATTAACTAATATCATTAACTAATTCAGCAGAAAGAACCACTAAAATGTAAAAATTGCTTCAATCCTCTTTTAAGGTTAATTAAAATGTAATGATGAGTGAACTTCAGAATAACAAAGGTTTCTTTCCTTTCCAGTACCACTCGACACCAACACGACAACATTGTTTATTCTCATTGTTTAGTCATATTATATCTTTGTGGAACATACCTTGCTTGTCAAACATTTACCTTCCAAGTTCATATACCTCAAAATACTGTACTCATCTCTCACCCATCCCATAACCTTTACCATACCCTTCAGTGCCAGACATTTGCAAGTTAAGAATCTGTTTAAGTTCCCTGCAGCAGCTTCTTTTCTTGGACATTATAGAGAAACCAAGAATTTAAATGACTTCAAAGCAAGATAGACAAGGTGAGGGAGGAGATGCCTACTAGTGGCCATTAAACAATCTAGACACAATCTCCACAAAAGCTACTAGCACAAACGAGGGGGCTATAGCAGGAGGAGGACAGCTTAATGTAGCCACAGTTTCTACACCGCTCTCTAGACCCCATCAGAGTGAGTGATGTTTGGTCTGATCCAATACTTTTTCTTAGGTTGGCTCACACACCCAGATAGGTATCCCCTGACATTTCTTCACAGTATGCATCACATATCTTTGGGATGTATAAAAAGCCACATCCTAAGTCAGCAAATTTCCCAGGTCTTACACTTCAAGAAAAACATCCATCATCACTCACAGAAGCAGGGCCTGAATTCAAACTTTGCACGGCCATGACACACCCTATTATTTACAGTGCAGAAGGCCCTAAACTATTTCAAAAAAACATGCAATAGGACGGTGAGAAATTTTTATATAGAGAACATTCTATCAATCAACCTGCCTCAGTAGTACTTACTCTGCCATTGTCTCCAGTGTAACAAAAGACCTGCAGGCAGGAGCGAGGCAGCGTTTATTAGCACACTGTGGAATGCCACCAGTGTAACACAATCAATTTGGGGTCACAACACCTGTTCACAGCTGCTTATGAATTAAAAAAAAAGTTATTCTAAAGAAGGCTGTTTGTGACCTAAACTGACCGGTTACGTTACTAACCACCTCAGAACAAAAAGCACAAATTAATTTGAATGTGTTCCAGCTTAAGCACAATTTTTCTAATATCAATGAGTTACAAGTGCAAAATTCCCTATGATGTTAATTCCAAACCAGTGATAGACTACATATATGCACATATGCTCTCTAGAAAAAAATTTCTTGCTATTTGCATTTCCAAGTACTAGTACGTATACGCACCAGTGACAAGACAGAAATAACGAATTTGTATCTGGAGAGTTACCAACACTTGACAGATTAACTGTCTGTTCATATGTTACATGTTTTAAGTGCAACTTTAAAATTTAAATATCAGTATTACAGTACTTTGTAATGAGAGTGGCAGAACCTTAATTTAACTTTATAATTCCAGATCCAATAGCTTTTCCTTGAATATGAAGTGATGTATCAGACATTTCAAACAGGGTATTCTATAATCATAGAGCTTTTTGATACTGTTAAAACTGCAATTCAGTTTCTGAGGCAGTAAAATGCAGTGCTACGTGGCAGGAATTAGAAATGCTCTTAAAAATTAGGCTAGGAAAAATCATTTCAGCTGAAGTTGAAGTACAGAAAGCAATAGGAAAGGATTCAGAAAACATATAACAGAGAAACCTAAGTAACATACATTTTAAGGTAAAATGTCCTTGTTTAATTATATTACCATTGTGATGCCTAACTTTCCATCCCCAGCATCAACAGGCACTTATTCCTAATTTAAAATATATTCCTAGCAAAAAGCCAGTCGAGTCTCTCTTCTACATGTGCCTTTATTTATTTTGTTCTCATTTCCCAGCAGCTCACTACAAGAATAACAACAGTTAAAAAAAATAAAAGTACAAAGCTGGCAGGAAAATCCCACTGTGAAACATACAGTACTAAGTTAACAGTAATAGCATTATAGTTATCAATGGGAGAAGGGAACTATTGCTCTTCCCTCCCTTCTTGATGCTACAGAGATAAATATCCTCACTTCTTTTTGTGAATCGAGTTTTTAGGCTCACCTAACTCCCACAAATTCAGTGGATGTCAAATGAACTTTCATTTAACCAAAATACTTAATCTTGTAGTTGTCTTGAGTACAACCCTAAAGGACAATTCATACAAAAATACGATGTTTTTTCAATAATTCTCCATTATTTTTGGTAATGACAATAAAACATTAAATTACACTGTTTTCAGCCATGTAATTTCTAACATACTGCATCCTCATTTGCATGTGCCATGTTTTAGTCAACACAGTAGAATTTAAAATCATCTATACAAAGCTAAAAAACTCGGCTCTGAGAGGAGGGTTCAAGCTTTTGAAAGTGGTATTAGTTTGCATTTTATGCTGAAATGTAACAAAACCCACATTGTTTTGCTTCATTAATTTCGTCTGTCAGCCAGGTGATAATCTTTGTTGATATTTGTGTCACTAACACTGTGTCTACTTACATGTTTCATGGAGAAACAGAAGCATCAGTGGGTATTTTTTACACAGATAGGAGAGACTTTTTTACTCCTTTGAATTCATAATAAGAAAATATGCTATGCTACAAAGACATTACTGCCCCTAATTAACTAGCAAAAAGTAAGATGTGCACTTGTTAAAAATATTCCATATTTATTTTTTCTCCTGCAAACAAGAAACAAAAAACACCTTTGTCCTGGTTAATTCCCAAACTATTGTATACGGTATAGATAAAGGGGTACCATCTTACATTTGAGTAGTTAGAAACAGTCATATTGAAGAAGCCAGATAACAATCTAGGCTAGGTTGACAATGTAAGCTAATATCATAAAGTTGTCATTTCTAAGTTAGATTGTAGTGAAAAAAAGTTCTTGATAACAGAACTACATTGTGTATCTTCACTTATATATTCCAGCTGAAAGACACAGGATTATGTTTGTGCAAGAGTAAACTTCCCATTTGGTACCTTGAGTTGGTCAAGAATGAGAAGTTCAAGCAAGTAGCATGACAACTTTGAGATCTTTAATACTTCCACTGCCTCTGCTTGTGATGTACAATATCTATTTCCTGGATAAACAGAGAAGTCAAGTCTCCAGAGTCTGAATCCAGTACCTTTCATAAGCCCTAACTTCATTTTTAAAAGCGATAAAAGAAAATGTAATTTACTTTTCAGCTTTACCAGTAATTCATACGTGCTCATATTGCAGACCGCAGAAACATCTGTGAGATCAATAATAAACATCCTTCTCATAGTTTATTCTTCCGCTTTATTTAAAGAGAACATTCCCCAGCACATACCCTACTCCGCACTTCCCCCAGTTTGAATGATGGAATATGGGTAACAGAAATAGAAAAATGTATTATAAATGAAAAAATGTACATTCTTTACAAAGAGGCAGGAGACCTTCTGAGACAAAATCAAGCAGTCTAATTTACACATTTCTGAATTAAAAAAAAAAATAAGTTATAGTGAGACAGCAACAAGACTGCAAAGTCTCAAATATGAGGGAATATAGGGGGATGGTTGGACCAGATGATCTTGGAGGTCTTTTCCAACTTAATGATTTTATGATTCTATGATTCTATATCAGTCACATTTGCCAGTGTGCATTTCTTCAACTCTTCCTACTCAAAAGCTCCATGTTCCTCATTCCAGTTACAGGTTACTTAGCCTACCCCACTTACTGGCACGATTTGATTTCTCCTCCTACCTGCCTGCTTCCACCGAGTCATTCGGGCACATTCTACTCCTTTCTGTGCAAAGTTCAAATCTGCCTGCTATGTATTTTAACTTGCCTTCAAACTTCATGAAGATGAGAGCTTTGCTGATACTGATCTCCCTTTTGATACCTATTTCCCATCTAGTAGTAGCTGGAAGAAAAAACGTAGAGAAGTAATCACTTCACTTATAATAGTAAAGGTCATTACAGATGACACGTCTAGATAATCTGTTTATCTACTTAATCTAGAATCTGCTTAAACTAGAAAATCCCAACTGACCACATGCACAGAAAGCACCATCGTCTGGCAAATGTGAAATCCCTCAGTCCACATAAAGGAAACACAAACCAAGAAGCACTGAAACCTCTGAAGATGATGGCTTGTTTTCCTTAAGAAAATCACTAATTCATTTCTTCAGAAACAACTATTTTGCTGAAAGGTTTGGGGAAATGTGGGGGGGGGGACGGGGACGGGGGGAGGGTTGTCATATAGAGTCAATTTGAAGCATACACTTTGTTTCATGTCTGCGAACTAATTAATATGCTAAAAAATTCAAAGGCTGATGTATTTGTCAATATTATCCGTAATACATACTGATTTACTATGCTAGCTTAAAAAAAAAAAAAAAAAAGTGAAGGAAAACTTTTAAAACATTACAGACATAAAACCTTGAGTTTCCCAAATGCTACATTACAATAGATAAATATTTATGTACAATGTTACAATGTTAAATATTTTGCACATTGCTTCTAGGAGCGCAACATTTCCATTTTATAGCCCAGGATGATTCATAATTAGATTTTATGTGTTTTGAAATTATATCCAGTTTATGCATTTGCACAAAATCGCCTTCAGCTACCTTTCTCACAAGCTTTTTACCTGATGTTATGTTCCCTACGTTACATTCTCTGTGTGCTTTGCAGTTATTGCCCTGTTTTGCCTTTTCGCGTGTCACTATTACACATTTTTATTATTTTCCTCCTGCGGTCTCCCAGGGGAGGATGACAAGAAGGTCCCCCCCTGCGGAGCAAAATGCATTTTGGCGGCTTTTAGTGGGGCAGTGTTATCGGTGATTTATTACTTTTGTTAAAACAGCCGACTATCAGCCAAACAACACACATTCACTACCCCCTTTTCCCCTCAGCCCCTCAGAGCCCAGGCAGGAGTCGCCGTCCGCCGCCCCAGGCGGGGGAGCAGAGAGCAGAGCGCGCATCGATGCGCTCGACGCTCGCGCCCAGACGCCGCCATTTTCTCCGCTGAGGGAGGGAGGGAGGGAGAAGCACGGCGGCGGAGGAGGAAGAGGAGGAGAAGGAGGAGGAGGAAGAGGAAGAGGAGGAAGAGGAAGAGCAAGAACAAGAGGAAGAAGAATAAGAAGGGGGGGGGGGGGGGCTGTCGCGCCTCCCTCCCTTTTGGCTTCTTCCCTGCTCCGGCAGGTATCAGGTGGGGTTGGGAGAGGGGCGGAAGGCGGCCATGGGCGCAGCGGTGAGGAGCGCGGAGCGGGCCGGGCCGAGCCGAGCCGAGCCCGGCGGGGGGAAGGGACCGGGGCCGGGGCGTTGGGCCCCGCTGCGGGCTGTGCTCGGGTGCACCGGGCCTGGCTGCACCTGGGGGGCGTGAGGCTGTTCGGGGGAAGCATCTGCTGGCCTCGGGGTGCGGTGTGAGCAGGGTGTTTTTGAAAGAGAACTGAGCTGCTGTCTTCTGCTAAAGTGCTGTTCTTAGAGGGTGCTCGCTGGGGTTAAATAAAAATGCCCCAGCTCTTTCATAGTGTTTATTCCATGATGCTTACAGGTCATGAACTTTTAGGAGGCCAAAGACGTTTTGCTTTTCCAGTTACTTGCGTGTTTTTCTCTTTTTTCATGTAATAATTAGTATGTATTATTTATGTTAAAACTAGCGCTGCATGCGACTTTTTTTTTTTTTTTTCCAAAGGAATAGAGATAGGAACAGAAGGTATCATTGACCTAAAGACTGTTTTGTTTACGCTCCTACACAGGAAGAGAAAGGGAGGGGTGTGCTGTTTTACACAAGGCAGGATGGCACTATGCCACTCGGCACTTCATAAAACAACTTCTTGTTGCGCGTTTGTTCAACAAGTGAATCACTTGCTTGAGGGGTTTTGGTAAGAACAAAATAACATTTTTGATAGTGGCAAAAATAACGGTTTGAGAAGTCACAGTAGACTTTGGAAGAGTTCATGTGCTGTTGTCAATGAAATTATTTGGTGGAGAGTGTTTCAAGTGGCTATGTACGCTTAGTGTTTGTCCAGTTGCTGAATAATGTTCCTTGAAATGTTTCTTCACTACTGTTTTGTTTGTTTCATTTAGAGTATGATACAAAAGAAACAGTTGCTCTGTATCTTATGGATGGCCTTTGGCATGACTAGAACTAACAGTGCTGTTTGTTACTACTACAGTGGTGGATTCAGTAAGCTGTTATAAATGAACAGGTCGGGAAAGCTGGTGTTGTTGCAGAGGAAATAATTTGCGTATAAACAGCTGCAAATTCAGAAGTGTGCTAATAAGTGCACTTGTTACGGTCTGGTCTTCCCTCTACTTCTGATCTCTGATGTTCTCTTCCTCATTCAGGTATCATACAAATAATGTCTAAAGTAGTGGCCAAAGTGGAAAACTTGGGTACAAAACTGTGAGTTGTACAGTTCGTCCCACTGCTGGACTCTTGAAGCATGGATGACAGCACATGGCTGTGCGCTGTGCTGCGTGTACATCATTCTCCATGTTGAAGTTTAGGTGAAAAATGAGACTTAGATTCTATTTCTGCAGTTTGTGATCCTGCTAGAAAATGTGTCATTAACAAATGGTCAAGAAAGATTTGAACAGGCAGTAATGAAACTAAAAATTCAACTGTAGTGTAAGCAATGGGTATATTGCCTTTCCATGGTAATGATCTGCTCCTTAGGCTTGAAATTTAGTCCTAACCTATGTTCACAATTCTTTCAGCAAGGGTAGTAATTTGTATTCTGCTTTAGTCATCTCTCTTGTTAACGAAGTAAGGATCGCCAAGTGCCTTCTGCAGACACCTTTGCTCTGTTTTCCATGGTGAAGGAATGCCATAAGCACAGGACTGAAAGGGCCTGCTCAGTAATCAAATCCAAACTTAACAGCTCCAAGTAATCACTTTCATAAAAGACATCTTATAAGCAATTTAATTGTTTCATCTTTCATTTGTAGTCTGTTCTAGAATACTGATAGTTTTGGGATGCAAAAGGAATTTCTAGTGAAGTTTCATGATCAGGTCATGTCAATTTACTCTCATGCCATCACACTTAGAATTATTTTTCCTCCTCAGTGGTGATCACTTTATTGAAAGCAAGTCTGTTCTGTTTGCATCAGGGTTTCACTAGGCTGGGTAAGTTAAGCTTTGATCTTGATTCCGTTCATAAGTTGGACTCTGTTCCTTCATCCTGATAACCTTGCCTGCAGTCATTCTTTAAATTCCTCTTTGAGAGGTATAAGTGTGTGTGGTACTGTACGCAAAGGCTGACTAGCGCCTTATAGGATGACAGGGGTACTTTTCTGCCCCTGCTGAAAAAGCATACTTAACCTTTTCTTTTTCCTTTTTCTGTTTTATGGCGACCTCATTCTGTGATTAACTAACAATCCACAAGGGTAAGCTTTCTGCCTCTTACTTCTGGTTTTCATCTAAGGAGCTCTGAATTTAAACAGAAATAGTTATTACAGTCCCTAAATTGTTATTATAGTCCCCAAGCTATTCTTTCAGAACTCTAATAGGAATCTTGTTCCAGCATGGTAGCAGGTTGTATCAAATAAAGGGAAACATAACCACAATGTAAGTTTTATACTAATCCGTTGTTTTTTTATATTGCAATAATAAATGACCAATGTCCATGCAGAATGTATGGACTGTACTTATTGCATGACTGTACATTACTTACTGTACTTATTATATGATCTGGTTTTCATATACTAGCATATTTTCCTTTTTAAGATGGTTGGAAGAGTAATTTTCATAGATGTGTGATGAAAAGTATTTTTGAGCTGGGGATCACAACCCATTATGTAGTTGAGACCAACATAATTTAATTTGTCTGCTGATTGAACTAGATTCTCAGCTATCCTTAAAAATCTTGGGCCTACTGACTGACCAGTGTGTTTGTCTTGAGGCTGAAAAGGAAAAAAAAAAGTTTCAAAAATCATACTCTCTAGTGAACTAGAGGAATTATTTGCCTGTCAGTCTAGTAAGCTGCTAAATTTCTTCTCCAGACTCGCCTGATTTTGTTTCCTATTTCACATGGAAATGGCTACATGTGGTTAATGTTAAAGGGATTGCCATACCATATACCTTATCAGATAACGAGATTCATTTTTGAGACTGGCTTCTTAACCTTGTTTTCATCTTGAAGTTCTTTTCCTCAGAAGTGTCTGAGAAATAGTGAATAGTGAGAATGAGAGGGTAATTTCTTTCACTTCAACACTTCTAACCAATCAGAGGCTCAAGCCTGTAGCTTTTAGAAAACTTTCACAGGCCATGGGCTAGTGCAGTATATTTCACTGTAGAAATAAACTAGGCAGAACTGCAGTGCCTCCACACCAGTATTTTCACTGGGCTTAGATCTTGGGGATCGTTCATCTCCCAGCTGGTCAGCCCTTTTATGCCAGAACTCGCAGGAGTATTTGGAGCTGTTGGGGAACTGAGGCTAATTTTCTGTTGCTGTCTTTTTTTCTGTAAAGTGTAAGAATACTACTTTCCACATCAAGCAAAAATGCTTTCAGAAGTGTTGAGAGGCCTCTTAGTCTTGGACATTAGAAAAGATAAGTAAAGCCTGCAAATAAAATTAACCAAGCAAAACTTTTAACCCTTGGTATTATCCGTATAAATTCCACATTTGTTTACTGTTACTGTTGGAAGACTGTATGTTATGTCTTGTCTGATTCTAGTGTTTCTGTTCAGCTTGCAGACAGAGAACACAAGGAAAAAGAACAGAAAGAAGATAACAGCAGCACCGAATGCAGCGAACAAGGAGTCATGGATCTGAAATTCACTTCCTCAAGAAAATACATTTCCATCAGTGTACCTTCCAAATCTCAAACTATGTCACCTCATATCAAATCAGTAGATGATGTTGTAGTTCTTGGTGTCAATCTTAGCAAATTTAACAAACCTACTCAATTTTTCATCTGTGTTTCTGGAGTTTTTATGTTTTATCTAATCTATGGATATTTACAGGTAAATGCTATGAACTCATCTAATACTACTTTCCTTTTTCTTTAGTTTTCAATAGAGTAGTAAGATAGTATTTTAGTCCATGTAGACATCTAAAATAGATATTGATTGTAACATGAAGCTTTCAGAATTGTAAGAGTAGTAAGCCATTGTATAATATAGGATTCTACCACAGTTGAATGTGGCTATGAGGTTTGGTTCAGTTCACTTTGATAACTTGCTTTTTTTACCTCTCTGTCAAAGGCACACTGTGCTATACAAAATTGTTTTTAATGTATGTTTTTATATGTGACTTCATAGTCTTCTGGAAAAAAAAGTAGAATGATACAGACAGACATGCAAGTCTCCACTGGTGTTGAAACCTCCATATTCATCTGAGTCCTGTGAGTGTAGCAGTGTAATAGTAGTCTGTTTTCTCTGTATTTTCTTTAGTACAGGGATGAAACAGAGACTATGGTCGTTTTTTAAGTGTAAGCGTAATCTTTGGGCAAATGCTAGATTTTTACGTTGTTTTAGTTAAGAATTTCTTTTACTGCCAACCTTTTTGCTCTTATCTTGACAAGTTGCATTTCTGTTCCTTTCTTTAGAAGTTTAGATGAGTCTTCTCAATAAAGCAGTGATTAAAAAAATATTTTCAAATAATCACATTTCCAGTGTAGTTTTCAAAAACAGCTTAAGAAGTTTAAATGGAAAGTGGTTACTTTCAAAGAGTAAGTTTGTTTATAACAGAAAGCAAAACAGAATCTCTAAAAGGAAAATACCAAGCAGCTTTTTTTTTACTATATAGTTCTTCTGCCCTCTCTAACTGACACACATACATAATGCTTTATGCAGTGCATGTATTTTTCCATAGCAAATTGTTCCACTTTTAAATATCCCTAAAACCTACAAATTTTTAAGCTCACAAATGCTATTTAATTTCAGCACTCAAAATTTTAGGTCCACATTTATAAGAGATGAAAATTACTGGTAAATATGTCTCTTAGAGAAAACTCACAATAAATTCAAGCTATTTACAAATTCCAGCAAAAAGTGTTTCTCTAAGTAAATGAACTGAAAAACAGACAGAAAACCATCTATATTTTGTGATAAATATTCGTGGATCAAATGTATTTCCCCCCACCACCACCCAATGAATCAATTTGTTATTTTCAGTAGATTTATACCAGCAGTAAATTTTCTAGTATTTTGCAGAAACTAAATTGTCTTTTTCAGTACTTTGCAAGTAATATATGACAGCTGAACTCTAGTTAATAACCGGCAGGTGCAAAGGCTAGATTTGCATGTATGTGAAAAAAAATGTGTTGACTTTAATGTTTTGGTGTGTGTATGTATGTGACCTTGGTGGGTTTTTGTTTCTATAGGAATTGATATTTTCCGTGGAAGGTTTTAAGCCTTTTGGTTGGTACCTCACTTTAGTGCAATTTGGATTTTATTCCATTTTTGGACTAATAGAATTACAGTTGATTCAGGACAAAAGGAGAAGGTATGTGTTTTTTCCAAACATTTGCACGCTATCCATCAACAAGGAAGTATTTTGATATTTATGGAAAATTTTTGTTGTTTGTATGTAAATTTTGTGAGGTATTGGTAGCAGATCTGTAGTAAAAATAAAATAATAAAAAAAATAATCTGGACTTACTAGACAATGTTAGAAAATATTTCATAAGCACCCACTTAGGCTTCAGACCTGTAAACAGTCTTGTTGACTGTCTTTACTGTCACTTTGTTCTGCTTACGGAGTGTGTTTTGTCTCTAAGGTAGTTGATATAGACTGAGTCTTGTTTGTGCTGTTTTTTATTATGCCTAGAAAGCCCTAAGTGCACTTCACAGCACTTGAAGCTATCTCTCACCCAAATACCTTTTCCTCAGACTTTCTCTTCCTAACCAACAGGTTCCTCTGAAATGCTATGCATCTTGGAGAGTATCAAAGCTCTGCTTTCTGCCGCATGGCATTCACATTTTTTGAAAGAATGTGTCACCCTGTCATGAAATTATTCTGTCTTCACTGCAGTCAACAAAGTGGATTCTTGCTGTCTTGAATCCTAAAGACATGGGGTAGTTCCTTCTGACTCAGTGTGGCCATTCTGTGGCTTCCTGCCCTAATACAGCCTTTGCAAGCTATATTGAGGCATTCTGGAAGCTTGGAGGGAGGTCATCGTGGTGTACACACATTTTAAAATTCTTTGACGCTTTATTTCCTAGTTGAGCGTAACCTCTTTTGCTTACTTGTAGTTACCCTCAGCTGACTTTTCATACTCTGATTTTTAGGTAATAGATTCCTTTCCTATGTAACTTTGAGTATCTTTTGTTATTACTTTAAACAATGACAGCTAATATTTCAAGCTATCTGTCTTTTGGAAATGCATCAGATAATGTGTAAGCTGCCTGTTAGGCATTATGTAACTAGCAACTATTTTGGTAATTAAAACTAAAACTATTGCTTATAGTACACGGTGCAGTAAATAAGTTATGTTGGAAATGTAGATCTTTAGTATTATCTATGTTTTGTTTTTCTGTAATCTAGGAATATTTTTGTAGACATTAAAAATCTATTTCCTCATTTTTATGCTGAATCTCTCGCAAATTTTATTATACAAATTCTTCTTGCATGCCTGCATCACAGAATGAGTTATGGGTAAGACAGGGTTACCACAAGACGACATCTTATGTTAATTGCGGCTTTGAGTACACACAAAAAATAGTTGAACGTGTGCACAGCAGTAACTGTTTAAAAAAAAAAATCACAAATAGCGCAGTAAGAATTTCTGATGGATCATTTGTTGTCAGGTGATGACTTCATCAAACTGCAAACAATGCATGTGAAAAAGTTCGAGTCCCTGTGTTTATGGTATCTGAATGACTTCTTTCTGTTGAGTTTTAAAAAAACAATGGTACTTTTTTTCTGCTTTCTTCATTCTAAAGCTGTCAATGTTCACATGAAAACTTCAACAAAAAATCATCACAGTGATTGTGACAAGACTAAGATTCAGGGTATCTAGGTATATCAACCTTCTGCGTTTCCTTAGGTTGTTTGCCAAAAGTCTGTGTCTCGATTGCTCTGTAAGTCTTTAATTTTCTGAGGGAGTATTATTTCTTCAATACTTTGTGAGCCATGAAATTTTTTGTTTTGCATTTAAACACTATTTATTAGCAGAAATTGAAAGAAATGAAATTTGAAAAGAGTCATTTATGTGTTTTTATTTTTTCGTGGAATGAAAATCAGTAAGAAAAATGATCAAGTTGTATTAGGAACATATTCCTTTACCTAAATTTTCCAAGCTAAATCTCTTCTAGATGTGTCTGTAATACCAAGATTTGTATGTTTATATTTTGTAGAATTCCTGGCAAAACCTACATGATAATAGCATTTTTAACAGTGGGAACAATGGGTTTGTCAAATACCTCTTTAGGATATCTGAATTATCCTACTCAAGTCATCTTCAAGTGCTGTAAACTGATTCCAGTTATGGTAGGCGGGGTTTTTATACAAGGTAAGTGTCTTGCTGTTAGATTATTTATTTTTGGGAGACAATACTGTTTGGAATCCTGTACTTTAAATCCCACTGAGGTTCTTCACTAGGGAGGAGCAGGTAGCATTTCTTCTATAGAAGGAAAAATGTGAATTTCTAAAGCATCTACTCAGAAAATGTGGTCAAAAAAGCTACGGGTTACTTGCAAAACTTCAGTTTTATATAGACTTTCTTAATTTTCAAGTAATATAACTTTGTTTTCTAAACAAAAGCAGTTCATAAATGAACAATTTTCAGTGCTGAAATGGAAAAATCTAGCCACAATTAATAATTTGTGATTCACCACTCTTTTTGTTTGAAAAGTTTGATTTTTATTAAGAGCTTGTTGTTGTTTTTCCTAGTTCATACGCTTAATTGGAAGTATATCTGACTTCAGTTGGCCTTGGCTAATTCTAGAGTTATAGTTAGTATCTGAAGAACAGAAAAAGGGTTCTGGAGAACTCCAGATAAAGACTGTAGATATGTGAATAAACTACAGAGTTTCTGGAGTTTGTAGGTTAAAGTATATTATAATGAGTCTTTATGTACCAAACAATAAGAAAGTCAGTAAAACTCTGAGTATGACTGTATTATGGAACAAAATCAAGAATGAAGTGTGTGTTTGTTTAGACCTCCTAGTTGCAATAGAAAACTTTATTTTTATAGGACTGTGGGCCAGCATATACATTTTTCTTTCAGAAAAGAACATTTATTCAGGCTCGACAACTTTACAAGCTTACGTATGTGCATACAGTATTTATCATATATTGAATCTTTTTGTATCACTCGAATTCCCTTAAAACTGGTATTCCCATGAAACTTCACAAAGCTGTAAATTTTATAGTAGTAGTCTATTCTCAGAAGCTGTGACTTTTATTTCTTCAGTTAAAACTTTCAGCTTAAAAAAAAAAGGCTTATATTGAAAGTATTGCTCCTAGAAGAGGAATATGTTGTTTAAAACAAGACATCAATACTCCTGCTTTTTTATTTCCCTTTCTTTCTCCACCTCCTTTCTCTACATCCTTTCTCTCACAAACCCAAAGACAGTTTAGGGTTTTAAAATTTCCCAAATGATCTATTAACATTTGGGAATGTCTTCTCTCTAATGAAAAAAGGCAAAGTCTCCTGCGTAAGAGAAAACTTACGAGTAACATCACAGTTGTCCTGAAGTTGCTGAGATGGTGATTTGTCAGGGAGAACGTGCTTTCTGTCATTAGGTGTAAAATTAAAGTTGACCACCAGAATCAGATAGTATCTGTTAAGATCCTCCTCTGTGTTAGAAACTGCTGCTTCTGAAGAAACTGATTCCAGTCACAAAAGGCCAGAACGTTATGTCATCTGCTAAAGTAAAAGACAGACATTAGAACAATTTTTCCTTTGCCTTCTAGGCTACTGACAGGATAAGCACCAAATGGTTAGAGTATTGCAGTCTCATGTTGTTTCTATTGCTTTTGTAGGAAAACGTTATAATATTGCAGATGTGTCTGCTGCCCTGTGTATGAGTCTTGGATTAATATGGTTTACTTTAGCTGACAGCACAGTTGCACCAAACTTCAATTTGACAGGTAAAGACATATTTTCTAGTTTATTAAAATGCATATTTTTTTCTACTCTAAGCGTTGCGTAAAAGTTGTAAGAGTTCTTGGTGTAGTGCCTCATATCAAACTGAAAACACGGGTTTGGTTTTGTTTGCACTAGCAGAACTGTATCTGCGGCAGTAGAGGCGTTTCTTTTAAGCCTTAGTTTTTAGTTTCTTAAAACTTCTGGAAATACCACCCTTTAGGAT
This sequence comes from Anser cygnoides, assembly GCF_040182565.1. Classification (NCBI taxonomy): domain Eukaryota; kingdom Metazoa; phylum Chordata; class Aves; order Anseriformes; family Anatidae; genus Anser; species Anser cygnoides. Next base: position 71,997,917 of record NC_089874.1, read on the forward strand.
GAAATATCACAAGCTTGTCCTTACGAAATATTTACTGTCCAGTAGATATGTAAAAATCAATATGAAAAAATACAGTCTGACCATTTTAAAACTTGAAAAGATTTTTTCCTAGTTGAAACTTTCAGTCTTTTCCATTTCACAACCATTTACTTTTTTTTTGATGATCTCACTTAGATTTACTATAGCTCTTATTTATAGTGCCCACACTCTAACTTTTCTGTACTACATAAAATCAGAAGTAAAATATTTTAACCCCCTTGGGTTTAAAAACTTGAGTTTCTACCTCAAATGACAGGAGAACTGGTTATTTCTAAAAGGCATTTTATGTACTTGGTCAGTGTTTGTATTAATACTGAACCTTGAAAAACATTTGAATAATCAACTTTTAGTGTGTTCTTCCTTTGAAATTCTGGGATGAGTTATAATAACTTTTATGAGAAACGTTCAGTGTGAAATCTTTATTTCTCAATAGTGGAGGCACGCTTTTATAAGTTTTGTTCCTAAAAATATGAATAAATTCCTGGTTTAAAAAAAAAAAAGCTTTGTCCTCACAATGTTATTTCATCTATTGTTACTAATGATCAAATGGAAAGAACTTGTGATGTTGTCTAAACTCTATATTTTTTGGCCTTGCCCATAAATTAATTCTCATGCTGTTCAGTATAATCCAGTGAAGTATATAACTTGCTGTGCATTAATGTGTTGGCAGTGTAAATGGATGGGTGCTTGAGCAAAATACACGTATTTTGATTATAGAAGGAAGATGGTGTGCGTATGATTATATTCTAGTGTTTTCTGATATATACGCATGTTACCTTTACACCTACTTTAGACTATTCCTGTTAATTGCACTCACATGTTGATATATTCTCTTTGTAAAATATGAATTATTTTAAATATATGCTGTGACTTAATCTGAAAAGATTTGAAAAGTTCCTTCTTAAACTGAATGGGGTAGGGTAAAGTGCAGCAAATGTAACAAAATCCTGACGCCCACAAAGATTGCCAAAATGCAAGATAACCTTTAAATATCTTCAGAGAATAAACAGTGTCTTTCATTATCAGTTTATTCTGTACATTTCAAACAAATTTGTATATATTGAAGCTTAGAGCACTACCCTTTGGAGGATGTTAGTTCTGTGAAATTAGAATGTAGTTCTAGAATTTGAAAGTCTGGATCTTCCCTTCAGAAGATGATTCAAAATTCTGTTACTCTGCACCTTCTGGGGAGGTACTTTCTCCATTTCTCTGTTCCCTATTACCCTTATTATTTTATTCTGTGCCACTTAATATAATCAGAAAATAAAAAAGTTTCCTAATGGAAAAGCTGAAGGTTTTCCTTTTCTTGGATGAATTAAGGAACTAGATGGTCCCTTACTTCAAGAAACGTACTGATTTTTAGTATTGTAGCAATACATATCTGATAAAGTGTAAAAACCAGTGATCAGAATTATATTTAAAAAAAAAAAACTATGCTCACTCTGCAAAATGACATTTAAAAGGGTAATTATTCAAAAGAATGTAAATCACAAGATAAGAACTAAAAATTGAGAGGTAAACATTTTTCTATCTTCATAGAGGAAACAGCATTAACAAAGTATTTGAGGATATTAAAACTTTTAAAAGCATAAGCAGCAAAGTACATGATAAACTTCAAAATGATTATTCTATAAAATTGCATGTTCGTTACTGCCTACTTACAGCCCCCTAAATTTTTGTTCTAGTAATATATGCACACTTATGTAGAACTTTTACCATGCAGACTAGTATGATTCTAGTATGATTTCATAGAATTTCATAGAACTTCTATCAACTTGTTTGTTAAAGACAAAACTTTTTTACATATCACTGTTCTAAGAAAACAAAACTGTGCTGAAAAGTCAAACAACACACAGTCCTTGCTGTCCAATGCAAATACTAAAAATGGATCATGAGCAGACATAAGTTTTGCCCTTATCATGCCTTCAAGAATTTTACAAGTCTTTTTTTTTTTTTTTCTGCTATTGAAATCCAACCTCGCTATTGCTGGTTCAGAAAAGGAATCTACACAGGTTTTTTTTGCATATGAAAGAGTTCAGCAAAGAAAAGAGAAACTGTCTCTGCCAGAACAGGTACCTATTTGTAACTAAGGAAGAAGTGTATTTTTCAAGATGGAGTTGGTAATAAGAGCTCAAGACATCCCCTAGCATTATTAAATTGGAGAGGTGGTGGTAGGTACCCTAAATAGTTATGAAAAATAGAGGACCTTCAAAACAGAGAAAACGGAAGGGAAGTGTCCAGAAGGAGGTGATCTTGAAACATTGGTGCTATTGAAGCTTCTGCTGTTCTGGCATTACAGGTATAAATGGAAATTAACTATCTTCAGCAAAGAGTAAAAACATTACTTGTGTGCCCATTCCTCTACCCTAGACTGTATGTGTTGGCGCAGTCTAGCCTTTTGCAGACTGAGGTGTTTTGTCCTTAGTTTCACTGTTGTTTATTGGTTGGTTACCTACCTCTAGAAGGTGGAGTACTGAAGAGATCTCAAGGGGCTGATAAGCTCTAAACGGCTTACTCATCTTTAACACACTTGCATGGTGAGGATTGCAAATGTGGGAATGTGTTATTGAGGAAGCTATTTAAGTGTGTGGTAGCTTATGAATGTATACCTAGGGTTAGTATTGTAATGTCTTCAAGCATGCCATTAATAGGGTCAAATACAGTATGATGTGATGCTGTTGAAGCATGATCTACAGGTCTCATCTCTTTCAGAACTTAGGACCAGTTCTTCCAGTCTTTTTTACTCATGTTTTCCATATTACACAATGTTACTGCTCTCATTCATGTTTTGCTGCTGCTTCTTAGCAGATGCAACGCTGTCACAAGTGGAACAATTTTTGTGTTCGTACCCCAAAAAGCACATGTAATATTAACATGTATCTTGTCCCCACGTCTCCCTTCCATGTGCACTTGCCCTTCAGATTCCTGATAACTTTTATCATATCAATCCAATACTGAGCCCATGCATTTGTCCTGTGGTGTACCTTGGCCATTAAGCGCCGCTTGGAAGCGGCATGAGTGAGAGTACAGATGGAGATGTGCTTGATCACTGTATGAAGTGATCTGCAGCAAAGCTGTTGGTCAGGTGGAGTTACTATACCTTTAGATCGGAGCTGAATCCATGTGGTTAATATCTCTAAACTGTGGTCTTTAGTATAACCAATACTATTCTGGTTGTCATGTCACTTCTGTTCACTCATGCTTTTTCTAGTGCATGATAACTGGAATAATGAATTGTTGTCCACACAGTCTTTTGTGTTGTTTCAGTTGCATATGTCTAGCATGGAAAAGGAAGTGGTTCCCAAACTAAAAATGCGGGTTTGGAAGTTTGCATATATCCAGAAGCTTACCAAGGAGATACCAACTTAAAGTACACTGGTCTTTTTTCTAAAAAATAAATAAAATCTTTCAATTCTGAAAATTCTAGGAAGTGGGATTTTTCTTCTCTGTCAGGAGCTTATCCATCATTTGCTCCATCGGAATACCTGTTCTGAGACCTCTGAACTTAAGAGCATAATCTTAGGAAGATAAAATGGTGCTTCTTTCGAGTCTTCCACTCCTCATTCTTCTGACACTCAGTGTTTTTTTTTTCAGGAACCAAGACAAGGACAGGCAATAAACATGATTTTGGTGTCTGATACTTTCTGTGCTGCAGGTTTAAATAGTCTTCTTAGAGAAGTGGTATTTCAACCTGTATGCATCATTAATTTCCTACTCTTGCAACGTTAAATGTAACAGTTGCTACAATCATGAGAGAATCGAAGTTTAGAGATTGAGAAATGAATTGTGACTGCCATAAATAGAGAGTTATTAATTTTTGTTACTGGAAAGTTGATTACATTATTAAATAGGTAGTGACTTTGTTATGACCAAGTATGTTAATGTTAAAACTATGGATTTTATACCTAAACAGTACTTTTTTTCTTTAAAAAAAAAAAGTGTTTCTGTAATGAAAGGTTTTCACGGAATCCTTTTACATTTGCTTTATCACTACGTCTAACACTATTTTCCTTTTTCCAGGGAAAATGATATAGACTTAACTGCTAAAATAGAATGGTATCCGGTTATTTATCTTGATTCAAAAATACCTAAATAAGTACAATTGACATTCTTTCACTCTTGTTACTACATAGAACTCATAGAACTACAGCTTGCTTCTTTCTAGTAATGTTCAGATATTCCCATCAAGCCTATAGACAAGCATGGTTCAGGACTTAACTCACGGGAGGAATGGGAGTGGACACTGCTTTATAGATTGCTAAAACTTATACTAGCATAATGAAGTAGTTCTGCTGATGTTTAGAACGATACAAATATTTATTACTACTCTATTCCTGAGAATTTTCAGGATAAGTACATTGTTTTTTGTCACTGCTCTGTTTTGCTGATAAATACTCTCAACAGGTTTTTTGTTTATTTCTTTCCTTATATTAGGTGTGATCCTAATATCCCTTGCCCTCTGCGCAGATGCAGTTATAGGAAATGTACAGGAAAAAGCTATGAAGTTGCACAATGGTTCTAATTCTGAAATGGTAAATACCAGATTTTAATTTAGTGTTCTCACACACACACTTTGAAAGTATTTAAGTAGTCATACTGATAATGCTATCGGGGGGGCGGGGGGGATAAAAGCCTGAATTAATACAGACTTTGAAATCCTTTGCAATTTTAAAATAACATGTTCTATCACAGGCAATGCATCCAATGACAAAGTAGGAAACTCATTCTGTTTTTCATATGTGAATAGTGACTCTTGGTGTATTCTTCTTTTTTCCTTCTGTTTCTGTTTTCTGTTTTTTTGTGATGTTCTGTTTTTAACCTTTCAGGGGTGCTGCTTTTCGGGGGTATGCAATTGCAAATGTATATTGCAGCTACAAAAACACATTATTTCTAGCAGCACTTTTTTTTTACATAGAGGGAAGAGTCTACCCTGCAGGCCTGAAATCAGTGGAGTGTTTTCTGTATGATCATGCACTTAATCTCTAAAAAATTGTTTACAGTTCTGGTATAAATGAATGTCTGTTACACGAACACGTTGCTTTTCCTACTTGATAGACTTCTGATTCTAGAGTGTGCTACCATTTGAGAGGCAGCCTTCTGTGGAGCTTATTCTGTTGAAATCAGTAAAACTTTGACTTTTGGATGTTCCTGATTCAGTAAAATAAATGATTTTGAAAAAGTCTTGCTCAATATTTTTATATACTTCTTTGAAACAAGGATTATTTGTTCATATCCCATGACTTTTTATGTAAAACTTATGTTTGCATTTGGCATCTTTTTCTCTAAAATTGAATCAATATGAGCAAATCTTTTATTGTAACCAATATTATTTGAATGTGCCACAAATAAAAACAAGTCTTGAAATTGTATTTGATGTTTAACTTACGTGACAGGACAATCTGGTTCCTTGTTTATGAGAATAGCTTTATAAATGGAGAGAAAATTGGTTAGGAGCAAACTTCATTTATGCCTGAAAATCATTTAGGTTGGCTCAAACGTTTGACCTGCAGGTTTCTGAGAAGTAGAAGGAATATACCTGAAAGGTATCACTGTGTTCTTTTTGATTGTTTGCTTGTGCTTTTCTTCATTATCCACTGTTGACTGTTGCCAGAGGCAGAGTTCTTAGCTAGGTGGACATTATCTGACCCAGAGTAGCCTTCTACAGCTATAATCTCTGAAATCCGTAAGTACATCCATAGCGGCTTTCTTGCCCAATTTGCATCGTGCCAACAGTCTTCTGACAATTGCTACCTGCCTTACAATGCCTCTGATTTCTCTAGACCTTTACTTTTTGTTATGTGAGCTTGAAAGCAGTTCTGCTCTTGGAACATCTATCGATCCTCCTTTATTGTGGAGCAGTATTGTGTGTTCTGTCTTCTCATGGCATTTCTATCAGTTGTTAATAGGCTTATCTTTGCAGATAATAGAGATATTACAAGGAAACAGTTGATTAAAAAACTTTGCCATAAGATGTCTGTAATTGACGCTGTGCTTTGAAATGTAATAAATCATTGTGTTCTAGCTAGTAATGTGTGGAATAGTTCTGCTTGCTGTCTCCCTTTCCTACAAGAAAAGGTCACAAACAGCTGAATGCCTCCCACTGCACTGGTGTATAGATCAGTCGGCAGTTCCAGCTTCTGTTGTTGCCTTGACATGAAAAGAGAGAATATGAAGATTTTGTCATTGTATGAAGCTAGGAATTCTATTAGGGTACAGACAAAATGAAGAGCTCACTTCCTTGCTGAGTAAGATGTGTTGTGAGTACTGAACTAGGCCGGAGCTGGTCATATGTGAAGATTTGGTATCCTATAGTTGTAATGCAGGTGTGCACTGTAGGTGAACTGAAGTGGCACAGATGATGCTTCATGATACATTCTGGCAGTTCAAGGTGATTAAGTGCTGCACTTTGTATGTTTAATGGGTCTTTAATGTGCAGGATAAATAGCAGAAATCTATCTACCTTTCACATATTGTTCAACCTAATTATATAGTTGTTTGAAGCTTTATTTAGGCTGTGAAATCCTGAATTTGAAGGGTTTAACAGTCAACATTGACCTCAGGACATTAACTATCTAGCTTAAAAAAAAAAAAAAACAACCTTATGTAGCTGTGGGTAGGAAGAATGCTTGTTATTCACTTTTCACTGTACGTCAGCTGTTAAAGAAATACTAGCAAAAATATCTTCAAACACTGCAAATTTAACTCAGTAACTGAAAAATATTAATAGGGACATATGTTCAAAAGCCTTTAATTTTCTGCTTTTTATGGTATCACCTGATAATTATTTTCTCTTAAACTATTCTAGGTTTTATATTCCTATTCAATAGGTTTTGTGTATATTTTATTTGGATTAACATGCACTAGTGGATTAAGCCCTGCAGTAACATTTTGCTCAAAGGTAGGTGTAAAGATTTCATTTTTTTTCTACAAACAACCTCATTGGAAAACATTGTTCTGTATAGTCTGGAAAAAACGTCACCGACTCTCTAACATTGTTTTCATCACATAACTTGGTTGTCTTCTGTAGTTCATACATTAGTATCTTGTTACAGTCTTTGATGTATAAGATAGGGTAATGTTGTTTTAAAAAAAAAAAAAGGCAAAACAAAATCACAGGACCAGACTCATGAGCTTATAATTTCATAATTATTTTTCCATTATTTAACTAAAATTAAATAAGGGTCTTTGCATGAATGCATTGTTGAGCAGGTTATTATCGCTCAAGCAGTTGATTAAAGTCTGTAGTTTTATGTCATTTTGCAATACCTCAGGGTTTGTTTTTACATTTTCCTAACAGGCTTTTTTTGTTGTTGTTGCAGCATCCAGTTCAGACTTACGGTTATGCATTCCTTTTCTCTCTGACTGGGTATTTTGGCATATCCTTTGTTCTAGCTTTGATTAAAATCTTTGGTGCCCTTCTGGCTGTAACAGGTATGAACAAATGATATCTTTACTGCTTTTGGTATAAAAACATGAAGTAATCTTATTTTGTTATGTAGGACAGCTTTTGAGAATAATTCTCTAGCCTTTTTTCTGTTCTTTGTGCTGACCAATCTTGGTTTGTTTAGTCTGGGTCTTCTCTCGTAGTATATATTTGGGAACTTCCCGGTTCTTTCTGTGTGACAGTTTCAATGTTGAAGAGCCTGTTAAGTAATCTTATGCACTTAGCATATGCTGTGTTTTAATATAGAATCAGCACTGTTCTAAGCAGAGGAATTGCTATGGAAATATACAGCAAGATATAAGGAAAAGATAAATACTATTTGAAACACGTAAGGAAAAAACATTCAAGTAAGGGATGGAAGGCAGTGTCATTACTTCTAAGCACAGTATTTCTGGAGATTACCAACAAATAGTATTGCTAGAAAAAGTGTGTAGGACTCCCCTGAAGCTTTTGGATGTCCATAGACTTTCAGTGGAAAACTGTGGCTACACTGTAAGAGGTAGCAATGTTAAACGTACGCTCCATAGTCTGTTCAAAATAAACTCAAGTGGAACAAATTCTGACTTTTGTCAGAATTTGAGAATGTCTCCTCAGTTCTTTTTATTAAACAAATACAATAAAGGGTATTAGTTTTAGCTTTTGAAGTCAGGATATGAACCAAAGAAACTTCTCATGTACTGTGTAACAGCTGCTGAATAATCTCTAAATCGCAGGTACTATTGTTAATAGTAGCCTATTAATGAGAGAAGCAGAATTTCTTACCTTGTAGTTCCTTTTCTAGACTTATGAAGTAATTGTCCTATGACTTGAAAAACAGTCATGCTATACTACACATTCAACAGAAAGCATAAGTCAGAAAAAAAAAGTATGAATGTAAAATATCAGTGATATATTGAAAATGTTTTTTGCCTATCAGTGGTGTATCTGCTAGCCCCCCATGAATGTAGAAAAATATCAATCCATAAATTACCTCAAAAGTTACTGGGATCCTCTACAGGCTAAGAAAGTCACTAAATGCTATTGTACCTGCTCTTGTGACAGTTTGCATATAATTAAAAAGTTTGTGACATGGTGTTCTTACGTAACAGTATAATCAGTTTTTGTGAGTGAATGCAAGTCAGATCTTTCTGTGCTGACAGTCTGGAGGTGTGTAGCCAGATTACTGAGGAAAAAGAGAACTTGAAACAAGAGACAGTCACAACCATTATAGCTTTTCAGTCTTTAGGTCAGACTTTACTCTTAACCCATATACTACTGGACATACCCTTCATGTTGAGTAATCAGTCATCTGGAAAAATCTTCTAGAGAGACTGAAATTGTAATACCTAAGACTATCTGGGTCTGTACAAATGAGGAGCCCACTGAGCACAGCAAATCTCAGCACTGCACTGGCAAGTAACATCATCTGGTTATACTTGGTCTTTACCAATGCATTGGCTGATATATGTGCCTTAGAAACAATGAAAAGTATTTAAATTAAATACACTCTGTGTGGAGGGACAACTCTATGGCTTCAAAGAAGTGAGCTTATAATTAACTTTGTCTGCCCAAGATCCTTGATGGAAGGAACAGTACAGAATACGATTAAATCAAAGGAACTGCTGATAAGATAGGTACAACACATTGTTTGCGCTAGTTTACTGTGGCTTGCATCAGTATTTGTGATGCTATGACAAATTTTAATGTGTGATGAGTGTGGCAAAGGTAGCTACAGTAAAATGACATAACTGTGTTGCAAGCAAGTGAATGCTTTTAACTTGTATCATTGTGAGTTTGTAAACAGTCATTGGAAGTGTTTACCTGTCAGAATATCCTCAGCTGTCAGGATAAACTGAAATGACCCTGCTGTTAATGTGTTTATGTGTTAACAATTGTGATGTTAAGATTTTCACTGTATCTAACAACACTGAAAGGAAAGTCTAAGGCGTCTGATCACTTCTCAGCATCTCTCCATACATCTGTTTCTAGACTATCCCTAAAATTATTCCTCTTCAGTATATGTAACTGCTATGGAACAGTGAATTGTTTGTCTGAAGAAAACTATTGCTTCTAACCTTAAAACATCACTTGTGTGAACTTTCCAAAACTAAGTCATTACCTACCTAGCTGTTTTGTGTGTAGTTGTTACTGTAGTCTGTCAAGAACAGTTACAACAGGCTCATTCCTTCCTCAGGATACCTTTTCTTTAAACTACAAACATCAGTCACAAGGGACTGGGGTGGGGAGGTGTAGCAAGATGCCATGGAACTACTTTCCTCTCTTCCTTCCTCCCCCAAAAGCTGGTTTCTGCCAGGTAATGTCCACTTCATTTGCATTAGCGAAGAGGAAAATATAGACAGTTGTTTTCAGGACTTGAAAATTGCATGGTCTGGTTTCCTATTAATTCTTACCTCTGCAGCACTTCTGTTTTATGTTTGTTTTAAAGTTCAAGAGATCTACTGGCTGGAAGCTGGCCCAGATGAGGGGTTGTTTCATATATTGAAATAACTCTTTAAAAAAAAAAAAAACTACCTGTGCTAAAAATTGCTTAAAAGTGTTGTGGAATAGAAGATTCTTCCCAGATTTCCTTGTGCCTGACCTTGACAATCCCAACACATGAGCCCTTTCTGTCTTGCCTGTATCAATGTGAAAATGTTTATCGTGCCTTGGAAGAACACCACATTCATTACTGCTGCCCCACACACACACACCTTCCTCCTTGTTGGGTGTAGTGGAGTGAAGGAATTTAATGAAAATTGTATTTCTGTTAACAGAATGAGAAATTATCAGACTTAATTGGGAAAAAGAATAAAAGACACTTAATTTAGAAGGAAATGGTTACATAAATATTTTAATTAATAACTGTTTTGAAAGAACAGAAATAATTGTAATTAGAAAAACTGGATTTTACCATTTTTTAAATTATTCATCTGTAAAATGTTTTCTAATTAAAACTCAATTTCCTTTTTCATTCTACCTTAATTTTTCATGTAATAGAAAATCATTTTATTTGATGTGCATAAATTTCTTAATGTATAGAAATTATTATCAAGAGGTTGAGACTGGGGCAGACAAAGCAATGGTGAAGGCTGTTTATTCTAGTACTAAACATGTTTTTCAGATAAGATTTTTTTTTTGTGGGAGAGGGTTGGGGAGAATAAAACTTGCTTTACTGTCCAAAAAAAGGCATGAAAATACATCAGTAGTCACTGTTTCCTTTTGTTTTGGTGTTACACTAATACTCATGTGGGTATAGTTATATGAACAAGGTTTTTTAGCCTGTTATAGTAAAGAGTACTGATAAGCAAAATATTTTCTGTTAATAAAAAAAAAAGGCATGGTTTTCTTCTGGTCCAGACAATTGTACTATGGTCTTTATTAAATGAGAAGCCTGTGCTGTCATGTAACACCTTCCCAGGTCCCTTCTCTGTAGCTGAATTTGTACACCTGGCTGCTTGTTACTTTTTTCAATGTTTTCATAACACTTTTACTCAGTTACTGATTGCATGTTTCAATGATAAACTATGTATGTTTCCCAGTATACAATTTACTAGCAGCATTTTACTGTTCATAGCAAATAGCATTGAAATTGTTCAAGTAATAGTTGAAATTTATAGTTAATTTGAAAGTAAAATAGTCTAATTCCATTTTGGTAACAGAATTGTGTCCTCAGCTCTTACTACCTTGATTCTTGCTAGTGATGAGATCACACATAGAAGAAGGCCTTTTAATAATTCTAGGAAAGCTTACTAAGCCATTGAAGTCTAGAGTCGTTGGTCTTTTAGGTTTCTAGCCAAACTTGTATTTCTCTGCACTGCTAAATAACCAAAGTTACAGGATTACAAAATGCTGGTTTCATTCCACTTGTTTGTTTTTTTGTTTTTTTTAAAAAGACCCAAAGCAACGTGCTAGACCACTGAACTGTAATAAAGTGAAGTAGGAATGGCAAGAGATGTGGTGTGTCCAAACACCCGTGGATTTGATGCCGCTTTTTTCCTGCTGTAACAGACTACTGCGTTTAGCTTATACAATAAGTTATTTGTACGGATTGTTCATTGTTTTCAGGTATTGTGGGCAGGTTAGAGTGAAGTTATCAAACAGCAAGTCTTATTCTGGGAGTTTACCTGCTACAGATACCTGACTGGAGCTGATACAACATGCTTGTTTCACATAACATGGTCCTAGCATTATTCCGTACTGTAGGAATGTGCCTGCAGTTTGTTTGCACCAAGGATGGTAAATCATTGTAGCCAGACCCGTAACTGGATAATAAGAATATCTACTAATATCAAAGACTGTCTGATATTCTTATGTTTTAAGAGAATTTATTAAAAAAAGTAAATGCCTCTTTTCCTCTGCAGTAACAACAGGAAGAAAAGCAACGACCATTGTGCTTTCTTTTTTGTTCTTTGCAAAACCATTCACATTCCAGTGAGTATTTATTGTTTTAAATGGGATTTTGTGTTTTATAAAAATTATCATGTTGATCATGGAAATACAACACCAGTAATTAATTATATTCAGGCTTTAATGGTTTTTGTCTTCTGTCTTCTACAAATGTTGGCAATCTGTTGTAAATATTGACTGGCTTGTTGATGCTAATCATGCTAGAGAAAATAGTTTCAATTTTTTAAAGGTCTGGAAGACAAACTCTTTCGTGTGTTGGTATTTTTTGTTCTTGCTTTTTAAGAAAAATCTTAGGTAATATCTAGTGCTTAAGACACTTAATAAATTGTTTGGGTACTTTCTGTAGGAAGACTTGGCCTTACACTGAGGCATGCAGCTGAGTTATTTCATTGATCCTAAATATTTCTGATCTGAAACAAAATAGCATTTAATTTTATTGCTATATGTGAACTTGAGACTTCAGAACAAAGCTTACAGCCAAATGCCCAAAAACAATTTATTCTAGCTAAGAATGTTGAGGCTTAAAACAATGGAGAGCTAAATTAAAAATGCACATTGGGAGGTATAGACATAAGGCATTGAGTGAAAATGTGTTTTGGACCAGTCATAGAGAGAGTAGTTCTCATAAATGTAGGAAGGAAATACATTCTAAAACCCCTTAGGGCTGCTTTTTTCCTACAAGAAAGAACAGGTACTGTTTATTTTGTTTTAAATATCAATGCACCTTAACTCTCCAGCCTGGAGAGGAAAATAAAGGGTTGAAGGACAGAAGAAATAAAGAGTCAAGCAAATTCTTTCTCCAAGTCTACTAAAGTGTTGCTGTTTTTCTTAACCTCCTCTCATTAGGGTTGGAACTTTATCTAATTCACAAATATTGATTTGTAATTACTACAACTAAAGTGCTAATGGTAACTTTTTTCCCTCCTTTCCCTCCCCTTTAGGTATGTGTGGTCAGGCTTGCTGGTTGTTCTTGGTATATTTCTTAATGTTTACAGTAAGAATATGGATAAAATCAAACTGCCTTCACTACGTGGTGTTTGGAAAAAAAGTGTGGAAGAAAGAAAAACAAGGACATTGTCACAAACTGTATAGACAATGGTTTACGGTCTAGACTATCACTTAACATTTTATTGGAACAGTCTTCAACTGATTCACTTTCCAAAGGGAACATTATTAAAACCAAAGGAGCTGAAGGCATATTGTCTGCTTGCAGATGGCTAGAAATGCACATTTTCGTGAGCCCTTTCTTCAGAGCACTTGAATTCATCATAAAAGGTGTTACGGGCCATTGTCAGATGGCTTTATCAGTCAATGAAGGACAGCGGCTCCTGGCAAACTGCTGAGAAGCTGCACCCCAAATGTGACACGCTAGAAGACTTACTTGGGCATTTTAATAATATTGGCCACGTGGCTGGTTTGAGATAAGCGGTTCTCTGTCTTTGTTAATTGTCTATGTGAGGTAATTTAAATGTAATACTGTATTCACGTTTAATGGAACCTAATCAGCAATTGGTTGACCAAATTGCAGTTTTAAAGTTGGAAGATTTAGAATTATGATACACTGTCACTTTTTCATTTTAAATAAAAATATTGTGGTTTTTTAAGTTATTGATCAGATCATCACAGAACTTGATATTTCTTGTCATAATTGAAATTTTTATGGAAATCTTAAGCTGTTGTTCTGTTTGGCTATTGCTTGCAAGTAATGAAAATGAGTTTGAGCACTCAACAAGGGTGGAATGCGTTTTTAGGCCCCAAGCAGCTGAGAACACAGAATGAAAAAGTCATGACTGAAGCAGTGGTGTAGCAAGCTGTAATTTGCTTATTCTATGGTGAAGCACTAAATTTTTAGTGGCCTATGGACTTCCATGTCATAGTGGTATAGAGAGAAATGAAAGGTGGCCCTCTGAATTAATATCTTCAAATCAAAATTGTTTATTTTCAGTATTGGACTAAAGAATAACAGCATCTGCTACTGTATTTGGGATATTTATTGTGTCAGTCTCTGTGTGGTCCTGTGATGAATTTAAGAGGATTATGGTACAAACTACAATTTTCTTTATTTAATGACAGGATTACAGTGTACTACCAGTCATTCTTCTTCATTGCGAATTTAAAAGATTGCTGGAATTTAGTAAGATCTTTTCTCTTACTTCCATATTCAATTCATTATTGAATCATTTGCCTTCTCTTTCATTTTATGTATTTAACAGTAGCACTTTAAAAATACTAATTGCTTTACAGTTCATTGTTCACACAGTTACGGTGCTTTTTGTTGTTGTGTCCCTTAGATGCATCTTATTTTGTGTTCTTTCGTACAGAATGAATGATTTATTCAACTTAAAGAAATGTAAATTTGACGATAGAACTGTGTAATCAGGAAGAATGTACAAAAAATTGAAAAATCACACAGGATGTATTGCCTTCTGCTAAAAATACTAATTTATGAAAGTAATCAAATGTCTGGCAAACATTGTGCACGTTTTAGGAAGAATTGCTCTACCAAGGAGCTTGTAATCAAAGCGCAGACAAAAGTGTGCCTTAAATTTTGCTTAATGAGTTGGTGGCTAGCATATGACATATTAGGTGTGTTATAAAATAGAGCAGGGAATAATGTAGCTATGTTGGCACGAGTGCTGAGCTGCACTAACTGTACTGTTTCTAGTGCTCAAGCTGATATGTCAGCAAAGCCCTTCAACCTATATACACACCTATTGTTGGCAAGTTATGAGATTTCATTGTGAGTGTGATAGCTTTCATTTTTGAATTCCTAGCTGCTGTATGATGTATTGTGTCCTGGGTTAGGTATGGAGGTATGAACTAGACAAACAGATGTACCTTGAAATAAAGAAATAGAAAGATGGCCTGCTATGGTTATCACTGATATTTTCATGTTGCAGCCAAAGTTGTATGGTAAGATATGAAAAAGGGTTACAACTTAAGATTTGATGCAAGAGTGTACTTTGGACCAATCAAGGGGACAGATGCATCTTTCTTTCCCCATAACATTTATCAAGTCTTTTTATTCCAATTCATTCTTCTCCCTAGATTAAGTTGCTCTCTGCAGTGGGGTTAAGTTACCTATCTGGCTTAAAAGAGGGGCAGTTTTTGAACCAATGAAAGGAAAGTTCTGGAGTAGAACATCGGCTGCACTGTCCAGGTTGGCAGAACTTGGTAATTAGCATTTGAGCATCAGTGACTGTATTTCAGTCTCAGTTTTGTCACTTGTAAACTGTCTGTTGCTAAACTTTACTGAACTTCAGGGAACCAAATTATGTGAAAGCTATCATACATGCATGAAGTTATAATTCATATGGAATTTTTTCCATTTTTTCCATGTTTTCTGTAAATAGATAATATAAATTTTAGAAATTCCAAAATTCCTGGTAAAAATTAGTATATATTATGTAGGTTGCAGAACAGTTTATATAGAACCATGGCATCATCTAGGTTGGAAATTACCTTCAAGATGAGGTCCAACCATCAACCTGAGCTACTGACTCCAGTCACTAAAGCGTGTCCCTTCATGCCATGTCCACACATCTATTATAGTGCAATTTTGTTTGTATTTTTTCTGGAGAGCATAGTGTTCACAATGATTTGCCTTAGAATTTATCCTTGATTGTGTACAAGACTAACTTACTGGAGCACACATTAAGGGAAGTTTGGAATTTTTATTATTTTATTAACTATAGAAAATGGTTTTGTTTTACAGGTGTTTGGCACTTTAAAATGTGATTTTATAGACAAAGGAGTACTGTAGATTTAGTGTTCACAGCATAAATTTGTCAGGTTTTTATTTTCATAGGTGTAAGTTTAGTAATTGTTACTCAACAATATGTAAGTGTGTGAAAGAAAATGCTCACAAAAGTGAGAGCAGCTTATAACTTGTCACCTGTCATGGTCTATGTAGTTTCATGCTTTCATTGAAGTTTAAAAGAAACATACGTTTCAGTGAATTGCTGTATTTTTTTAATGAGCTTTATAGCACATACAAGTAAGAGAATCTGACAGGCCTCCTAGTGTTCTTATTACAGAATTTGGGTTTAGGATCTTCAGTACTGTATATGTATATTGTTTTGTGTTGTCTATGAAATATGAGTAAGGGCTTGTTTAAGAAATAACTGTAAATTCTTTATTTTTCATGGGAGAGCAGTTATGTTCTTGTGTTGGTTAACCCTTCCTAATGTTATGTAGGCTGATAGGAATAACTTTGAATTTTATATTCATTAGTTCCTGGACTCTTCACAGTAGGCATTATGAAACTACAGGAAAAAAAAAATGTCACCATAAAATTTACTGTATAAATATAATGAGATAGGAAACAAATTATTCACATCCTACACACCTTTCTCCTCTTCACACAAAAACTGTGATGTAAGAACTAGTTACAGTGGAATTGAAGTTCACACTGAAATTTAAGGATGCCCAAGGTCTCCATTGATATCAGCTATTTGCCTCTGTAATGCCCTCCATCTCTGCCTCCTTTGAAGGACTGAGGGAGTTTCCTAAATTACTGTGTATTTGTAGCTTCTTTCACAGTAGATTTTTGCATTTACTTAGCACACATTAATACCAAAGCAATTGACTGTGCAGTGGATTTCTTCAGTATTTCACTAAGGTCAGTACTATCAAACTGCTAATTATTGTAATACACGTGTATTGTGAATACAGCTGTGGAAGTACTAATGCTCTGAACCCTTCCCTTATCCTATAGTCTTTCGTTATTCTGCATTAAACTTTTTTTCTTTTTTTTAACCTCTCACATGGGATGAACGTACCAAGTATTTTAACCTAAGATTTATTATAGAATGGTTTGGGTTGGAAGGGACTTCAAAGCCCATCCAGTTCTGAAGGGATGCAAGACATGGACTCCTGATGGCTCTTGAACAGGAGACGTTTATTGCCCTTTTTTCACTACTACATATACTTTCTCCGTAGCCCCACGCACTGTCCGCCGGCCCGAATCTGTCATACAATTGGTTAGAGACCCTCAGACATGCGTCTCGAGCCAGCCAGCAATTGGCCACTGCGCAAAGCTCATCTTTAACACTGTAGCCAATTTACTTTATCTCGACCTTGCTCAAGTTTCTGTTTCCAACGCTTGTTTCCTCATTATCTCTAATTCAGGGACGTGTGAAACAGCGCAAAGTCACCTGCAAATTCCTTTCCCACACAGTTCCAGCCCCCCTGCCATGTGCAGGGACACCTCCCACTGGACCAGGCTGCCCAAAGCCCCATCCAACCTGGCCCTGAACACGTCCAGGGATGGGACATCCACAGCTTCTCTGGGCAACCTGTGCCAGTGCCTCACCAACCTCATAGCCCAGGATACGGCTGGCTTTCTGGGCTGCAAGTGCACACTTAGGCATACAGTGTTTCCTGTTTGTCTTCCTTAGCTCTGTAACTGTCTTCTGGATGCTCTTTTCCTTTTTAGCCTGTGTTGATGCTCTATGGGTTGTTTCAGCTTTCTATTCCTGCATATAAAGGCTTACATCGTGCTATAACAAATTAGTCACATTCCATATTTTCTGCTTCATATCAGTTATGACAGCCTGGGTGATTCTTTAATTTTTTTTTCCTCCACCAACAAATCTTTACTTTTATGCGTTTCATTATTTTTGGAAAGGTCTTGCAAAGTGCATTTATGAGTTAACTCCTTGACCTTATTCCATATTCCAAGAAAATCTCTTTTGCTTGCCTTTGTGAACTAAAGGAGGAGGAAATAAGTTACTTATAAGTAATCTTCTATGTTAATAAGTGCCTTCATTTCTAACCTGGTTTGTTTTAATTATTTCTTTTCTTTATGCCTCCCGTGCTCCTGAGCACAAACAAGCCCTTATCCTACATTTGACCACTGCTTGTTCAGTTGTTCAGTCATAGCAGTTTTTTGGTTTGCTTATTGTTTAGGAAAGGGTACAGAATTGCACGTATACTCTGCAGGGCAGGAAATAATAAGAAAACTCGAGTTAGGGAAGTAATTAAATGGAGTCATACTTTGTTTCCAGAGGGATTTTATGTATGGTGTGGGTAATAGCTCAGGATTTGTTACTGGAAGTTTGTCTTTCACCTGTTTAAAAATCTTTATATTAATACTTAATATAAAAATACTTAATATAAAACTCCTGGCTATTCAGGCAGTTTATAGGCATTAATTTTGTTCTTGCCTATGAGGCAGAAAAATCCTATCTCCATTTCACTGATGAAGCAGACTTGCCCAAAGTTGCCTTAGTAGTAAGTCTGTGGTGAGCAGGGAATAGATGTTAATACCCTCAGTTGCTCTATGCCCCAAGTCCAACAGAGCCCTTCCATACCTGAAATGAAACAGTACCAATATAAACTCAGTTTCTCTTACCTCAGCATTGGAGATCTTAAATTGTTTCTATTCTGTGGTCTGTGCTAGCATGATTTAAAGTTAAATTCAGGAAGCCATAAAATAGGCTTCCTGTGTTTTTTGTTTAAAGCTTCTTTGCATTTTGTGCATTGTTACTGTGTTTTTGATTTGTCCTGTTTTCTACAAACAGGACAGAAGTAGTAGTGGTAGGTGAAGCGTATCCTTTGCTTTCAGGTTACTGGTCCAAGTTTTGTCCACTTTTCAACTGGCCAAAGCTGCTGTCATTTGAAAGCTGTAAGAAATTGTTATAACAAAAGGAACTGAGCATAATGCCAGATTTGTATCTTTTTGATCTTCACTCATAGAAACAAAAAGACAGTAATGCAATGAAGAGCATTACCTTAGAACGTAGTGCTAGTGTAACTCTTCTATATCTGGATCAATTGCTTTTTAAATTTTTTCTTAAATGTGGTAGTAGTGTATTGCTTCTCTACACTTCTGGATATTTAATATGTCTCTCTGTTAGATTTCTCAGCTTTGTGCTTCCTCTTCTCTTGCTCTTTATGTTATATTTAAAGTATTACCTTGCAATTTTTTCATTACACCTGGAGTACTATGTCCAGTTCCAGGCTTCCCAGGACAAGGGAGTTTTGGAGGTACAAGGGACTGGAGTATGCTACAAAGAAAAGCTGAGCTTTCAGAAGGGGAGTCTTGGGGGGGGGGGGGGGGGGGAGGATCTTATCAATGTGTATAAATACCTGAAGGAGGGGTGGCAGCAAAGAAGACAGAGACAGGCTCTTTTCGGGGTGCCCAGTGACAGGACAGGCAGCAGTGGGCACAAACTGAAAGACAGGACCTCCCACCTGAACATCAGGAAACACTTTGCTTTTTATACTGAAAGCATGACAGCACTGGTATTTGTTGCCTAGAGAGATTCTCTAAGGATGCAAACTACACATACTCAAACTTTCTGGACATGGTCCTGGGCAACCTGTTCTAGTGCAAAGTGAAGTATGTGAAGCAAATGCAAGAAATTGGTACATTAATTTGATGTTGTCAGCACAGAACTATTGAATGTATTCCTTAAAGGTGTTTAAAGTTGCTCTTGTTTTTCTGCATTTAGCTCGTACCACACTCTGGCATGATTTAGTACAGCATGTGATACTGCACGATGTATCTGTTAAAACTGTTGTTACGCTGCTTGCTGCCTGTTAATTTCCACTGTTTTTGCATCAACGTGGTCAGCTGTGATAGGTGCCTTCTGAATTCTTCAAAACGCAGGTATAAATTCCACTTAAACATTGTGCTATATCAGGCATTTACGTGAGCAGAAATCTTTGTTCTATAGCAGTCCTAGTCCCATATAAAATCAAAACCAAACTACTATGGCAGGTCGAATGCTTGAACCCCAACAGCACATAAGAAGCTCTGCAGCCCAGTCTTCTATGCATTTCTGGCTACATACTACAAAGGTATTTCCGCCTGTTGTGCTTATCTGTGACTTCAAAACTGCAAGAACTCATACTGGTTTGATTACATGAGAAGTAGCACAGTATTTTGCAGGACTAAGCATTACAAGTAAACAGCTCTCAGCAGAGAAAATAAGGACACTACAGTCTGTTCTCAGGAAGTAGTTTATGTTACAGGCTATGTATAGAAAGTAGAGACACCCAAATGTACAGATAAGCGAGTTACACCTGTCTTAACTTTAATTTGAATGGCCAGGTCCAGCTAAATAGTTGTCCCTCGTGAGTGAAACAGCAATAGGAATTCAAGCGCCCCATCTGTGGTTTAAAAGTACCCTATCAGAAGAGTTGAGGGGGTGGCATGGCTCATACTACTGTGACTGAGGAGAGAAAAGCCATATCATCCAGTGGCGAGCAGTGCTGTTGAAAGATAAATGGCTTCTCTGTGGCTCACTGTGTCTTTAGATGTAGCCTGCTATGTCAATATTCTCATGCTTAATCCTGTAAATCTGCTTATTCTTGCATACAGGTAAAGGTATACCTATTTATTTTGAACTTGGTGGGTGTTTTAGTTTAAGATAGATATTTGCCGTCACGAGATTTGGACAATCACAGACATTTCTACAAAGAGGATTTGGGGCCCCTGAAAGGCTTTAATGCATAAAGCAGAGTTCACATAGGCTTCAGGCAACAACTACGCAGTATTTAAGCTCTTTAGGCTTTAACATGCCTTTAATCTTTTGTTGCACCAGCCTAAAGTTAGGATTATTTATTTTGCCTACTCTCCAAATTTTGGTACTGGAAAATCATTTTAGTGAGAAATAGACTAAAAACTGCCCTTAATAAGCAGTGCAGGTTAACAGCTGTTGGTGTGCTATACCCAGTTTACACTATCCAGTGCAATGCAATTGATGCTAAAATCTGACAGAGGGCTTGGGCTTCTTTGAATGAAGACCATATTCTTGCTGTTAAGCAGTATCAGCATCCTTGATTTTAACAAAAGAAAACAGATTCTACATAGCTATATAGGTAAGAAGTGAGTTAAGTGGCTAATCTGTGGTATGAATCACACATAATTTCCCTGAACTCCTTATCCTTACTTAGTGACTCGTGTGTGACTATACAAGCTTGGTTTCCAAACTCCATTTCTCCTGGGATTAAAGCAGCCCATGATTAAACAGCCAGGATTGCATGCTTGCCTGATATGAGGCCATGTATTGCCTCATGCTTTTGGATCCCAAGGCATATAGGTAGAGGCAGTATGAATTGACAATGTCAGACTGGGTAATTTTTGCATTGCAGGACAACTTCAATACTTCTCACACTTTCCCAGATAAAAGCTCGTTTTCCCCCAACAATTTGAAGCATGGACTGTATACATATGATACCTGTTTGGTTTCTAAATAGAAATGTCAGTACTTGGGATAGTTAGTTTTCTTTTGAGAGCTGAATTCATATGGAGAACAGAGGTATAGCTGTGTATCAGAAAGGTGCAGTGCAGTTTCTTTTACTGGCTATATTTCTCCACTGTGGTAGGATGAGGAAAGAAAGTGAAGGAGAGAAATGAAAATCCAGATGCACTGGACAGCAAGAGTGTTAATGTTTGGCTATCCTATTTTTCCATTGTATAATGTTGAATGCAACAGATACAACACAGGCTTCAGTAATGACACTAAGAATCAGGACTAGGATTTTTCAAAGTAATCTAAGAAAAATTTCTAAATCCTCTTGAGCCTTAACTGCTCTCCTGCTTGGAAAATGCCAAATTCAAACCCCACAGAAGAGTGCTCTGTACTGCCTCCATGTGTGCAAAGCTTCCCTCGCAGTCTGTGAAGATCCACCTTGAAGACAGATTCATCTCAAACGTAAACTTTGACCAGAAACATTCACTTTTGGCATTTTGAGATTTCGTGTTTGGAAATAGGATGGCTCCTCTCAGTCATCATCTTTGCAAGTCCTTCAGAGTTGAGAGTAGCTGTGCCATGCTTGTGAATCATGTTTGGTACACATGCAGGTGACTGAAGAAGGAAGCTGTACGTGCTTTAGTATGAGGCTTTTTTGGGGTCCTAGATTTCTTCTTTCAGAGCTATGACTGGATGGAGTTTAACTATTCTCTTTCTGGTAATGACTATGTGATAAAATGTATTTTTTTTAAAAGCATAGATAACTTCTGTTTGCACAGATTAGGGAGCTTCAGTTCAATTTTTTTATTGTATTTTTTTCCAAATTACTATTATGCAAGACAGTTTTTTTTGTAAGTAGTTTTGAGTGTTTAGCCTTTATCCTCTCAGTTTAGTGCACTTACTGAGACTCATGGAAGTAGCTTTCTGCATCTCTTCTTCCATTTGTTCATTTCTGTTATAACTTCTCTTCAATAGAATTGCTAACCTGTGTTATTTTCTCAGCCTCGTGTAGTAAATAATGGTACATGTCTGAAGCTTATCACAACAGCAAATAGAATGGTATATAACACATCATCCTTTCAAAATTGCCCCAGCAGGGAGGGATGGCAGTGCATCCATTACCTCTGTTATTTCTCACAAAAATAAGGTTTTTTTTGTTTTTTTTTCTGCCCATGGATTTTGTAAGGCAGCAACAGAAGAAGCTGAGATAGCTACATGAGGAAGTGGTCCTTCAGAAGAGTGCTGTTCCTTTTTGTCAGGGAGCAACCTACACCAGATTGCTTATAGTTTTATCTCTGTATTTGTGCATCTGCTCTTGCCCTTTTCTTTTTTTCTCTCCTCTATTCTAACTGGAGAATATCAGTTTAAAGCCTGGTATCCTGGTTACTAGTTTTATACAAGTAATTTTTCTACTATTTTATACCATGACAAATGAGCCACTATGGAGTGTTCATGGGCTTATTCCTTATTCTTTTGTTATCCTTCTGAGCCAATGGTATATGTACTATTTCTTCATGCAAAGAGATGCAGCCATACTTCCTTGAATACTCATGTAGTCTCATAACCTTGGAGCTCTCTTTGCATGAAAAGATGAAGGAGAAACATCATATCAAGTGCCATTGCTTGTAGAGTCTATTAATATCCAACTACCAAAGCACAAGTTCTAGTAGCCTGTGAGCTGCACATTGCTGTAGGGAGTAACATGCTCTTCCTATTAAGCACAGATTTATATTTCTTATTATTCTAGTGATAAAAACACATTTTTCTAACAGGTGTAATTTCATTTTGGTTAATGTATGAGCTACATCCTGACTAGCTCTCAATGTGTGTAGTCAATTGTTGATTTATTTTGACTGCATGGAATAACTGATGGTTATGACTCTAACCTAATTTAGTCTCTTTGCCTCTGGAATGCTGGTATCCAAAAGCAAATCAGGTGATTTACTTGGGTTTGTTACTCAGAAGTCTATAGCTGACACTACAGATTTTTTTTAAACAAGGGATTAATAAACTTCTGTTCAGATGCATCTCCCTGTTTCTCTATGGTTGTCTATAAAAAACTTTATTGTTAGTTTGCAAGATGTGCAGTAACTACAGCTTCATCCAAATTCTATTGAATGTAGTCCATTGCACAATGTACTGTAATGCCTTTTGTCATATGAGCAGCACAGACTGCAGAGCTATTGTTATTTCAGTGCAATAAGACTGTAAGTGCTACTTACATTTCCAAGGAGAACAGAAACCTCAGAAAAGAAGCTAGTGCTTCTGTTCTGCCCAGAGAGAAGAGAGAGCATCTTCCCTAAAGTAGAAGTATTTAAGAGACCTTTCCCTTCTAAATGAAGGACAGAGTGCTACTATGACCTCGTACATTTAATATGCATGAAACTTGCTTCTTACCCAGAATAAGTAACAATTCTTAAAGCATTTGCTTTAAAAATGCTGAGCTTAAAATCTGCTGAACTGAAATAGAACTCCTTCCTGGGACTGAGTTACAGCAATTTAAACTCAAACTCCACAGGTCAACTGGAATAACTATACTTCTGTAGCATTTGGCTTGAGCTGAGGGCAGCTTTACTTCTTGGAGTAAGTGTGTAAGGAATATTTTGGTGGCAGCAACATCAGATTACTTCAGGAAAACAAAACTTGAGGAAGAACAATTTGTGCATAACAAAAAAGTGTTTGATCTAAGATGGCATATTACATCTTTTTAGTCAATGATACCACTAAAAGCCAAAAGAAATAAAGAACTGGATTCGCAGGAGTACTGTGAACAGGAGTATTTTATCCAGTGGTCTTGTTACCAGACCAGTCGTCTTGGCTGCTGGAGTCTATTTCAGTTCTTCTTTTCTTGAGAAGGATGTAATCTTGCCAGAGATACTAAATTATAGGCTATGTTGAAGTATGTGGAGCAAAATTTTGAGGGACAGTATCCCACCACTTTGTACAACAGTCTACTTAGGCATTTTCCTAGCAAGTAGTAGAGAAGTGAAAGAAAGAATAGAGTTAAGTCTTGTGTGTGTATGTTTTCTCTAAAAGATGCAACATATGTTACCAGTTTTATGGTATAAAAATGAATAAGCACTTTTACAAATGATTTCATTTAATTTTGTTATTTATCCTTCCCCAGTATTGTAGCTGAAGCATCAATAGCAGTGAATCTGTTCATGACACTTGTTTCTCCTCCAAAGTTATACTGGGATGGGGATTTAGCAGGAGGTCTAAACTGCCTTTTCAATGTGGAGAAATAGGTTAAGCCATGCTTTGGAGAGCTGGCCACTCTAAAAGTCCTCTAAAACTGTACCTCAACTGCAAGCAAAGGGGGAAAAATGGTCAAAATATGTACTTGTTTTTCTTTGCTTTAGCCATTTTTGAAGTAAGGGGTGATGTGGATGTGTTGTCTTTTTATTTTTTTAATGATGTCTTCATTAGAAATACTGTGTACTAATACTTCATTTGAGTTTCTTAACTGGCATTCATGTAACGGATTTCTAATAGTTTATCCTAAGGAAACTCGTGAGCTAAATTAAAATTGAGTTAGGGTTTTGATAATGTTATGCACAGAACATAAATTTTACGGGGAAATTGTAACTGTCCCCAGCCAAAACAGTATAGTTTGACACTTCACCCTCTCTCAAAAAATCCCCCATGCAGCTTTTTTGCTTTGTATCCAGGCATGCGAAGGATAAAGCATTGCAGGAAAATGTATTACATTGTTTATAAAGTGTTTAGTTTCAGGTGCTAAAATGCTTCTATGTTGCTGAGTAGTTGCAGCTTTTTATCACTGTAAGGCTGAGGTGAGGCTGAGCACTTCAGTTGCATTTGCTACCTGATTGTCTTGGAACATAATCTTCAATGAATTTTCTAATTTTGCAGTACTGTCTAGTGACAGTCTTTAAACCACCTACTTACCACTGTAAAGGGTGGCACACACACCTAACTGTGCCTCGCTGGTCCTTAAACAACCTAGCAGTAAGAAGCTGGCCTTCAACATCTTCAGAATCAGTCCTTTAGCTTCCAACACAATCAACAGGCGGTCGTCCTCACATGAAGAGCAACAAAAAACTCCACAGGCACAGAAGAGAGAAACGTTGGCACAGGAATGCTGTATGGGATGAATCTGATGCAGCCCTGCAACTCCCCAGTCTGGTGCGTTTATACCATGACTGTTTATTATACATTGTATTTTTCTTTTTTTTATAGGCTACGCATTCAGTCAGTGGCTTTATGCTGCTGTTTTAGGAAATGGCATTGTGTGGCTTTATTCCCATCAGCTGACAGGGATGCAAGAATTTCATTAGTGTGATAACTCTCATTCTGGCTGAAACCACATGAAAAATGTAGTTTGAAAATACCTTCCAGGGCTTCTGTGGTGGTGGCCCAGATATAGCCGTGTCAGAGACCCCAATTCATTTCACAGACTGTCAGTCCTCTAGATGCCACGTTTACGAAGTAGGCTACCACAGGTTTCTCCACAGTGGCAGAAGGGCAGCTGGGCAAAGAGCTTAGTCAGTGCTTCCGTAAGCATTGGACGCTTGCTGGAGATTCATTCAGGAAACATTTCCTATGCAGTAACTTCCTAAGGCTATCTTAACTAGCACAAAGGTTTGCAGCCTTCTCTATGGCAGGATGCTATCGCAAAACAGCAGCAAAATAGAAGTAGATCCTTTTCCCAGCTCGCTATAAAAAGGAGCTGTGAGTCTTTAAAACAATGTGACTGCAAAGCACAGAACTGCCATCGTCATATGTGAGTTATGGATTAAAATGTATGTGCACTCAACTTTATTTAGTTCAAATTTTGAAAACCTGAGTATTCACAAAATTCATCTCTATATCCCACTTCCCAGACAGAGAACAGGGTTATGCCATGTGACTTCTGCATCCACTCACAATGCCCTGTCTAGCACCCACCTCCTCCTGAATAAACAACAGACTACAAATTTGTAACAAAAATTGGCAAATAATGTTGAATAATAAATATATTTGAGAAAATTGTACTGTGTGGGCTGACAATTCATTAAAAAAGAAGAGTTGAAATTGATCAAATGAATTGTTTGTTACTAATTATTTGCCTAATGTGAGCTGTGATGTGAAACCTTGAGGGTGGGAATAAATTATCTTAATGAGGGATTAGGTTAAGGCATGTTATAAATTCTCATTTCAAGAGCTAACCCCACCATTAGTATATTTGCCTACAACTGTGAATCTTCTTTAATAGCTGCCTGTCGTCTTTGCACTGCGTAAAATGTTCCTCCTTTCTAAACCCATGTTCTGTAAATGAAATGTGGCCTCCCAGATTTTATCTTCATTAGAAACAGGAGGAAATAACTCTTAGGTAGACTGTAGATGATATGTCATTACAGAGAAAAATGTTCACACCACAAAGACGAAGTACCAGGTACTTTTTACTATGGGCTGAAAGCATCCCTGCTCAGTTTTTGAAAACCTCACTTGTATAGTGCATGTTTCTTTAGAGAGGTGGTTTTCCAAGTGAAAGGAGGATGGAGAAATGGGGATGAACTGCCTTATATAATTTGGAAGGGAAAGAGGAACAAGGATGCACACATTGTTTTCCCTGTAGTAGAGTAAGAGTTCCCTGTTAAGTTCAGAATGCCATACAAGCCCAGGATCATAATGCTTGCCTCAGACATTCTGAGTATCAAATGTTTAAAATGTGATCTTCCTCCAAAAAGTTTCTGTAACCACATTATTATCCCACTTAATTGCTATTACTGCTCTTAATAATTCATAGCAGAATGAGAGAGAGGTAGATCACAGGCCAATTGAGGTAGGGACCATTCCTCATGTATTTTTTAACGTCTCTTAACTGTAGGTACTACTGAAACATAACTATGTAATAATAAAACATTCTGTTTTGCTCTCCCTGTCTGTCTCCCATTTGCAGTAGTTGATCTCAAAATGCTTTTAAAAGAAAGGGCAAATTATTGTCTGTATATATACAGGTGGGTCAGCACGCATGCTCAGCCAGCAGTGTGGCAATCAGCACGCAGGCACTCAGCTCCCTGTGCCATGCCTCATATGCATCAGTCAGATGCATACTCTCTCTCTCAGGTATTGCTTCCTTAAAAGATCAACAATGCTGGTTGTTCTGTAATACAAGGATGGAGAAGTAGGAGAACGTATTAGGTGGTCTTGCGTTTCTGTGAACTGTTTTCTGTTCTGAAACTAAATTCTGTTTAGAATTTATTTGATCAAATGTCCTCTGTATTTTTAAGACATGATAAAATGCTTCAGTTTGCCAAGAGCTTTAGAGCACTTGTTAAAATACTTTAATACTTTACGTACCTTCCTTTAGGTTTGGCTGATACACATGGCTGGTTTTTGTTTGTTTTCTAGCTACCTGTCTCCTCCTTTCTGCAGCACCTGGCAAGTGATCAGTGGCATTCTGGGAGCACCCACGCAATGGTAGGCTATGGATGCGAACCCTCAGAGCCCCTTGGAGATGCTGTTCATTTCACTGAGAACAGTCGGGTCCTCTGTGCTTCTAGAGAGAGCCGTTTAAGGGCACCCACAGGCCCCTTGCTATTGAGATTCAGAGCAGAAACAAACTTCCCAGCATTCATTATCCTATTCAGTATTAATTCAGAGGCAGCACTTGAGTGTTTGTAATTGTGCAGTAAAGATTCATCACATTTGGGGGTCAGCTACCTTGTCAGCTCCACAAACACATACACACACAGAGAAAAGATGAGAAAAAAAATGAGCTTCATACACTCCATTCATGTCAGAACTCAACAACTTTAAGAGCACAAATATTCTGCAGTCACTCATGAAAAGAAATTTTTAATAATAAATATCTAACAATTAATGGGCTGGTAGCTGCAGTTGTCTTCAGGGCATAATATCTAATTTCCTTGCAATGTTTCATATCCTTACTTTTCACGCTGCAACAGTCTATCATTAAAACCGAATGCAGGTTTCTATCACTTTTATTTATTTTTCAAATCAACTTATAAATCAGTGCCAGGCCTTGTTACAGATGAGTTCCAATAAATTATCAGCTGTGGACAAAGTCTGAATGTTAAGCATCCTCTGTTTCTTCCTTCTCTTTTCCACTAGCTGTGCTCCTGCATAGCCCCCTGAGCCTGGAGCACACAACAGACAGGGGTTTGCAGGTTTTCCTTTTAAACTAAATGAGAACCTGGCTGCTTAATTGATATTTAATAATGTATTTTAAAATGTATTTGATTCTCAGGAAAAAAAGTAAATACCCAATGATAGAACCTACAAAAAAATGTACATCTCACAACTTTACTAAGACAGATATCAGCTCTCTTACTTCTAGATGACAGATAATTTCCAGAGCCACTTTAAACCCTAATCTAAGTCATATTAATTCTTTTACCAAAGTGCATGTCCTAGATTCAGTTAGGACAGAGTTAATTTTCCTCCTAGTAGCTGGTAGGGTGCTATGTTTTGCATTTAGGATGAGAAGAGTGCTGATAACATGCTGATGTTTTAATTGTTGCAGAGCAGTGCTTACACTAAGCCAAGGACTTTTCAGCTTCTCGCTCTGTCCTGCCAGCGGGCAGGCTAGGGGTGCAGCAGGAGCTGGGAGGGGACAGACCCAGGACAGCTGACCCAAACTGGCCAAAGGGGTATTCCATACCATCTGACGTCATGCTAAACAATATATAGGGGTGGCTGGCCGGGGTGGGGGGCTGGCTGCTCGGGGATAGGCTGGGCATCGGTCAGCAGGTGGTGAGCAATTGCACTGTGCATCACTTGTTTAATACACATTAGTAGCAGTAGTACTATTATCGTTATTATTATTATTATTTTCCTGTCTTAATAAACTGTCTTTATCTCAACTCACAGGCTTAACTTTCCCG
Source organism: Anser cygnoides (assembly GCF_040182565.1). Lineage (NCBI taxonomy): Eukaryota > Metazoa > Chordata > Aves > Anseriformes > Anatidae > Anser > Anser cygnoides. The sequence goes on from NC_089874.1 coordinate 72,026,839, forward strand.
TTTCTCTCCCCCATCCCAGAGATCCACCACAGCTGTGTGGTGTTTAGCTGCCAACCGGGTTAAACCACATCAGTGCTCTGTCATTGCCCTTTGGAAACAGGTCATAAGTGCTTTTGCGAGCTAATGCTAACTTTTCTTTAACTGATCCTCCTCTTCTAAACTGGGTTACTGAAATCAGCAGTGTATTGCTGATTTTGGCATGACACTATCAGTTATGCACACTATATATTTAAAATATTCAGGATTGCAATTGTCTAAAGCTGTCTAAATTGTCTAAAGCTATGATGTGACAGCAAGTGAATTAGCTGAGGGCCTTAGTCTGAATGAACTCTGTATCACATGAACATGGGCATAAGTAAAGATGCCCCAAAATACCTTCATTTATACAAAGCCTGCTCCAAAATATTGTGTTTTCTCCCAGTTCTTTTTTGAGTCTCTGCCATTCTGCTTTTCCTCTGTTGCTAGACATGGTTTCCAATCCACATGGCAAGAGTATGATTTGTTTTATTTTGCTACCATGAACTCAAGGAAACTCCAAACCATTGCTTGAACCATAAAGGGAACCAAGTGGAATTTGCCCAATGTTCTTTCAATTCTTCTGCTTTCTTATTTTCTTTTAGCATTAAACAAAAAATCAAACAAAAAACTGTTATTAGACTCACTGATAATTTAACAACTGATATTTCTGGGCTTTGTCTGACATTTGCTTTGCTGGATAAATGATATCATTTGGTATATTCTTGAGTGGCAGACAACCTTAATCCTTCGCAAAAAAAAAGGGGGGAGGAGGTGGGGGGGGGGAGGGGGAAGGGGAATCCTTGAAGAAAACAGGAAGAATTTCTGCATAGCCTGTCTAAATTTTGATTTGGATGAGAGAGTATGCAGCAGTTTTAGATGCTTATTTTCTTTCCAACTGAATCTAAAGAAACAAATAAACCATATCTTCATAGAACTGTAGAATCCTTAAGGTTGGCAAAGACCTCCATGATCATCTAGTCCAATCATAACTTAACAGTTACAGCATCTTCTGTATGTGCCAGCTTCTGGCTTCATCTGAATACAATGAGAAAATGCTTGGTGCGTGTTCCAGGTCTTTTCTGATTCTTGCCTATGAAATCACTTTTAATTTTTTTTAGTCTATCTCTTTCCAGGTACTTGCTGTTATTTCAGTAAAGCAAGTTACTTTCTTCCAATAAATTATTCCTTCAAATATGTACTCTTGTAATTTGCCAGATGAAGCAGTCTCATTCCTATGGCAAAGTAATTATATATATGACGTTTCTCCTTGCTCCTTAGATTAGATGCTCTTCAGGGCAAAGACACTATTTGCTTCATGGTCTGCTCAACATCCATTGCAAATACAACATGAAGTGCATAGATAAACACTGGTATAGAGACGAGCCACATACTGTCCCTCTGTTTAAAGACGTAACTGTTTCTACTCTGCATATGCAACTACTTTTCCCTATTTGTCAGTTCATACAAATGACTGACAAGTGGAATTAAGGGCATCTTGATCTGCAAAATCTTCAAACCTGAGGACAGAGCAACACTACAAGGTGGACTTTGTTATCTTGCCCTGACCTAATAAATTTAATTCAGCCCATTGTGGACTTTGTTATCTTGCCCTGACCTAATAAATTTAATTCAGCCCATTTGCCCTGTTCACATGATATGAAAAGCTGTCTACAAGTACTGAGCTAGGAATGTGCAATTCACAGATTTCCCGGTGGTTGTGTGTGCATGTGTGTGCGCGTGGGTGCAGAGGGGGGGACAGGGGGACATTTTTGCATCTGAATCTAGTCAGAAAAAGCAATTATTTTTCTTTCCTCCTATTCCTTCCCCATAATACTACCTAGATGATAAAAGACACAACATTGTCCATTCTGTCCAGTAAGCCTTTTGAGTTTATTTCAAAAGTGTTTGATAGAGCTGATAGGAGTATGCTTATGTATCCATTTCCACCCTGCAGAGGTTAAGCTTGATGGGACAGATGTTCCTATCACCCCCTATAGGTACAAGTCTGTGCTGACAGAAGGACTTATGTTCCTCAGTGAGTGTGAGGAAAGCCTCTGAGTACTTCTGTAGGCCTTTATCACTCCTACCCTCAAGTGACACCTCTCAAGCTGCTCCTTCTCAACCTCTCAATTCCTTCTGCACCTCTCAACTCCGCTAGGAGTAGGAATCACAGGAAAGGCATGAGTGATCAGAAGGATAACAGAAAATGTTTTTATAAATACATTAACATGAAAAGGAGGACTAAGGAGAATCTCCGTCCTTTACTGGATGCGGGGAGAAACTTAGTGACAAGAGACGAGGAAAAGGCTGAGGTGTTTAATGCCTTCTTTGCCTCAGTCTTTAGCAGCAAGACCAGTTGTTCTCTAGATACCCAGTACCCTGAGCTGGTGGAAGGGGATGGGGAGCAGGATGTGGCCCTCAAAATCCATGAGGAAATGGTTGGCGACCTACTACAGCACTTAGACGTATGCAAGTCGATGGGGCCGGATGGGATCCACCCAAGGGTACTGTGAGAACTGGTGGAAGAGCTGGCCAAGCTGCTTTCCATCATTTATCAGCAGTCCTGGCTATTGGGGGAGGTCCCAGTTGACTGGTGGCTAGCAAATGTGACGTCCATCTACAAGAAGGGCCAGAAGGTAGACCCGGGAAACTATAGGCCTGTTAGTTTGACCTCAGTGCCAGGGAAGCTCATGGAGTAGATTATCTTGAGTGTCATCACACAGCACTTGCAGGGCAAGCAGGCAATCAGGCCCAGTCAGCATGGGTTTATGAAAGGCAGGTCCTGCTTGATGAACCTGATCTCCTTCTATGACCAAGTGACGCGCTTGGTGGATGAGGGAAAGGCTGTGGATGTGGTTTACCTTGACTTCAGTAAGGCTTTTGACACAGTTCCCCACAACATTCTCCTCGAGAAACTGGCTGCTCGTGGCTTGGACTGCCGTACGCTTCGTTGGGTTAGAAACTGGCTGGGTAGCTGGGCCCAAAGAGTCGTGGTGAATGGAGTCAAATCCAGTTGGAGGCCGGTCACTAGTGGAGTCCCCCAGGGCTCAGTACTGGGGCCAGTTCTCTTTAACGTCTTTATCAGTGATCTGGATGAGGGGATTGAGTGCACCCTCAGTAAGTTTGCAGATGACACCAAGTTAGGTGCATGTGTCGATCTGTTCGAGGGTAGGAAGGCTCTGCAGGAGGATCTGGATAGGCTGGAGCGATGGGCTGAGGCCAACTGTATGAAGTTCAACAAGGCCAAGTGCCAGGTCCTGCACCTGGGGCACAACAACCCCAAGCAGCGCTACAGACTGGTAGATGAGTGGTTAAAGAGCTGCCTGGCAGAGAAGGACCTGGGAGTATTGGTTGATAGTCAGCTGAATATGAGCCAGCAGTGTGCTCAGGTGGCCAAGAAGGCCAACAGCATGCTGGCTTGCATAACAAACAGTGTGGCCAGCAGGGCTACGGAAGTAATTGTCCCCCTGTACTCGACTCTGGAGAGGCCACACCTTGAGTACTGTGTTCAGTTTTGGGCCCCTCGCTGTAAGAAGGACATCAAGGTGCTCAAGCAAGTCCAGAGAAGGGCAAGAAAGCTTGTCAGGGGTCTGGAGAACAAGTCTTATGAGGAGCGGCTGAGGGAGCTGGGATTGTTCAGTCTGGAAAAGAGGAGGCTCAGGGGTGACCTTATTGCATTCTACAGGTACCTTAAAGGAGGTTGTAGCGAGGTGGGTGTTGGTCTATTCTCCCACATGCCTGGTGACAGGACGAGGGGGAATGGGCTAAAGTTGCACCAGGGGAGGTTTAGGTTGGATATTAGGAAGAACTTCTTTACTGAAAGGGTTGTTAGGCACTGGAATGGGCTGCCCAGGGAAGTGGTTGAGTCACCATCCCTGGAGGTCTTTAAAAGACGTTTAGATGTTGAACTTAGTGATATGGTTTAGTGGAGGACTTGTTAGTGTTAGGTCAGAGGTTAGGCTTGGTGATCTTGGAGGTCTCTTCCAACCTAGATGATTCTGTGATTCCGTATATGACAGGAAATGTCTCCTACAGAAATAAGTTACTAGCCACGGCCTCTAGCTTCCAGCGTTTTCCAGCTCCTCTCATCAGTCTGTCTCTCTGCCAGAAGTATGTCTTTGCAATGTGACACGGTCCTATGAGATGTCCTAATACAAATATGTTACACCTTCACCGCAATACAAATGTCACACACATCAGCTGTACACCAAATAAGAGCCAGGAGCACAGTTTCTATTTCCTGTGACTCTATACAGCCAACTGTTTGAAATCCAGCAACTTTCAGTCCGATATCTGCATTCACATCAAAATGCCCAGAATTAGGCTGAGGTTTAGCCACATATGCTCAGTATCACCGAAAACCAGGCCACTTTCATTTCTACATTTATATAGAAGCTCATTTCAGGAATCCAGAGTGAAACATAATAACTGATACATTTTTTTGGTGTTAAGAAATTTTTTTCTTGACCCTCTATAACCACTCTGCTTCTTTGCACTGTACGCAGCAGTGCCACCTTACTGTCAGGCTACAGGGGCATGTGCATCAGGACTCCAGGTGCTCTTCACAGCTCTCCCGCTTGACTCCACGGGAAGTCTGGGACAAATCTCTCTCCTTCCCCATCTCCACCCCATGAGATCCTGAGGCAGATCAGTAGTTGGGAAGTTGCCACTTCCCAGAACTGCTGTGATGCCTAATTTGCGGGATGCTTGGAGTTGTTTGAATGAAAGGCACTACAGAAGTGGAAAAGTATTAATTATTATTATTATTTCACAGGAGGCCTTTTCTTTGTCCTAATGAGCACTGTGTGTCTGCCAGAAGACCGCCTTCAAATCTTTCTAGACACGAGTTCTATTAACATACAAACGAACAGGTCACACTGCTCATGCAGCAGAACTCTTTAGCATGTTAATGACAAATTCACACCAGTGGTCCCTCAGTGCTCTGGAGAAATACAGGTTTTGCTCTGCACTTAATAAAGAAAAGGCCATCGTAAAAATATGTCACTTGGGGACGATTAATACTGTCGCAAGAGATAAAATTGGAGAGGAAAATGACATAAATTTATCTTTACATGGGTGCTAAGTGTGGTTTCCACTTTTAATCTTGCTGTCAGAATAGTATTCATCTGGGGCTACTCAGCAGAGAGGTCTGTGGGGCCAAATTTGCAAGTGAAGGCTCACAAAAAGGCACCTGTAATGCTCAGTTTTTGCTGACTTAGAAATGAGCTCCAAGTGATGTGTGGAGTGCCTCCAGAAGCCTTAGGAGGGGCAGGGCTGGCACGTGCTGCCCTAACACCACCAGAGAACTGCAGCACTAGATGTCACCTGAGGATCCTTCTCAAGGCCCCGGCCACTTCATTTGGGCCTTCTGTGCAAGAAGGCATTTCTGACAAGCTGGGCCTGCCTATCAACAGATGGACTCTTAAACTTGTGATCACGGTGATGTGCATTACTTCACAGTTTTGAATGTTGTTAGTTTTTTTGTTTGTTTGTTTTGTTTTTTAAGATGGAAAAAAAGAATAGGAAAAACTCACAGTCCTTATTTCTTTCAAAGTGCAATTTAAGGTATTTATTGTTTTATTTGTATATTTTCATTTTTTAATCAGGGATTCTCTGTGTCACTGCTCTAAGTTATGATGAGAAAAGAAAATTTTGCTCTAAGGACTTGACCCACAGCCAGAAGAAGTCAGCACAAAGCATTCTCCCCAACTCTCTTGGGCCTTGGATCAAGGCCTCAGTTAGGAAGTTACAATTTATTCTTGAAGAACGTCGTTTGGTGGCAAGATTTTTATGCATGCCTTTAGAAGCTGTCTTCTCTTTATATATACTTCATTAGTTTTCCTATGTCTTTTTTTAGTTTAGAAGCCAACAACTGCATCAGGTCTTGGGAGTGCACAGGGACATTACCCCAAATCAGCAGAAGCTGCCCATTACATTGTCTGTGATGAATGCAGGAGCAAAGGTTAGTTGTTCCACTGGGGGAAACCACTCCAGGACTTACAGCTGCCGAGCATAGCAATTACACAGAGCTCTGCACCAGCTAGAGGCTGTCCACCTTCTGCTCCAGGTGCTTTCCAGTAGGAAACACTCTGTACACACACTGAAAATCATGGCAGGGATTTGAAGACAGCATGCTGACACTGATGTTGCCATTTGAAATTCAATCAATTAATATTATGGAGAGGCAAAACTGTTACTAGAGCAGATACACTGCTGTTGCCCTCATGGAGCTGAGCATTGTACCAAGTGCGGGTACTAAGTGGTTTTCTGTGTCCTATAAATGTTAGATGCTATCTATCTTTGAGGATTTCATGATTTCATGCTTTTCTCTCCCTATCTTTTCTTTTTTTTTTTTTTCTCCTGACTATATTTTCTTCTGACTGTTCTTGCTTATATTAGGTATAGTGAAGGAGTTTATAAAGGAGTGAAGGACAAAATGAAACTGAAAAACAGTATAATTGGTATTTTAGTTGTACAGATACCAGCTTCAATATTTCATTGGCAAACCAAAGTCATAATATTTACGATGAAAAGAGCAGAGCAACAAATACATTTCTTCACAGGCTTCTAATTGGAATCCAGATGAAATCACCTTGTGAAGGTGTGGGATGCCTGAAGCGTGCACATGATGTCAAGGAAAGTGACTTTGTGCACTAGAATTCAGAAAGAGCGCAGCCAGTGGCATAGTTTAGGCATAGTCCACACAAAGCTTCCCAGCTGCGGGGAAGGCAAATTTGCCTATCTGGGAATGAAAGCTGAGCCATAGGAATGGGAAATAGAAGAGATGATACTTTGGTGTTAGAGAGCACAGCGGAAGCATGCTTTTTGCTCTTGCTGCCCCAGGGGAAATGGGAGGGATGGGAGCTTCAGTCTGCAGGAAGGATTGATAGCTGCCAACCGTCCCCCTCCCCACCTGGTCCTTAATCCTCTAAGCTCTCAAATGACAACAGCAGAAGCAGTATCAGCAAGCTTCATTTGGTAAAGAAATTAACCCACCATCCTTGGGTTGTTTTGCTGCCCCTGGCAGCCAGCCATCCTAGGCAGCTGCCTCCTTGCCTGTGCTTGCAGCAAGTCCTGCTGTGGGAGCACTCTGCCCGTATCACTGCCCATGATGGCATTGCACCAAACAGGCTGGAATAGATGAGCACAACACTAGCCACTGCTGCTGACCTCAAAATGATTCCCATGGCTGAGTGGTTGTCTCTAGTTCTGCATGTGGGTAGGGAGGATGGTGAGCTATTCGCAAGCATTGAAGTTGGCCTGGCAGGTACTAAACCTTTGTAGACTCCCACTGTGGTCCACAGGAAAATAGGGATTCCTCCAAAGGGTAGTGGTAGCTACATGTAAGGACCTCTGTGAGTTGTGACAGTAATGTTTTGTTCAGTGTTCTCAGATGGTCATATTCTTGCACCTGCAGAAAGGATCTGTTTTTCAAATATGTTGTCTGCCTAGCAGGTCTCATAGTACTAAGCAGAATTGCTTTGAAGAACATTTTGAAAAACTAAAGAGATGTTTAAAAGTATGAAATAAGGCTCTGGAGTCCGACCTTCTTATCTGGTTTTAGCTATCTTACAGTGCATTGCTACATGACAGTAACTTTCTGTTCCTAATACACAGACAGCAAAGAAGGAGAAAGAAACCAACTTATCAGTCAGACTGCAGATGGACATGGTCTCACTCGTGCATCAAATACAATCAAAGTCAATGCAACAGTGTCGGTAAATCCCATTTAATGATTTCTCCCCAAATAACTTTTACACATAGAGATCCATGATTAATTTGCCTCTTGGAAATATAACTTGCCACACACCAAATGCTCAGTGAGGCACAGGGGTAGGAATCATTTGTAAGACAACTTTATGTTTTAACAAAGCCATGAAAACAGTTCAGGGCTGCTAATGCCCATTGTATTAGACAGGCCAAACACTGTTTTATCTTCTACTGTCTAGTAAATACCATCTACTAACCACTAGCAAAACGAAGTCTAAAGCTGGCCAAGATTTTGTTTTGTAGGAAAGGGTGAACTCATTTTTTCAGAAGACAATGCCAGTTGCCATGCAAACATCTTAAGTCCTGATTCTCTTCCCACATATGTTCTTCTTTTCTTTGCATAATTCTGGTGACTTGTGTTTGTTCCCTTTCCCTTTCCCTTTCCCTTTCCCTTTCCCTTTCCCTTTCCCTTTCCCTTTCCCTTTCCCTTTCCCTTTCCCTTTCCCTTTCCCTTTCCCTTTCCCTTTCCCTTTCCCTTTCCCTTTCCCTTTCCTTTTCCCTTTCCCTTTCCCTTTCCCTTTCCCTTTCCCTTTCCCTTTCCCTTTCCCTTTCCCTTTCCTTTTTCCAGAAATCCTCATTTTGGCTTGTTGAGACAGACCCAAAACACACTGACGTGGGTAAGATGTCTGTTAATTTCAGTGAGCTCTGGATGAAGTTTCTGTTCTAGGAAAAAGGATGCTGCTGTGCAGTAACCCTAGCAGTTATCTTCTCCCCTACACATATCCAAAAAGCAATTTAACGCACCAGCAGCAGTTGCCTATTAATCGGGCTAGAAAAAAGGTAGCCTGGGAGGGTGGGTTTAAAAGAGGAATGTGGCACTATTATGTATTGCTTGCAAAGTAAACAAGCAACATCAGTATAGTCATTTCCTAATTACGAGCTGTTTCATAAACTGTAAATGCTAACATGGGAGAGGTAAATCATAGCAATTTAATTAATAAAACACTTTAGACAATTAAATCCATATGTGCATGTCCCGGGGCACAACATCAATAATAGAAGCTTGCAGGCATATTTTGGAAATTTTATGCAATCATTTGCAGATCTTGTAGTCAATAATTGGTGCAAACTGTTTTAACTCTTCCTTGCCTGTTCTGGAAAAGGGAAAGGAATTGTTAATTACTATTATTATTATTGATTTTATTCTTCTTATTATGTTGCCTATTTTTTCCATACTATGCATCTATTATAAAATTATTTCTGTACACCCTGCAAGATGAATCTGATTTCGTCCTCATATGTATGTGAGCTTGTAAGCAGTACAATGAATTAACTTCACCCTATAAAGGCAGTAGACTTGTTTTCTCAATTCACAGAGCTGGACTACAAATGTCAGACACACCGGAGTTTCAGACTGAAGTCTGAGTCCAGTTGCTGGCCTACACCCTGAAGGATCTTTCCATGACCAAAGCTGTCATAAAAGATTTTGGAGGCCTTATGCACAGTGCTGAATGGAGATTTTTGACAGTTCCAGATAGAAAATTGATGCACGTTCAGAGAGACTACCTCAGGTGTGCCTCCTCAGTTAGACTCCTGCAGTGCCTGTTACCCTGACACACTGCAAACCAGGCTGCCAACTATCCAGAAAAGCAACTGTGTAATAGGACCTATGCCCCATACAGTTTTCCTGTGGGACACCGAGGTTTGTTGTGTGATATAAACCTCCATAATTTGGGATATCTAGCAAGCTACAGTGTCTGTTAAGCTCAGGAGCCCATTTAACCACACCAGCAGCCACACACCCTAGTAAATTGACTGTTCTCCATTTTCCCTCAGACAAACTGCTAGCAATATCCAAGCCCAGCATTTATTACATGTCAAATTTCAAGGAGCTAGCTCCAGGATGAAGAAGCTGGCTGTGGTTGAGCTCAGGCAACACTCAAAGATGTGGCCAGGGATTGTGTCCCCACATGCCAAAGACAAACAACTTCTGTATATCAAGAAAATGCTGGTGTTTTCTAAGGCTCATTAAGCATGGAGAAGAAAATAGCATCAGCTTCCTGAGGAACTTTCCTTCACCCTAAAACTGAAAAGGAAATTATCTCCCTTCCCCCTGGCTGAGGATTTAGCCACTGGCAAATACTCGAGTAACTGAGACTCATCGGAGCTGCCCATTGAAAGTGTGAATGGGCTGGAGATGGCAGAGAACATAGCGGTGAATTTTCAGGGTTCAGTCTGCTGTGAGCACTGCAGGACAGTGATCATATCCCTCCACTGGCTCCCATCTAATGTCCAATGTCCATGTAAAGCTTTGCTCTTACAACCTCAAGCAATAATACATCCATCCCTGGCAACATCAAAGCGTGGTATGTTCTTTGAACTGCTCTAACTGCTTCTCTTCTGTTCTGATTCAATGTGAATCGCAAAGACTTTTAAAGCAATTACTGGATTCAGCCCCATTTACACCAAAGTTCCAGTTCTGATTTATGCACTGCCATGACAGCAGTGCTCCTTTGCGACAAGGAAGCTCACAAAATCCTAGAAGTAGCACATAAGTGCTGGGAATATCTTCAACTGAGTGGATTCTAAAGGGATCAGACAAACGTTAAGTTCTCCAGGAAAAACAGTGAAATCTTCAGGGAAACTCCAGTTTGAGTCAAACATGTAGATTAAGCCCCTGAACCTTAACTGCCTACCCACTCTGAACCTTAAACTCCCCCACACTTCCCAGAAAGAACCAAAAAAGGAAGATTTGCCAAAGATTTAAGGAAATCTACCAGGGCCTTCACTATTTCTGTTGTTTTTATATGTAACACAGTGGGTAATGATTTAAAATTGTTAGATAAGTAAGTAGAGAGATGAACTAGCTGGTAAACCACTGTTTACTTATAAAAATACTACAGGAAAAAATCCCTCCTGTATTTGAGAGCAAACTACCACTTCTCATGAATTCTACCCTCCCTTGCATTCTTGTTGTCACAAGTTATGTGAGATATTGTTATTACCTTTCTGATAAAAGAAAATCAAGGGTTTAAACATTTGTCTCCCCTCCTGATCTTTAGGGATGATGGCTCCAGCACCTATTGCTTTTTGCAGGATCAGGATTTCTTCTGCTACAATCTGTTTAATATTTGAGATCTTTGGAGAGAGTAAAGTATGAATCACTGGTACAGCTACTGAAAATTATGTTAAAATGATCATCTACTGGTAGGGTGGGAAAAATCAGTAACTTTCTATAAACATGGATTAAAGAAAAAGATTTAAAACTGTCTTGGTTCAATCAAAAATAATTGTAAACTATTTTAAAAACTGTAAAGCTTGGCTTTTTCAAGTTCCTTTTAAATTATCATTATTCGGATATTTGGTAATTCAACACACTGTACCACGGCATTTTTATTTAAAGCTATGAAGGCACTTGCAGCATGAAATTCTAACATGAGGGATGTTGATTATAACTATGTTGGCCATTACCAAGTTGCCAATATATAATGACCAGTATTTGCTTTTTATTCTTACTTACAATTATTTTTGTTCTACTCAGTAGAACACAGTAAAACTCTCTTTGTTCATATGTGTTGTCACAGCATGGGGTGATATCAAAATGGATAACGCTGAGGTGGTTACTGGCAAAGCTTTATGGCAAATACACTTGAATGACATCATTTATATGTGAATCCTGCTCCAAGGATGTTAAGCAGTTTGAAAGTCATTGCACTGACTTGCAACTCACTCTTTAAGTGAGCTGCAAGTTTCTTCTCTTGTACTGCTTTGGTTCCTGTCCTGCTTCCTCTGATGAGAGCTGAGCAAATGCCCTCACTACAAGTCCCACCATACAGCCATGCTAGCAAATGTTACCTCTGACAACACTGCTGCTAGCTCCTGCTGCCTCAGCTCTAAGACTGTCTTGACATCTGATGCCAGTTTTCCCATATGTGGTTCAGTGGCTCGGTATTTTGTTAATGCAGAAAATCTTAACTGAAGGGGCAAGCAAAACAAGCAGGCATTCTCCAGAAGAACTGGCACCCCTGTTGGCCAGCTGCTTTCTCCAGTTTGGAGCTGCCAGAGAAATGAACAGCAAAAGTTAAGAGTCACAGAAAAGATGCCTCACAAAAGGCTTCAAAGTACTACTCTTAGTTGTTCCAGGTCAGCAGTGAATTTCACAGCCAGTGTGATTAGCCTCATCCAAACTCCTCTGGGGCCAATAGAAAAAGAAATGTTTTACAAAAACCTACGACATTATCCATCATCCTTTCACTGCAAATTTACTCTATTTGACCTCTATGGCTCTGATACAATAGAATGTGCTGTTTCATTATGACTATTTGTTCACATTATTGCAAAGATCAACATCTTATTTTCTGAAAACATAATTTTGCTTCTTTGATCAACATGATGTTGGTTCCAGCCATCTGGAAGAACAATTAGTCCTGTGGTAGAAAAATGACCACCATGTGCAGGCTGAGATCCGTGGACTTCAGAGACAACGTAAACTATTCTGCAATATTGGTTATTCTACAGTTTTGATGTTCTTTCTTTGTTTTTTCTTTGTTTGTTTGTTTTTGAATATTGTTTGAGTATCTTGAGATAATTCCAGCTCATTGTGCTTTTAGAGTCAACCCTTCTATTCTAAATGAGTAAATAATTAATTAAAAATCTAATTTATTTAAAAAGTTGTATCTATCCATTCTCTCAGAATGTTCTCTCAGAATCTGTATCTTATATATATATATATCATATATATATATATACAATTATATATTGTGTTTCATCAGTAAAATATATCACTGCTTGTTTCAGGTCTTTCTTTTTTATGAGCCAGACAAATTGAATTTTAAAGGCTACGTGATCTACGAAAATTAGAGATAATATTAGCCCCATCTGTATTTTTGGTTTAAGCCCACAGATAGTCCTACAGATTGTGATGAAGATTGTTCTGATAATGAAAAAGAAATTAATCTTTATGTATCACTTTTATTTTTAGAATTTTTGTTACAGAATATGCTATGTTTTAATAGAATGCAATGAAAATTATTTTAAGACTCAATATTGAATATTTAAACTTTTTCTATAGTTTAATCTAAGAATTTTGAAACCAGAGATGATTTTGATTTTCATCAATTCCCCTGTGCTTTTCCAAGAAAATGGGTCTCCTGTGGAAACAATGCACTCATTTCAAAGTAAAAGTAGATATAGCCTAAGTGTAAAAGCAATTTCAGTTTGAAACACAGTTGTTCTCACATTTCCAATTAAAAAAAATCACTATTCTACTAATTTTGTGGAGTGAGGCATGTATATCTAGGGTGGGTGCAATTTTTATTTTCTTGATTGTTCCTGCCAACTTGTCAATGCCACAGGCTGACCCTACAGGTAGACTTAGAAATCTCTGATAGTATATGGTATTGTGCAGTTGTATTTATCTGCTGAAATGATACCCAAGAGACCCAAAACAATTCATAGAAGGTTATTAAGCAGAAACTGTTATGCTCAATCAACTTCATTAATACATTTAGATTTTTTTAATCCTTCACATCCATATGGTTGTGGATTTGATTTTTATTGAGTCTGATTTGTAGCAGAAAACTATCCTGTACCATTTTAATTTGTGATAACCAAGCCATGTGAAGCACGGTGATTAATATGAGATATGGACTACAAAATGCTGCTTCCGAGGTGGCACTTTGCTTTATACCTAAGAACAGAGGGAATGGTTTGGAGACTCTTATACAGGAATGATATCAGTCTTTTCAAACTGTGTGAACCTGCCTTCATATTATCTAGAAAACATACCCATAAACACTGTTTGCTACAGGCAGCCATATATTCTCATTCTTAGAGAGAAGAAGCATCACGGCCTTGGGTGAATGTAGGAGGAAGCACTGGGCATGTTAGTCAGCCTTTCCTTGGGCCCTCAGGCAGCTGTAGTGGTGCCACATCCAGAGGAGGTGATTAGAGATTTCTTTAATGGTGTGGAATATAGTCTTCCTAAACTGGATTCCCCCCGTCATCAGCAGACTGATGTAAGACCTAATAGATGTTACAGATGCTGAATATTTCCATGGGGTCTGTCAGGATTTGGAGGCATCTAATGGTGAGACATCATCATTATCATCATCGTCATCATGATCATCATCATCATCATCACAACAACAATAATAACAATAATAACAATGACAATAAGAACAACAACAAAACCAACAAGCTCTCGCTGCTGCTTGAAAGTAAAGCAATGTGGTCAAATCATAAAGATTTAGAGAATGTGGGAACTGTTTACTACATATATTGAATGATGATATATGCTTTTTTTTTTTTTAAAGGAAGTAATCTTACTGATGTTACTAGAGAAGGAAAGTGGTGTGAATCAGAACAGTTCCCTGATACGTATAAAAGTGAATACAGTCAAAAAATTAAACATGAGCAAGTTCTCACTGTAAGAACAGGGGTTTTATTCAAAAATATTTATATCCATGAAATCCCTCTTACTTCAGATCCCTCAAATCCCTCAGAATTCAATGTTTTTTCTCTCTTAACTACATTTGGTAATAATAAAAATATATTTTCAGAAGATTGTACAAGCTCATGGTCCTTTTTATGGTAATAATAGCTACATGGTTTTAGATATCTCTCCAGTAAATTATAATTTAATTTTCAGCTATTTAAAGGTCACTCTGAATAATACATATGCTGCTTAATAATCAGTTAAAATAATGGCACCTTTCAGGAGTGGAGGCTAATAGCACTATTACCTTTGTGCAGGCCTTTGCTGTTTTCATTTGTTGTGTGATCGGTGAAGCAAGAGAGAAGTTCCCCTCATATGCCCGAGCCACATCTTCGGTCTCACTTTCCGTCTTTTTTTAATGGGAGGAACAAAATCCTTTTCGCAATCAGCAGTAATCTCTCCAAAGGTCTTTTAATTTAAAAAGTCATAAGTGTTAATTAGCTATTATTAAGTGTCCCCTGTATAAATTAACGTGATTGATGAAAAAATTAAGGGTAATGAAAAATGTAGCAATGCATGTATTTTTAAGAGACTATATTAAAGATGAAAGTCCCCAGAGACAGAAACTAAGGCCTGCTGCACCCGTGCCTGGCCTTTATTAGTATTACTAATAAAATGTATGTTGATATGTATCTCAGGAATGCACATGGATACTTTGGATATACCAGTTTTAACATATTTCTTACTTCATTATGCTGTTGAATACCTTTTTGTGACAAAGACTTACTGCAATGTGGTGTAACCTGTCCAATTTCATTTTGCTTTGTGAACCAAATGGAGGTTGTTTGAAAATGGATGCTGGGTACAGAGAAAAGAGAAGTGAACTAGCTGACTGACTGCTTTTCTCATTAACTTTGTATGTATCTTAATAGGGCACTCCTATGCTTTACAAAATCAGTTCTCATTTTTTCTGTTATCAAAAAAAAAGTATAAATAAGAGAAATATTTATTTCCCAACAAGGCTGATTTTCTTCTGAGATATAAACAGTTTATAACTGTTCTTGATTCTGTAAACTGTTTAACTACAAGAAACTGATTGGACCACCATTAGTTTTAATAACATTTCACAAGGAATAGGCTTGAAGACTAGGCCACAGTGACTGCTCATGAAGAGATGTCTCCGAACAGAGAATGTTTGTATAAATAATATCAGATCTGAACATGTTATTTGCCTCCTTCTCACCTGCACAAAGCATATTACCTGCATCACATAGTTGCTAGTTTACTTGGATTATTGTTTTATATAATGTCCTTATGTGAAATCATGATCATAATCATAGAATCTTTAAGGTTAGAAAAGACGTCCAAGACCATCTGGTCCAACCATTCCCCTACCACCAATGTCACCCACTAGACCATGTCCCTGAGCACCAAGTCCAACCTTTCCTTAAACACCTCCAGGGATGGTGAGTCCACCACCTCCCTGGGCAACCTGTTCCAATGCCTGACTGCTCTTTCTGAGAAGAAATGTCTCCTAATTTCCAAGTGATAATGTGATATACGTCTTATGAATATCCATTAAGAAAGAATCCTACCAAAATCTAGGTTTGCAACAAAAAGAAAATGACTAAGAGAAACTGATTATTATCATTCTTGCATGATATAAATGCAGGATCCATTTCAGAATGCCAGGGATTTAACCGCAGTCTCCAGGATGCTGCTATGGAGTATCTGCAGCAAGCAGTTTCACAATGAGCAGCTGTAAAGAAGCCTGATTTCCCATGATGCTGTCATGTTGTGTGACTGCAACAACTGCAGTCCTTGCCTGTTGCTTCACCTCCCTCTGCCTTGTCTGCAACTGGAAAATAATCTCTTTTTCTGTGGGCTGTGGGAAAAACTGTGGGGTGTGGACTGGCTGGTCGCACCATGTATGCTGACTAGAAATAAGTCTAAAATAATAGTAGCCTTGAATATCCATCAAGTTTCTGAAAATTTGCAACTCTGAGACTTCCAGAATCAAAGGTAGTTTCTGTTTATGAAATCCTTACTGGATTTTTCCTCCATGAGCTTGTCTAGATCTTGACTACATGTAAGCCTCAAATTTCACAGTTATCGTAAAGGCAAGAAATTCTGTAGGAAATAAATAAATAAAATAAAGATAAAAATAAAGATAAAGATAAAGATAAGATAAAGATAAAGATAAAGATGATAAAGATAAAGATAAAGATAAAGATAAAAATAAAAAATAAAAACACTTTCCATTGTCTTGAATTTGTCCAATTCCTTTGATATCCCAATAATTCTTGTATTGGAAGATGAAATAAAAAAAAAAAAATCAACATTTCTCCATTCAGTATTAATAGGATAATTCCTGTTGGTCTCTTGGGAGACCATGTAGACCAACCTCCTTCTCAAAGCAGGGTGAGGGTAGACTAGTCAGTGCTCCATCCAATCTGTGGTGGAAAAGCTTTGAGAAAGAAGGCTGTACAACCTCTCCGGGCAGCCTACTCCTCTGCTTTGCTATGCTCATGGGGAAAAAAATTGTCAGGGAGCAATAAGAGCAGGGCTGCTCCACAACAGGGATTGAGCTGGGAGATGAGGGTGACCACAGCCTAGGAAATGGTCTCCCAAACTAGGATGCCATTCCACAGGGCTGGTGGGTGAGGTGGGTAGACCCGGGTGGAGATAATAGTCTCCATCAACTGTCCCTGACAAGCCAAATGACACAAATCAAGTCCAGGGTCTATCCAGAGTCCTACTAGGGGGTTCCAGTCAGGAGTAGCAAGAGACAGAGCTGGAGATGGAACTGGAGATAAGCCTACAAATATGATTTCGAAGTCCATGCACGAGACAAGCTTGGAGACTGCTCTGGAGAGAGGTATGCTTATGATGTAGTTCAGGAAGGGACTGGCCTGAGCTTAAATAAAGCTCCTGGACCAATGAGCTTTGGTTTGATTCAGTTGCCCTCACACTGGTTTCTAATTCTACCTGAGATACCCTTATATATACATCCTAACTACCACATCAAAAGGGTGTACATACAAAGTTCTTTATTATATCTGCTGGCAATGTGTGAATGTCTCAGTTATTCAAAGGTATCTCAACTGGTGCTAGATACTTCTGTGCAGGCAAATGAACAAGGCCTGTAATATTCCCTGTATGGACATTCCATCCTATACCTGGTCACCCTTGTTGTCCTCCTGCAGACACAATCCAGCTCTGTTGGATTCTTTTGAAATTAGAGACAGTAGAGACCAGAACTGCTCATAGTATTCTAGATACAAACCTGCAGAGGTCTATTAACATTTTCAGGTTACATGTCTCATTCTTTCTAGTGCTAAGATTTTGTTTCTTTCTTTGACCATTTGATAACTGTTTTGGTGCTGTCATGTAAATACTGATTTTGTTGTTGTAATATCTGGTTCCTGAGAGATAACGAAAGATATGTGAATCTGGGAATGCTTTTTTTCCCCCATGTGCCAGTTACATGTACCTACACTGAATTTTATCTCTTTTAGAAGAATCTTCCTATAGTCTTAATTTTCATTCTGCACAACCCATACTCTTTCTAGTATTTTTAACTCCAGAGTACTTCATTCTGTAGTCTTAACTTTCAACATTGGTTTGTTTAGCAAACAAACAAAACAAAAGTTTGTTTAGTGTCACAGGACACTACCTAGACCCCTAGAAAAAGGTTTCATGCTTGTTCTTAATATACTGACATGGGGTAAGAGCACCAGGAGAAAGGTGGTAGTTTATTGGTAAAAACAACAATGGAAGCTAGTTTCCAAGGGTACAGCAGACCCTGATCCTCATCTTGTATTAATCAACACTATGAAGACTATATCTTCATATATACTAATATGCTATTAATATACTAATATGTTATTAGCATGTATGAAGTATAAGTAACTAATTTATATTGGCTTAGAATTTGTATATTTGTATATATATAGAATTTATATTACCTTAGAAGATGCCTTGCTATACAAATCACAAGAGCACAACATGGTCAGTCAAAGAGGGCTTGCGATGTGTCTCTGTTACCTACTCTTGGTAATCTCAGGACAGAATAAATCCTGATTAATTTTCTTTTAAATGTATAACAGAAGTATTCTGTGAAGAGCTAACATCTCTGTTGGTTTGGTTTGGTCTAAAGTCCACCACACTGGCAGAAAGATTCTCAATGATCTCAGTGGACTATATTTGATATTCCATGAAACATACACTCAGCTAAAAGGTACAATTATTCTTTACAATCTGCAGTACAAATAATAAATCTTGCACACATCTTATACCACCTGGCTGCATGGAATCCCTCTATTATTCAAGAGAAACTTTTTTGCTCATTTTTTAATTTATACCCCCCTGAAAAAAAAATAAAAATTTACACCACCCAACACCAACCCAATATTTACACTTGAAAAAAGTTGTTTGTTTGTTTGTTTTTAACTCATAAACAACAGAAGTGTTTCTTCACTAAAATTAATGAATGCTTTTAATTTCTCATGGTCTTACTCTGTGAAAAAAATACCTTTGGATTCTGTTGAAATGTACAAAAAAATCTGAAAATTTTGTGCTGCTTTATACCATAAATCACTCGTTCATAATAATGCCTTCCTGTCCAAGCACACTAATCAAATCTCTTCCCTGTCACTGGAATTATTACATTTTAACAAGCACAGGATTTAATCATCAGTGCAGGGTTTTCGTGCATTTACTTCACACAGGCCTTGACAGAAAACCTTTACTCATGAGTTGTCCTTATAGTGGTGGTTTGATTACCATTTTGACTACTCATGTGAGTAATACTTTCTTGTTTCAGGCCTTTAATTAGCTGAATGCTTTCAGAGATATTTCTATATAAAGCATTTTCTCTGTGCATTAACCATGGTATCCTTCCTCCCTCCCTCATGTTAATGACTTGGGCAGGTATGTATTTGTCTAATGTATCAATCACTTTCTCCTCACTTTCTACACATCTGGTCTTTCTGATTTCTTCTCATGAGTTTTAAGAAGCTTCCCTGATAGAAAAGACATTGGCATCTATATTAGATGTCATATAGGATTTGATCTTTTGTGATCCCTGTCCCAACTGAAATAAAAGACAGTGTCCAAGTGAAAAAATAGCCCACAGTTTTCAAAGTTGCCAGCTGCTTTGCTTCTTTGACCTTCTTATGCCCTCTCTAAGCTTTTTGGACCTTGAAGGTCATCAGTACATGTTCACAGGTCTCCATTAGCATCCAGGAGTGACTACAGATGTTGCCGAGGTAATTTCTTTAATCAGACATGTAGCTGCTCGTTGGCAGAATATTCTGCACCTGGGACTAACAATGACTTCATGTGATATATTAACCTATTCCTGATAGAGACACATGGAGAGATAAGAGAAGGAATTTATGAAAGAAAACAGTTTGTCTAAATTAAGTTGTTATTCAAAATGCTCCCTTTTCAGTATAAACTCCTATGGATTATCAAAAGTTAAAATTCATCTGCAACACAGGGCCAGGCCTGGAGCCAGAAATTTATTTTGTTATTTTTTCTTCTTTTACACATGTCAAGAGATGTCCAAAGAAGGTTTTACAAGGAAAAATTCCATGTAATGAGCAAACCTAGACTTTGGAAGTTTAGTCGTTTTTTTTCTTTTTTCTTTTATTATTATGGCCCAAATCCTGTAATTGTGAGGACTATTTTTTTTCACTGATTTCAGAAGTCCATGCAGTTACTGTGGCCTACCTGAGTGCTGGAATTTGGACTAATGCTGCCTGGGATCTACTCAGCCAGATTTTAAATAATTTCTCTTAGCAGACAGCTAGAAGGATTTAACATGCTGCTGTCCCCCACTTGTTTGTTACACTGGACATGACTGCTCCCACAACAAAGCCAGAAGAATGCAGTATGTGCTCACCTTATAGCTGCTTTCCCACAGAGATGAGTAGCTTAGTTCAGTCAGCTCTGCAGGAAAGCAGCTGAGGCACATGCACTTTGAATCCTGGTAACTCATTGTGTTAACAGTAATATCTGAAGAAGGTTGAAATGCACAGCTGGGGAGGTAATTTATTAGGCTCAGCTAGATTAGTCAGGGCTTACCTGTCATCATGCTTGAGTTAGAGGCTAGAATGGCAACTAAAAGTAAGAAAGTTTGACACAAAAATTCCCATTGTGCTCTGCTCTGTTTCTTATTGACCTCTGTGATACCTCATTGTACAACAGATTCTGACATGTGATGAATATTTGGAGTTCTCACGCTCATTCAGGGGCCAATCTCTGTTCTCAACCTTTGGGCAGAAAGAAGGGAGAACTCATTTTGTTTGCCTATAAACTGTTTAATTTATATTCAAATGTCATTCACAGTTTCAAATACAAAACATTCAAACCTTATTCAGTTTGGAGGGAAGGAGAAGGGGATCTAAGTTTTCACTTTCAGACAGGATCCTGTGGGGTTTTCTCTATCAGATCAAGTTTTAGAAAAGGCTTGTTTTCCAGGTCTGACTCAAGTGGACCACACAGAATATTTATTTTTCAATGGCATTATGGGAAAAAAGGCAGAAACTTGTCAAAAAAAAAAATCACAATCACATAACTCAAATTTACCTCTGGCTCATTTCTATATTGCTTGCCTGGTTTCATCTGTTTAACTGAGAAAAAGCTACACAATTTATAGAAGATTCCACAAACTGTGAGGGGAATGTAAACTCTTTTTTGGAAATGAAGGCTAAAGAAAATATGGGAAAAAGGAACCATAAATTGTACCCAAACTTTAGACAACACAAGGATAGTATCCAAGTAATGAAATTAATTTTCCGGTGCATCTATTTCTATTTTACTGCTATCAGTGTTCCTAGTGATAATTTAAGGTCATCTCAAGCAGACTGGTCACTCCATACCCTCAGATCAGAAACAACTTCATCAAATTCCAAATCCACTTGAGTATTGCAGATCATATGGGAAACAAGATAATTGAATGTTCTGAGAACCCTAGAAGCTGATGCAAGCAACTGCCCTAGATAAAACTGATAGGTGAAATGAGGAGAGAGTTTTAGCCTTAACTCTGAATATCCTGACTTTCACCATTTTACAGGGGATACTTTAATAGGTAGGTGATTGCAATCCTGGTAATGCAGTCTCCACAAATACTAAGGATCTTGTGACATTAAGAAATCTCCTCTGGCTCCAGTGAATCAAGATCTGCCACTTTATAAACATCTTCAGTAGCACTATTGGAGGGGTTCTTTTTCCTTTTGTAAATAACAGTAATTACCAGACACACACACAAGCAAAATAAATCAGTATTTGGTTCCTTCTGTTATTTCCATTTTGCATGTGCACATCCTTCTAATACTATTTAGTTCTGCCATCATATGGCACAGACTCACATTCCTAAACCAGAAAACTCACTATTCTGACTTCTACATGACTCCCTAGACCTGATTTTTGTCAAGTCCTCTTTCAAACACCTCCCAGAAAGTCCTGAGACAATGATACGCTGTCCCTTTGTAGGTCTTTTCATAAGGAATTGGAAATCACACCTGAGGGAAAAGAGACAACCATCTTTATAAAGGACAGGAACAGAGCAAACCACACTTGCACAGAAAGCCCCTCCCTATCAATAGAGGTTTTACAGCAAAAACATTTTATTGTATTTTATTTTATTTTATTTATTTTATTTTATTTTATTTTTAATCTGTTGCTATCAAGTGCTAGCTGTCTTCAGGAAAAGAATAAATTTGACAGTTTTGTGTTGATTCTCACATTTCCCATTACTGACTCTTTTCATCTCTGTCCTGAAGCAAAAATAAATTTCCCTTTTTAAGCTTTTGATGATAAAAATCTCATCTGTAGCCTCATAAATGATCCTTTATTATCTATATTAATAATGAATAAATGTCTGTTGAATACCCCTGATCCTTTGCATTAATCGTGCCAGATGTATTATAGATAACCTTTTGATTTAACAGCACAAACTGTGAAACAATATTAAACCAGTAAAAGACTGATCTTACTGGAGTCAGTAAGGTCAAAATTATAAACATTTCTTTCATTTCTATTTGTAAATTGTCTTATTACACAGCATCAGTCCCCATCATTTATTTTGGAGAGAGGTATCAGACTAGCTGCAGTCCTAGAAATAGAGCTCATAAATAATATCTTGAATAATTTTTTTAAATATTTCCGTCTCTTCCACTTTTCCTTCCTAATGCCTCCTGATGGTCTTAATTAATAGAGCATTACTACATGATCAGGTTCACGTCCACTTACTGTACTATCTTTTAAAAATATGTTGCTCGCCTCTTTCCCATTAGTTCTATCAGAATCAGGCACAAACTTAATTCAGTCATCTTCCAGGATGGCACTGAGAAAACTGTAGTCATTCCTGAACAAAGGGATGGAGCTCCCTTTAGATTAGCACAACTGCATTCCATAAGTTTGACTGTTTTCCTCTTACATACCTGTTGTCTCTTCCTGTATGATCATTTTCAAATAGTTTTTTGTTTTACTCAAATGGCCATAACACCTGAGAACCCACTTGCATGTAAATCAGGATAACACCCTCCATAACCTTTCCCTTCTTCTTGCTGTTTTGTGACATCTATTCTAACTTTCAATGCCTCTGTCAAAAGTGAAGCACCTTGTTCTATATTAGGTGACAAAATACACCATATCTTTTTTATATTTTTCAGGGAAAATTAAGGCTCAGTAGTTCTCAGTGAAGTCAAGGGAGAAATATCCTAGTTCTGTGCTTTTTTAAGTGTAGCTTCTAAAATGAATTATGTAATGCTACTGAGGCTAGAGTGCAGAGACTGTGCACATCCACTTACCTGTAGCAGTAACCGTAGCTACATTCTTGTAAGGCCAATTCAAAAAGACTTAAACATTTAAATTGCCCATGCAACACTCTAGTTATAGGACAGACATGCTTACTTAAAGTCACTTAAAAATTGTTAGCATAACTGAAAATGTAGATGAGATATACGATGGCAGCCTTGGCGCTGCCCAGCTTTTGTTCCCAGCTACATGCTGCCGAGTTTGCTTAACAACTGTCTTTAGGAATGCTCTTCTATCTAAATTGTTAGGACCTGATTTATGACCAAACACCTAAGGGTTTTTTAGAAGCAGTCAAATAACATTCTTCAGTAATAAATTGACTACAAGCAAGGTTCAATATCTACTAGCTCATTCCCTAAGCAGAACACAGTTCAGTGATTCCATACGTTCTGTTCAGGACCCTACAGTATTTGGATTTCACTGCTAATTTAACTGGCAGGAAAATAATTCAAGATGTGGACTTGTAAAATGTAAAATTAGGCTTTGGAGACAACATTAAACGGAGTTGCAACAGTTCTTTTAGAATTTAAGAGAGAAAACAATTGGTTTTGATACAGCAAAAATGTATCATATATCAATGACCAAGTATGATGATAAACAGTAGAGGAAAAAAAAAAATGTTTCACTATTACTGAGTTCAACTGTTGGGCAATTTTTAATGATCCATTACCAAAATGCAGTTCAAGGCTATGTTTTGCAATTGTGTGTGTTGTAACAAACACTTCATGCAAGGACAGTTGTCAGATTCTATTGCTGGTGGTGTCATCCAGGCACAAGGAAGTGCAAGAGGTCTCAAACATTTCTACAGACAGGTTTTACGTAAGAAAGTAGCACTCTGCACCCTTTGGGCAGCTTAGCAATCTCTTACACTGAAAAACAAACAAACAAACAAAAAAAACCACCTCCTTTGCTGTCATCTCATACCTGAGTTTGAATTTGCTTGTCACAGTTCAAACCATGCTGGAAATGTGGGTGAAAACCTCATCCCAATGAGGTCAACAGTAGTTTTGCTGCAGTTTCACAAAGGCCAGCTGACAGTTTACTACATTTGGATATTTGAATGAAACTCAAGGTTGGCTCCTTACAAATAATAACATCAAAACAACAAAATAATAATAATAATTACAAAAAAAAATAATAATAAAACTAAAATTCTTAGACAATAATATAAAAATTTGATGTTAAGATGTATGGTGTTTGTTGTTTATGAGAAGACAAAAATAAGTGCATCTCTTCACGCAGCAGTGTAATATTATCACACATCAACTAATTCTGTTTGATTCATGACTTACATCTGTAACTGTTATGGCCATTAGGCAAGATCCACTTTAAAGGCCTAATCCAACAAGTACCTGCATACTTAACCACTTTAGTCACATGCACAAGTCTTTTCTGTCTCACAGACTCATTTTCAATACTACATGCATATAGCTGCCAGGAAATGCATGTAAGACACATTTGGCCAAGTTCCCAGTAAATTTGTTCTGGAAAGTGGCATGGCAATATTCTGACATTACATATAATCTCCTAGCATCACTGGGTGAATTCGCTTTTAGTTATACTGGGGAAAATATAGACAGCAACAGAATTAGATGAACAGCTTTAAAGATGCTGAAATGAAACTGTATAAAACCCTGGCTCAGTGAGTTCGATAGTGATTTTGTTGCCAACTTGGAGTAGACAGAGTTTCATTCAATAACAACAGATAACTATGCATTCAGTTATATATATACTGCAGTTTGTTACATATACTGCATTCAATAGTACCTAACATAAATCTCCCTGTAAACTCAAACCCTGGACAAAACTGCAAACATGAGAGAAAGAGATTTTCCAGTCTACATGGGTAATTAAAGAAGAGTTCAAGATATATATAATTTACTTAGGCTAATCTCTGAAAGAAGGATTTGTAACAAAATGCATATTTTTGGTACATTCTCTCTTAACTGCATGGCAAAACATATCATTTACTTTCTTGTTGAATGATAAATAGTACCTCAAATTAAACAAGATTATTCCCTGTGAAACTAAACTACAGCTTCTTAAAGGCAGTAGTGGCATTTCCTCTTTGTGTTACTATTCTCTCCATTTCCTGATGATGAAAGCCACTGTCTGGATTGTCAGCTTTTGGTATTTCAGCTGGACTGATAGCATCAAATTTATTTCTTGCCTCGATCCTTTCCTTTGTCACTATCTCACATGACTGTTCTATGCAATATACACTCCCATGTTTGGTTCACAACACCCTGTCTTTTTTCCATTTCTCTGAATTAACATGTATTTCTCTTTCATGGCAAAGGCACCAGGGTGTTTAAAATACCTTCAGACCTCTTACCTTGTTCCTTCCTATTTAGTGTATTTACACTGTTAGTAACATTAGCAAATACTGATGTCAATCTAACATTTAATATTAGTCTTCCTCATATTGAATAGCACCAACTCTTCAAGACCCTTACTGAAGTCACTTAGAGACATTCTCCAGATTTATTTAATAATAAACTCACGATCCACTGTAAAATTGCTATTGACAGCTAACAGAATTCTCATTATGCTTGGGCTTTAGAAAAGAGGAAAAGTTCTAGTCTAAAGGCAGCTCTTTCTTTCTTGTTCATATACATCTGTGTATTCTGCTTTCAGTTAGAAACAGAACAAGCATGCTGTGAAAAAGGTGTTTCTGCTTCCAGAACCCAGAAAACCTGGAATATGTTAGACATCCACTGTTCTCTGCAGAAATATTACCACAGAGAATTGTAATAAAATAATGAAATAATAAAAACGAAATATCAGCTTTTGAGAGAGGTAGAGTTCTAGCTTGGACACTTTGAGTCTTGGTCAAACTTTAATTCTTAGCGTGGAACCCAATAAAATAGTCTTGCAACAGTGATCTACAAGGAGATTAAGGTTGAAGCTACAGTATACGCACCACTAAAATTCATAGATTGCAGCTGATATATGAGAACAACAACACCTTCATACAAATATTTAAACAACTGGATGCAGAATTCCCAGAATTATTTTCTATCCATAAACATTTTCACACCATGTAACAATGCAAATGAAATTACAGTAAACTGGTCTTATTCCATTCTTCCTCTATCTGATTACATTTTTCCCTATCCATAGAGCAGAACTTTACTGGTGTTTAGCATCTTTTGCATCCTTGAACAAGTACAGGTAAGATTTGTTCTTGAAAACAAAAAAATCACCATTTAAAATCTACATACACTAGCCATTAGCATTTGATAGATTTTTTAGTATCATAAAATATTTTTGAGATGTCATTTAAATGAAATGACCTAAGCCTGTTCTAAGTGACAGTTTATATTAGAATGAATTTGCATAATTAACAATAAATCAGAAAAGGAGGATTTTACTGTTACTGACATATAATGCTACGACACAAAGAATAACATATAATGCTTTACTAGAGTAAGTAGAAGCAAGATGACATACCCTCTTCCAATTCAGGGACAATTTAAGACAGCATGCCTTTAATGGTGTCTGGTAAGATAAAGGCTCTAAGCCCTTTTTGTGCTTGTTTTTCAGGACCCTAATCCTTTCCCTGTAGTGAAAAAGCACATTTTCTCTTTGCACTCCTACAAACACAAAGGGTTTCTTTTTTAGCCTCCTTCACAGTCCTCACCCTCTCCTCTTCTGTCAGCCTGGGATATTATTTTAACCACCTCCAAAGCAGTCATCATGGTATAAGGAGTGGAGAAAAATAAGGGAAAAGGAAGAAAAGCAGTAAAACAAGTGTGTGCACTAATTGTTCTTGGATGAAGAAAAAGGTAGAAGAAAAACAGCCAGGCTCATCAGTAATGCAGGCCCTGCCATCCCCAGATGTTACAGAAGCATCAGAATTGCTCCCTGCAAGAAAAATTGGATTAGTCACAATCTTGTCGACTAATGGGCACACTCTGTGATCTTTAGAGCTTCATTTACTGGGTTAATAGTGCTTTGCCTGAGTTCTTTTGCAATAGGGAAAAAAAAAATGTAAGAAGAAATATTCTCTGTGCAGTCCACAGCCACTGACACGAGTAATATCATATTCATCACAGACAGACCTCGTATCTCATTACTGCTGAAGAGTTTGCCCCCAAGGCATTTGAGCTCAGTCAGGCCAGGCCCCTCATGTGGAACCGTTCAGGTATATTGTGAAATGATTTAATGCGATAATAATGTCCACTTTGTGAGATAGATTATGTTTTTTATAGTGGCTGATGGTTAATGAATGATACATTAGCAAACATCACTAAAACATTATTGAGAAAATGCAGATAAGATATAGAAACTCCTTTATTCCCCACCCCCATCCTTTCCCAGATGCATAAGAACAGGAAGCAGAACTTAGAGGAAACTTGACATTTTTTGTGAAGCTACTAGCTTGCATACTCTCTCTCCTGCTTGTTTGTTCTCTAGGGAAGGGGGAAAAGAGATATTTAAAAATGTTGTAAACACAAACTGAAATATCTCTTCTTAAATCAAATGAGAATCAATGAAAGTGCAAACCTGAACAAATACATTATATGTTGACCCAGTTTATTAGATGAAGCCATTTACCCTGATTTGATTTATCTGGCAATACACTGCTCAGCTGTGAAATTAGATAAGAAGAGCCTATTCACCTTATTTACAACATTATAGTGACTCCTGCTAGCACTACTATGGTTAAAGATCTGTCAGCAATTCCATTACAAACACCTTTTTTTTTTTTTTACAAAACACCATTTTTTTAGGGTTTATAACATGGCTGTAGATTCATGCTTAGCTTGAACATAGCAATTCAAAACCTATAGATTCAATTAAAATCTCCCACAGAGGACAAAGGATTTTGGATTAATACTGCACGCTCTTAAAAAATGTAAAAATCTCCAGGTAATTTTCTGCATTTTTTAGTCATTACCGCTGTGCTTATGAAAGAAACACAAAGAGGGTCATATACCCTGATAGTGCAAGTTTACTAAAGCTAACAGAGTTGCAATGATTTACACTAGCTGAACAGCTACCCTTTCTGTTAGGTTTGACATACCTGTGGTAAACGTGCTTCACACCAAGAAATTATTTTTGTTCTTCTATGTTACTTTGATTATCTGTGCTATTTGGCTTATACACATTTCTAAAACCTCTCTGTTTCCTTAACAAGAGTGGAGGTGAAATGAGGACTAAGTTCCATGTGCTTTCAATGGGAGTTAAGTAGTACTTCTGAGCTTGCAGTGTAAAATTCATATTGAGCTGTTTTCCCATGAGACTCCTGAAACGGTTCCTGACATGGGGTTTTCTCTACAAAAACCCTTTCCTGTTCAGGCCTGTTTTGTTTTGCTTTAAAGCCAAAGTTTCTATAGGAAAGTTCTGTTCTGGTTTCCTTCATTTTAATTTCTGAATGTCTTAACAGCTCAAACTGGAAATAATTTTCCTCTCTACACAAAGAAGACTAGATGTATTTCCATAGATTATCTATAAGGTGTGGTTTGTATTCATACCGGGTGTATATAGGTAGATGGGTTTGATTAAATGTTTAAAGTTGAGAAATGTCAGCATTTTCTTTGTCATACACATACACATATACCTTGTGAGATCCTTAGATGGCATAAACCTTATGATCCTTAGATGGCATAAATCTAGATGGCATAAAGCTTAGGTACATTGACCTGATTTTGCATGGTTAACTGATTTATTGCAGCTGGAGATCTAGTCCACCATATGCATAGCCCACATCTAACACATCTTCTAGTGCTAATACCTGATGTGCACACAAACATTAGGCATATGGATGTCACGTCAATGTCATTTTTATATTTCTGCATTTGTACTACTGAATATATAAATTAATATTTTCAATTACATCCTTTCAATTTTACATTCCGCTTTTCTATTAGGAGAATAACACATCTGTAAGAAATTAGTCTACGTGACAAAGGGAAGGTTTTTCTCATCACAAGTATTTTACCTTTTGTATGTCTCCTTCAGTCCCATTCCTCCAGTGTTTCTGGTTCTGATGAAGGTGGTAAGATCGCAACTGTAACTGAGAAGAAAAAGAAAGGGCTGGTGAGGTAGTGTCTGCTGAGTTCAAACAGTATAAGATAAAAGCAGTTGTACAGATACAGAAAGGATTTTATCCATTTCATAGACAGCAGATACATGTTTATCACTGGTATCACCCAGAGATACCTACGATGTACTAATGTGTTTAGACAAAACAACATGTACAAAAACAAAGGCCTCTTCCACTCCAGGTTTCATTTTGACTTCCACCACTGTGACTGACAGAAAGGCTAAAATAGTTTTACCTCTTTTCATAAAACTGGTTTGACATGACCCAAAACGGGTTGTAAAATAAGTGTACTTCATCCAAAACAATGTCCCTCCTATTTCACGGGTACTGAGGAAAAACATTGAAATCCGAATAGATGAATGCAACAACAGGATGGTAAGGCCCCACGTTTTAGCTGCCAGCTCAGGCCTCTCCAGCTGCCCTGGCACTTTGTGAGGTGGAAAGCATGGTGGCAGCTGTGAGGAAGAGCCCTGTTCTACCATCTGAGCCAGCCTGGGAGGTGGCTGCCACTACAAATTTCATCAACACACTCTGCTGATGGGCAGCAGGGAAGGGTCATGGAGGAAGGTCCAGCAGTAGTAGGTACAGTTTGCTGAGGAGGAGGAGGGTGCCCAAGATGGTGGCAGGGGGAGGCTTGGGGTTTAAACTCCATCCTGCTAAAATTGTTTAACAAAAAAAGGCAAGGTGCATCGTGGCACTAGTGCCGTGCAGTGGTGGGGGTCCTTGCTTTCAGTACCAGTGCTGGCAGGGCTCTGTGTATATACCAGACCACTGAGAAATGTGGAGGCTGCATGTGTTTGGTGCTGGGGGCCAACCATGGATGGCAAGGTAATGTGGCAGGGGCCAGGGATGTCTTGAGGAAAATAAACTTGCAAGAAGAAATATTCTGGGTGCAGTCTTAGCTCCCTGATTTGCACCCTTACTCCTTGTCTGAGGGGAGAAGTGTCTCCCAAGGGGCTCTCCTAAAAACAGGCCCCCTGGAAAGTCACTGCCATCTTGAGGATCTCTCTGGGAGCTGTGGTGAGGAGACAGCCCCAGCCCTAGGGGAGAGGGGAGTTGTGGCTGTGCTGTGTGCAGGTTTGGGCTCCTACCAGAACCCCTGCTCTGGAGGCTATCCTGTGCTTTTTTGTATTTTGAAAGGCATGTGGGACCCTTCCCAGATGACATAAGCCTGAGATGTCCCCTGAAGTGGGTAGGGAGGGAAGACAGTAGAAAGGATCTGAGCTTTTTGGAGGGAAACAAAGGAAGTGCTTGGAAATACAAACTATTGAGCCTCTTCACCACTCCAAGGCATATCTGGATCTAGGTTCCCAAGATGAGATAGTGTGGCATAATGACCACACAGACACTAGGGTAAGTTTAGGGATCAATAACTTCAACTACCACTTTATTGAGGACAGGCTCCCTTCTTATACCATTAGCTCTACAAGCAGTACTTTCCCACTAGCTAGTCATTGGTTAACAACTTTGCCCAGCAACAGCAAATATTTAGCCACTTCCATGTCTTAACGGTTGGAGAACAAGCAGTTTGAGACAGCAAGGCGTCTCATGAATCGCCCTTCTTTGTTCCTTCTAGCTTGTTTACATTCCTCATGGCTTCATCGTTATGAGTCCAACTATCACCAACCACCGAGCTTGTCGACCCCCATGGCGATACTCCCACAAGATAGTTTAGGGATACAAGGCAGAGTTTTTCTTTTTAAAGTGAGCTTTGACAGGCAAATATTTCATGGCCCAACGCTGAAGCGCACCTGCTTGTTCCAGGTGGGAACTGCATCGGTGGGACCTGTGGTGGGATTCGGCCATGAAGCTGGCTGCGTCCTGCAATCAGAGGTCAAGACCGTTTTCGCATGTCAGTAAGTTTTTTACTTTGCTTGCTTACCTAATCAAAGGTTTAGTAGGTCTTATTTCTTTGTTGTTTGCATTTGTAATGGTCTGAAACTTAGCATGCAGATTATCTGTGCTACCAAAACACATCCCTATGCTACTCAAAATGCATCTGTAGGCTCCAGAACATGAGAACTGTATACTATATTGAAAAAAAAATGTGCAGAATATTGTGATTGTACATTAAGGTAGAAAATAATCTTTTTTCTTTTTTTTTTTTCCCTTGCACTTATCATCTCATTAATCATTGCTGCAGTCATGATGCTTTACTTTTGATGGGTTTGTTGTCTCTCTTCTGTGAAACGTTCAGAAAGAACACGTATAGTTGTGGTTTTTTTTATATTCTGTTCTTTTTTTATGCTGCCTACTATGATGAGTCAGAGAGAAACCTGCTGCCTATATTTGAAATCCTGACTTGGTCTTGCTGGTATATACCAGAAAATTTGTAGTTTGTCTTTGTGAATTATGCATTAAACCTACAAATCATATAAAAATTTAAGGGAATGTGACTCATCGATGTTACCTTATTTTGATGGATAGAAACTAACTGGTTGATGAGTTACGAAAAAAAGATTTGCAGTACTTGGATTTTATCAGAGGAATAAAATTGACGTAAACCAGGTTTGTTATCATTTTAAGTTTGTACACAAAGAAAATATGCCATATCATAATTCAGAAATGTGGGGGATTTTCCACTGTGGCAGGTAGCTCAAACTACCTACTGCAGAGGAAGGCAATGGTGACTTGAAGAATATTCAGAATATCTGGAAATTATTCAGAATTTGTCTGAAATTAGACTCCTGAAATTGTAGACAACCAGTAAACATGGGCAATTCTTCACTTGTTCTCCCAGTGTACTCCCCTGGCACTACCAGAAGTAAGTTCTTTTTCTACAGACAACATGGGAGGAGCTTGGAAATGAAACAAGGATTTCTGCTAGTGATAGCAGGCAGATAGTAGAGGCCAGAAACTGGGGAACTGAGGTGGTCTGTAAAAGTCAGGTTAAAAACATGGCATTCTTCCTTGTCAAATATGGACACTGATTGTTGTCAGTCTTTTCACTGATACACTGATACTGTGTTTCATTAACCATTTGAATTAGGCATTAGCAGATTTTAGGTGGAGTTGCAGATTTGTCTTACTTAATGATATAGGAAAGGAGTTTTTTAAATCTCACAATAATATACTTGACTTGCTTTTCAAGTGAAACTATACGATAAATTAATTGCATACCTACACATTGACTTTAGATACTTTCATAAACATCCCAGAGATTTTCTGGCATGCAGTTACTATGGCCATTATTCTTGAAAATATATTTTGTAAAGTGTGACTATTCTTTTCCTTCATTTCCCCAAAGATACTGGTATGTATGTACAGAGAAATGGACTCCAACTGGGGCCACCCATAGAAACGATAACGTGTAAAACAACTGTCTTGAGCACTGAGAGAACTTTCTCAGTCTATGAAGTTTGGATTACTGTGAAAGTCTCGGTGCTGCACCTGTTTTCAAGTAAAACCCAGAAGTCCTACTCTTGGGTTAATACTATATTGTATCAGAGACTGAAAACACATAGAACAGAAAAATGTCTGCCTCAATTTGTAAAATTTAGGGAAGAAAAAAAAAAGACCTCAAAAAAAGCAAGTAAAATGTAGAATGTTGTGGTTTAACCCAGTCGGCAGCTAAACACCACACAGCCGTTCACTCACCCTCCCCCCTCCCTCTCTGGGATGGGGGAGAGAAACGGGAAAGTTAAGCCTGTGAGTTGAGATAAAGACAGTTTGTTAAGACAGGAAAATAATAGTAACAATAATAATAATGATTATAGTACTACTACTAATAATGTGTATGAAACAAGTAATGCACAATGCAATTGCTCACCACCCACTGACCCATTCCCAGCCTATCCCCAAGCAGCCGCCCCCCCCACCCCGGCTAGCCACCCCTATATATTGTTTAGCATGACGTCAGATGGTATGGAATACCCCTTTGGCCAGTTTGGGTCAGCTGTCCTGGGTCTGTCCCCTCCCAGCTCCTGCTGCACCCCCAGCCTGCTCGCTGGCAGGACAGAGCGAGAAGCTGAAAAGTCCTTGGCTTAGTGTAAGCACTGCTCTGCAACAATTAAAACATCAGCATGTTATCAGCACTCTTCTCATCCTAAATGCAAAACATAGCACCCTACCAGCTACTAGGAGGAAAATTAACTCTACCCTAACTGAAACCAGGACATAGAAATAGGCAGATTAGAGAGCACAAAAAACGTTCTTGTTATTTTCTTGTTCATTTTTCTGTTCACTGCTGGTACATCATGAGAATGGCATTCTGATGCCTACAAATTCAGGAGCAGACAACAGGCAGGAGCAACATACGTCTGCACACTTCACAACCTGGAGGAAAACTTCAAGCTGCACCTGAACCTAGACATACATAATATTTGCATTGTATGGTGGCTGTGTGAAGTGTTTTAATTTGTCTTTTTTCCCAAATCTGCTATTAAATAATTAACCCTTAGGAATCTTCCATTTAGAATAAATACAAGGAGAAATGGGAGAATATTTCATTCTCATATTTTAAGTAAAGGTATGAGCAAGTCAGTGAAGCATTATCTCTTTTATAGTTATAGAAGTTGAGGCACTTTTTCTGACTTTTTTTGTTTTTGTTTGTCCATGTCAGTTTTCTCTAGGTGTTTGGTGTGATTTTGTGCTTTTCAAGAGGACAGGAAAGGGGCTATGCTTCTAAATAATGTGTTGCCCTGACTTCATAAGGCTTGTTTTGTCTGGCAAATGAATTATGTAAACCTTCTCCACCCGAAACTGTTTCAAGTCAATTAATTGTTGTAATTACTTAAGATTTCTTTTTAATGAATATGACTCTCCAGGGATTTGATGATATCCTGTCATCTGTAGGCCTGATAAATGAAGTGTGATTTGTGACTTGCTGCAAACTGAATACTTGTACTTGAACAATGTCTCTCTTTCCTATGTGCTCATTTAATGGAAGAAACGCCCTTGATGGAACTAGGAACATTTGCTCTAGTTGGTCCCTCGTAAGATAAATTTTGACTTTTATCCCTTTTGTTCTCCCTTCCTTTAAATGCAGACCTTGTTAATGCATTGACAATTGCTCGGGCCAAACACATGACCCCAGTTAGGTTACCTATTGTAAATGAGACTAGTTTAGCTGTTCCATCTCTCATCTCCATTAGATGTGCTGAAATGTGAAAGATTAGCAGTCACTCAGTGCAGAAGGAGACCAATGCTGTATGGCAATTTCTTATGTTACCTTTTCTACTACCTTCTTCTCCTCCGCAATACTTTGCAAGCAAAACAGCCAAATTCAACAAGCAAGGCACCCTCCTTTTGTGTGTGTGCAATACCTAATTTCCAGTGCTTCTCAAGAAAAACAGAGCTGCGCAGTGCTGCAGATAAGGACAACCAATCTGAGACAGCATGACAAAGAGACATGAAGTTGGCACAGAGTTGCTACAAACAGTGCAACTGCTTATATATCGATTTCAACAAGCCTATTTTCCCCTACGCTGCAAGCGTACATAATATAATCTAATCACCAATGCTTGGTAAGTATAAAACAGGTGGGATTTTCCTGATTTAAATTCCATTGGTGAAATGAGGATTACTGCTTTTACTGCAAGACCTTTCCTGAATACCACATGGGTACATTAAACATTGTAAAACACATAGCAATAGGCTTGGTCATAGTTTGTAACATAAGGACAATGAATTATTGTGTATCACAAGCAAAGATCACTTTGACCTTCTTCTATTCAAGAGAGGGTTCCTCAGATATACATAGCTGTCTAAAACTGAAGTTACAGGTAGTGAAAATGTACAGAAGAGTCAGCAACCTGATAATAGAAATGAATTAACAAATGGAAGAAACAGCCACATGTATTAGTTGTTTAGCAGAAACAAAGGGACGTGAAGGGTAGAAAGGTGATAACTGTGAGAAAAGAGTGAGGAGTCACCACACTCCTTCTGGGAGTATCTGGGATAAAGATATCACAGAAAATGAGAAAATATTGAATTTTCTCTGAAAAGGTATTTTGAACTTTGGAGCTCAGAACCCAGGAACAGTTGTAGGGAGTTAGACAAAATGACATCAAACCCTGAATCTTTCCTAAACTCTAAATCCACTTCTTTGTACTGAAATAAAGAACACTCTTTGCCTTCTCACCACCCTTCCTTTTTTTTCTTTATGGGTTGGCAGAAGCAACAGGCAAGCACACGCATGGACAATAAAGTAAAAGGAAATGTTTTTCGTGGCTTGATGGGCCCAGCTGACAACACAGTATCTAGAAGTGATATGAAACTGATTGTCTTTGGTGTAGTAATTGGATGGAAGACATTCAGATCACCTTTGATTAGATGAACTTCTGAAATTACTGAGATTTATCAGTGCACGGATTTTATTCTCCGAGGACTCAAGAGAAAGTGTCCCATTAACTTAATGAATCAGGCCGCAAGAGAACAACTGCTCTTGAAGTCAGAATGAGATATTTCCCATCAGTGGCACAAATTCTGCCAATAAAGGCAACAGAATTTCTCAAGTGAAATGAGATTAGAATATGTCTCCCCTGATTTTCAGTAGTTAAATGATTGACTATCCTGTAATAGGCTAATTATTAGATTACCTTCAATTTTTGTGTTGCAGGAAGGAATGAAAGTTTTCTTTCTCTACCTAGATTATGTGGCAGCTGTGGCAATGCTTCACTCATGCTGTTGCATAGTCCTGACCTTTGAAAAGTGGCAAGGTACATTCATCTTTCCCAATCTCATCTGCCTTTAGCAAGGTGTCCCCAGCTCTGGAACTTCTGGGAATTTGACAAAGGCATCTTCCTTCATGTCAGATCTTGTTATCTACTCTGTCTTCTTGACATATGACACACGTCAGATCTCATTTTTTCACAGCTTGCTTTGTTTGCCCCTTCACAGGTGGGAGATTCCACATCCTCTTTTTTGAGCCATTTCCAAGGTGCTTCTTATTTTCCTGCAATACCTTTGTGGCCTTTCTTGACAACTTAAAAGATCATTTTTGTCACTGATGGTTTGTAGTTCTTCACAAAGGAAAACAGCTTTTCAGAGGCCTCATTGGATAGCCACAGTAAACTATTTCCATGCCTTCTTTACAAATGATACTCTTCCAGCTAGGGCTCTAGGGAAAACAACATAAGGGGTTAACTTAAGATGAAGGATAACTGAAGGCTGAAAGAAGAAAGCAAATGCATTCCTGACCCTGTTACTTGCTGTTTGAACTCTTGCAGTAAGGAGTCCAATAAGAGCTGAGACTATGCATAGATGTTGTTCAAAGTGCGTGTGCTGGCTGCACAGCCTTAAATACTTATCTAAAGGGATGGAATTAAGAAAGAAACGTCGTAATTTAAATAACTTGTAAGCCTTATTTCTCCTTATGTATGTGGCTTTTTGCAATACTTTGCCATTGTAAATATAACACTGATTTGATGTGAAATTAACATTGTAAATGAGAAGCAGGTAATTACAGTAAGTGTAAACTTTGAAAACATGAAGTTGCTTGGTCCAATCTACCTAGGTTTTATACTAATAAATCCATTTTCATTGATTTTGAGGCTTTTCTAGATTAAGGCTTCATTTCTACAATACCCAGCATAAATAATTACATCTGTGTCTGGTCCACTTGAGAAGCTGCTAGCACAAAGCAGTGTGAATAGTCAAGTTTGTCTTGCCTTTTGATGCAGTCCACAGAGATGATTTAATCAATGATTAGTCAATGACAAAGCCATTACTTTGTTTTTACATAAAGTGTAAAGGGATAATTAACATTCTTTAAGGTTTGTTGATAAGTAGGTAAGTGGCAAACTAAAGATATCTGAAATTCTAGTATTGAAATATATCACAATATTCTTATTGTTCCAGAAAATGGAGTTGTCAAACGGGCAAAACTGTCACACTGAATTAGAACATGGTTTAAATGTAAAATGCAAAAGAATGTACAACCTAAACTTAAAAGAAAGTTAAATGACATAAGCAAGGAAGAGGTATAAGAAGTCTTTAAATTGTACTTCTGATCAGGCAGTTTGCAGTAATAAAATAAAGGTTGTAATACTTCATTATTGTAATAAGTAGAATGCATGCTTTCAGAAATTGCCTATAGGCACATACTTTTATGCAATATAGTAAACACTTTGAACTGTGTGTCTCAACAATAAAAACATGAAGAACCTCCCATTTACATTTGATAACCTCTTCCCTGATATTTGTGCGTGCTGAGTGTAACAGCAATGCCTACCTTGGAGAGAGGATATGTCCCTTTATTAACTGATGTTTTATCATGTTTTCACAGTTCTTAAATGCAAAGTGTTTATATATATTTGTATGTATGCATGTGTATATATATATATCCATATATATATATATATATATATATTGCATATAAATAACTGGATGTCCTAAATCTTTCTTCACTCCTCGCTTCCCTGCATCAAATCTTTATATTAAAAATCATTGGTACCGAAAGTTTGTAATACAGTCGATTATTTGAATATCTATAAATCAGCCACCTGTGATACACACTGTAACAAGGAAAAAGGAATCAAGTTTTCCAGTAAATGCTATTCTTACAAACCCAATTTTAAATAAAATGCATTGTTAAGGGTGTGTTGTAACAAGTTTCATGACTCTAAAAGGGCAAATAAGCTATTTCTCTTTACTGTATTTGCTGATGCAGAATAGTTTGAATTTAGATTTTGACTTCTGTACTAAGTATATTCAGCTCAAAGAAGCTTATTCTGGGCTCTTGGAGATGTGAATTGCTTTGCACACTACTGTAATCAACAACAACAGCAACAAAAAGCTGTGGATACATTCTAAACAGGGGACAAAGGGGATAAAGGACAATACATTCTCTCAGCTAGTGTTGTAACCTTCACACCAATTTATCTTGAAATGGGTTTTAAGGAAAAGCATGGCAAAGATCTTCAGGAGCTTGTGAGCTCTAAACAGGTTTTATTTGCTATTTTGATCTCTTTCTTTTTTTTAGATTATTTTTGTCCTTAGTAAAAACTCAGAATTTTGTTAAGGACAGCCAAGCAGGTGTTTTGTGTTTATTAAATATACCACCCTAATAATATACTGTGACGGTTAGATGTGCACATCAAGAACAGTCAGTTTAATACATGGGAAACTGTTCTATGTTGACCCACAAAACTGGTTGCACTGAGCACAGCTTTTTAAAAGATCTGGCAAAATATAAGAGGACAATTCTTCCCAAATTCTTCCCAATTCATCATGTAGAAGACAGCCAATAGCAATGGAGAAAAAATGTCAGGCACAGCAATAAACATATGCAAAAATGCATGAGTCAGGATGCAGTCAAATGCATTATTGACCCCCACACATACAGACAAATTTAGACTTTATGAAGCAGGAGGAACATAAGGTACTGTAATGCAGCATCATACATAGTTTCACGTTGGAAGGTTCTCTAAAAATGTGAGGATGATGCTGTCATAGTACCTGACCAATTATAGTAGAGATGTATTGTAGTTGAAAAACAGAGAATTTACACAAGCTTTATATAGTGAAATGCAGTCTCCAAGTGATCAGAAAGACATGACAAAAGATACAGAAGAAAGTAGGAAAAAGGAAATAAAATACTTTAATTGCTTTCTGTGGATGAATCTCCTTAACCTTTAGTTGGTGCGTATCTACACATAGCAATTATATTTCTTATCTGGATGTTCTTAGACAATAAATCAAGAATTAGGCTTGAGTGTGGTCACAGGTAATGCACAACAGCATGCACTTAAGTATGTAGATAAGCCCTTTTTTAGCTCAAATTAGAATACACATTATATTGGGGTGGATTTTTTAGGTTTTGTTTTTGTTTCTTAAGTGACTATATTCTTCATGTGTTTCTTTCTATCAAGTTCTCTTTTTTACAGTCCTAAAAAACAAAAAAAAGAGCTTATCTTTATATGCACCCAGATGAAATGCAAGAAGCACAAAGTCCTATAGAGAAAAATCAAATAAAACTATGTCATGTAATATCAAATACAATGAACAAAAAACACATTTCCCCCAGTTTTGCTCTAAACTAGTCTGAGCATGATGTCTTTGTACAGTTCTTTCTCACTTTCAATTCAACTGCTATTTAAGGCAGTAGGAAGAGGGAGAAGGATACAGAGAAGAAAAGCATTTTATGCCTTTGGACTTCTTCTAGAACTGGGTAAAGAATTTACATGAAGTTCTATGGGGTCTTGCTTGGTATAGCTGAATTGACAAAAGAACAGCTTAATTGTTTACTTAAAGTGCCCTTTATTGTTTTACAGTCTGCAGCAGTACATCATAGATCATAATCAGATGTACGTTAAATAAGATTTATCAAGATTTGTTCAAATTTTTCTTGATCAAAACTCAGACACACCTCAAACCTTCTGCTATATGACCTGTTTCATCCCATTCAATATTTTCCCTGATTTCTCTTCCTAAGTCTCCCTGAGTGACCCAGCACTCTTTATACTGTACCTGTGAACCTCCGCAATTTCCCAGCCACAACTTCTGCTGTGGACTAAGGATTGTGATTGCCTGTCCTCCCCAGCCCTTTTCAGAAAAGTCATGCTTATTCACATGATTTTCTTGAAGCAGAATTTGTTTAAGCAAAGGGCAAGATAACCCTAATTCATCTCATTTTGCCAGTTAAAAATGTTACACTCTACAGGTTGTTCAAAGTCATTGTTATTAGCAGGCTATTTCCTGCAAAGCCTTTGTCACCCACAAGGCATTCACTTCTGAAATCATTTCAGAAGAGTTGCAGGGATCTGAAAATATCTTACAGATCATCAGTAGCTTTGAAAATTATATTAGGTATCAGCCACATTTGTAAATGAAGAAAAAAAAAGAAAAAAGAAAAAAAAAAGAAAAAAAAACCATATTTCTTCATCAAAATTAGGGGGAGGTAAACAGGAAAAGATTAAAAAAAAAAAAAAAAACTCACGTGCAGATACCCAATCAATATTAAGGTGAAATATTAAAAATTATTAGGATGACTGGGGAGAAGAGTCATAATTACTGTGGCATCCATATTGACAGATGCCAGACTGGGGCAAATTTATACCTGCTGAGCAGCTGGCAAAATAATTCGTCCAGGAAAATGTAGATATTGATGAAAAATCTCTATGAGAAAACCATGACTGAAACAACTGGGTAAAATAGTCTGTGTAAAATAGTTTTGAGTAATGTCATTTCATAAAGTGATGATTCCAGAAAACTGGCAAGGAGTAAGGCTACGTGATAATAATGCTGCCAACAGTTTTGGAAAATGACTCCTAAAATAGTTAAAATGTCCTAAAAGTCATGCAGCTTAATAATTATTTTAAGTACTTTTTTTTAATTCTTCAGGTTACAAGCCTGTAAGAATTCAATTTATCATGTTCTCCTGTCATCCCTCTGCAAAGACAAGATACTTTTTAAAAAAGCTATTCAATGCAAGCTCATATTTTTACAAAAATTATGTGGTTTTAGGAGCTTGCTCAAGAAGATTATGAAATATTGTGATAAAATAACAATTTAGCAACACTGTGTACTAATATACATTTATAAAACACGTGACACAAACATACTAACTTCTTTCTTTGTACTGAAAAGAAAAAAAAAAGAAGAAAAAAAAAAAAGAAAGGATCTTTCCGAAATCTGTACTTTTCTTAGTGTAGCAAATACAGGAATTTTCTAGCTCTACCAGCTTCTGTCAGGTAGTAAATCTTCCAGAGGGAAGTAAATAGTTCCTGTGCTTTTGTTCAGAATACACATGTAAGAACCAGAATGGCAAACTTTTAGCTCTACAGTATTAAATCCTTTAACAGAAATAATAATAATAATAATAATAATAATTAATAAATAATAATAATAATAATAAAGGGAGTTAGAGAGAAAGCTGGACAGATGCATTACTTAAACATTCTCCTTAAGATTCCCTTGTGCTCCTGAGTTCTTTCTCATCACCATAAGCTCTCTGCTAGTTGTGAAACTATAAGCATACGAGAGCTTGTCATGCAGGTGTATTTCCTATACCTGCCACACTGTGAACTCACCATGTCTCTGGCCCTGAGGAGAAGTTCTCTTTCCTTGCAGCAAGATTATGTTTTAAAAAGCTGACTTTTAAACCTCTTACTGAATTTTTTAATGGATTAAATTCATCATGTCACCAGCTGCTGTGCAGCTAATAGAGCCATAAAACACTGTATTAAAGGATTACCCATGCAAAATTTCCTCTTGTGCTAATGTGAATTTTAATACTTTTAACATTTAGTTGAGATGGGAATGTCCAAGAACAGCTTGTTCAATAGGTTGTTCTATAAAATTAAGTTCCTCAGCTCATCACAAATGCCAGGACTCCATTAAGTTAAAATTTTACAGAGAGGCTAAGATGATTCACTGTATAGCATTTGCAGGGAGGAACGCAACATCTGCTTCTCCATTAATGCTATAAAACGAAATAAAACACACGCGAGTATTGTAACTGCAGGGGAACCAGTCTGAACAGCTGAGAGTCCTCACTCCAAATTAGCTGGAGGTCAGTTTGTGCCATTACATAGATGGGGCAGAAGAACAGAGGGAGTAACTAATCCCACTCTCTGAAGCAGGGCGACAACAGTAGGCTCTGACTCTAGTCTCACATTAACGTGCAGTCAGAAGGAATTTTGTGAAAGCAAATTATGTTTCGTTGGTAGGAGGCATGGAGCAGAAAAGGGATAGTCATGCTTTTGTAGCAGGGAGTGAGACCTTTAGTTTTATTCTTATCTATAAACAGTAATTAACAAGGTAGCATTTATGCACCTGAAATCATGAAGTGACTGCAAATAAGGTATGGATGGTTGCAGTTTCGATTGCTTTCCATTTTTCTTTCTTTGTTAGTTGCATAGTAACAAAGTGGCCTGCTAGAGGCT
Source organism: Anser cygnoides (assembly GCF_040182565.1). Lineage (NCBI taxonomy): Eukaryota > Metazoa > Chordata > Aves > Anseriformes > Anatidae > Anser > Anser cygnoides. Next base: position 72,068,708 of record NC_089874.1, read on the forward strand.
GTCTCTGTGAAGTAGCTATGGGATTAGGTGCCTTTTCTTTACTCCTATTTTCTGCAGAATGGGATAGTTTGTAGGGGATGCTAACAGATGTTAGAAAGAGCCTGACCAAACTCCTCTACCCTGCTATCTCACCATAAGGATCACTCTTGGAAACCATCATCCTTAACTAGTTGCTATCCTCATTTATTGCTGGAATTAACACATAATTAAGCACTTGGAACTTGCTCAGAACATTTTTCCCTGCCACAGGTGTTGGGATAAGCCTGAAGGAAGGGCAATGAGCAGGCAATAAATGGCCCTCCCAGCCCATCAACATCTGCACCAAGCGTCAGTTCTGATAGCACGGTGTCTGGGTAGACAAGGCTGTCAAAGTAAGAAAGGCTGAGCTGTCCTGTGGTCCCGATGGAGCTCAGAAAAAGAATAATGATAAGTAATGTTGGCAAAGCACTCTGTGTTTACAAAATGTGGTGTAAAAAAAAACTAGTTTCTCCTTAGGGCAGCTTGTTGAGCACTGATTGTTCCAGTATCACCTAATGAACAGTTACATGAGCCCACGCATTTTACACTGCCAGCCGTGCCTTGATCTTGCAGGGTGCTGCCAAACCAGAAACTACTGGCTACAGGAGCAGCCAGAACACTTCTTGAGTCCCACCCTGAGTACATGGGAGAGGAGGTGGCCCCTGGAGATACTAGTCCAGACACAGTGCATCCTGGAAAAGAGGCAGGTGGCTGACTTTGGCACCTGCTGATCCCCAAATGAACAGAGCTGCTGCCAGCAACCTCCTGTGTAGGAGTCTGAGCAGCTGTAATGTTTTGAGAGCTTCCCAAGGGGCAGTCAGGAGCCTGATCAATTGGCAAATGAGGAAGAATCAATAGGTTTTAGGTTAGGTCTCCAAATACTTTAAATATTTAGAATTTAGAGATGAGCAGTTCACTGCCTTTTGAAAGAACAGTGTTTCCAAATGAAGGGGACTTTCCTTAGAGAAAGTAGTTCATAATCCAAGACAAAATTTTGTTGTAGTGGTAGTAGTCATAATAGTGGTGGCTGTGGTGGTGGTAGTAAGGCTTTCTGATGCTCACTTCACTATAAAGATAAATAAATAAATAATTTTTTTTTAAAAAAAAAAAGGACAGCTATTTAGAATTCAGCACAGGAGTGGTGAGGAAGTTTTAATATGAATATGCTCAAGCAGCTGTTCCTTACCCCAACTGAATTTCCTCCACAGCTCCATATTTTGTTCTCCATGTGTATTACTGTTCTGAGAGCCTGTCATTTCTTATCAGAATGAGAAAGGCTAAAGAGATAATATTTCAATAACATACTGGCCTGATCATAAAATAACTCAATGGAAATGTGTAAGTGCCTCAGGCAGCACAGCAGGATAGTCAGCAGTCAGATGATTTCTATTCTGGGTTTCTTTTTTTTATGGTTACATTTTCTGTTATATCAGACATACCCTCAAGTCTTAGTTATGCTTTTATTCAAAAGGAGAACCACAGCATAAAGACCTACAAAACTTACTATGACATATTACTGTAAAGAAATAGAAGTTGGTGCCACAGTAGCATATTGATAAGGACAGGCCTGCCACATTAATTGACCTTTTTCTGACTCAACTACCAGGGCTGAGGCCTACACATTGCAGTTGCTTAGCAACAGGGTCACTACTTTCAGGCCTTAAATGCACCAAAAGAAAATGGTTATGAAAAAAATCAGAAGATGTGATCTTATGAAGGCAGCAGTTATTTAGTAGAAGAAAGTATTTTTTTATTCCCTTTTTTTTTTTTAACCTCCATGCTCGTGATTATAATGCACAGATGGCAAAAGGAAAACTGGGGCCTGAAGTTTTACTGATCTAAACAGACCAGCAGAGCAGTGATAAAACCACAGGCATATGTTCCTCTTGACAAGGGTCCTGATGAGATGTTTTCAACTTTTAGAACATCCATAGATGTTTACAAATAACGCACAATTCTTCTATGGGTATAAAATATGTGCACATTCAAAATATTAAATGATCCTTTATAACATACATGTATTTTTAGGAAATCAGGGTGCAGCAGAAAAGTAAAGAGGGGTTCCCATTGTCTAGATCCTTTTTTAATGTTCTATCATAAACATTAGTGCCTGCTGCTATGTTTAATGACAGGCCTTGAGGCAACACAACATCTCATAAAGGTCAGCTCAGAGAAGTTTGTCTCTTCCCTCCTCAGCATGAAACAGAAAAAAATTCAACACTTCTTTTAAACTTTAATAAAGACCATGGAACAAGAGTGTGTTTCCCTGCCAGAAATCAAAATCATTCTACAGCAACATGAGAATAGCCTGATGTTCACTGCAGATCTTTTCTGGAGAGGAGTCCTAGGGAGGGAGTCAGGAAATCTGTGTTTTGTTCTGAAATAATCACCGAAAATGATAAATGACCTCAGGAATGCCACTGTGCCTTAATTTCTCCAATTGCTAAATAGGAACACTAATCCTTTCCCAGATAGTAAGTTCAGAGTAGCCTATCTAATCAGTGCTAATGTAAATAACTTAATGGTTCTCCGTAAACAAGTTATTTAACCTAAAGTAAAAGTCAGTATTTTCCCTTCAGCAAGAATCAGTTATGACTAAATTTTATGTTTAAATGTGGGGCACAATAAGGAGAGATTTTGATTTTTGTTTATTTACAGGGTTGCTTTAAATAGTTCTCCAGAGCTTCTCTGCAAACGTTTTAATCCTCCTTCACTGTTACTGCTTGACAATAGAAGTATTTGTATTGTAGGCTTTCACAGAATCACTGAATTGTCAAGATTGGAAGGGACCTTTGGAGATGTTCCAGTCCAACACTCCCTCAGCCTCTCCCGATGACAGATGCTCCAGTCCCTTATCATCCTTGTGGCCATATGCTGCATTTGTTCCAATGTTTCTTGTACTGAGAAGTCCAGAACTGCACCAATCATTCCAGATGTGGGCAAGCTGGACTGAGAAGAGGGGAAGGATCACATCCCTCAGCCTACTGGCAATGTACTGCCAAATGCAGTCCACAAGGCTTTTGTCTTTCTTTGCCACATGGTCATGGTCAACTCATGGTCAACTTGGTGTCCACCAAGACCCACAGGTCCTTTTCTGCAGAGCTGCTTTCCAGCTGGTGTACTGGTACATGGGGTTATTAATTCCCAGGTTTCAGGACTTTGTGAGGTTCCTATCAGTCTGTTTCTCCAGCTTGTCCAGGTCCTCCTGAATGGTAGCACAACCATCTGGAGTGTCAGCCACCACTGGTTTTGTATAATCTGCACACTAGCTGGGGGTGCACTGTGTCCCAAAATTTGGCCATTAATGAAGATGTTAAACACTATTGGCCCCAGTATTGATATCTTGGATACCCCACTAATGTCTGGCCTCCATCTGAACTTTGTGGCACTGATCCCCACTCTTTGAGTCTTGCATTTCAACCATTTATGAGCCCACCTTATTGTCCACTCGTCTAGTTTATACTTCATCAATTTGTCTATAAAGATGTTACAGCAGACAGTGTCAAAGCCTTATTAAAGCCAATGTAAACAACAAACTGCTCATTCCTCGTCTACCAAGCTAGTTGTCTCATCATAGAAGGAAATCAGATTGGTTTAGCATGATTTCCACTACATAAATCCATGCTTCTTGTCCTCCGTGTTCTTGAAAATGGTGTCCAAGAGAATTTGCTGCTTTACCTTCTCGGGGACTCCAGTGAGGCTGACTAGCCTTGTGGGTGCATCCCATCAGATCCCACGGACTTGTGTATGCCTGTTTTTTTTAAATGATCCCTAATCCAGTCCTCTTCCACAGAGGATAAGTGTTCCTTGCTCTGGACTTTTTTCCTACTGGTCTGAGAAACCTGGAATTCCTGAAGGCTGGTCTTGCCGGTAAAGACCAAAGCGAAGAGGGCATTGATTACCTTGGTCAATTATGTATTTTTTTGTCACAAGATCAACTGCCTCATTCAGCAGAAGGCCCACATTTTCCCTGGTCTTCCCTTTGCTGCTGACGTCCTAGTACAAGCCCTTCTTGTTGCCCTTCATATCCATTCCAAGATTCAATTTGATGGGTTTTGGCGTTTCTTACCCATTTTTGTATACTGTCTGTATATTCCTCCTGGGTCATCTGTCCATGCTTTTACCTCTTGTACACTTTCTTTTTATGTTTGAGTTTCATCAGAAGCTTCTTGTTCATCTATGCAGCCTTGATTCTTCCTGTTGGGACAAGCTTGAAAGAGGTGATCCTTGAAAATCAACCAGCTCTCCTGGACCTATCTTCTCTCCAGGACCATGCCCCTGAGATTCTTCCAAGGAGATCCTTGAAGAGGCCAAAGTCTGCTGTCTTGAAATCCAGAGTTGTAGGCCTGCTTTTAGTCCTGTGATCTGTACCTTTTTGCCTTGTTTTTTGATATTTCTCAGTGAATTGTGTTTTAATGTGAGGAGAAAGGAACAGTGAATGGCTTCAGGTTACAGCTGAAAATGGCAGAAGTTTTGCTGTGATTTCAAATTGTCTAGAATACGAGAGGATTGTCTAGAATACAAGAGGCAGCAATGCCATAGCAAGCTCTTACTATATTAGTATGTATAAAATGCACTCTTTCACACCAGCTGTTTCTAACAAAATGACTAAAATATCCACTCTGATGTTGTTAGAATCAGCAGATAAAATGAGCATCTATTTATTTGATTTCTAATCTTAGTACCCAAGTGGGGAATTTGGATGCCTTATTTTGTTGTTCATACTTTTATACTAACTTCCAAAATAGAGTTTTCATTGACAGCAGAAAATTGTATCCCATTGGGACTGGACAGGACTGAGTGATCGGACATCAGTCTTTGCCTATAATATGAAGTTGAAGCACATTGTCTACACAATACATTTATCAAGGAAAATACATTTAGCCAGGAAAATCCATTTAGAAACTGTGATAATGGATGTCATAGATGTTACTAATAGTCTGCATGTAAAACTCTCGGAAACTATCTCAACTTTTATAAAAATCTAAATCTCTTCACACACTGCGGCTAGTGACACCTTTGGTTTGATAATATTTAACAACTGTGTGCAGGGAACTTAAGGATTTTCACAGTCATTGTTGATCTTACCATTGATTTTAAAGAAGATCAGCAGGATGGTTGCCACAAACAAAAGATCAGCTTTAAAAGAATTCCTTTTGGCTAGAGTTTAGCCTTCTGACATCTTCCTGAACATCAAAATGCTAATCAGTTATAACAGGTAAATCAGCATGTCAGAGTCTGTCTGCACCAAGATGGGTTGTTAAATATCTATTAGCCTTCAAAGTTAACTGCATTTGGCATTGATACATAACAAAGATGTCCAAATAGTTCTGATGAATTCAAACTGGCCTACATTTAAAGGTTTTGTGAAAGCGTAACTCAAAATGCTAACAGTATGAAAATAACAGAGCTAGCCGGGTAGAAGTGTTAGTGTAAATGTAGTTATTAAACAGCATAGCCCTCCTGCTGCTTCTATCATCTAGGTGCATCTTTCATTTTGATGTCTTATGTAAAGCTTCTCAGCAAAACCACTCTTTTACTTGTGTAGGTAGATTAGGCATATACCACTCAGCAAAATGTGACTTCACAGAATCACAGAATCACACTTCTAATATAAAGTCCAAGGCCCAATATTTCTGGCTGGGACAGAAAAAGACAGTGGTATCCTATGGCATGAATATATCAAAACATATATGTTTGTGCCTTTAAATGATGTTTAACGATACCACGAACTATTGCCGCGCTGAACCTGGCTCTGCAGGTGATAGTTCATTATTGTTCATCATGAAGGTGAAGTTCAAGCATGAGAAGTTGGGAAGGATCACGGTGTCCTCAGGGATATCTTCACTTTTCCTGTGGAGTCAAACTGATTCTGTGTGTTTACAGGTGCTGACTATCTTTACAAAGGTAACTTTCAGCAGTTTTCACCTCTCTCAGAGGGGTGCTACTTTTTACTCCCCTTTTATTCTGAGGAAGGAGGATAAAGTGTTTCCCCAGTCCAAGTACAGATAAACAGTAGCAGAGTATTGTTACTAACGACATGTTAGAAATTCACACAACTTTAATTTAGAAGGGAAGACTTTTTTTTTCCCCATTCAGAAGGGGAATTGGATAATGCGTACGAGTTATTGCCTGTTGCATAAAGTCTCGCAGAAAATTCTTAAAAAGATCTGATTCTCTTAAATTAGTCCCCAGTTTTGATTATTATTGCAGGAGTTCTTCCAGGATTCTGACCTATCACTGATAGGTTTATGTTTACTGCAAGAACTATATTTGAAAATTAATGTTAACTATTTATTTAAGCCAGGATTTTTTTTTTTCATTTTCTTTATGCTTTCATTTTTCATATGTTCAGTTGCTTGAGATTGCTGTGGAAACTGTTTTCATGTGCTCCATTTGGCATACACTGCATAATGCAGAGCACAGAGATTCTACAAGCATTTGTATTATATTTTATCAATTAAATATTTGCCATCGGGCCACATTAGTGTTTGAAAAATAGTATGTAATTAAACAACTGAAAAGCTGCTGCTGTACAAGCTAAGTTTCACTAACAACTGATGATAAAGCTTTCAACTATGGAATTTTATCATGTAGATTTTATCATTTTTGTCATTGCACTTACTATTATTTTCTGTGATTCTTTATTTTAAGAAAAGCTATAGTGAAAACAAAGAGGAAAATAGCTCATGAATTACAGAGTTCTATGGCTGTTGTAAATGTGAATCCTTATATGGATGGCATATGACCAGATACAGCCTGGAATATGTCCACCGCTATCAAGGCCGCTGAAGACCAGCTGTGAAACTTAAAAAATATTCTTGTGATAGTTAAGAACATTTTAGAGCTACACAAGAGCAGTGCGTCCTCCTCTATCAATTAAAAAAAAAAAAAGTAAAAAAGAAAATACACAAACTCTGTTGTGCAATACCTGATTTTCAAGTATTCACTCGCTAGTTAAATGAAAATCATTTGCTACAGAACAAAAACTGCAGTGCTTTTCCAAATTGTGCCAAATGCTGATCTTTTAAATTCTGACATTTTAGAAATACACTTGTTTAATCCACAGTAAATGACTGACTAGAAACAAAGTATTATGAAAACCAAAGTATGGCAGAAACAAAGCTAACAGCTTTGTGCAACTTCTTTTAGTCTTCCTTGTAACAGATTCTAGATTTTCTATACAGTTTGGAAAACCAGTTAGCTGCAGCTGGAGAATTTCTAGACACTCTCTAATCCATGTACGTGTAAAGGCCTTATTTCCATGTGAGAGTACTGGTTGCAAAGATTTTTTTATATATATATATATTTTATTTTTTATTGTTAGAGTGGGAACTGTATAACTTAAGGTAAGAAGAATGGTCATTCTTTCAGTTTATCATCTTTCTTTTTTGAGCAAAACTACAAAATGATGTACCTCCCTTGTCCTGATGTGAAGAATATCTGTTACCTACTGGTGGTAGGTAGGTCCTAGACCTGCAGAACTGGAACAAAAGTTGTTGAAATTATAATGAATGAGAGCCAGTGATCAGTAGGAAACTGTAAGAGGACTAGTTCAACAGTTATAATATTACTGTCACAAGCCAACAACCAGTTTTTTGAGATATATTGGATCTTAGTTCCATTTAAACCAACAATTTAACAGGATCAACAAGTGCACAAAAGTACCAAAAAAGATCCAAAACAAAAGTAAATTTTTCAATGGAAACCACAGTGAGTAAAGAAATGTTGTACTCCTGGTCTTGTCAAAAGGACAGTCAGTACCTGCATAGCATAAGGCTCATTTTATATAGCAGTGGATAACACCTTCCTTGCATTATTTTGAAGTGGAAACTACTCAAGAGGGGTATTTTCTTCTTCCCGGTCCCTTTGAGCCACTTTTTCTCTTGTAACCTTGTGGAAGAACTCTGTGGAAAGTTGCTTCAGTCTTATTGCACACACACAGCTGCTTGAACTTTTTAACTTTTGGTTATGCTTTTGATCTGTAGCTCACATGATCTCATTAAGATATACTATTTAGCTTAAACTTCAGATACCTGACCATTTCTTACAGTAGCCCCAGGCTGGGTGCAGGGTAATATTGTTTGTGCTGGCTTCCTGGCAAGGCAACATGTCATAAAATATCTGCCGGGATGTGACAGAAGAGGTAGGTTGGGGGGTGGAAGCTGGAATAAAGAAGCTCAGACACTTAAGAGAGCTTGCAAGCAGAGGTCAGTGCCCATCAGCCGATAGAATATGGAATCCCAATTACTTAGGAATGCTCAGTGTGGGCTGCCTGATGCAGACTGTAATAAATCTTATGGCAGGCATTAGGAACACCTGGTTTCAGATGAGAACACCTTTCTTAGGTCCATCTAAATCAATCCTCTTTCTTCCCCATGCCTGCACTGATCTCTGTCTAGGGGAGGGAGGAAGGGGAAGAAAAACAGGCAGGTGATCTTATTATGGGTCATGTCAGCCTCAGTAATGCAGAACAGGTAACAGGCAGAAGAGACAAAGAGGAGAGGGCTTACCCAGTGCAATACCTCCTGTCATCTGCATTGCTATTTGAGAGGAGATTCTTTAACAGCTGCCTTCAAATTGGCACCTGTCACAACACTGGATTTTCTCCAGCCCATACTCAGATGTCAGACTTGCTTGATGGTCATGAGTCCATCCATTAAAAGCTTTTAACATTGCTGACCTCTTGGATATCTCAGGTCCATCGTTCTGTATGGGGAGGAAGGGGGAAGGTAAACACAGCTCAGCTAATGTCAGCTCTGCTGATCTAAATCAGAATAGTGATGGTGATTTCAGGGATCTGAGTCCAGCCACTGTGGTCCTACCCTGCTTTTAAAGGGCAAAAAGATAGCTCCCAAATTATAATAATAATAATTATCATTATTAATAATAATAATTTAATAAAGCCACTCCAGTTGACCATTTACAGATTCACATTTTTTTAATTTTCCTGTCTGAGAAAGTGTAAACTCTGATTCAAGTGTTTTCCTTGGACTGGAATATCAGTAGGATCTTTCTCCTTCAGCCTGCCCTCGTAAAAGGTACTTAATCTCTCAGAGATCTACTGTTCCGTGAAATTCTACTGATATTGGTCAGTAGCCTCAAAAGCTACCATGGAAACAAGAAATACACACATGTGAGTGCAGAAAGAAAATGTTTCCATAAGCTTATTCCTTGGGAAGTAGCCTGAAAATCAGTCTGTGACAGCTGGGGTTGTGGTTCAGTGTGTCTCCTTTTTTTTGTTTGTTGTTGTTGTTGTTTTGTTTTGTTTTGTTTTGTTTTGTTTTTTCTTTCTAAGTTCTCTTTTACCCCTCTTCTTTTTTACCCCAAATCATTTTTTTCCTTTCCTTCACTATGAGCTCTTCCCTCCTGAAGAACCCCATGAGTTCCCACAAAATGAGAATCCCCCATGCAACAAGTAAACATATGGCTCAGTTACAAGCAGAGGACACATGTATGGCCATTCCAGTTTTGTAGGCATTCCCTCAGATATGCTTCTCCTCATGGTTACCTATAGATATGTAATCACCCTAGCATGGTTGTCTGCCAGCATCCATTGCAAACTGCCATCCAGTTTTGAGCCTGGCAAAAACATCGGTAAATCACCATGATTAGAAAGCCCAGTTTAAGGCCATATGCAAGGAAGGAAACAGAACAGAGTTTTTCAACATGCACTCAGTGGCACTCCCATGCGTTGAAATGTAGTCATTCCAGATACAAACATACATAGCACCATGCTCGTTTGCAGAGCAAGTAGAAAAGGGTAATATGGAGCTTGCTGGCTTTCCTGTCGCACCTTATGTAGAAGGTGGATTCCCAACAGCTGCAGGCAGAGGGCCCACTTCATGTGCCACCCTGAAGCAGCATAGCTACCCACACTGCTGGCTGTGTCCAAAAAAACACTGGAAAGCCTGCCATGTAGGATCATTTCAGTAATGGTTCTCACTGGGCTACCTGATAATCTTCTCCCCCTGGTATAAACAGCAGAACCACAACTCAGTGCACTCAAAGCTACAGGAGCCACTGTAAATCTTCACAGTAAATTAAGTTCAATTAGCAGAACAAACACCACCACTGCTAGCCTCATAGTCTTGTAATTACTCTGACAGCACTTATTATTTGGACCATTTCTCAAATCGGTGGACTTTGTAAATGAATATCATCATAATAAAGTCCTTTTCCAAATAGAGTATCCCTGGGTACAGTGGAAACTTGAGGAAGAGGTTTGATCTTCTAATTGAAGGAATCTCATCAAGTTCCCGCTCTGGAGAGAGTACCTGTCAGACTCTGTCAGGTGAATGCCAGAAGGAGAGCTACAAAGAGAACCCATGACCCAGTTCTTACTGACTAAAGCGGTGTTTAGATGTTGCATTTCTGAGTCGTGTCCAGATGGTGTTCTGATACCATCTGCAGGAGACTGCAGGAGAAAATCTGGCTAGCAAACAGGGTTGTGTCAGACTGCCCATTTCCAGCAGCAGATCTGTTGGGTTGGTCCTCAGTGAGTCTGTGAAACTCTGTCATTATGGGATGATGTAGGTAAAGTGCACAGCCTTTTACACACAGCTTAAGACAGATTTTCCCACTGATGGCTGTCCCTATTCATTTTCAGTTGCAGTTTATGAAAGCACTCTACACTTAGCCTTAGGCTTGCATGTGTGCCTTGATAAGGAGCCAGCCTGGCTAGACTGAATACTGGCGTTCAGTGTCGGAGGTGCAGCCTAGTGGGACTATGGAGACGCAACACACTCGTAAGATCATCACAGCAGTTATCTTGTGACCAGATGTGGGATGGCTGGCATTTTTAGCATCTCAAATTCCTTCTGAATCCAATGGGGTCTGTCCATCTTTGCAGCTTCTGGGAACTTGTTAACTCTGCTGCAGTTTTGGTGCCCAAATACAGATGGAGGAGACTGAGCTCAGGCAGCAACGCTTGAAATACTGTGGCTAGTACAGCTTACAGTATAATTATTTGGAAAGGTTCATCACCTTTGCTACTACACTGACTTTACTGAATGACACGGTGGTGATAATTTGATCCATTTTCTACAATAGAATAAGGGTGAACTCAGGACTTACCTGCTGAGAGCGTTGAAATGCCTAAGTGAAAAGTGTCTGGAAATGACAAGATCTCAACCCAGAAATATGCTGTAGTAACAAAAAGATTACCATTTGTGATAATCACCTCTGCTATGCAAAGGCAAGGCATGGACAAGTGCCTGGAGGGGTAAATAGCCAAATAAAATTTGTGAGAAAAGATAGCAAAGAAGGAAACTCTTCATAATTTAAGCAGTGTTTTTTGACTCCTTACTTCATAGTTTACTACTTCTGAAAGTTTCCAATGTACTTAAAGACTTAAAACTTTAGATAAGGGAATTTAAAATGCATTTGTTATTTAGACAGGAGGGGCCACAAGGTGGCACAAAAGTTGCCTAGTTTCAGGGAATTCTCTTTTTTCAAGATTGGAAAATGACCCTCCAGGAGGTGAATTACTTTATACCTCCAACATTGTAATTCAGTCATCAATGGAAATACATGGATGTTTAGCAGGCTGAAATTCTTTAAATCCATTTTGTACTGCTACACTGTGGGGTTAGTGTGGTTCTATTATTGTTCCCCACCCCACCCCCAAAACAAAAACAAAACAAACAAACAAAAAAGTTGGTTTGCTTTTAAAGAAGTGATTGATTCAATGTCATGGAAAGAAAAGCAATTCTGTAGAATAAGAAGAGAGGGAAAAATAAAAGCAATGCAATATTTTTTGTATTACAAACCAAAGATGCAAAACCAGAAAAAGTTGACAGATTCATTGTACAAAAATGTGAAGGGAAGTATGATGTGCCGAACAAGAATATTGTGCACTGCTATGTAGTAGAGTCTAAAGAAAGCCCCCATTGGCAAGACACCCTGACTTCAATGATGTAGGATTTTTTTTTAGAAGGGGTGAGAGTGACATTAGGAAAAAAGGAAGAAGAAAAACATATATACCAGGAGAATTTGTAGCAGTGAGTATGACCTGAGAGCCAGTCAGCTGATGTAGAAGTCATCCTTACCAATGGTATCTCAGAGGCATTTAAATATCACCCTTATTAATTAATAAAATGAAAACAACTGAAGACTAATCCCTTTGTAGCTCCCAGAGAACAAGGAATATTCCATGAAGGAGAATTCATCTGACTCTCTGGACACACAGAATGTTGTACAATTTGCTGCTGGTGCTACCAGCTGTCTGAGGAATGCCTTACATGCTACACAAACATCCAGATTCATTCTGGTCAAGGAGAGTCAATTTACAATCTGAAATCAGTTTTAACGAGAAGACGTTGATTGGCATTATGTCTGCTTCTTTCAACCTTGGGGTTTTGATTGACCGTTGAAGACTGTCCTCTAGATGATAACAAGGATGCTGTCAGTCCTGCACAGATAGCTTATACCAGGCATGAATACAAAAGCAAGTATTGTGTACACCATACACGCTCCTTCTGCATCAGAATTAATTTCACTGCAGGTAGTATTTAAAACTAGTTGTGGGTGACACACCTTAAAAGTGAGTTGTTCTTGCTGAGATAAACCATGGGCCTGATCATGAAAGTATACTTCCTGAGATTGAGCAGTGTGATATGCAGAGCCCAGTATAATAACCCTATTGCAATCACTACTGTTGATTACAGTAGCTCAGAAGCTGAGAATCAGAAATAAAAGAAAGAAGGTTGACTTCCTGCATTGCTTGTGCAATAAAATGTCAGGTTTTTCATAAACACATCAGTGTTCTGTCTTTTTTTCCTTAAAGTCAAGTAGTGAATTTTGTCTTTGTTAAAAATGGAACTATGTTATACCAGTGTTGTGTGTTTAAAACTCTGTCACTTATGTTTCCAGCAAGTTTAGTAAAATTAGTAATATGTACATTCGAATCTGTTTAAAAGTATTTTGAAAGTTGAGAAAGGAGAGGAGAGGAGAGGAGAGGAGAGGAGAGGAGAGGAGAGGAGAGGAGAGGAGAGGAGAGGAGAGGAGAGGAGAGGAGAGGAGAGGAGAGGAGAGGAGAGGAGAGGAGAGGAGAGGAGAGGAGAGGAGAGGAGAGGAGAGGAGAGGAGAGGAGAGGAGAGGAGAGGAGAGGAGAGGAGAGGAGAGGAGAGGAGAGGAGAGGAGAGGAGAGGAGGAGAGGGGTTGAGCATTACATAGAAGATGTTGGAAATACTTTTTTTGACTTTTAGCCCTGGTACTGAAAATATTATAAAGCAGGATGTGTCTTTTGATATTCATTTTTTTTCTGATCCACTTCTTGATTTCTAAGAATTAGTGATCTCTGCTAACACCTTTGTACTTCAGATGTCAGAGCAAAGTGACTTAAAGATCCCCAGATATTGAAATTTAGGGAGAGAGAGAGAGAAAAAAAATAAAAAAATAAAAACTTTGTCAATGACTTTTTATTTTTCAGAACAAATAGAGCGTTGTATTGAATATTCAGAGTCCTGAAAACTTTATATCATGTTATTAGAGAAGTATTATTTTTATAATAGGATTCATGTGATTGTGGTTTGTGATTCTACAGCAGCACATCCAAGTACAAAATGGCTGCACTCCCTGAGCACAGCTGTAAATGGAACCATGACTAAAGCATGCAGTAGTCAAGGACTTAATTTTTTTACAAGAATGTACAAAAATACATAGATTCTCACTAACTACACCCTTGTCCATGAGATGCAGAGTTATCACATGTACAAGCTGAAAATACCAATTACCTGCTGTGAAAAATTATCCTTGGCTCCCACAAGACTGTTCTTGATATTTACATTTCACTTCTAAGTGGTTTATAAAGGGTTAATAAATAATTAATGGCTGTTATAAGCCCATTTTAGATATGATCAGTGGATACAATAGATACTTACCAGTGTGTGGAATTATAGTTGGTTATATGCTATTGTGCTGTTATAGTCTATTTATTAAAACAGCTGCAAATAATTAAGTAACCCTTTCTACACTTCTCATAGCTTGAAGAATAACATAAAGTGTGACCAAAAAAGGGAGAAATCTTCCTACAAAAATAATATTATTTCACTTCCTCAGCAGTACAAGTCAGTTTAATCTGGCTTTGAGTTAATCCTGACTAATCATTCAGCTTTATCAAAGTTATTTTAAGTCTAGAATCTATTAAATCAAATACTAATCTGTAAATTTTAAAATATTTAATGTGGGATTGCTCCTGAAAGGGCAGGCAGATTACAGATCATAAGGATATAAACTTGCACATTGCAAATGCAGAGATATATAAGAAGGACTTGTGGTACAATACATTTTGTTCTTCACTGGGAAACTGGAACATACAGGAATTATTGTGTGTTGTTTGGCAACGTATAGGATCACGTCCATGATTTCATGCCCATTTTAGATAGGAACAAACTAGATTATGAGATTTATTTATTTTTTTAATGAAAATATATTTGGGGCAAAGACTCTAAGTCAGTAGTACTAAATAAAAGAGGATATACTTGTCCATAACAGCTAAAAGTTTCAGCTCTGTATTGTCCAAGCCCCAAGTGGATAAAATCTTTCTACCTGAATCAGCTCTTGGCTTCAGTGCCAGTCTACCTATGGGCTCTGACAGACCAAGCGATGGATGTATTTACTGGAGTGTGAGGCATTCTGCTCTTTGCCGTGCTCTTTCCTGCTCTTTTCTGTCACTCTGCCAAAAGTTGCTGCCCCATGCTAGTGGCCATGGAACAGAACATGAGCCTCTGCAGCATCATCCCTGCTCCCAGGTCCAGGATGAAGACTGAGGTGCCGGTGCATGTCATTCTCTTGGCTGTGCCACAGGGTGACTACCTGGGGCAGGACAGGGAAGGAGGAAGCACTAAAATTTTTAGATGGCAAGACTTGCAGGCTACTTCTGTCGATGTCCCTCAGGAAACCAGAAAGCTTGCAATATCACGTCTCTCACATTTTCAATTTTAACTTCATCCCTACCTTTGTCTTTTCCTTTAGTCTGTCATGGTGTTTGGGATACTAGCTCTGCAAAGAACTCTAGACTGAGAGCTCTATCTGAATTCCTTCCCAGTTAAATCCTTCCTGGAAGATCAAGAAATGTGCCTGCCCAATGTATTTCTTTGAAACATGACAAGGTCTCTTGTAAAACCTTTGCCAAAACATTATTCAGATTGTTTTTATTGCTTTTTATGAACATTTATTCATGTAATAATTAGCAACAACGGCAACAACAAGAGTAATAGTGGTAGTAGTTGTAGTAATGGTGGTAGTAACATAAATTTACTTTATCCATGCCTAAAGGTTAAAATGTTTTCTTTGAGAAATTGGTAAAAACTGGTTATTTGAATAATAACCAGGGAGATGGTAACAATGAAGAGTAAAATGAAGTAAAAGCCAGTTAGAGCACATCTGAATGGACTGGATTTGTCTGCTTACTTCAATTTGCCCAATTATAACCCTCCAGTGATTGAAAATTTGTTCCACTGTACATTAGGGGCTTGTTAAGATTTTATTTTGGCCAATAAAGCCCATAGTGCTTGTACTTGCATTTTCTCCAGTTTGTGTTGTTGGACACCTCAAGTCCCAGCATTTCCCAGAGGAGTCCTGAGATCCCCAAACACTCCCCATCTCTGCCGTAAGGACCAAGGGGAAAATTCTGAATCTTGAAGCCAATGACAAAACTGATATTAGCACAGTGAAATCAGAACTTGAGTTGCACACTATATCTTTCAGACTATTATCTCTATTTCTTCCTCATTTCCAAGATTTATTGCACTTCCAAAGGACACTGTTAATTAACTAACCAATGCTCAGCATTTTCTTTTTAGCATAAAATGCTATTTTTTTTTAGCTTAATCATTCACCATGTCACGGAGCTTAAAAAGAATATGTTGAGGGGGTTGCCCTTGATTAAAACTTAAAAATGTGGCAATAAATATTTTTTATTGGTTTTAATGCTTTTATTAGGAAGATAACAGACTGCTAGTTAACTGATCATGAAATATTAATTAAAAAGAAAAATATATAGGGAGTTATTTCTGTTGTTGCTGCCTGGTTTTTGACTTCTTTTCTTATAAAAATTTGAACTTTTCTAGTCTGTTTTGTGTTAATTACATGATATGATATTATCCAAGTCAGTCAGCAGATTTTGAACTGACGTTAACCCTTCTTTTACTTGTTTGTGAGTGCTATTCTACCAGCCTTTCTCTGGTATATAGATTTGTTAGGCAGAATGAAAAAGGAAAAATAACTTTTAGCACTGATTTCAGAAAGCATCTTTAAAATGACTGATTAATGAAGCATGTACATAAGCTTAGTGTTTGTGAGGATGAATTGAGGCATGTATCAAAATACTTCGCTGAATGGAGGGGGGAGGGGGGGGTCTTTGTTTCCAAAATCAAATATTAATATTGATAGTAATTGTAATTATTGTGATAAAAACTCCATAATAAGTTCTACATTTTGAGAAAGCTTTAGTACTGCAGCATGTTGGTTGTATATTACAAGCACGTTATGATATTTAGAAAATAAAACATTTGCTTATTTTTCAAGTATGTTTTTAAGAGATCTTTATTTCTAATTCTGCTAATGCTACATAACTGGGTATCCTATAGGCCTATTTTTCATTTAATAAAAAAAAAAAATCTTATTACTGTAAAATTCCATTACTCTCATGCCTCCCTATGTAGTACAATGTTAAGTACACTACAATACTGAGTCCCAGATGGAATACAATGCTGTAATTCAATCGAGGGATCCTGCTAATGTCCCACACTAAAGAATATAGCTTAAGGGTTTGGGTATGGTAGCAAACCTCTCAGCCTGGAGACTGAATTACAACCTGACTGTTCAATCTGGGCCTCTGTGCACTTGTTTGTAATGTACGGGACCCTGATTATTTATA
Organism: Anser cygnoides; assembly: GCF_040182565.1. NCBI lineage: Eukaryota > Metazoa > Chordata > Aves > Anseriformes > Anatidae > Anser > Anser cygnoides. The sequence continues at coordinate 72,085,608 of NC_089874.1, forward strand.
ATACATCTGTAAGACAATTATTAGAATAAAACAGAGGAAGTAAAATAACTATAAATTAAAGTTTGTCCAGAAGAAGTACACAATTATAGGAGAGCAGAGCTTACAGTAGGCATGGAATAGGAAATGAAGGTTCACAAAGTGTTCTCTAAATTGCATGGAAGGTCAACTGAATAAAGGTCCAACCCTTCCATCCCCACTTCTATTAGAAAGGATTGCTGGTTAACATTTCAACAAAAGGTAAACCAAATGAGATGCTCTCAGTTGCTTTGGATCTTGATACAGTTGTGGAGATATGAGAATTACACTTTCCTCACCTTAGATGCCTAATATCACATTTAATCCTGAAACCATCTGCAGAACTGACTTTCGCAGCACCTGAAATCTCCAGCACCATCATTTCAAGGTGTAATGCTTACTTGCCACCAACAGGCCTGTTTCCTGACAAGACCAGAAGTGCTTCAGACATGACAGACGGGCACAGCTCATGTTGAAGCCCTTCCTGGATCTGCAAGCAGCAAATTCCTCCTCATCTCTTCTATGAGGTCTGTCAAGAGCCAGACGATGATCAGGCTTCACACACAAACAAGCCCGATCAGAAGATACGCTACCCCACTACTCTGCTGTCTCCATGTAGCAGGTCTCCAGGTAGCAGGTTCAGCCACAGTCTGGGTGCAGTCCCATCTGTCCACGGGGTGACTTGCACCTAGCTCTGAGGGGAGTGCTCTGGTCATGATGCTGCTGGAGGTCAGGCCCCTGGACATGAAGCTGCATCTCCAATGGTGATGGAACCTCTCTACCAGCTTTCTTCTCTCTGCCAGCCATACAGTCCTGTGTGTTTTCTTGTACCAGCCCTGGCATGCCTCTGATCCTTTGACAAGTCAATCCAAAGAACTAGACCAGTCCAAAGTTAGCCATACAAAACCAAATAGTTTTTAGCTGTTTAATTCCTGAAAGCACTCCGTGGCAAAACCGAACACCAGTGTAAACACAAGGGTTACAGTGGGAATATGCATCTGGGGCTTTAGAAAGAGTTAATCAAAAACCTAACTTAGTTCAGCATATAGTGTCATAATGTGGCAGCTCCAGTGTCTTTTGCTGCTGATGTTCTGTTTTTACTGCAGTATTTAGGGATCAGTGGAAAACGTGTGAGTAGTATTTTAGCACAGCATTTCAACAGCCCTGTCAGAGATTTAGCCAAAAACTTCGCAATTCCTCACATGGTATTTGAACACAGGAGTGTGTTTTCAAATCATGCCAATGCATTAACCTTTGAATGCAGAATGCACTCTTACTAGATCAATACATCAGAGTTGTGTGGACACCAAAGAAAAAAATTTAAATGGTTAAATGAATAGCCTTCACTATCACAGCAGAAGGGAATGAGACCTGAAAGGAGGCTTGTTACAGTGCACCCACATGAGCTGAGATGTGCTGGATGCGTTGAAGTGCTAGGTCACTGGGGTGTCACAAAGTTGTGGATTACCAGGTACCTCTCTCATGTCCCCCTTATTGTCAAGCAATCTGTACTTTCATAGAATTACCAATAAAACATTAGTAGGAGCAGATTAGGTTTTAAAATCTACCTAATGTAGCGTAAAATTTGGAGTGTATGCTCCAGCGATCAGAGTTGCAGTGTTGACCCATTATGCTCTGCAGTCACATTCTTCCATTTCCAACCCTTTAAAGACACAAGAGGAGGGGGAGCAAATAACACACACACTTACAACCATTTTATCTCATTGTGTTTTTTGTTTTGTTGTTGTTGTTGTTGTTGTTTTGGTTTGGTTTGTTTTTTTTTCTAAAGGTCTGTAGTCTATGCTGCCTGTGAGAGTTTGCATGGAACTTTGCTTAGCTTTTCTAAGAGGACTAAATTCATTGTTAGAATACCTGATGCCTGTTTGTTTTGCTTAGTGAAAAACAGTCTTGGGTTTTCACACTCATGGAAAGAAAATACCTTTTTAATTCCCCAGGCAGTGGTCCTCTGCAAAACATGACTGTCATCAAATGTGTTAAGAGCCAACTAAGTCTTATCCTTTAGCGTGCAGTGAAATGTACTTTATTGCAAGTCAGGGAGGCACAAGACAGTGTGGGTAGCTATGGCTTGTCTTACAAGTCAGAAATCTGCAGCCATGTTAAAAAAGTATGTGTCATACTTTCTTCTCTGCTCCACCAATTATGCTCAGTTACTAAATGAGAAACATTTTTTACCAATGCATCCTCTTCTCTGGACTGATGAGAAACAAATAATACGTATTCACTAGGCAAATTTGACTGTTTACATATGTAAACTCTCTTGCAAAACCTGAGACTGCGTCCTAACTCAATTCTCTGAGATTTGGATCCTGTATTATGATATACTCTGATTTGGATTGAACTGAGGCAGAATAAGATTCCTGATTTTCGTTCTGCCAGAACTTGCTGAAGAGCTTTTCAAAAGTTCTGTCTTGCTGTGTCAAGCTTTGTTACATCCTCCTGGAAGTATCCCGAGTCTTCAAACTGGGCACTGATTTCCAACAGAAATGTAGAAATGGAATTGCTGTCATGATTTTTATGAGAAAAGACTAAAGATATGCAAGCATGACCAAAGAAAGTTCACTTTCACAACGAAATGAAGACTTCTGATGTAGGAAGAAGTCTTCAGTCTTCATCTAAAGACTAGTATTTTCTGAATTTGTTTATACGTTCTAAACAAAACATAAACCTCATGTTCCCCACTACTTTTTTTTTGTAAGAACCTAGACATTGAACATGCACCATGCAAAGCCCTTTTTCTTACTCAGAGACACCTTGAAAAGTGTATTCCTCTCATACTACTTTCAGCACAGCAACTTGTGTTATTTGAGACCCATTGCCAACTACTCAGAGGCCTTTAACAGAAGACTGTATAGTCCTAACTTCAAAAAGTGCTCAGAAGGGAGTCAACTCTGCACCTGTATTTCTGTCATGTCTTTATTCCTGATCACAGAAACTGTAGAAAATGTTGCAAAAGAGGGTTACCAGTGTTTAACTTTATATCACATAGTCTGATGAAAAGAAGAAAATTCCTGCTAACCTTTCTAAGGGATTTTCAAACAAACAAAAAACAGAACAGTGTGTATACATATTAGACGTTTCAGCTGCTGCTGAGTTATTTTTTTTTCTTATATTTGGTAACTTTCTCTCAGCATGCAACTATTTTCCACCCTATCTTCAGCTGTGAGAGTACCTTTGGAGGACAGTGGTCTCATTTTCACATATTCTACTGCCATCACTGAATCAGCTCTGGGGATACAGAGGTGTAACTGAGGTCAGAATCTGGCCAGAGGACGGCACTTAAATATGTATGCATGACAGTACCTAGTCACAGACTTTTTGATAATGGGAGGGGGAAGGGTTAGAGGAACTGCAGTACTTCCATTTGAACCCCCTGCTACGACGCATACACTCTGGATCATGGGATGCTGAAATGACCACGCAGCTGGGCAGCCCTTCTTTTCACACTGTAGTGGTTGTGAGCCACTAATGGTCCTGACAGCTCTTGCAGTGTCTAATGTTTTCCTTTATACCCCTAAAGTCATTAAAAGGACAATCTTGGCTATTGGTTTGAAGAAAAAGATTTCCAACCCTTCTGGTTCAGAAACCAGAAGGGAAAAAAGGAACCTAAAAAGGGGGTTTAAATCTCATGATTTTTAAGACAGTTGGATAATTTTGTGGAGCCCGGTTCTTGATTCTTCAGTGCTTGGGTGTGTATTTTCTTATTAAACACTGTCAGTAAAATTACACAAAAGAAGCTGGTTGCATCCCTGTTGGGAAACTGCAATTTTCCCCTGTGTAACAAGCTCAGGGCTCTGTGGGGCTTGATATATAAGCCAAAAGATTTCTGCATTACAGCATCAGGTTATCATAACCTATCTCCCCCTCCTTCCTACCCCCAGAACTCATCTATATGCTAATTTAACGTGACTAATGCCGCCCCACAATATAATGGGTCTAATGTTTTCAGGGGAGAAAAGAAAGTGGAAAGAAGCTGATGCTCCTCTTTGATTAGTGCAGCATCTTCTGACAAAAATCCCAGATTTTCTGATGATAAGGTCTGATTACATCAGCACCCTGACTACATCTGGTTCAGCATCTGACCAAGCTTGCAGTTTGGTTGGAGTTCCCTGGTCTGTAACAGTAAGTTAAGCATTACATGATAAATGTAAAATAAATTTTCCTCACCCCACTTTTGTGGAAATTATTCCAATCAAGCTTAACTGTTTGTTTAAAGGGAAAGATGTTGCTGTCATTCCTACCATCAGTGGTGAGGAACTACTGTACCCAGATCTGACAGAGCTTCCCGCTGAGTTACAAGATACCTGAACTAGCTGGGATTTGGCTCCTGGGCCTTTCTGGTTCAGTCATACAGCCTGGGGAGCTTTCAGTTTCTTCACAAACATGTGCATTGATAGTCCCTCTGCCCCTTTCCCCCTTCCTCCTGCACACTCACTGTAATGCTATTAAGATATCAAATGCAGCAATTACAACAAGAAAATCCTAATTAGGCAGCAGCAGCTTCTGTAATAAAGGAAACAAAGAAACCTGAAGAAAAGGCTAAAAAGAAAGGTAACAGATGCTTTCAAATCAGACTTGTTCTTCTTAAAGAACTACTCAATGCCAGTAGTCCTCCATTAATTTCACTTCACTAGCTTTCTCTGTACTTTTCTAGGACAAAAGAAGTAATACCAACATAGAGTCCTGTGGCCATAATCAAATAATAATTGGCCTCGGAGATCACTTATGACAATCAGGGAAGTAATAAGGTTTCTGAATAATTATGAATAATTAGGCACATTTATGAATAATTACATTGTTAATAACTACCTAACACATCCAGTTTTTAAACTGTAATTCAGTCATTATTGATTGGTTAGCCATCATCTTCACTGCTGTTTCCCTACTCATTAATGTCCCAGTTCACCTAGGAGCCCTGCAAGACTGCATTTATCCTTTTGGCATGGCAGTAAAGAGGGGTTTTATTGCTGTAGTTTCTGAATCCCAAGAAAGGGGAAAACCTGTTTCACAGAGAACAGGTTTCATTGAGCATAGGGGAGGGACATTGATGGAAAGGAAATATCTGGGCACTTTCTAAATGTGATATCAAAACAATCCAAAGATATTGTAACAATGAGGAGTGCAGAGAAGAGGAGTACAGTGCCACATCTGGAGCTTCTGACTGTTTAATTTCCTCTGTTTGAACTGTGAAGCTTGAGAGGTGCGGACCATCTCATATGAAACAAACTTAACAGAGCTGGCTCAAGATGCCCCCAGCAGCAGAAGTGGAGAAAAATGTTGTTTTCTCAAGAAAGAGGCACCTGTGGGTCACATCTTTCTTACCCTGGGAAAGGAAGGGCTGGAGAGCTAGGTGGAGTCACTGCTTCTGTCCTGGCCAGGACCACAAGCCACGCCTGCTGCTGCATGGACAGACCACCTCCCATCCTCAGCAAACATCTGTCTTGACTGTCTAAAGATGTTTATGATTACATTAAGTAGATGGCAAAATGGATGTCACAGTTGCTGGCAAGGCCAAAAATAAAAGACAATACTATGTTTACCATCCAGAGCACCTCTGTTCTCAGGTACATTGCATCAATTTACACTGATAAAATAGAGTGAGGCCAATTGCTTGGAGAAAGTAGATGGAGCATCCTAGCTTTTAAACAAAGAACAATTTCTGAACTGTTATCTCTCCTCTGTTTCTTATTTACACAGTACATTTCATCTAGAAGAGCTGAATCTGACATAGAGTAAATGTGAGTGGCAGTCTCATACAATTTCAATATATTGAGCCACATGCTACCTACTCTTGGGAAAGTATTTATGAGAGTAAAAGATACAGAACGGCTGCCAAGAACTGTAAGTCCCAGTTGGAAAATAAGGCAATGCTGCTGGATGGACATTTGATAGTCCACAAATCCAGAACATTTTACATCAGACTAAAAACAAAAACAAAAACAAAATTAAATTCCTTTTGATTTTTTTTCCAGAGTTTGAGTAGATTTCTGAGTACTTTTTGATAGAATATCTTAATTTCCGTAGTGCTTACCATTTATGACATGCAGGGTAGCAAATTACATGGTGGACACATGTTTTAGTGTTTAAATCACTCCAAGTATTGCTTTAATGAAAAGTATTAATAAACAAAAAATGAGTTTAACAAACTCATTAAATATTAACAAACAAACAGAGAAGTAGTATACCTGGATGTTTTTTTGCATGTCTATCCATTCCCCTAGAATGAATGTTAATTCATTTTCTGTTTGGAGGAATTTATTTTCATCGTTTCCTCTGTAACTTTATATTTTCTCCATAGCCTTTCAATTTCAGTGCTACATTGCACAATTTTTATATTTCAGAATAATAAAAAAAAAATAACAAAACCATCACTTGCTAATGTTGTGGCTCAAATCCTCTTCCAACTGTAGTGATTGAAGCAACAATCATAACCTTATCTCATCTCCTTCGTAATCATCTTCAAGTATAGTATTTCTAATCATCTCCTCCTGCAGGCTCAGAAAGAAGAAGATAGACCAAACTGTGTAGCAGGAAAAATGAGTGACTGTTGAATGTTTGTTAAGCTGGAATTGGCCAGTTCTAAAAAGCAGAAAAAGGTCCCAATGTATAATTCCAAGATGGCTAGTCAAGAAAGATAGAATCTTCTAATTTGGTTTTGAGGTGCTTAGAAAAGACATGAAAACCAGCACAATTCTCAGTTACAGGAGGACGGAAATGGTAAATCTCTATCAAAGATCTAGAAAAGTCCATTGTTTTCTTTCCATATAATGTCTCATCAAATTGTGGAACTCATTACTATCAGATGTTGTGTAGACTAATGCGCTAGATGAATTCAAAAAAGATTGCAGAATTTCATATGGGAAGGTTCATGAAGGACCAGATATGACCCCCAGATCAGTACATCTCTACACAGCCACACTTTAAACTGGAGGAGATTACAAGTATCACATTGTATAGGCTTATTCTTTTCCCTAAAAAAATAAATCACAAAAATTTACTTTTCTTTAGAGGCGCGGACTTTAACCATTATCCCAGTATGAGTAGTTCATCTTCCCTTTTTTTCACTTTAGTTGTGTGCAAACAAACAGCTTGGGAATTCCCTGGTAGGATGTCTGTCTCTCTCAGTAGATGCATTCCAGGACCAAATCTCCCAAGTTTTCATTAAAGACAGCCATTGTTATGGCATTTTCTGTGGAGATCGCATTCACCCCACTGGAAAGTTTTTCCGTGATCATCTATGAGCCCCATCCTCTGGGTGCACTGCAAACAACGTTCTTCATATTTGGGGAAAGGGAGAAGGATGCTCTGAAAGAAAAATGAGGTTTTTGCTATGTTTATTTGTTTATTTTGTATTCTTTGAAGTGTCCAGGAGCATTCAGAGACCTGTGAGTATTCTTTCTGCTATTTGTCACTACTGGTTGTATTTTGAGTGTGGTGAGTATTAATGTTCGAGCAAACGTTCAAAGCCCAGCATGGACATACTGGGAAAAAAAAAAAATAGTTGTTCATTTCCATCTCATGTTGTTTGATTCTGCTTCAAGAGGATTGCTTTTTACTGTGTGCTGGTTTTGTGGTCTATGAGACACTTTTCTTTTGTAATTTGACCCGACTCTGGGCTATCATTTTATCAAGCTCATTTTTCTGGAGTCCTAACTAGGGCAAGCCACAGTGTTGTTCCACAACAAGCCACAGTCTAATGTTTGAATGCTGCACCGATTTGCTTCTTCCCTGATGTAGCACGCAACAGCAACCATCATTTCACCAAGCTCTGAGGAAACCCTAAAAACATTTGTTTCCCTGAGTGTGAACATCTACAGGGTCTGCCTCCCTGGCAATGTGGTCTGCCAGGCCTGTACATTCCTGCTTTCAAGTCATGGGGAAATACCATGCTGCAGTTGGTTTCTGCACCGGGGAGGCCGAGGGATATGAAAGCACAATCTTCTTCCTCTCCAAGCAGAAAAGCCACCTCACACAGAGCCACCTGAGGGCTGCCCCAGACCCCTCAGCCTCCTTGCCTCTCCCCAGTTGTGTGATTTTGTGCCCCGGGCCATGCTGACTTCCCCCTGCCCCCACCCCTGCCCACCCTTTCATCTTCAATTTGCTCAGCCCCACTCCACGGATGTCATCGAAAGCAAGGGCCAATTAGCTGAATGTAGTCAGGGCACGGTGATTTGGATCCTGTTTTTTGAAAAATAGATCAAAGGGAGTACATTCAATGTGGTTCCTGACTGCAGATGTCAACGGTGGGGAAATGCTGGCAGCCGGGGACAGTGGGAAGCAGAGCAGCCAGAGGAAACAAAGGAAGGCACCAGGTCCTCAGACTAGTGATGTGGGACACAGTTTTGAGACCACGCTGGCTTCCACTGGGTTCTTTGCCTTCCATTAAACATCATTAATGTTTTCAAGGGAGCATGAAGTACACACTCATGCATTTTCTGTCCTTCCCACGTCCCTCCTGCAGCACAGAGGGGACCTTCTTTTGTTATATTTGGGTAATTATTCTGCTGCCTTCCCTCCTGCTACCCGCTAAACTTCCGTGATTGATGAAGGGAACACATTGAGAATTTGAGATGAAAAATTGGAGAGAGAGCAAGGCCAGGCAAATGAGCCAGTGGGTTGAAGCACTTGGGACATTAGAGGGTGTCAGGCATGGCAAATGACTTCATTGAAGTAATGATGATAAACATTTTATCTCTGTGCATATATGTGCATTATACCTAACGATCTCAAGCATAAGTAAGTGAAGAAAGGCACTAAATAAATCATAAGAACAGGCCCTAAATGGGAATCCCTAAGGAACGGGATCTGAATTGTAAATGCACGCCTGAATTTCACACATCAAATTACAATAAGGAGATTGATATTTTAAACAGCTCTGTACTTAAAGAGTACTGTATCTAGTCCTGAGGATTTTTCTTTTGCCTTAGATTTAGATTTTTTTTTTTCAGTTTCACTGTGTATGTATATCTGTGTGTGTGTGTGTAAATCCATTAAATGAGATACTTTGCATATCAGTGGGTTACTCTGGGTTTCATTAGCATCTCAGAGACTGACTAAAAAGTGTTTTCTGCCTGACTGAGATTTTTGAAAGACATAAATACTCAGGGACAAACTCTCTTTTCTGTTACACCAAAGAAAATCTGGAAAAAAAAAGATATCCTTGCTTTAAACAAACTTACTGTAGGCTTGGTCTGATGTAACTGGAAATACAGTCTGACATTCACTGTTACACTTCATCTCTCCCTCCCTCAATCTGTAGATCCAAATTCTTAGCTGGTCTCCAACCAGCTTTGCAGGAAGGCTGGCTGGAGACACAGGGTTTACATGAGGGGTGAAGGCCATTTCGCACCACAGTCCTAGGCAGACAGGAGCAGTTCTGGGGCACAGTTTTGGCAATGCTGCACCTGAGACTTCCATTCAGCATCTCCAGAGTAGGAAGAAGTGGTCAGCAGAACCTCTGAAGTACCAACTATCCTTCCAGTTTTTCTGCAGAGGATTACCAGACTGGATTTAAATGTAATCTGCATTGATTATGTGCTTTCATTGCTGCTAAGGAGATGCACTTCTGCATGCTTATGTACATTTACACCTGCATACATACCTGTATGTACACACACACACATGCACAACTCAGTTATTTCACATTTGAGAAACATCTGTATGACATAGCATGCCAAAAGTAAGATGTTTAATTCATCCCCTGATTAAATCTTATCCATCATGAGGAATCTAGAAGGTGAAAGAATGAACTATGCCTTTTTCATTTAAACAAATCCCTCCTGCTACAGATACTTACAAAAAGACAAAATCCATTTATTGATTTGTAAGCAGTTTCCATGAGTCTGGTGGTGTACAAAGCATAGCAAGAGGTAAAGGTCATTCCTTCACATATAAGGGTTAGATCCAAAGTCCTTCTGTCCTTCTCCGAAGTTCCAGTCTTTCCCCAGAATAAAGCAAGCTTTGAATACTGGGGATGAGCTACTATAAAATTCTCTTTTTTTTTTTTTTTCTGTCAAACTAAACACATTTCAAAGTGTTTCTAAATTACAAGTAAGCTTTCCCATCAACATTGCTATAATTTTTATTTTTATTTTAACTGAGAAAAAAAAAAAAGTGCCTTTGTGAAATATAAAAGACCTATCTGTTTACTCTTTGTATTAACAGACTATATTTTCCCATAAACTATGTAATATAAACACAATGTTTTACATTCCACAGTCCCTGCTGGAATGCTCAATCTGTCACTAGAGTTATTTGACTACTGATAAATTTTCAGAAACGTGTTGACATAAACCTTTCTGTGAAAAAGTCAGTTTCCTTTTCTTCCATTCCTGAACTGGCATGCCACATTTTTGTCTTTTTGCATGATTAATGTTGTTTTGACAGCTTTAAGAAACAATAAAAGTACTCTCAAGTGGAGACATCTGTATTTAAAATGTGTCCTATCATCTTAGTTTTCTAGTCAATCTGCAAAATATGTTTCCTGTTGGACTTAACAGGTGTGAGCTACAAAGCTAGTGATACCATAGAAAGTCTTCTGATTTGACTTGGTCCTTGACATGAAACCAGATACTCTTTGCATGTTCAGGAATGTGGTATACCTGGCAAGAGTTCCCTTCAGGAAGTGTGTGTCTTATTAGATACCATCCTGGAAATATTTTGCATGACATTGCATAAGACACTGCTGGTGCAACACATCTCCTCTTCATATCTTTAGCCAGGAGATTGCTTTACACTTTCAAATTCCTCTGGCTTCCTTAAATGTTCAGCAGGTTCAGTGTATTGCAGGATCAAACCTTCTGTGGATATCCCTTGGGAAATCAAAAGAAAGATTCCTTCAAGCTAGTTAGCATCATATATATTCATTGAACACAGAGGAGATGAGACAGAGCTTAATCCAGCATTTGGGGGTTCTTACTGGGATGGCTTTGCAAGGATCATGTTGGTCCATGCTGAGAAACACTGCAGGATTTGTGAGGGCTAAATGAGTGTGCTCTGTCAGTGTAGGCATCTGCCCTTAAGAGGTCACAGTACTGCTCTCTTTCTAGCTATCAGATTCATAAATTGATTACCAGACTGAATGAACTTGGCTCGTATTTATCCTTCAATGTGCTACATACTGGAGGTGGGGAAAGAAATATTTTCCTGGCAGAATATTTTCCCCTTAACAGATTTGATACTATGTGCTTGAAAGTTTTCATGGAGCAGACCAGACCATGGACCAGACTCCTGGTCTCAGGAAAAAATGGATAAACGGATGAAATTATGTCACAACCTGTAAAATCCAATCATAAACATTGACAGCAATTCTGTGGTTCTCTGCAACTTCTTGTACTGTTCTGAAATTTATTACTTATCTGTCTGAGTCTGTGTGCCTCTGTGGTCTAAGCCATAACTAGAGGGAAGTTATGCCACGGTGAATGCAGAATTTGAATGCAAGAGCTGCAATCCATTCCAGAAGAAACATGGGCACAGGGATAGGAGTAAAACCTGCTGAAAAGCACAGTTAAGACCTTTGTGCTGAGGAAATGAATCTTGGTTTTGGTGCTGGCAACTGAGTTTGTGTTGACGCACAGAAGTAAAACGAATATTCAGGCAAGTGGAACATGATCTGATAAGCCTGGAAATAACTCTGCCCAGTTATCCAGCCTGAATGACATCCCTGTCTGTGTCTTTTCAACACATTTGATTTAAGCACAAGCTTCCCAGAAGAAGGCTTTTCCTGTGCTTTCTGTCCTGCTTCGCTACTTCACAAAGTCCCTGATGGTAGAAGCAGTGCAGGTTTATGTGAGAGAGGAGCTATGAACTTTTCTTGGATGGACAACATTTCTTCTGGTGGATTGTGTGTTTTTTTTCAGCTTTGTAAACTGACTGTCCTTTCAATCTGGTACAAACTGAGGCTGTTCCTTACTCTGCCAGCTTAGTACAGTGATTAAGTTGTGCCTTTCATTTATTAGATGCTTGAACTCTGTGTTTGTCTCTATATGAAAAGGTAAAACCAGAAATAGATCTACTCAGGTCTTCTGATATGAAGAAGATAAAACAATTTTTACAGGCTTCCCAGAGTATGATTTTATTAAGGCTGATATATCTGAATGAAGATTTTTCAAAATGTATATCCTTAGTACATGAAAAAAATGCAACAAGACTTGTGCCTGAAGATTCACAGGTACACCAAATTTCACTAAGATGAATATAAATATATATATTTGAACTATATAGTCTTAAATGTGTATGATTTATACCAGCAGTTGCATGATTGTATTTATCAGAAAGGAGCTGTTCTTCTTGGGAGGTAATTTTATTAAAGCTTTTGATCATTTTGCAGGGCAAGCAGGCGATCAGGCCCAGTCAGCATGGGTTTATGAAAGGCAGGTCCTGCTTGACGAACCTGATCTCCTTCTATGACCAAGTGACGCGCTTGGTGGATGAGGGAAAGGCTGTGGACGTGGTCTACCTTGACCTCAGTAAGGCTTTTGACACCGTTCCCCACAACATTCTCCTCAAGAAACTGGCTGCTCGGGGCTTGGACTGGCGTACGCTTCACTGGGTTAGAAACTGGCTGGATGGCCGGGCCCAGAGAGTTGTGGTGAATGGAGTCAAATCTGGTTGGAGGCCGGTCACTAGTGGTGTCCCCCAGGGCTCGGTACTGGGGCCGGTCCTCTTTAATATCTTTATTGATGATCTGGATGAGGGCGTCCAGTGCACCCTCAGTAAGTTTGCAGATGACACCAAGCTAAGTGCGTGTGTCGATCTGCTCGAGGGCAGGAAGGCTCTGCAGGAGGATCTGGATAGGCTGGAGCGATGGGCTGGGGTCAACTGCATGAAGTTCAACAAGGCCAAGTGCCGGGTCCTGCACCTGGGCTGCAACAACCCCAAGCAGAGCTACAGGCTGGGAGATGAGTGGCTGGAAAGCTGCCTGGCCGAGAAGGACCTGGGAGTATTGGTGGATAGTCGGCTGAATATGAGCCAGCAGTGTGCTCAGGTGGCCAAGAAGGCCAACGGCATCCTGGCCTGTATAAGAAGCAGTGTGGCCAGCAGGTCGAGGGAAGTGATTGTGCCCCTGTACTCGGCTCTGGTGAGGCCACACCTCGAGTACTGTGTTCAGTTTTGGGCCCCTCGCTACAGGAAGGACATGGACGTGCTCGAGCGAGTCCAGAGAAGGGCGACCAAGCTGGTGAGGGGTCTGGAGAACAAGTCTTACGAGGAGCGGCTGAGGGAGCTGGGCTTGTTCAGCCTGGAGAAGAGGAGGCTCAGGGGCGACCTCATCGCTCTCTACAGTTACCTGAAAGGAGGCTGTAGAGAGGTGGGTGTTGGTCTATTCTCCCACGTGCCTGGTGACAGGACGAGGGGGAATGGGCGAAAGTTGCGACAGGGGAGGTTTAGGTTGGATGTTAGGAAGTACTTCTTTACCGAAAGGGTTATTAAGCATTGGAACAGGCTGCCCAGGGAGGTGGTGGAGTCACCATCCCTGGAGGTCTTTAAAAGACGTTTAGATGTAGAGCTTAGGGATATGGTTTAGTGGAGTACTTAGTGTTAGGTCGGAGGTTGGACTCGATGATCTTGAGGTCTCTTCCAACCTAGAGAAATCTGTGAATCTGTGAATCATTTGGCTCTTGATCACTGAAATGACCGGAATCTCATTTTCTATGTCTGTCTCTTCTTAAGTATTCCATCCTCATGTTCTTTAACTTCAGCAAGAAGAATACATATTTCAAATGATGAAATGAATCACCTCCAGTGAATCAACCAAATACAGGCTCTGGCATTAGCACCCTCTCTAACATTTCTCCTAGAGATGGTAGTTGTCCTACCCACAGTATGCGTGGCTTTTAGAAATTTTTTTTTTTTTTTTTTTACATGGAAAAGTAAATACTCCGTGCTCTTGTCACTTAAGCTTCCTAGCATATCAGATTGTATTACTTTCTGTAGGAGGTGTCCCTTAAGAAAAGAAATTTGGTCCATGAGGGCCAATGCTCTGAAGAGATGTATTATATTTCTGGGCTTTGATTCTGGTAGACCCGAGAAAGATAATTTGCTTGTCTCAGTCCCTGTGCTGATACAAACAAAAGATGGTAGAAAAAGAGATGCTCAGTAAACCATATCTGAATGCAAGGACACTTTTAGCAGCAACTGCCACCAGTGATAAACTCTGTGCAAGAGATCAACTGCACCCAAAATGTGGAAGATCCTACCAAAAAATTTTGCTGCACCCAGATGTTCCTCAACAACACACCATAACTGTATGTCAGAGTTCTTAACCTGTCTCTCTACCTTAATTCTTCATCTGTGAAAGGTGGCCCCTGTTTCTCAGAAATGTATGTACTAGGTGAAAGAAAATATTATGTGTATGTGTTAGAAGGAAGAAACTGCTACTCATAATTCTGAAACGTATCATGTAATAAGAAGGTGGCCACACATAAAATATCGATAGCTGGTTTTCAAAAGCACCTGAATGATGTGGGAGAACAGGTATCCTTGAAAGTCAATAAGGCTCACTTTCAAAAAGCACATAAGTGAGTTTGAAAATGCCATTAGGATTTTTACTTCTGAGCAATCAGGCACTTCATAAATGTATGGGAGATCAGCAATCCTTCCATAGTCTTCAGACTCCTATCAAGGCTCTTTTTGTGCATCCATCACCACTGATTGAAAAGTACCACCTTTGGAAGAAGTATCTTTACTCTGGTCTGAAAATTCCTGAAGCTCAGGAGAACTGGGACCAGGATGTGAATGTGAACAAGTTGATTCTGTTGGGTTATGTCAAATAATGAGCATCTTCAATACAATCTTATTAATGCGACTGCTTATCCCTGAGAGAAACCTTGTTGACTGCTGTGATATCAGTTCACAGAATCACAGAATCATCTGGGTTGGAAGAAACCTCCAAGATCACCGAGTCCAACCTCTGACCTAACACTAACAAGTCCTCCACTAAACCATATCACTAAGTTCAACATCTAAACGTCTCTTAAAGACCTCCAGGGATGGTGACTGAATCACTTCCCTGGGCAGCCCATTCCAATGCCTAACAACCCTTTCAGTAAAGAAGTTCTTCCTAATATCCAACCTAAACCTCCCCTGGTGCAACCTTAGCCCATTCCCCCTCGTCCTGTCACCAGGCACGTGGGAGAATAGACCAACACCCACCTCGCTACAGCCTCCTTTAAGGTACCTGTAGAATGCAATAAGGTCGCCCCTGAGCCTCCTCTTTTCCAGACTGAACAATCCCAGCTCCCTCAGCCGCTCCTCATAAGACTTGTTCTCCAGACCCCTGACAAGCTTCGTTGCCTTTCTCTGGACTCGCTCGAGCACCTTGATGTCCATCTTATAGCGAGGGGCCCAAAACTGAACACAGTACTCGAGGTGTGGCCTCACCAGAGCCGAGTACAGGGGCACAATCACCTCCTTAGACCTGCTGGCCACACTGTTTCTTATACAGGCCAGGATGCTGTTGGCCTTCTTGGCCACCTGAGCACACTGCTGGCTCATATTCAGCCAACTATCAACCAATACTCCCAGGTCCTTCTCTGCCAGGCAGCTCTCTAACCACTCATTTACCAGTCTGTAGCGCTGCTTGGGGTTGTTGTGCCCCAGGTGCAGGACCCGGCACTTGGCCTTGTTGAACTTCATACAGTTGGCCTCAGCCCATCGCTCCAGCCTATCCAGATCCTCCTGCAGAGCCTTCCTACCCTCGAGCAGATCAACACACGCATCTAACTTGGTGTCGTCTACAAACTTACTGAGGGTGCACTTGATCCCCTCATCCAGATCCAGTTGCATTAATCAGTTAACAAATAGTGCTTTCATCTTAATAAGAAGGAACAGAATAGGCTCGAGTAGAAGTAGCATCCTGGGATAGAAACAACCAGATAGCTATCTCTTTGATAAAATAAAATAGAATACACCTCTTCATACTTTTTCTAAAAATATCGTTTTGGTTTAAAATAACAAAAATGAAAATTAAAGGGAAAGGATCACCAAAAGCACCTTTTTTCATGACTGATGCTTCTTCTGCAACTGCAAGCACATTCATTTCTCCATAATCTCTAGCAGTGCAGAAGAAAGAGAGCCTTCAGGTGAAAGGTTACCTACATTTATAATGTCAGGCACTGAGACTGGTGAGGTAAAAGGTAAATGGTAATTTTATCATTAGCATGCCTGACCCCTTGCCCCCACCATATCTCATAGGAGACATTAAGAACAGCTCACCTGTCAAGATGCAAACACTTAAAGGTCAATGCGTGCAGAAATCTTCAAGAGCTTGCAACTGAATTGCTGACACCTTTTATTATCACGGCTTAAATAAATGATTCAAGTGGCAAGACAAGGGTAAGATTGGTTTAATGTCAAGATTTACATGAAGAATTCTTGGAACATTATTTTCTAGACTATGACTATATAGATACGATTTTTTAATTCCAGAAGTGTGTGAACAATGAGGTGGATTTCATATCATTTGGAGGAGTTTAAATATATATATTCCCCTCTTGCAAGGCTCTCCAGCACTGCTCAAGTTGGAAGTTTTGCTTTTGTTGGAGCAGTGAGTCCAGATGCCTGGATCTGCTATCATCTTAGTGTATGTTGTTAGAAAACTAATTTGACCTCTGTGCATGAGAAGGGAATAGTTACGAGTTAAGAAGATTTAAGGATATCTTGCAAGCTAGTCACATGTGTGTTTTTTTAACACTTGCTGCATTTATTTGTTTAAAGATGCCATATGATGACATCAGGAAGTAAGTGGGCAAAGCTCTTCTCTTCTTTTTCCAAACTGTTGTCACATTGAAAAGCTCTGAAGTGTGAATACATCAACACCAAGGTTTGGAAGAGTGGTGTGAGTTCATCCATGCACGTAATATCTCCAGAATCAACAAATATATTAAATGTAATACTAATGGATGAGAGCAATTTACTTCTGACACCAAATATTATTCCTTTGTGCTGAACAGGTTCACTATCTTTTAGCTCTGTAAGATATCCTAGAATGAATCCCCTTTTCTTACTGCTGTTAATTTGTTTGGTATTTCCCGTGATAACCTACCAAATCTTTTGCAAGAGTGTTGCCTGGAAGGGAGAAGGTGAAGTGAGAGGGAGCAGGGTCATTTTGACACTGATGTGTAGTTAAAGCTTGATGCTGTTTGAAAGGTAGGTGGTTTGAGGTTAGTGTACATGCTAAAGCTGCCTTATCTTGAAGGTTATAACTCTTGATCAGTAGAGGATCCACACTTATAAAGTAGCAATATCTTTAGTATGACAACTACCAGCACAGGAACTGGTGTTATGCAAGCCCTTCTGCCTTATCCTCCCCACATAGTGATTACTCTTCTCATTAATTGGCTGTCTTCTGTCTTGATTTCTGCTCTCTCTCCTCAGAAATAATATATTTATTTCCTTTGCCTCAGTGGCCTTCAAAGTTACTTTCCCACGTAATGTTCCCACTTATTTCATGAGACCTCTTCCTGAAACAATTGCATGCCACTGAAGCTACCAAATGAAAAACTTCATTCCTCTTTTCCAAGTAGCACCTGTAGCAGTATCACACGATAGTGGCTGCATTTTTTGCATGTATGATTTTGTTTCTGGCATATTGTTGCTGCACTGCAGGTAATAAAAGAAGGCTAAACGATCCAAAAAAAAAAAAAAAGAAAGAAAAAAAAGGTGCCCAAAGAACTCCTAGTTCCTCTTCATATTTAAAGAAACAATGATCAAAAAAAGGGCATGGAGAAAAAATACAAACAATGTTTATGAAAATCAGATTTTTGCATGGAACATCAGATTTCTAATGCTTTAATTATTTTCTTGACAAATCATCTGAAAGTAAAACAAAATGCCAAATGTGGAGCTGTTACATGGGGAGTTACCCGCCGTTGGGGAGGCTGCAGTTGCAGCCCCTTGGCCTGCTCTGGCCAGCTTGAGCTGCTGGCAGCAGCATGGCTGCAGAAGCCCCTCTCATCCAAATGGTCTGCTAGGGACAACAGCAGGTGAGCCACACATTCCTGCATGTTTGCACCACAGCAATACAGACAGAGAACAAAAGCATTGCTACAAATGGGTGCACCTCCTGAGTGCAAAACTCAGGAAATACATCTCTCCCTCTTCTTTTTTTGAGTAAATCTGACTTTCTTTTCCTACAATGTTGCTTGTTTGTTTGTTTCATTGCTGTAATGTACTTCTGTTTAGAAACGTATCAGTGGATGTTATCACACGGCTGCAATCTTCCTTTGGCTTGGCTTCACATTTATAAAAAAAAGAAAGAATGTTGCACATTTGGAGGGCTTCTAGGTATTCAGCTGAAAAGACATTTAAGACAGACAAATATCCTTTATTTCTAATCTGTATTATTATTAGCATTCTTATTAACTGTGAATCTCAAGGGCATCAAAGAGTCGTAAGTATCTAATTTCTACTGAAATGCAGTGTTTCGTATTCACTTACTACCCACTGCTGAAATTACTTGCCTTCTGAAGGCATCCATTTTGCAAGAGAGAAGAAATGACCATCTAGCAAAATTTTTGAAATCCTAGTCAAAATCTTCAGTAGAAATGGGAATGAACGCTAAATCACTTAACCTTTTAGGAAGCCTTAGCTAAGGCTCAAATGATCTTGAACCTTGACTGGCAACATAAAACAAACAACAGGTTCTTCAGGTTGTTGAAAAGCCTTTGCTTTCCCAATAATTCTGCATCCTTGGCTAGCAACCTTGCTAGGATATTTTTCATCATTGGTGCCAATACTGCAGATCCAGCAGTGGAAGATTAAAAGCAATGGGAGCACTGGTTTCACACAGCCCTGATACACTTTTGTTCTGTGGCACGTAATGTTTTTCTAATAGGCTTCTGCATGCCAAGATGCCTAAAACATCAGTGACCAGTTGCATTTTCTCCACAGGAGTGCCTGACTGCACAGGCCAAACATAAGTAGGCAGAAGTATCAGATAATTTATTGCAATCTGTTTTGCCTTGCATTGATCTTGTGCATCAAAAACTTCTGCACTATCTCAATCTTAACCATGAGTGATTAAGATACTGTAAAGTTGTTTACAACTATTGCAAAAATATTTTCACTTTTTTACCTGACCACCTGAGACAGACACCTGGTAGTAATAAAATTATTTTTACTAAATGTCTTTCAGGACACAGGAGAAATAAAACATTTTCTTTTTCACGCATGTATTATACAACTGTGCTTGAGCAAAACATCTGTTATGCCTCACCAAAATCAAATTGCCACCTTTTTATGTTGATTAGTTGTTTTTCTTGTTTTTTTCTTTTGAATTATTTATTTTCTGTGCCATCAGAAGCATGTAAAGAGTAACCAAAAACCAAGCAAACCCTCTAAAATTTCTAAAAGATAAAACCTTCCTTTCTTGCTTACTAGGCAGGCTTCTTTTTGGACCACAGTGATTCCCATTTGGGAACATGAGCACAGAACAAACATGCCATGGCCTCTGACTTTCACACGTGGAATCACACTCTGGTCAATGGGGAAGGTATGCATTATGTTGCTGTTTCTGTCTGGAGGACAACACATTAGATGTATAAGACAGGGATTTTTGAATTGTAGGACAGTTCTGTTGATGATGAACCAGCTACTTAAATGTGGAATGTGAAAAAAATACATCCAACCCAGCACCTTTTCCCTACAGAGAAGGGCAGCAGATCCTCTTGCACCTGTCCACAAAGCTGCAAGATGCTACTCTCTTCTTTCCCAAGACAAAGAAGGTGGCAGAGCTCCCTAGGGGATTGCTAACTTCTCCATCTGTTGGTACATGCTGTTACAACCACCACTGTGTTGTAAAATGCATCTCATTCTGTATACACACAGGAGAATAATTGAGAAAACCCTGGGCTGGAATATTCTGAAATATTGTGGGCTCAGGGGAACTAGTTTCCCTTTTCACAATCAGCCCTTTCTTTCTGTGTAGCTACAGAATATAAGGTGGGTGCAGATCACAGGTTTCTTGATGTGGAAGTACTTTGTGCTTATTTTTCCTCAATGGAGTGCCAAAACAACAGCGCAAAGGAATGGAGCATGTGGCCCTTGCAGTTCATGTTAATGGTTAATCTTACATGTGGTTATAAGTCTTTCACATACCTCTTTTCTCCATGCTTCTGCCTCCCAACAATACATTTTCTTGTGCACATTTGTGGTATTGGACTTCAGTGCAGTGGAGGAGACAGAAAATCAGACTAATGTATTCTAATACCTCCTAACCACACCGATTTTTTTTGTTGTTTTGTTTCTTAATAATCTCCTAGTGCAAAATATGTAGGAAGCCATGCAAAAATTCAGGTTATAGTGTTGTCCCCTAAGAGACAAACACAGGCAGGAACACTTCTGTGGGGGAAAAAAAAAAAAAAAAAAAAAAAAAGAACATTCCATTTTCCACTACAAAACAGGTGCATTCAGATTTTCAAAGTGCATTGCACTTGTCTCTCTTGTTTATTTAAACCTAATTTATTGGTTCAAGACAAATAATAGTACAGTTTGGTTTTCTGGCATGTTCATGTCCACAGCAAAAAGAAGGTCATTGCGTTGGGTACTAATCTACCAGTGCAGCAAGCCGTGATTAAAATGTCTCAGTAATGTTCTCAAAAAAGCATTACAACTGCTTGAATCCATATCCATCTACGGCCAGAGAAGAGGGGATGCTAGTCTGGTTCGGTTAAATAGATACAAACTTATTCCTCAGTCAGTCAGCTAGAGCAGCAGTCCTGCATTTCAGCATGCTAAATAAAAAAATTGCCTGGGGTCAGGATAAAAGCAAAGGTACACAGGGCCATGAAATAGTTTTCGCTTTTATCATTTCACTTCAGAGGACCCAGTAGAGCTCTCCAAGGGGACCACAAGTGACCTCAGCTCTCCCTATAAGTTTCTTATGCCTCTAAATATATTATAATGCTCACCAAGAAAGTGAAGGGTTAAACAAGGAGGGTAGCTGTGGAGATTTTTTGGGCTTTGTGTTATGTTCTGATTCTGTCAATGAGCCTGAGGTTTGGACAGATAGGTAGGGAGGGATGAAGTTCTTAAACTGATGTGAAGGTACAACATAAAAAAGATCTCTCTGTTCAACTCCTGAGTGAAGTTCTGTGTGCTTGAGCCACTCTTCCCCCTGCTGCCACTGCTGCTACTTCTCTTCTGATTTTTTTCATGATTGTCCCCGTTATGAGTCTCTGTTCACAAAGGTGGAAAACACGGAGGGCTCTAATGATGCATTATCACAGGTCAGAGAATGAACCACATAAATCTCCCTGGCATTTGCCTCCACACAATACCTCTAAAAGGACAGCAGCATTCCTCGCAGATGTAGCTTTTCCCCAGTAAAAGACAGCTCAACAAGGCAAGGTACCTGTGGGCTTTTGCCTGGATAATCACCTTTTCCTCTTGCTGCTTCTTGAACAGCTCCGACCTTGTCTGGTTTTCTTCCATCTGCCATGTTTTCTGTAATGAAGACTCGAATTCGGTTGTACATCTGGGACTAACAGCTTTTAAACCTAAATTCTTTCTCAGCTGCAATTACAGTCAGGTTGTCATAAACATGCAAGCAGTGCAGTACAGAGAGGAGAGATGCCTTCACTGTAAAAGCCATTTTGGAAGCAAAACTTCAATCTAATTTAAAGGTGCTATTATTGTTATAGTTGGAGACTGATGGAGCTGTCGTTGAAGAACATGTCAGTTCCGCAATTGGCTTAGTTTGAAACAACAGAAAAGAAACCTGGATTGTACAGAAAAATGAGAGTAAATAAAATGTCAGTAATCAATGGCAGTTGTGTTATTGTCTTGACTGTATGGTAGCAGTTCAGTGAGGCAATTAAAAATTTGTTCACAATACCAATGAACACAAAGACTTTCAAAGTATAATGAGGTTTACTCTATATTACTCTATATATATATATAAATACTGGGGAAAAAAATTGAATGGAATAGAATAATATGTACTCCAAGAATAATCTACTTTTTTAATCAAAGACCATTCTACAGATTCTCTGCAGTTGTAAATGGAAAAGTAACACCACTGAAGTCACTGCACAATTTTAGAACAGCTGAGCGTTAGAAATTTTGCAGCTCAGTTTATGATGACTCGCTTCACATACAGACATTACACTAGTGTTATTTGTATGGAAAATATCATCGTTTTAATTTTGTAGGAATCTAAATCCCCTTTCCTTGTGCCCTGCATTGAAATGCTCAACTGTACACATAGAGACAAAGGCAAACTGTGCTCTAGATGACTACTTGTGATATCGTGACTCCAAGACACAGCTCCACCAGGGATATGCCAAAATAGCGGCAATTGTTCTTAGGGCACCACTGGCTGTATGGGACCAAGTGCAATACTGGCAGTTCCTATGGGCATTGAGTCACCCATTTTTACACATTTAAATTGTCATACATAATTACTGGATTGTCATACATAATTACTGGAAGCACATCCTGCAAAGCAAAAAGTGATTGCAAGAGGTGATGGCCCCTGGTGTGTTACCTGTCATGCTACTATAATCGGATTGTATGTTTAGAGTATATGGACTGGGCAGACTTTCTTCCTCTCCGTACTGACAAGGATCCTACCATCCTTACGTATACTCTGGCAGACTTAACAAAATCATCCTCCCATTCTCCATTTCTTTCTGACAGATACTAACTGCTTAACTAGAGTAAGACTAGTAAATAGGAGCCAATAGCCACAGGAAGTATTAAATTGGCAGGCAAAGGCTGCTCTAGATGTGTTGTTTTATGTGAGTCCTGCAGGTCTGAAGTCAACCACAAGACACAAAGCCATTGGGAAAACAGGTGTCATTAGTTCTGCTGTTCCCAGAACTACATCTTCAGAATGAAATCCCATCTATTTTCCACAATGCTCATGTATTTCTTTTTCTCTTGCTTAATCTGTGCTTCATCCTGCTTCCTGAAAAACAGTTTTGCAGCTGGAAATGTAAGCAGGATCTTTTCTTCTATTTCCAGACTAAAGACTGCATGCACATTTTTTCTAGGTGTTCCTAGAACAGCACGTTTTCTCATCATGATGCCTTTAGACTGTCTAGCAATCATTTTTGATCAAGCTGAATTTTCACTTATGATTTTTAAACAAATTAATCTAATTCACAAAACCATTCATGGCTGTGTTCTTCATTCTATTTATTTTACATTCTCTTTCATGAACATTCAGATCTGGTGATCAAAGGCTTTTAATTGGTCCCTTGTTAAAACAAAACTCTTTGGGTGTTGGGCTCTGACTTCCTTTGCATTGCATTCAGAAGATTATCTTCCTTTTGTTCATACAGTATTAAAAAGACTATTACATTTAGTTCCAAAGCAGAACTGAAAGATCTTTTCTGGGAAGTCTAGCCCTTCTTAAATAGTGTCAGTGTGAGTGAAATTGCTCTGTAGACCCTAACATACTGATTGTAGTGGCTTTTTCATAAACAGCTATGAGTTATTTGGTGTAAATAATAATAGTAATGATCATAATGAATTTGCATTGCATAATGCACCTCTCTCCCTCCAGACTAGCAGGTTTTGCTAACCAGCATTTCATAACAGCTGTATCTAACTTCCTAAGAACACAGCAAGGGGTCAGCTGAGAGAAGGAGCCTTTGCACAATGAATTTCAAGTGTGTACAGTTTAGTGTATACAGTCACTAGCAAAGTCTGGTGACTGAAAACAGACACAAAACAGACACCTGGAATTTTGCTGTCATCAGTAAAGAAGGTACAACATCTAACTCCATGGACAAATAGGACTTTTGCTGAGGAATCTCTAGCGATGGACAAGCCAGTGGTATGGACAACAAGCTTGGAACCTTGTGGACAGAAGCAGATTAGAGAAAAGGGTTAGAGAAAGCACAAAAGAAAATAAGGTGTTGTGCATTCAGCTAAATTACCTGCTGCTTCCAGAGCATTTTGGTTAATACTTCTCTTAATGAAGACCTAGGATCATTTCAGGAAAAAAAAAAAAAAGAGTCTCTAGGATGTGACAAACAGTGCAGAACTCAAAAATATTTTCCCAATGATAAATAATTTACCAGGTAAAAAATGAGAAAACAATTTCTCTTTCATTTCTGATAGCCCAATAAAAATGTAAACCTTTCCTATAAAAAAATGCAAACCTTTTAGCAAGATAGGGGTTGGTCTGTTCTCCCACGTGCCTGGTGACAGGACAAGGGGGAATGGGCTAAAGTTGTGCCAGGGAAGGTTTAGGTTGGATATTAGGAAGAACTTCTTTACTGAAAGGGTTGTTAGGCATTGGAATGGGCTGCCCAGGGAAGTGATTCAGTCACCATCCCTGGAGGTCTTTAAGAGACGTTTAGATGTTGAACTTAGTGATATGGTTTAGTGGAGGACTTGTTAGTGTTAGGTCAGAGGTTGGACTCGGTGATCTTGGAGGTCTCTTCCAACCTAGATGATTCTGTGAGTCTGTGACTCTGTAATTGCTGAAGTTGAATCTAGCTTTCCTATTCAACAGTATGAACTCCTGAAAAACACTGCTTCCAGCTTTCATTGACTGCATTCTCTCTATCCCTGTCATCATGTTCTCACCAGTTTTAATAAAATTATGGAATAACCAAACATCCTTCCCCCAGAAATACAAAAGTGCTGATCATAGAGATGCTTTCTGTGACTCTAGGCATAGATGATAAGAAAGCAGTGCATTTTTGCTTTGTGGAAAACTGTGCTTTATACAATAAAGGTGTCATCAGTCATTTTATCCTTGACTACAGTGCCTATCAGCAATGATGAGATTAATGAAATACAGAAATGTATACCTAGGACACTTTTTGTTACTCAGCAGAGCTGATGCTTTGGTTCAGCTAGGTCTTAAGTGTGTGCCTAACATGATGTATGAAACCTATCTAATTCAAGTTCATAGAGCCACTCACCTGTTTAAGGACTTGCACAAAATTGGGACTTGAATAAGAAAGCCTGGCTTTTTAGGTAAAAAGAAGAAAGAATCAACAATAACTTAGGGAGTTATCTTGCCATTCCTACAAACTAATCTCATCAAAATGATTTGCCCTTTTACCATCCTTCCTTTTGCATTAATTTGCTTACAGATCTGTTATTTTTGCAAAGTCTGCTGGACCACTGAGTAAGAGTACTTATAGTGGAAATATGCTGTGATTAAAAGGCAAGGATTTGGACACAAGAACTTTCACTTCTTGTTCGCTAGCAAGAGTGAGACACTTTATCTTTTTTTGGTAAGAAATTAATGTCATAAACACAGACAATATCTTCAAACAGTAAAGTATCATCCCTAATATGCAGCATGAAGCATTCAGTACAGTTCAAAGTGCAACAGTGCCTCTTTGATTCACAATACTTATCTCCACAAACTATATCTATCTCTGTCACATTTGTGCTACGTAAATGGAGCCACTTCAGTGTGCAGCTATCAAACGTAATGTCTTTTAACTTGAACAGCGCTGCTTCACAAGTAATTGTTCTATATATTAGATGAAGTCCTGAAAGAGAATAGTTCAGTTTTTATACAAGCAGATGTGATGAATGAACACCAGAATCAGCTGAGTCAGTAATCAATGGTTGACTACAAAATACATATGTCTGGGAATCCAATAAATTGATTTATTTTCAGAAATCACGTTATGTTGAATGTAGTGTTTATCAGCATTAATCTTCAATACTGGCTGCCAAAGATGGGCTACCACTGGGGCTGTAAGGTATTCATTTGTGTGAACTCCCTGATTGATGTTGTTTCATATGAATTTCTATTCTCAAAGCAATATCTGCATGGAAAAAATGCTTCACTATGACTAAGAGAATTATTGATGTTTTCATTGTTGGACAGGAACATCTTGTCTTTACAAGCAGTAGCAGATTCAGTAGCTTCAAGTTTCAGATAACTATACTTTGTGGCAGTATATTGGATTCAAATCCAGACTGAGATTCCAGGTGAAGCACAAAACTTGCAACACAAAGAAGGAGGTTCAGATAGCATTAATACAACTCTATGCACTCACAGTTCTGCTTAGGGTCAAAGCTTTGACTCTTTCTGGTGTGAAATCCAAGCTGAGGTATTTAGAAATATTACTGTCTATTTAGGTATTTAGAAATTTTACTGTCCACAGCCAGGGAAACATCCACACAGAGAAACAGGCACCTCTTACCTGCTCAGTCTGCTCTCCTCTACTGCGCCAGCCATGCTCCCACTGCAAAACTGGAAAGTGTGGAGAGGATGTCCCTGGAGTGTTTTAATTCTTCTATTAAAGACATTATCCATAGGACAGACAAGAGGCTTTTCTTTCAAGAAGTCTCATTCTTCTAAAGAATAAATAAATAAATGAGGGAATTGCTTTTTTTTTTTTTTAATTTTCTTTTTTTTGCTTATCTACTTTCATATCCTAACCACACATCTATTTTATTTTCCTAGACAACTTCTGAATTTCCTTTACAATATTTTTGTTTGCTTTCATATCAACTAGGATTAGTTCTGTATCAAAAATTTTACCATATATTTATCAATAGACATATATTACTGAAGGTAGTTTGTTGTTGTCTTTAAGGGTTATTTGTTTGAGTGGCTGTTGCTTTTTTTATTGGAGGTAAAAAGGAGAGAAACTGGGAAGTTTTTTCAGTGAAGAATGCTCAGTTTGGACTGAAGTTGAGATCTGACCAGCCTGGCCAAATATAAAGATCCACAGCAATTATAAAACAATATCAATCATGCATTCCTCCCCTTTAGCCAGAAACTGATAGTGTACAGATAGTACACCTCTGCCTTACATATTTTGGCTTTCCAAGGGTTAATTATTTTAGCTTGTTAGTCTAATTCTGAATCCCAAACCAAGGTTTAAACCCTGGAGTATGGATCTGAGAAATTGTCTTCTGCTAATCCAACTCCCCAGAGGCATTTTAGGTGATTACAGTCATTCTTGCTGTAATTTATATAATTATAGAAAATCTGATTTTTCTTGGTTGTCTCCCCACCCCCCCCCCCCACCCCCCCACCCCCCCCACTTGTCTCCTGTTGCCTGGCCTGAAATAGAAGGTAGATATTTCATTAACGCTGCTAGATATATAACTGTATGTATTTTCCCCAAACTGTTTTATTGATTATGGGATGTTGTGGTAATAATTTGCAAAGTGATATGTTTAGAAAAATAGATCTGTGCTGAACTACCCGTGCAGGCGTATGTGAGAGTCCACATAAGGGAAAAGAACAGCATTACATACATCATAACCCCTGTAGAAGTGTGGAGTATTAAAGGATACCACCGTGTGGAGGGTTCAGTCAGTGTACACATTGCAATAAACAACGCTGTGAACAGGAAAGGAACATGTGGGTGGCTTAACAGAGGATAAACAGTACAGAAAGCAGTGCCTTTCTACCCTAGAGGAAACAAGCATTATGGAGAAATGTTGTATTTTGTATTGAGACAACTGATAAAATTAGAAAGAGCACAAGCTTTCTGGAGTAAGTAATGTGGCTATATGGAAGGAGAGCAGCACAGGGGAGCTGAACATTTCAATCATGGTGGAAAAAGACCTGGGTCTCAAATACATTTGGACTTTCCTTGATGTCATGAAGACATTTTTTGTCTATATCCAGAAAGACCTACTCTCCATGCCATGAGTTGTGTAACGCTTCCTCAAAGGCCTGCATCTTCATTTCAGGACATATCTCTCTTGTAATGCAGTAGATGTAAGTGATGTGTTAGGATTTCTATGAGATGTACAACTCTACACACAAACTATGCTAAGCTTGTAAGAGGTTGTATAAAAATAACAAGCAACAAAATAATGAGGTCTACAGTAAACAAAAACAAATTCAAAGTCCTTGGCAAAACTCAGAGACAACAACTATGCACAGCCCAGAGGATACTAGACTGAGGGTAGTTAATTGGCACTCCTTTTTAAAACCTTAGCAGAGATAATATAGCACAGCCATGAGGTGTGTTTTATCCTGATTTGTTATGGTCCATGCTGTAGAGGAAGGGACCATTATGGCCACAAGGGGACATGGAGAAGCCTATATGTAGCACTGTGTGGATAGACAGTGATTTAGCCATAGAATCATAGAATTACAGAATGGTTTGGTTTGGAAGGGATTGTAAAGACCGTCTAATTCCAACACACCTACCATGAGCACGGACACTTTCCACTAGACCAGGCTGCTCAAAGCCCCATCCAACCTGGCCTTAAACACTTCCAGGGGTAAGTCAATGGTCAAAAACATATAAAATAAATAAATAAAATGAATAAATAAAATCCAAATATATATAATAATAATACAATGTATATAATATGGTTTAAGATGTTGGAAAGGGAAGGAAAGCATCTTATTTCAAATTGAAGACTTTATGCTAGCAATAATTATTAATTTTCATGGAGAATAATGTAGTACAGTCTTAGAACTGGGGCAGTGTTATTCTGCTCCCCTAGTGTACCATAGAGTGCCTGGATTGGAAAAGATCCTAGTTCAAATCTCTGCTCTTCTGGGAAAGGTTCTGAAATGGGAATATTCTGAGGAGGCTTTATCTCCTGCTGAAATGTTTCCACATCTTGTGAAAAACACTTAAATACTCATTAGACCACATCAAGGAGGGTGTGAGGAAGACCTGATAGCTGCTCACCAGGAAACTCTTTTGAGAGATGGACTTGATTGCAAAAATAAATTTATTTATTTATTTATTTAAAACAGCCATCCCCTGTCTGCAGTGCTGTTCTGCTCTGAGAACAGAGGCAGGGCTTTAGTCTCCAGCTCTGTTAACATGAGAAATGAGGGGAGAACAGAAGGGAAAGAGAAGGAAAAAGCTACTTCACACTGAAATTTCTTTTGCTTTCTGTACAAGTACAGATCTATCCCATATCCTGCTGAAGAAAAGAGACAACATTTTTGGTGGCAGCTAGACCTGATCTTCAGAACTGAATACTGCGAATTTTGCCCTGGGAAGGGACTCACGGTTGTAATTTTCCCCAGCACTGTGTTTCATGTGAGTGTAACACTTACCACAATGGCTCTGTGTTAGCATAACACATAAATGAGTCCTGTAATGTTTTAGTTACTTAAAAGAATCAGACTTCAATAAAAAAATCATAGTGCTTACTTTAATGTTAGACTTCATGGTGATTGATTCACAGCATTTTTGTATTTACCAGTAATTAATTAATATCATGGTGCACAAAGTAACTAACATAGCTTTAAGCCACTAGATTCCTTTGGGCTTCCTTCCACTCTGTCATTCCAACAAAGAGCAGGTGAATGAGATATTTAATACATTTTTGCATCTGGAAACATTATTCCTTAGCAATTTACTTGTATCAAAGAGCAGACAATACACTATGTTCACAATGATATTTATTTGTAGCGGTTCACCACCTCTTCATTTACATAAATGCTTATGACTTATATTTCTTGCCTTCTCCAGTCTCTCCCTCCCCTACAGCTTTGTTTTTATTACAAATGTTTGTATCCATTATTAGTGGTAAAATATTATCAGTCAGATATTTAGTTGATGTCAACTGGATGTGGCCCTGTAAGCTCTACTTGTCCCATCAAAACTAGGCAGTGTGACTGAAAAAAAAAATAAATTTCACTGTTAAATCATCAAGTAGGTTGGGTTATTGCTTTTCTTACTCATCCCTCTCCACCTCATCCCTACATACTAAAGAAAAAAAAATCAAGACAAGCAAGGTTTTCAAATCATATATTCCTTCAGCAATAATAAGCTGGTTGATGCTTAAAGCCTCTCACCAACCTTAATCCCTTAAATCCCTTGCATGCCATAGCAAATTGAAATTCAGCTGGGGCTGTCCAGCTTTGTAAAGACAAACCATCCTTCATCAAAGAGGTGTCTGTATTGATAAATTGCTCCCTTCATACGCATGACACTATCTCTAAAAGTGATTTGTGTACATTAGGACAGCAGAAAAAGATGAAACGAAAAACCCTTAAGAGTAAACTAAGATGAAGAATAAAAAAGATCACTTGGAGCAGTCAAGTAGCTTTTTACAGAATCAAATTTGGGGAAGAATCATTCACTCCAGTCTCTTTAAAACACAAGTCCTGCATATAGGCACAGCAGATACGACTTACCACAGATGTAAAACCCACTGTGGAATTGCTCAGATGTGCTTACAAAGCAATTGTGGCAATGGAGTTCACAAGGGCAAAATATTGAGCAAATGGAATGAATTCTTCTGTTGTCTGATTGAAAGCAAACATATTACAACATTAACAAGTATTTTGATTCCTGCTGTTCTGGTGCAGCTGGGATGAGATCTTAAGATGTTGTTGTGGTTTATCGAATGCACAAGCTCATTTTTCTCCTACGGAAACACAACTGTGGCTGCTGCTGCCTCCCAGTTTGAACTTGCCTGTCCTGAGCAGCCATTCTTCACTGCTCTTTGCAGTGCTCCTAATACAACACACTTTGAGGAAGGTTGGTTCCTGGCAGAGGTTTTCACAGGACCTGCTGTTTGTGATGTAGAATGTTGTGCTGTTTCTGGTACCTCAAGGATTGTTGTGATTAAGAAGCCTGAAGGAACAAAACTAAGGGAAAGTGAATACATGATAACATAGAGGATTAGTAGGGATTGGACAGTAGGATGGGAGAGAGAGAAATATCAACAGCATTAAGGAGTCAGCTGAGTAAACTGAAGTAACTGAAGTAAAACTCAGTAAAAAAAAAAAAAAAAGAATATCAGATTAAAATTGTGCAGATGATAAAGCAATTTGCTGAATCAGAGCTTGAAACTCAAAACTTCATTGCGCACCTCTGCAATTCCGCTGAGAATTACTAAATGCAAGAGTCACCATGCAAATTTTCTACTTAAGAAAGTTTGTGTGTGTTGAATGTCTATTTTTGTTTTCTCATGGGTTATTTACACTCTGAATATTGAGAAATCTTCCAGGATTCCTAAGAATTTAAAAATGTAGTGTTGCTTCAGTTTTATTTTGAATAATCCCCTTTTGTAACTTGATACAAAAAAGGAAAATTAAAATAATATTGCTGTGTAAAATTGCCTGTGGCATATTTTGTCCTGTTTAAATTACAAATGTAAAGTAGATTTGAAGCACATCTTTATCCAAACAGAGTTCAATGGAATTGAAAGGTGACAGTTTGATAACATCTTTCAGTATTATCATTCTGTGTTTCATTAAGTAGGTGAATATGTATTTTGCAGCAATTAGGAGAAAAATATCTTGTTGGAGAATCTACTGTATAAGTTCCCAGCCCCAAATCATGTGGCACAAAAAAGCATTGGCAGTATTCCTGTGTAGAAAGCCCTTTTGTCTCCTGCCACAAAAACCTCTGAGACCTCAGGCTCTGTAATGGAGAACAGTAACAGGTAATGGTGACAAGTTACAGCAGAAAAAATTTTGCAACTGTGCTTTGAACCTATTTCCAGTCCTTCTCTCCCAAGTCCAAAAGAGAAAAGAGAGATAACTTCAAAAGCAAGAACCTGCTTAGAAATGTGTGGCA
This sequence comes from Anser cygnoides, assembly GCF_040182565.1. Taxonomy (NCBI): domain Eukaryota; kingdom Metazoa; phylum Chordata; class Aves; order Anseriformes; family Anatidae; genus Anser; species Anser cygnoides. The sequence continues at coordinate 72,117,083 of NC_089874.1, forward strand.
AGTGTCTATGTATATCCCTGAAAGTAATCAGAGCAGACATGAGAATTATGCTGACCCACGCTCAGACCCTTTGTCTCCTTAAGTTTGGTGACTCACATCACAAAGGAGCTTGACAAACAGAAGTGATTGGCACCCTCCTCATTCAAACATGATGTGCCTCAACCATATTTCCATGATTCAATTTCATATGCATGATCTGAGTTCTTCTACAATGTGTTGTTCAGAGAATTCAGATGGCTTTGTACACCTGATTAATTGCTTAACTAATCCAGCAGTCTTTTCTTTTTCACTTGCGAATCAGAATCTCAAGTAAATTCCTCTATGCATTCAGGTGTTTATTTTAAACATTATATGGTCACAGATGTGTAAGCTAGACTAACTTATTTTATCTGCTTTCTTAATTTGCTATTGCTATAAAAACAAGCAAAAGAAAAACAAAAGGAGAATGAGGTACAAGAAGCTCAGCTCTCTTTCATAAAAACATTGTGGTTGCAATGTCCTAGAGAGGATAGAATTCAGAAAGGAAGAAATGGCAGCCCATAGGTATGCACACTTGCATGGATTTGACTAGAAATTCCTTGTGTCTTCACAGCCTTGTCACCATTGCACTGTCAGCTATGTGTACCTATATATATGTATGTGTACATATTACCCTCTGTTATTAATTCAGTGCTGGAGTATGCATATCTCACTTATTTCATGTCCCTGAAAATTATCAAGGACCGTTCATATCTTTAAAATACTATAGAAGTACTTTTATGTGACATGAAGATCAGCACTCCTGCATTTTCTTGAGACCATTCTTGTGATATGGAATTTTTTCATACCTTCTTTCTGTCTTCTTTCATTTGTATTGTCTGCTGAATCCGGAAAATCAGTGTGTTCTCTGTCATTTCTACATGTCTCGTTAGATTTGTATCTTTGGTTTGGAATTTAATTCTGATATTCAGATGGCTTCAGTGCTCCCAGAGGATTTGTTACAGAACTTGAGAAAATTAATCAGTTAAAATGTTGATCCTATTTATGGATGTTGATTTAGTTTCTTTCATACATTTGTAGCAGTCATTCTACAGTAGCACAGAGCAATTGGTTGGGCCACACCCTCTACACAGACCTGACCTAGTCTGTGGTGGTCTGTAGCCTGAAGATCTTGCAGTTTAAAGAATCAAAACAGATGGAGGGTGGGTGAGAAGCACTGCAAGTGTTCCCATCTGACAAACACAGGTAGAGGGGCAGAGGGCTGGATTCACATCACAACTGGCTGAAGCATAGGTGAGGTGGGTGCCTCACTGCTCTCTGCTCCTTACCCAACAGAAATCAAGCATGGCAAAGACCGAGCCAGCATACCTGAGATCTGAATCTCTTTGGTAAGTGTTTATTTCTCCCCGTCAATTAAACAGAGAGGTAAGGGCAGCCATGCTCCCAACCAGACAGGTTTCCCCAAGGGGCTGGAGGCCAAATTTTTTAACGATGGACGATTGGTGAAAGAGACCAATAGCTCCCCAGGGAGTTTTTCAACAGAGCCCTAATTCTCATGGAAATAAAATACCTGGATGGCTTTAACAACTCAGTCTGCACTTCACCTTTCCACTGTTTCTCATTGCCATAAGGAAAACTCTTCCTTCCCCCCCTGAGCAGTGCCCCTGGCTCCCTGTCCTCCTAGCGGGCCCCTTGAGCTCCATGTGTCCCCCATTAACCCTGGCCAGCCGCAGCTGCCGCCACCCTGCCACCCAGCAGAGCTGGAGTCAATGGTCCCTGTGGGTGCCCTCCAGCTCAGGATGTTCTACCATTGCCACCAATGCCTCACCCACAGCCACATCCAGCCAGGTGCCCCAGCTTTCTCCACTGGCCAAGAGTTAGGTGTGAAATTCCCCTTTCCCAGGTAAAAGCCCCCGCTGAGGTCTGATGTTCCCACCTGCCCCTGCCTCCTCAGATGTCTCAGAGGAGTAAACCATTTGTTTAATCTCTTTGCTTTTCCCCGACTGCCAGTAATGAAATGCTGCTCTTTCTTGAATTATTTCCTGACTATTCGCTAAGATTCATCTCCGACATTTCATTAAATATGATCATTTAACTGTACAAGTACAAATGTATTTTTAATTTAGCTTACTGCAGATATTATAGATGTGGGGAAATGAATTCACATTGCTCTAGGACAAATATATCATTCACATAGGAATGCCACAAAAGAACAAATTATTAAAAATTACTGAAACTTCCACAAAGATTTATACATTTCCATTTTCAGTCTGAGTGCCTGGGAAACATATAGCTTGTCACTATATCATACATGATATTATGAAGCATGTTTGGAAGATTTCTCTGGGAGTCGTCATCAGCATTTCAGTCATGGATTTCATGCCAAGAAGCAAACTGTGGTTTCAGGAAGAAAGATGAATTTGGCTGGGGTTTGTATGGGAAAGCTCAGCTTACCAAGGAGGCTTTTATGCAAAGCACTCCATGACCACACACAAAAAAAGACATATTAATTTAATGAAGATAAGCCCAGTAAAATAGATATAAACTAAATATTGATTAATTTATCCAATATATCTTCTATGCATCTTTTTTGTAAACCATATGTCTATCCCAAGTTGGTTGCACAAATAGATGACTCAGACCCCAACATGTGTTTCAGATATTTTTCAATTTTGTGAAAAGCTATAAGTGATCAGTTTGGGGTTGGATTGCTTAGGGTTTTGTTGTTTTGTTTTGTTTTCTGTTTTAGGACTGAATACTGTCGTTTAGTTGAAACACAAGGTAAGACAGTTACTATCAATGTATTGTATGTTTTAATATTAAAGTTGTCATATCGCATCAGCAAAACTTCCAAACATCCAGTTTGGAAGGGACTGTAGAGGGTCTATTTTGTTAATATCAGTGTAAAGCATAAGAAAAAAAAAAAAAAAAGAGGTAGTCTCTGCTCCTGTAGATTATAATTTACCTTTTAGAAAGTAAACAACTTATGAACTTAATAGACAAGTTGATCAAGCTGCTAAATAATTATGTCTTGCGCCATCATTATGCTCTACTACTCAGGGGTACAGTCTAGGGAGTTCTGGATCATGACCTTTATGCACATATGGGAGAGGAACAGTGACAGCAACAGAGTGGAGGAAAAATCATATGTTGATAAGGGAAAAAAAACTTGTTGCTGACATAAGGAATGCAATATTTTCTCAATTCTGTTCCATAAGTTGCTTACTTTTTACCATACATACGTTAGAAATTCATTAGTATTTTGAACATCATTTCCCTACTTTCACAAAGAACATCTTTATGACACAACTGCTTTAGGTGTTTTTTCTGAACTCAAAATGTAGTACTGAGTTGCAAGGTAGTATCCCCTCTGTGAGTCAGAGCTTCCACAGATTCCCGTAACAAACTAAAGTCAGTCTCTGCATGGCGTTTCTGAAATTCATTTTGAAAAATTACTACAAGATTTCAAGACCAGGAACCCGAAGCCAGGCTCTATGACATACTCATCTTTAGGCACTTTAGTTACTGTCCTTGCTTTCAAAGACTATTGTGCGTACAGAAACAGGAGAACACGTTCACTTTGTATAGTGTTGCCCATATAAATTATATACCAAACTGAGCTGTTTCAAGGAAAATGATGAGGAAGAGAGAAATTGAAAAATATTGCCAAGAGATAAAAAATGTTCTGTCACCAGCCTGTCAAATTCATATTGTAAAAAGAGTAAAGCAAGATGCTCTTTTTCTTCCAGTTAATTATGTAGCCAGCTCTCAGTGGAGTGAGTTTAGGATGTTGTATACATCGTCTATTTTATTTTGGCATATATGATAATCTATGAGGAGACCGGAGATGAAAGCAGATCTCAATTCATGTCAGTCGGGTTCAGCGTATTTGAAATTAATTTGGTCAGTTCTTGGTGGTTTCCCAGTGGACACTTCCACGTGTCCCACAGCAGGGCACCTTGTTAACTTCTATGTGGGAGAGGTCAAAGATTGCAGCAGCTGAGAGGCAGCATCATTTCAGTACTGAGGAAAACTGGCAGAGCTGAAGAACAGACCTCCTCTAAGGGTGCTGAGAAGCCATGTGAGGAGGTACACAGGGCTTGGATTTTGTGAGCTAGATGTCTGGATCAGTTTCCACTTATAAACCTGTGGTCTCATGTTGCTCAGGTCCCTGGGGAAACCTGTACCACCTTCTGCCAGCCCTTTACACATTGCTGTGAGCTTGCTGGTGGATGGGGTCAGAGATCAGGAGTGCAGCTCCTGTCTCTGCTCCTGATCTGCTGTGTGAGTCTGGGCAGATCCCTTCACCGCTCTCTGTCCATGATTCCCATTTTGGGCCAAGAGTTTTTTAAAAAAAGGAGGTTTCAAGTTGTGGAGGAAGTCAGAAAAACTATGAATTGAAATGAAATGCTACTGTCAAGGTAAGGGATAATGACAGTCTCGAAGATAAGATGATGCTAGATATATAGTTTCAGCCATTGCCATGACACATGGATTTTTTTCTATAAGTTACCTGTTCTGTTTAGCAGGCTGTGCTATCAGTTCCAGCATTGTGGTGATGTTTATTATATGGAATAGAATGAACTTTAGAATTTTAAATGCAATGAAACTCCCTCTTGAAACAGTTCTCCTCACCTCCTGATGAAGAAAACATTGTAATAAATTACAAGAAAGCTTTCCAAAGTATCTCAGCTGTGGTCACACTGGAATAAATGTGTATGAGAAGCAAGAGACTGGAAGGTCCTAGTATTTTCAAAGGAGAAGTTAAAAAAAAAAAATGGAAAAGGCAATATCAACAACAGCCATTTCTGAGTTCTTTCAGCAGTTTTTCTTTAATTTTTCTGCATTTTCTTTTTTTAATACCTTGTAGCCCAACTGAGTTCTGTTATGACTGCTCAAATGCATATAAAAGTCTCTCTTTTGGTGTTCACAAAACAAATTCCTACTGTGTTCAGTCACAACTTAACCGAAAAAAACCCACACAGGACAAACCGAGTAAGCAACTCAGGATTCAGCGCGACTTCATTTCAGCACATTTCTTCTCTGAGAAACAACCATACAAGTGTTGTTTTGCTGTAATGCCCTCTCGTTCTTTACCTGGCAATGGAAAATGGATGGCTTATTGGACAGCATAAAGAGATGCTAACAGGGACCTATGGTTGAGGAGTGGATTGCATTGGCTATCCATGAGTGTGGCTATCAGCTGAAATAAGAAGTGCAGTTGTACCACTGATTGTGCTGCTCTTGTCTGTGAAGTCAAATACTGACAGTAATGTCAGGGATTACAGGGAAGAGCTATCAATGAGAAGATGCTAATGTTACCAGTGATCCACCTATTCTGGGAGATGCTTGCCAGGCTCACAAGCTCACTTCTCTGACTACCTGAGACAATAAACATAGCCAAGTAGTAAGTGTACACAACAATACCAAAAAAAAAAAAAAAAAGCTTGTTTTTCACACTTGGACATTTCTGGCCTGCAATAGACCCATGTTTTGCAGTTTGTCAAATTAACCAAATAAGGGGAAACCTGAATAATGATGCTGTGATAAATTAAGTTTGTGATTAGAGACACTGTAATTCCTAGGTAGTGGGAATAACAGATGCTCGAGGAAAAGACACTTTAAGGGAACTAAGTACCAATTCTCATTGAATTTCAACTGCCATGTTAGTTACCTAATTGTGCTGCAATAAGAAAGCTGCTTATTAAAGGGCCTACAACTGTTTTTTTGTTGTTGTTTTGTTTTGTTTTGTTTTGTTTTAACCTCAGTAACTTTTGACCAAGTTTACTTGGCCAAATATTTTTCCTTTTTTCCTTGAGCATGGTCTTTTCTGAAGAGTGAGGGAAATGTCCTCATGCCTAAAGTCTATTTTGGCCTCTGTGACTTGCTACTGCTATGCTTTGTTTACTTTCTAGTACCATTTTATTTCCAATACCAGCAGCTATTCCACTGTCTTCAAATCCGTTTCAGGATACAGGGAATAGAAGAAAGGAGAGGCTGCTTTCAAAGTTTGTGTGTGTGTGTGTTGTTTGTTTTTTTTTCCTTAGAATGGAGCTAGTGGAAAAATTGTCCTGATATTTGACCAAGCAAATTACGCCAGCTACTAGGTGCTTTAATTTGTATGCCTGAGGCTTAAACAATGCCACATCCACTTAGGGACCTGAGCATTACTGCTCTTCTCCTGTTACAGTTAGTGATATCGAATCATGTTACTGTGGATGTGTGTCTGTAAGTCCTACTGGCTGCATGCGTGTATATTCTGTGTATATTTCTAGCATGGGGATGGGGGGTGAAAAATAAATCCAAATGTGATGGAGAGGAAATGAAATTTTTAATTTGAATAAAATCATCCATTGGTACATGCTTGTGGACCAAATGAATGAGGTGTCACAAGTAATCAAAAGTTTAGGGTCTAGAATTCCCACTAATCCAAAATGATCTTGAATGCAGTATGTCAAAAGCTTTAGAATTGATAGGAGAACAGTCCTAGATCAGCATGACATGGCAAACAACCAGCTGAAGTGCTGAACTAAATAAGCCACACTAAGACGCAGGAGACCTTATCTATTTAAATTAAAATAAATACCTATCTATAGCTCTTCCCATCAGGATATGCCCCCCAAAATGTTGTGGTTTATTTTATGGAAGTTCATCGTGCAAGCATGAATATATGAGATAGAGGTCATCTGATTACATGTTTGTTTCAAGACTGTCATCTTGTGTTCTGAAGATCCTGATCACAAACTGCAGCATCAAACTGATGCATAAGTTACTTCCAGTGCTCAGTCATCTTCTATCTGAAGTTATCACCATGTACTCTCTAAACTACTGAGGGCAGTGCTAGCTGTACATCCCACCCACAGTTAATGAACGACCTGCACCAGTGATGCCACTGTTCTTCCCGAGTGACTACAGATTTGCAATGCATTGAGAACGAATTCTGCTAATAACAGGACTGGGGAATGGGCAGCAAGCACCAAATTATTCAAGACCAAGTGTTTGCACTCTCCTTGCCTGAAGTAAAGATAGTCCCCTCTAGGATGTCTGTGCTTCTCTACTTGGTAGAAAATACTAAAAGAAACCTATTATGGGTCTATTCCCAACAACTGTCATGGTATTCTACATGATCAAAGGAGGACAATAAGAATCACAGGAATTTCCAGAAATACTTGCTGTACAGAAATGTGGGTATCTTCCAATACACAAAACACAGCACTGAAAAATGAAGATATGAGTTCTGTTAGTACCTCTGCTACAGATCTCCCATATCACCATTTTTGACTCAGTTACTTCTGTGAACACAAATTTGTCCTTGTGTGAAACAGGAATATTGCTTTTAGGAGACATGGGTGTTTTCTGCCACCCATCTTGGAGAGGACACCTAATCAGGAAGCTGTAATCAGGAAGCTCCAGTCACTGAAGTTTTCAATTCTCTTGAATGTTTCAAAATAGGCAGGTGAAGCTCCTGTGGATATCTGATTTAAATTTATCTCAGGCAAAGTTTTCTTTTAAAGACAGTGCTGGTTTTCCATTCAGAGGCCATGTGTATGACCACATTCTGTACTGGCCCTTAATAACAGCTGCAGTTACACTGGGGATAGCAATATTGGACACAGTTTAGCTTACTCTTCACTGATATCTGAAATACTACCAACCTCAGAAAATTGGACTCTATTGCCTATTTCAGTTGCAGAAGGTGCTGTATATGTGACTTATACAATTTAGTTATAAATTATCTGTTAATCCACATGGCATCATTTCAAAGCAGAAGCCTAATGATGATGGTAAAAATAACAGCAACAACATGGTCAAAAGAGGGAGGACTTGCTAGGGAGAAATCCATGTGCATTGCTAGTACTAAACAATACCAGCCAAAAACCTGCCAGCATTTTAATTAAAGATCCTTTAAGTGGAACTGGAGAATTCTGTGTTCCCAGCCACAAAGGCTACCATGCAGTTAAAGCCAAAAGTATCTATAAAGACACTGTATTGCCAAGTTGTGGCATTTCTCAGCAAGGAACTTGTCCCTTAACTGCCAGCACTGCATACACGATAGTCCACAACAAGGCTCTGTGGAAGTCAGGCAAGAAGGAGAGGACAGACTACCAGAACGTGAACATATTGCTTGGCCCCAAGTCATCAACCTTCAGGGACAGAAAAGACACTGCAGATGTGACTTAAAATCATAAAGAAAGGGGAGTTTGAACTCTGGTAAGAATAGTATCAATAATTTTGAGAATAAATTGGTGACAAGAAATGCCTGATGTGAAGCTGAACTGTAGGTTTTGCATTAGCAAGGAGGGCAGGATCACCCCTGATGTAAATATATTAAAAAGCAATCCATTTTGTCTGCAAAAATGGCTGTTACACTTGGCCGCAGAATTAACTGGGCTGAAAAACAAGGAATCACCAGCTTCATTGGAAGTTTGAAACCATCATCAAAGACTTAAATATTCAGAGGTCTTGTGTTCTCCTCCTTTACTTTAGAAGGAAATAAAATTCCAAGCAAAAACACCATACTTTTTTGAAAAGTCCCTGGTAAAACAACAACAAAAAAAGATATTTTAAAACCTATTTAAGTTCCTATAGCAAGTGTCCTTCAGGTCCTGCATATCAAGAGAACAGGTAAATTGCAATGACAGAGTCTTTTTTAAGAGGCACTTTTTGTGTATTTACTTTGGCACAATTTTCTACTTGTCATTTTTTGAAAAACTTAGTACTCATCATTAGAAAGTTATTCAGTTTTTTATTTATGCAGTGAGAAAAGCAAATACTTTCTGCATAAGACCTGTGCAGGTTTAATTTGTTTGTTTGTTTTTTAATATGCCTTTCTTGAAATAAAAAAGCAAGAAGTGAAGTATTACTAAACTAATCACCCAGTCTCATCCACTGCTGCATTAGCTTTATGGTGTTCACCCAGATGCATGTTTCTAACAGAAATCTTTTTAAAATTGGAAAAATTTAAAGCTGGAATTATACACTAATCCCACTCATTGGTGGCTATGTTTTGCTGAAAAAATTCAGATCTAAATTTGTTAAATCACAGAGTAGCAGATAAGTAAGCAGTGATAGTTGGCATGGAAGAACCAGATGATTCTTCTGTCCTGGTGGTTCCGTACTCTGCTTCCATGACTTCAGGCAACCTACATGAGCCCTTTTCCCTTTTTAAAATCATCTTCAAGCTGTTAATTCAATTTGATATTTAGCTTCATTACTACTTCTTTGGTAAAACAAAACTGTGACAAGTTGAGGAATCTCTCTGCAGCCTATGGATTCTAATTTTACTGTGAAATTACAGTATCATGAAATGTATCAGAGTAAGTAGGATCTCTACTGTGCTATCTGTGCTGTATCAACACATGTATTCAACACGTATTCATCACGATGTATTCAACATCAGTGATCTACTGAAATGCAAACTCTGTGTAGCAACTACTGGTTGAAGTCAGGAAAGTAATCCATCTATTTTGTTCTGAGGGAGAAGTAACTATAGAAAATAAAATTATATATAAATACAAATTTAAAATCCCATGTAGGAAGCAAAAGTACTGCCTGTGAAAACTTGAAAGTCTCACATAGCAAGACTGGAAGTACATGCCAAGCAAGGCAATAAGAGGAATTTATTCTTGTCATAGAGAAAGACTTTAAATCAGGAAGCAGCTAATTCCAGAGCAAGTTCACTTAGAGCAGAGAGATAAAAGCAGAGACTCAATGGTCCCAACAGAAAGTTATGTTGAAAAAGTGATTTGGGACTGGCCTGAATCAAAGCTCTTTTGGGAGTGACATAAAAATTGAGGCATGTGAAGTGTATAGAGTTTATTGCTGTATCCAAATCTAAATTCTTCATGCTATATAGGAACAGAATAATTGCTTTAATATCCTATGCAAACTGTCTGTGTGTATCTCCTTTATTATTGCAAGTTTTTGAAGGGTTAAATTATAAATGCAGACTGCCTACTGTGTATTCACTCCAGGGAAGAGTGTAATTAAGATACTGGGGAAGTAGCACCTGTCTGGAAGACCTCAAGAGGTCTTCTCAGAGTCAAGGTCTCAAATTTTGTGATAAGCAATAACAGAACTATGTGCTGGAAATATGATGTGAAGGCAAAAGGGAATCTCTGTAACACAGTAACACGGTACATAAAGCCTAAAACAGTACTCACACATCTAGCTATAACTAGGTTAGGTTTTACAAGTATGAGAAAAGTATAAATCATCAACCTAGAATGTTTAGAGAGAAAAGTTACAGAAGGAGAAGTAAATGCTTACTGTAGAAAATTTGATTTGCATATTACAAGTCACCGTGATATAGCTCCATATTCTGTTTTGTTATTCTCTTTAGCAATTGTTCTTTTCTTCCCATAATAGTATTAAGAGACAGCAAATTGGACAGGTCTCTTCCATCAGGTCCCAAACCCTTCTAGTGTATGTGACTGGAACTGTGAAAGAACAAAATTTCTCTCCAGTGAGTGAACTGTAAAAGAATAAACTAAACTGTGAGAAACAGGAGAGGGGAAGCCTACAACGAGGCAGAATTTTTAGGTAACATAATCTATTGTCCAGAAAAGTCTGCTTCTCTGAAACAACTTATCTCAGAATATGCAAAATTGAGAAAGGCAGAGTATTTCAGTTGAATATTTTCAAATAAGATTACATCAAAGTTAACTGTATCCTTACTCAATTTAAAACCACCATAGAGACAAAAATGAACACAAAAGCAAGTACCTTGTTCTATCAGCACAGGTAGAGCAAAGAGGGAAATTCTTTTCCCTCCAACAAAAAGTTAAGAATTTTTTTTCTGATGAAACCAAAATTATTTCCTTGGTTTGACTACCAGACCAAAGCTTATAATTATCACAGTTTGTTGTAGGTTTCCTACAAGGATAACCTGTATTTGGTATACATGTGATTTTAGAAGCTGAATTTAACAGCGAGTGGAAAAATAGGAGCAGACTTCATAGACCCAGATCAGCTACAGCCAAGTCTCTACAGAGAATTTGGAGAATTAGAAGCTACCAACAGCAGATACAAAGGAACACACTTTCCATAACCATGGGAACAGACTGTTAATATGTGATTAATATTACATTTAGCTTAGACCAGGGTGAGGATTCTTGAGGTTGGTTTCGGGCCAAGGGAAACATTTCTTCCCAATTACTTCCCACACTAAAGATGAAGACGATGTTCTGCACTCCTCATATCAGACCTTCCGCGCTGGAGCACAGTGTGGTACAGATGTTATCCAGATATGCACATGTACAGGACTGCTTTTGTGTTCAATAGGCCATACATGATACAGTGTTTATGCAAGTTTTATTTTGTGTGGACTTGGTACTGAACTGAGATGGATCAGATGCTAGCTTACAAGCAAACCTTTGAATGAAACAGACAGTATGTAACTTGACAGAAACTCAGAACTACCAACTTAATCCATCAAAACACTTTTTAGAACATTTGAAATGGTGGAGTGAGTTTATCCTGGTGCAGTACTTTGCATCCTATAGCCAAAACATGTTTGATGTGGAATTTGGGGCTCTATTGTTAGATTTACTGTGGCCACAAATTTATTCAGCTAATAGCTTTTCTCCTTTGCACTGCTGGGTCAGTATAGAGCTGGAGGGTGACCACTGGCCCAGCACATCTACACAAATAGAAGTGTCTGCTCAAAGGTAACTGCTGCTTTTTTATTAATATTATTTTATTTATTTATTTAAAGAGGTGCCTTTCTGAGTTCTGGGCTTATCTTGGGGATTTGCTGAAGCTCGTGCCACTGCGAGCTTATACCTAAAAGGGGGGAGCACTTTGAAGTACAATAATAAAACAACTATTTTGTGCTGCTAGTCAGCTTGAGCACTGCATATAATAACTGCAATCCATTCTCATAAAAGCTTTAACCTTTCGATTCTTAGCAGAGTAACTAACTCAGGTAGGGCTCCAGGCTGCCACATCCAGCCACTCAGATCACTTGAAACCAACCTGGGTACGCCCATGCACTTGTCAGTAGTGCTAATGATCCCCAAGGTGCTCCAAAAGCACGAGCAGAGAAGTGTAAACTCTCTACAAGGTTTGGAAAAACTAATTTTTTGCTATTTATCATTTTGGTAAATTCTTCTGGCAGAGGGTTAAGTACAGTCATCATCTCAAGACTGATCATGGTATAGTCAGTAATTCTATATTTTTATCACAAATTCTTTGGTAAAAGAGACTACTTTTGTCTTGTACAACACTGGGCACTTGACAGTGATTAGTAACAATAATGATAATTCAGCTACATGGAGAGAAGTCAGTTGTTATCAATGAAAAGTCAATAAAGAAGGAGAAAGAAAGCTGGTATCTGAATTTATTAAATCCATTCAGACCTAATAGATGCTAAAAGACAGAGCCTTGTACTGTACTCAGACAGCTACCAACTCAGATGGAGATGGACTGCCAGGTGCAATCAGCTGCAGTGGAGTCAGATGCAACAACCTGACTTCTTTTTCTTTGCCTTTTCCTCATCATTTGCAAAACTTTACAGAATCACCAAGACCTGCCATTCTTCCACTAGGTAAGGGCCAACAATTAATTTGAGTGTAGCACTATGTCATTAGTTCAGTCAAGTAGTGAAGTTATTGCACGAGGAAAGTTGTTTAGTTTAAGAGTTTAGTTTGTTTTCGCAGGGACTTTTGTTTATAAAAAAAAGTCTTTGATTGAACTTATTGGCCATCTCACAGTGGGAGAACTGCCGATGTGAGAGGCAAATTAAAGTTGAACTCCAAAACATTTTAGGAAAATATCAGGACATGCATGCAATTACTGTTTAATTACTGTTAAATATGAATAGGTGATGAATGGATAGGTGAATCTTGTGGAGTTTATATTTATTATTTATGTTTATTATTTATTATTTCATATTTTGAAAAATCTACCAAGCCGATGGCCTAGCTGTGCTCTATATGTGTACTTAGTACTTCAACCGACTTCACTATTCTCTACTGTTTTCTTGAGTTTCATAAATAGGGTCCTTTAACACAGTAAGGTCTTTTACCAACAAGAGAAGCATGGCCATCTGCACAATCTGCAAACCTGAGAGCAGACAGCAAGAAAGAACATTTGCCAACTTCTTTAGCTCTGTTATAGCTCTGGTCCTGCAAGGGATTCACCCACATGGAGAATCACAACATTCGATGTGGTCTCTATGGATAAGAGCACTTATACTGAAACCACTTACAGGGAGAAAAGTTGCAGCAGAAATGGCAATGCCCATGTAGCAACCTGTTAGCCACACAGCAGAAAAAGGTTGATTGGTTAAACCCCATTGTGCAGCCATGCAATTAAACTCATTTCTTATATTCAAGAATACTTACGTTCAAGATTTTGAACCTTCAAATTTCTTTAGTTATTCTATATGTCATATTGCCTTCATGAGCATCCATTTTGTAGTAATAATTTGTTAAAACATTTTAGTACCAGCGGTTTCTTTTTTTCCTGCCTCAGACTCAAGAAATGTCACAACCGTTGTGTAAATGGTCAGCATGAGACTGAGTCAGATGACAGAGCTTTGGAGTGGTTCTGGCTACCCTCAGAATTACCCTCTGACTTTGCCTTCTAAGCTAAGCATGGAAGGACCCCGGTGAACTCCCTTAACTAACAGCAAGTATGGGGTTGTTACCAAATCAGTCTAATCCCACCCGGGGCTTCATCCTTCATTTTGAATTTGAACCCATAGGTTGCTGTTAAATAAGGCTGAGTACAGTTACATTTAATAAGATGCATCTACTGACAATTGCTGTAAGATTTACAAAGCTTTGCTATTGTGTCCTAGATTGCAAGAATAGACAGATTAAAGCTGAAGCCAGGAATTTGCCAATTAAAATAAGCAATTGTTAACCTTAAAGAAAAGGTAAAAGAATTGAATTGATCCCCTGCCTTACTTCCTTGTTGTCAATAATGAAGAGTAAATAAGAAGAAACAATTACTCTTTTCTGAGCTAGAGAAGAAAAAAATTATGCAGGGCAGTTGCACTGGATGGCTCTAGCTACCATTTTTACTAACAAGAAAAAAGATATACCTTTAATATTTTTCCAGTATATGCCAGCCCTGGGGTATGTTGTAAAGGCTAAATAGCCTGACAAGCAGTTGAGAAGCTAAATCGGCTAAAATGGTACTTACTAAGTATAATCTTAATAATTCATTTTCTTATTTCATCTATTTGTAAGTTTGTTCTATTATTGCAAATGTGTATTATTTTCAATCCAACTGTAGGTTTTTATCCTTAAACCTTTTCTAAGGATTTAAGGATCTAACGAACTACAAAGCATTCTAGACTTTTATCCCTGAAGTTGGAGAGCTGAAATGCTCTTTGCTGTGCCCAGCATCCCAATACCTTTATCCATGGTATCCAAAAAGTATCAGAGTGCTGAATGCCTCGACCAAGTTAAGATAATTCAAGGGGCATGTGAAAGAATCATCTCCAGTGACATGTTTCCTGCTTCCTGGCTTTAGCAAAGCATTTGGGAACCTTTCTAAACTTTAGGGTCCTTAGACAATCATAGAACACAGTATATACTATAAACTGCGTAGTTTGTAGCCACTTCCTGGAAAAATAATTACAAAGCATTTTGTGTTTAATAGCGTATTGGTAACTGATAGCTTTGAACAACTGTTTTAAAAGCAATACTGAAATTACTGTCCTAATGTGACAACGTAGCTAGTGAAATTGTTTGTGATCAGAGGGCCTCCTGAAACATATATCTCAATGCCTTTTGGCTCTTTCTTTGTTACAACTGATGAAGAATCTTTTTTGTATGTGCACAGGAAAAAAGGAGAAAAGAGGGTGGCAGTTCAGAGGTGCAGCACAACTGCATGTTTGTGTCCGTGTAGGAAAAGCAAAAGAGCAGGGAGCAGGAGATTGGCTTGTTCTCGTTTTTCTGCATAATTCATCTAGCAATATCTCAAGCAAAGCTTAAGATGTAATGAAGAGCATGAGTGAGAACTAGTACCCCTGTACAGATGCCAGGCAACTCAAGTCAGGGGCTCAAGCAGAATTTCTAAATATCCTAATTCCAGCAGTACAAAAAGAAATCAAAAAACATTTTTTACCTGACCTCAAGTTTTTACTGTATGTTTTAAACTTTATGGAGCCTACTACAAAATATTCATACTGGATTGTATTGTTGTAAAGGAGATTTACAGAGACCTGGACTCATTAAGACTGGGGTTTCTCAGCAACAAAAGAGAAGGGGTGATGTTAGTGACTTCCAAGCAGTAGGTTTAGCTAGTTAACTTGTGGGTAGAAAGTCACAATGTATGTCAGCAGGAACACACACAGAAAGACAAAAGGGAAAGAATGCATGCACCAGATGATTGGAGAGGTCTATCAAGGAGAGAAATGAAAGAGAAATAATTGCTAGGAAGTTTTCTTAGTGCATTTCCAACTTAGGTGCATGCATGGAGCTACTGAAGAGAAAGATGACAACCAATACTAATGCTTTGCCAGAAAGGCAGGTCTAGGTCAGGGCTGCATTCATGCTGGTCAGATGTGATTGACTGTGACAAACAGTGCTGAGTAATTGCTCTAATCACTCTGGTAGGCATTGTACCTTGGCCCCGCAGAAGAATGATGCAATAACTGGCTTCAGAAGCCTGCCACCCCTTCAACCTGACATCTCTGACAGCAGCGCATTCATTTTAATGGGAGGGTTATTTGGAGTTGCTGCTGTTCAACAGGGGAGAGCCCAATGAGTATTCCTAAGTTGACCACAGATAAGGGCCTCATTAAAGTGCTCAGGAGTACTTATTTGCAGGTTGACTTGCTGTGATGATCAGTTGCTGGAAAACTATAACAAAGAGAAGCACAAAAACATGTCATAGAGCATCGTCTGCAGGTTTGCGCTTCTCTAGAGCAGCAAACAATTAGGGTGGTGTGTCATCACAACTTTCATGTCAACAAGGCAATACATTCACTTTAAATGTGACAAAGTCAAACCTACTTAAAGGAAACTGAAACTGGAACATACCTCCAAAGTGCATGCTGCTTCTGGATGCCAGGCTGCTTTAGAAGAGAGTTGGTGAATGACTCCATGGGGAATCTGCTGTTCCCTCCACTCTTCCCTGCTTTTTTTCCCCCTGATGTTCACATCCTTTTTGCTTACAGCAACAAAGTTATGTGAAGTCTGTTCTCCCCTTTAAAGCAGAACAAGCAACTGGAGATATTTCCATCTTTTCTATCACAGGATGCCTTCAGAATGACCATGTGTAGAAAGGAGCAGTTCGTTTGCCTAATTGTAAAGGAAGGCTACATTTCTGAAGCTCTCCAGCCACCCCACTCTCCCAGCTACTTGCTGCCTCTAGAAGTAAAATGTGCTTAGAGCTCTCCATAACTCAGCAAGGCTGATGTACACATTAAGTGCCTGAGATGAACTTGAGTGTCTGGTTTGCTAACTGCCACAAGACACATCTGTCTCACAATCAGTGTGCACTACATTTTTTACTGCTCACTCTCTCAGTATGAAAACCAAACACTGCTTGCTGGGATGCACTCCCAAGTATTTCATCTGTAAACACTAAGTGAATTGTCATTGAAATATAGAGCATAGCCTTCTATTATGAGAGCTAAAATGTTTAACACATGGGTGAGTCCCCTCTGGGGGACTAACACTTGGCAGAGCTGGCCTCCCTTAATAACATGATGTTCTCCAATGGAATGAATACAATAGATAATACTAAGTGGATGTAAGCAAAAGGAATGCTGGCAAATACTTTGTTTATTTTCACTTGCTTCTGTGTGAGTGGCTGTAAGGAGGTCAGGCTACTTGACCTTCAGAAAATAGGTGGAGCTGCAAATTCAGCAGCACTCTTGTTTGCCCTGTTTTAAACATTGACCCCCCTGTAATGGAGAAAATCCAGAGCTTCCCTTTAGGGCAAGTTTATAGCTAGTTTTATATCACCTATCTGCTGCCAAGCAGTGAGAGCTATGATTCAACTGTTTCTTTAAAACATATTTTGCCTTAATCATTTGCTCGACTTAGGTTCTCAGCATTTTGCAGGTGTGTGCGTATGCACATGAGCGTGTTTGTGTGTGTGTATGAGAGAAAAGAGGGATGCTCAGAGCATGTGAATGAGTATCAGTCACTTGAAGGAGGGTTGTGCCTGCCTTGTTGGCTACTGGTGCATGGGAAAGGCAGGGTGTGATTGGGAAAACAGCCTTATTTGCCTCCTCTCAGAAGCTTCATCCAGGAAAGGTGAATTTGAACAAATTGGTTTACACATACTAGGGCTATAAGTAATTGCTGTGGGTCTGGGGATTGACCCGCAGAATTCATTGTAATAATATCACAGACTGGTTTGCACCTCTTTGCTGGGTTTGATTTCAATTTCCCCTTCGCCGGTACAAAAGGGCAGGTGACTTCAGGAGGACTTTTTCAGCAATCCTGGAAAAACCTCTTCAAAGTAATGTCTATTCAGTTGTGACTTTTCCAATGGAGGAAGACAAAGAAGAAAAGCCTCCAAAGATGTAGAGCACACTTGAGACAGGATATTGTGGAAAAGGGAGAAGGGAAGAAAAAGTGGAAAAGCACACTTGCAAAAATGAAAAGCATCAGAAAAGGTATTTAAAAACTTTTTTTCAAAACTGAATTTTGCGTAGATCACATGTTCCATATCTTGTACAAGAAAACATGGCAGCTTAACAACAAGATTTCACAATGAAGTCATGGATTTGCTGAAGAGGAAGCGAAGGCAGCACTTGAGAGTCCCACAAAGGGATGCAGTCTTAGCCCATGAGTTCTTCAAGGCTGACCCACATCTTCATTAAATTGCAAGGCTCTTCACCCAAAATATAGCCTGTAGAGCTAGTGCACTCTTACCATGGCTTAGTGTGGGAGTTCTCAGGCCACTGAACTGTCTCCTAAGCTAAGTACCAAAACATTAACATTATTCTTTCCACCTCCACTTTATTTTATTAAATAGATGAGGTTAGATGAGGGAATGTTTGGGATACTGATTAAATATATATATATATATATCTTCTTTCATTCACAGATATGAAAGGGAATTTATTTTGATCTATTGAACCAGTTTTGTGTTTGTTTTTTTTTCCTTTTGTCATACCAGTATTAATGAGTGACTCTGTTTATTTCACTGCAAGTAGGTAGTTGTACCCACAATTGGTATCTACAGATCTCCAGTGACATTGCACAAGTTGTGGATTTGGCCCATGTTCTCAGTGGGCCTATTCCAAATAAATACAGTGATTAGAATCCAGCACGACAGGTATTCAGAAAGGTTCCAGTTTTAATTGTGGGAATTACTTGTGTAGGGACATTTTACTGAAATTTGATTATGACTGCTTCGACAAGTGTAACACTCTGTAGGAAAATCAATCCTGTTTCTGTAATGAAGAAAAACAAGTCATTTTCAAAAGGAAATATGATTATACTTTCACGGCTTAGGTTGAAGAAACAGAAGGTAGCTTAATACAGTGCAGGCTTGCTCAGAGGTAATATCCACTTGCTGAGGCCAGCATAACAAGATTGGATTCCAGTTTAATGTGGTTGTGACTCAAATCCCTTTGGAGAGTTTGTTTGACAATCTGACAAAGTTATCTCAAGAAAAATAGGTTAAAAAACATAAACTTGACTTCAGTAACTGCATTTCCTCTTCAGCATGTAGAGTATTTTGCCTGGAGGCCCCTGAA
Source organism: Anser cygnoides (assembly GCF_040182565.1). Classification (NCBI taxonomy): domain Eukaryota; kingdom Metazoa; phylum Chordata; class Aves; order Anseriformes; family Anatidae; genus Anser; species Anser cygnoides. The sequence goes on from NC_089874.1 coordinate 72,135,738, forward strand.
GCCTGAAGCCCCATAGGTAATACCACTTTGTGCCTTTACATAAACCAAAATGTTTTAGCAGGCATTTTGCTCCAAGAAAATGTTTGCCTTGTGATCTCAATACAGGGAAATAAGAGCTTTCTGATATGTCTATATGAAAAAGAGAATATGAAAGAGATGAAGTGTAACTGTTGTTATTGCAAAGAAATGGCTGCATCTCTGATAATTTCTAACTACTGTTTTAGTTATATTTCAGTAGGTTCCTAGGTCCCTTGTGATGCATTTGAGAAATTCCTGTTTACTGTTGAATCCTTACACTTGGTGTCAAAGCAGAATGTACTAAGAAAAAGTGAATGTACAGCACTATTCTCCTTTCACAGATGGGAAATGGAGGCACAGAGAAATGTGCCATGTTGCCTTTGGGGCTAATTGCTTAGTCACTGGCAGAGTCAAGTCACTCCCACACTGTATCTTCAGGCATAGTCACAGAGTTGCGATGGCAGTAATTGGAGCCTTCAAGATGTTATGACCTCTAACTATTCATTACTGTCCACAGTTGTCATTTACCATCTTTCAGCTGGTGATTACCAACCCACTGTTGAGCCACCAGAACAGATTATGTAAATCCTAGTAGATTCAATGCTTAATCAGCCAGGTCTTCTCAAATCACCTTCATCTCTGGTTTAGGTTGAGCTGGATGAACTGAAGCAGGATCATGCTGGCAGCTCTGTCATAAAATTGAAAAGTAGCCATGAAGAGCTGGGAGAAGTAATTTCTTAAACTTCTCCTGGTGCACTTGCAGTAGTAAATCTGACTACACCGTTATTTCCTGACCAGTAGTGTCTCCCATGTGATGGCTAGCTCATGCCCTTGTGCAGACCAAACCCTTTTACAGCTCTGGCTGCAATCTGTTCTAGTGTTTCAGTCACAGTTGCAAGCTCGAAATGAACTACATTTATATGCTAATAAACATAGGTATACAGAAATATTATCCGACTAAAACATTGCTAAGAATGTTTTTTTTTTGGATTGATACATAACCTGTCCCTCTCTGCTCAGCCAATCAGGATCTGAAGAAGAATGATATATGGTCAAATGTATCACACCATCTTTGAATGTGTTGCAATGATCTCGGTTTGGCTGAACTTGGGAGAGTACATATGACCTAGTTATGTAGAGAAGCCAAGGAGATGGTTAGATACTATGGCTACTGCAGTTTCAGAGCACCTAAACCCAGGTCAGAAACAAGATGACCAAAAGTGCAAATAATTGGTATTTATTTTAAAAGTTTAATGGAACTTATCACAATTTTTGACTTAATTGAGTATTAGGTGACCACCCCACTCCAGTAGCAGATCCCCTCTGTATCCCTTCAGTATTTCACCAGTCCCTTTCTGCTAACTTCCTGTTCCCTGCACTGGGAAAGACAACCCCAATCAAATACAAGTGGTATACTAGGGTTCTCAGGAGCAGTAAGTGTGGCATGGGATATTTTTGGAACCACCTAATGACATGGGTCAATGACAATGACAGCAGACTCTCCTGTCTCTAGGCCACCAATCAGTTGAGGGGTATAAATAACAAGCTTCATGAGGACTGTGAGACCAGCTGAAGATGACCCCAGCACATCGTAGCAAAGACCAAGAACCTGATAAGCAATCAGGAGAAGTCACAAGACAGAGAGAAAGGATGCATATTCAGTTAAGCAATGCTCGTTTTGACTCTGCATGTCACACTCACATCATGAGCCTTCCAAACACCATACTGAACTTCAGCACTGTCTTGCTTACTTTTCAGCCCCAAACTGATTGGGAACAGAATGTTAAGAGCCAAGAGCTGCCACCTCCCAGATAACCAAAGTCCCTTTCTCCTCAGTGTTCATTGAACACCTTTCTCAGAAACAGCTGCAAGCAGACCTTTGGGAACACCTGTGTTCTCAAATTCTCCCCATATTGCTGATCAGCCTGTATTTGAAGTATAAACTTCGGGTACTCATAGCTCTTCTCACAGATCCAGATGTTTCATGGAAGGGGAGCCAGAGACTCCTGGGCCTTGCTGTACCTGGTTTTATCAGCAACCAAAAATGGGTTTTGCAAAAATCAGTTTTGTCCCCCATTCCTCCTTCCCTGCTCTTGCAGCCCAGGATAACCACGAAGTACTACTCCCTGCTCATCTCAGCTGCACATCTCTATGAGCAGCTTCTAAGCAGGACAGGGCCCCTTTCAGGGGCATAGCCAGAAATAAATCCATGTTGGCACCTGCTGCATCCTGGAAACTGTGATGCCCTGGCACTCAATGGCGAGAAAATAGTTTCTTGTGACACAATGACCTTCTACGTTTTTTCCTGCGGTAATAACAGCCTCATAAGTAGGAGCTAACTTTCCTACCACAATTCAACAGTCCATCATCCCAAACTGAAATTGAGAGATGAGAATGAATGACATATGGTATTCATGTAGTCTGGGCTATTTCATGGCACCAGCTGACATAAGCACTATCTTATGTGCTGTGAATGTTTCAAAAGGAATGCATACCTCTCTGCACCAACTTTGTATTGCCAGGTGGTCCAGTAATGCAGAAATCCAACCTTAGTGATCATCTGACTACTGCCTAAATGTTCAATGTTTGTCTCTATCATTAATCTCACTGTGTGATTTTAGACACGTCATTTTCCTTTCCCTGAGACTCACTTGTCCACAGCTGGAAAATGGGACATACCAGGTTCTTGTAAACCCAACTCTCTTGGGGGCGTATTGTCCCACTGCAGGCTGTAAGTAGATCCTGCTAGGATAGAATGAGTGTTTGCAAACAAGAAAGAAATGATAATAATGAGAAGAAAAAAAAAAAAAAAGAGAGAGAGAGAAGAAAAATGAGAATGGAAAACAGTTGGGTTTTAAAGGTTGGCTGGAGGCTACCTGTCTCAAAAAATAAGAAACTTTATTTTTATTCAAAAAACAACTTTAAAAGAAATAACCTAGCTCTCTGTCCATCCTCTAGATGCAACTAGTCCAAAAGAGCCCTTTCTGAGGATGGTGCTCTGGGGTACCCAGACCAGTAACAGCATTTGCAAATATTGTTATTCTCTCCTCTGTATTTCTGGAATGAAATACATCTGTGAACAGGTTAGGTGATTTCATGTCAGTTTGTGAAACAGCACACAGTTAAAAAACAGATGTGTAGAAATTGCATGATGAAATTCCAACCAAATTATTTTAAAAATATTTAAAACACAATCCCATAATATGGATCAGAAATCATTCTATACCGTATTTACTAGCTGTCCTGAAAATACACCTTTCAACCCTCCAAAACAACAGTTTTGGAGTAGTATGTAATGTTGAATAAAGTATTGCATTTACACAGCCAATATTTCTCTCACTGCTAATGTGTGCCCTATGCTGCCCCTGTTACTATTGCCTTCAGTGATTAATGTTTTTGCCTGTGTTTTGAAACAAAAAACAAAAAACAAACAAAAAAATAATAATAATCAAAAAACAGTTTCAACTCAAAGAAAAGGCAGAAACACTGTGGGCTAGATTCCACAGCAGACTGAATACCTCAAATCTGCCTAATGCCTATTTTAAGGTCATACATTCATTTTGTTTTGTTTTGTTTCTCCTTTTGTCCTCTTTTTTAATGTATATCCCTATTGTATAAGACTGAAACTTACTGCAAGTGAATTAATTCCCAGTTTAAAGAAGCTGTCCAAGTTAAGCATGTGTTTAAGTATGTGAGTAATCAATAAGCTCAACTCCAGGGACATGAAATAAGCATGTGAATATATAGCTTTCTGAATACATGCTTTGGTGTGGTTGAGAATGGGAAACTCTTCTGCACAAAGCTGATCCCACTGCTGCTGACCGTGGGGAGCTATAAATTAAAGCAGTCACCTTTGTGCTGAACAGTGTTGTCTCCAATGTGACCTCCACACTTCGGATGTCATACTTTGTCCATCATCGTAGCACTTGAGTATTTCTGGAAAGTCAACTCAATGATTTTATGCTAGATTTTAAGACTAAAAATATTTACACTTACAAGCAGCCATGGAAATTTACTTATATTTACTTTACTTATATTACTTTTTGGCCATAGAAGGAGCGTATATTGCTTTACCTACCCACCCAAAGGTTACTGACGATTTCAAAAAATCCCAGGCCTAGAGTATATGAAGAAAAAAAAAGCGTTGTTCAAATCAAGGTTAATTTATAATGTGCTTTGATCTTCAACTAAAAAGTAACAAATTAAGAGCATTATTTTCTGCCTACCACAGATTTAAAAATATTAAAAATGGAGACACTCCATTTACTCATGAAGATCTAACGCCTTTCACTATTGTGCAGGATTACTTCTTAATTAGTAGTACATTTGTTAGCATTTTATCCATCAAAGGTTTAAATGACTCAAAGAAGAGAATTTACAGTTTACATCCATTGTCTCAGTGCTGAGATAATAACATTATTGGTGTTGCATAAAAATCACAAAATGAGTATTAAAAGTAAGAGGAAAGTTTTTTGCTCTTTCCATAGAGAAACAGTCTGCTGTGGCACTATATGTGTGTCTGAATGTGAGCTACTATTTCAGATTATGAGTTTTAGTAAGATCCTTCAAGTAGAACAAAAGGTGAAGTCTTCGTCAAATTACTAAGCTAAAAAAATACTTACACCCCCCCCCCCCCCCCCCCCCCCCAAGTCAGCTTTTATTCTTGAATTATATTTAGGACAGATATTTTCAGAAAAAAATCCTGACCCAACAGCCTGTCAGAAGCCCTTTTGTTAAACATTCATACGCCAAAGATCTTTTTAAAAGCTAAGCTGGTGTCTTTTTCTTTATTTATTACAATGAAAAATCTGAATCTTTTTCTTCTATATTTTTTTCTTCCCTATTCTTGTTTGCTTTAAAAATAATGGGTAAATCCTGCCCCACTTAAGCCCCTGGGAGATCTGCCAAGATATCACTCATCTAGCACAGCTTTCGCACCATAATATAAGTATTATAGACGCTGAATCTAAAATAAAACATCCTCTTTCCAAATGCTTTTATGCCCCAAAATTAAACAAACTGAAAAAAAAAAAATCAGAACAGTTTAAGTAAAACCCCGTTCCCTCCTAAATGACATTTTTGATCTTGACTCTTTGGATGTTATAATTTAAATAGTTTTCAGTTCTCACAGGCAGGCAGGCAGGCAAGACAGGACTTGAGAAGTGAACGCAAAATCCCTGCTTCCCTCTCACCACTTTGAAAATTGCCTATCAGACAGTCTTTATATGCATGAAAAAAAAATAGAAAAGCAAAAAATCCTATTATTTTTACGGGTCATAATTAAGAGTTCAATTAGTTGGCTTACTCAGTTAATTCAACTTTTAGCTAACGTTTCATTTTTGAGCAAGAGATTCATTCATTGGAGTTGCTAAAAAACAACTCCACTCTATTCTTTGGAACAGAGGTTTCCCACTTTTTTGTTTTTATTTTTTAATATTTTCATTTTTTTAAAATGTTTACATATTCAAATAGATTACAGACACTGTTGATTTAGGTAATATCACCAAATGAGACTTCCTTTCCTATCAGATGACTGGGCATTTCAAGAGCATTGGGGCACGGCAAATTTAAGTTGTGGCATTGTAATAGGAATTGTTGTGAAGCACAAAGTGCAAAGACGACTAAGGCATCTCTTCAGGAACAGCTGAAAGCCATTTATACTCAGGCATTTCTACAGCATAAAAAAGCAGAATGAGACAAATTTACCGCTGATATTTTTATTGATTAAACTTCACTTTAAATTTGAAGTAAGTGTATTCAGTGGCAGCGTAGCCTCTGGAACCTCCCATCTAATCCAGCTGACTGGAAGACAAACTCGCAGTTGTACAGACAATGTGAATTAACCAGTTACTAGCTGTGACATACATGATGACACAGTATAAGAAAATTTGGGAGGGGAGGATTTTTTACACTGGAAAGAGGCTTGTAACGTTGCAAGACAGGACAGGCAAAATGCTCTTCTATTAAACAAAATGAATGATATGTAAGAGCTAGTTAAGGAATAACTGAAATATGAGCCAGTGGGTTATAAATCTTTTTCCATCACCTCTATGCAAGACTTTAAGAATGCAGATTCATGTCAGAACACAGATAGACCTGGTGTTATCATGTATGTGTTAAAAAGTTATAGATGAAGAGAAGATGGCAAAACACAGCATTACCTACATACAGCTATACAAGACTGGATTTCCAAAGGGTTGCTTGCTTTTTATTAGGAGACTTCACTTAAGTCTCCCCACTTATACCTCTCTTTTTTTAATTACACAACTCTGTCTACCCTTGCTTCCCAAAGAGGTAGTACATTCCTCAGAGGGTATCCGTAGGCTAATCATACTGCACTATATTTGTGTTTCTTTCACAAAGAGAAGGTCCATGCCGCAGCGTAGCACCCTCTATTAAAACATAGCTAGATCAGACCTATGCATATCTTTGTCCTCTTCATCTAGGGGCCTAAAAGTCTCACTTGCAGACAGCCAACATACTGCAGGGGTAAGGCTGATTCCTCAAGTTATTCTACCTGATCTTCCTCTTGGAGCAGGTGAGGGAGATCTGTTGCTTTGCATGAAAAAGAGCAATTCCTGCTCTTGCCTTGTAGTTCTGACCTCACTTGCCATGAGTGTATGTTACTTTTAGCTTTGCTGGTAGCATTCATAAGTAGCTTCCCAGTAAATGCACATTTTTCTCCTCTAAAAGGTATGTTTTATTATGCCAAGTTGTAATGCTTCTTTATTATTAATGTATCACTGTATTTGACAGTGGGTTTTTTTCGTGCTTATGTCTGACCCCAGAGAAAAAGGAGGTTACTCTCTTGCTGTATGCCTTCCCTCACCGCTGCAGTGGTGGCAGCTTTCAGTCCTGAGGTCGAGCTCTAGTTGAGCTCAAAGGAGGAATATGGATACCTCTTTCAAAAGTAGCATGTAAGCTTTTTTTGATATTTCTAAAAGGATCACTTATGGTAACTGCATGTAGAAGGGCTGCCTGGTCTAGATAGGGCTCTTCTGAATTTGGTTTGACTATGGCCTGAGCTTTGAATTAGGGTGTTCTGGCTACTCGGTAGTTGAGTGCTCATCATCTCACACCCTTCTCTCTGAAACTTTAGCCTGGCTGATTGGGAGGATGGAAAGCCCCTTGCAGCCCCTTCGGGTAGGCAGTCAATCTGCAGGCCAGGAGGTGTGCTTACCAAGCCAGCTGTGTCCTGACGTTCTGACCCACAGGAGGTGTTTTTCAATGTGTCCTCCCAATTCTTTCTCTCTCTCGCTCCCCAGAAGACATTAATGCTATTTTGCAGCATCCATCTCCAGTAACTTTATGCAATGCTTTCTGTATGTTATCTCATCCATCACGTTGTAAAGCATTTAAGTTCTGCATGTGTTTATTTCCAGACTTACTCCAATGAGTCAAAGACCCAGATTTGGTCTGGACCAGCTGTATGATAAAGGCTAATGTTACCTACTAGTTCAGCTGCATAGTCCCAATTTACCTCTTTAAATTGAACATTGATAAATTGTACTACACTGCATAGCAGATCCCCTCTTCTTTCCTGAGCATCCATCAGCCCTCCCTTGAACAATTTTATATTTATAGGGACTTTAGCTATTCACCTGCAGTCACCATACCGCAAGATGCAAATGGAGACAAAATGCAAGAGGAAAGACAAACTGATAGATTATTAGACAGACTGAATCAGTTTGTAGAGTTGACAATTATATTCATTAACTCAATCAGCCTTCCGTTAATAGTGTGGGTTTGATTGCCACCTTGCCTACAGGTAAATCTCCATCAAAATTACAGCCATCAGTTAGTCCCCATTTTTATAAACTGTACGCGCTGGGGTGGGGAATAAAAAAATGTTGTTATTTCCTTTCTTCCCTACACGCCGCTTTCCTGAAGCAGCCTGAGGACAGACGCCGTGGAGCCACAGTGACCTCCGACGGCCAGCGCCCTGCCTTGCTGCAGATCCGGCAGCTTTTCCAGAGGAAGAGTGCTTCCTCTGATCTCTTGCTTGCATGCATGGAGGGCTTGCCACTCTTGCACTCCTTGCACGTGCTATTCTGCACCTGTGGCCAGCTGAAGGTGTTGAGCTGAGCATCCCTAGCTTCCAGCTTGAGGATGCTAGGCATTTTCCTGCTCTGTTGAGTTTCCCTGCAGTCATCTTCTGCTCACTGTTACAAATTCAGGTGCACCGATACTGGGCTGAGGTCTTCTCCAACTCCATATTCTTGTCTCCTCTGAGAAATAGGGTTCAGAATGGTCTCCCATCTTTGTTGCCACTGTGTGAGGACGTATGACAGTAACTGGGCAGATATTAGGTGGTACTGCTGATAGGGGTTTACTCTGGATTAATATTAATTTAGATTTTTATTGCAGGTACTTGTTGGGGACACAGTTTGAAAATATTTCCTATGCTTAGTAATATAAGCCACATACACTGGTATCACCCTCAAACTTGAAGGCTGTAGTGATTTGAATTTATTTCATAAAGGATTTTACTGAAAATAGTTTCATTTTATAGTAACTGTTATGCTGCACAATTTCCTGCATGATATTCTCAATGATCCTGCATGATATTCTCACATTGTGAGTTCTCAAGTCAGTCTGAAGTAAGTAGAGCCGCATGGGGAAAAAGAAAAACAGCTCTGTAAAGAGCATTTACATACACATTCCAAGGTGAAAGGTAATAATCTCTATTGATGAGCTCCTTTTCATATTTCTGCACGTATTTTGTGCTTATCTATCAAGAGGAGAAAAACACTACATTCAGAAATAACAGGATTGTCATTTTTGCCAGAAAATAGCATCTTGTCATTTCCCCTTAATTAGTACATCAAAAGTACATCAGTTGTTAATAAGGCCACATAAACATGAGCAAGTGAGTCTTAATTTCATGGATAAGAGGTCTGTTTTTTCCACCTATGAGTAATAAAAGCAAAACATTTTATTCTCCACCGTGGCAAATACATCCTGTCTGACCCCGCAATTCATGGATTGTGCATTTAGCTAAAATAAGTTTTGTTCTACTCACGCCCATGAAGTGATGCAAATTTGCACCCAGCCTTGAGTCCAGCTCTGTGTGTTTAAGAGTGGAATAACTCTGTAATCTGCACTCCTGGTAAAACCTAACCTACCCTTTGCTGGCCCAAGTTGGCACACCATGCAACTAAGACCCAGTGGCTGGGAGCTGGAGGAGGCCGCTCAGTGTGCTGGGGACTGAGGGCAGTGCAGGTGAGCAAGGGGGAAGGAGGGGCTGGGAGCAGGGCACCAGGTGCAGGGCACCACCAGCCCTCATGGCACACAAGATCGTGGTGGATCAGTGACAGGGAAGGTTCCAGGAAGCCCATATGTCAGCCTCCAGCTGCTTCTCTTGCAGCTGGCTTTGTGGGGAAGGGATGCTCTGCCCCTTTGTCAGAGATGCTCTTAAATCTGTGGATGAGGTAAGGTAAAGAGGTATAATTTACGTGTCTAACACAGTGTATCTGGTCCTTTGTATCTGACCACTTGTGCCCAGAAGTTTTAAACCCGAGTGGTATTTAACACAACTCTAAGCAATTAGTACCTGTTTCCATTCCCCTCTTTGAAGGTAGCATGGAATCAATACACACCCTCAGTTGTTTTTTTTTTGTTTTGTTTCTGTTGGTGGTGGTGGTGGGTTTTGTTTTGTTTTGTTTTGTTTTTTTGGGGGGGTAGGTGAAGGAGAGGGGAGAGGGTTTTTTTTGTTTGTTTTTTGTTTTTTTGTTTGTTTGGTTGGTTGGTTGGTTGGTTTTTTTTGGTTTTGATTTTTTGGTTTTCTGCTTCCATTATCTGGAGAACTGGAAAGAATCCAAAGAGTGCTGATATGTCAGAAATATACCTACATATTTATATATGTATATATACTTTTTCGTCAAATCCCACCCACTGCTATCAGGAGAATAGACATTTCTGTTGTAGCGGAAGCCTAGAGTTGGTTTTCCTTTTTGTGTGCGTAATGTGTTTTAGACTAGCCAAGTTTCTTGTCTTTTCTTTCTCTTTTTCTTTTTCTTTTTCTTTTTTTTTTTTTTTTTGGCAGGGTGGATGTTGGCATATTGGTTATGAGAGCCTGTACAACCACTGCACTGGAAATAAAACGCCCTGACACTAGAGCAGTAGAAATAATAATTTTAGTTTCTTCTCACTAAGTGGAAATAACATGTTTTGCTCCACCAATTTAAGGTACAGAATACCTGACGTGAGATGGTGTATAGCATTTTGTATTTTTCTGGGACAATGTCTCAGCATCGCTACACTGTGCAAAAGAAAAACTGCTCCAAAACTGGTCAGGTACAAGGTTACTGATAATAGGTCAGATTCTCAGAGCTGAGGTAAATCAGAAAAGCAAAATGAGAGAATGATTTTTATCAACTGAGAATGTGGCCTGAAACATCTATCTCACTGGCTAGCTGAAAAGTGATTCTTGCGTACTGTGCCCTGGTACCCACCTGTGGAAACCTTCTAAAAGGATGTATCTTGCCTCCAATAAATCAATGTATAACAAGTGATAGGCGCTTACAATAACTGATCACATACAAGTGACAGCAAGAAATGGTGACCTTGGCTTCATAAATCATGCAACTTGCTGAATAGCATCATATATTTTTAAGGTAAGCCCTCATAGAGTTTGAATAAAAAAGGAATCACTGAGAAAAATGGCATACTGTACTGGTCTTTATCTCGGTCTATCAGGTTGATAAAATATTAGTAAGGAGCCAGACTGACCTGTTTCTCCCACTGGTTTCTTTGCAGGGCCACACAGTTGCAGGTAGGTCGAAAAGGAACTAAATCTTTCTAGTAACCACTTGTGTTATCAGTTTTATATGTTATCTCTTAAAGGACTTAAAGTAATTCCAAGTTAAAATGTAATATGAGTTTCGGAGGGACCAGGGGTCTATATTTCCATTACTGTTTCAAAATCTCCAGGTTAAACTTAACACAAGCATAAGGAAGTAAAACTGTCTACTTCAGTGGACCTGAATAAGGACTCACCCAACCTGGGAGAGATTTTTCAAATACATGAATTGGCAGCATTGCCATGCCAAATTTTAAAACACATTTGGGGGGGGGGGGGGGGTGCGAAAGGAAGGAAGGAAACATTTTCTTTAACGTTTTTCCTTTCTCTTTTTTTTCCCACAAGTATTTTTATATTCTCATTTAGAATGCTTCCTACAAAGTTTTTATGCAAGGCTTTAGCTTTAACTTGTCTAATTTTCCTTCACATATTTGGCAATTCGTAATGAAAGCATTATTCAGTAACACTGAATATCCAGTGAGGTCAACAGTGGACATAGCCTTCATTCACACTCTGTGAGTTAGTACCAGCTTTGCAAGGCCAGGTGCAGCTGTATGATGGATGAGGAGCAGTGCTACTACTTGACTGCGTCTGTCTCACATGACAAAAAAAAATATGATCAGGAAGTGCCAGTGGAGGGGTGGGGGGGAACGTCTCTGAACTATCCTAGTCACTGGACTGGCGTCTTTCATAGCATGGTAACAGATGATATTTTTAAAATCTCTAACCTCTGTTTGTCAGCTGACAAGGCAGATGTTTCAACTATTCTGTGCTGATTAAGCGGGAGTACAAATAACTGACTTTCTAAAGATTATCAATTATAATGAATTAATTAAATAACAGAAGGTGAACTAGGCAGCAGAACAGGTCCTGGGACTGGGGTGTTAGCCTAGCATGAGAAAGACTCTCCTTCTTCTGATATATATGTCCTGTACAGCCTTAAGTAAATCACTTAGTTTTGCTGTGTCCTGTTTGGCAAAACTGGGCAAACAATCATTCCAGGTTTCATGAGAGGTTCTGATAAATATATCAAAGATGTGAAGGGATGCTCTACATGCCTTGCAGTACAACTACAGACGTGAAGATTTTCTTGAAATTTGCATGTTGTGATCACCTTTCCCTCACCCTCGAAATAAACTGTTTTTCAGTCACAATGTAATTTTATCATCTTTATAAAAATCTGGTCATTATATTGTTTTGATGCTCCCTCAACATTTATCTGAAGTGAAAGAGAAGGATGTGCAAGAAGAAGGTGAAGCTTACATGGATGCATTTCTATCGGGCTGTTACAGCTCCTGGATTAGGTTGTCAGCTGATAGAGCTACAGGGTAATTGCATTACTGTTAATGTAAATCTCCTGATTGACACCATCTGAGAATCTAGTCCCGTCTTCTAAATTCAGTTATTTCTTAAAGTGCTTTTTCAAAGAACTATGATATCTATCGTGTTTTTTCCAGTCTGTTCATTGCAAGATGTAATAAGAAAATAGAATGAGCTTTAGCAGTGAACTTCCAAGCTTTTCTGAATTTAAGTTTACTTATTGTAATATCATTTTTATGTCACAACTAGACTGCAGATCGAAAGGCAGACTGTGTCAAGGGAATTTGGTGTTTTACATTTAGAAGGAACGTTTAATGAATTATGCTGCCCCCAGATAACCCCTATTTCATTTGTATATAATGCTCAGGGCTAAGGATTGTCTTTCCGATCCTTCTCAGATGTTAGGCAGTATGTTTCCAGAGTGGTCATGTTACTGCTCTCATCCTTACTTCAGACCCAATCCTGCAAGTGCTGAATGCAGTAAATCCCAATGAGGGCATGAAAATGACTTTAATACAACAATAGTCTTAAATTTATCAAAGGCAGAAAGTTCAGAGTAAAATTAAATATCTAACTAACTTTTTTCTTTGCATGGCCAGGGTCAGCACATTTTATGTAAACAGGACTTTTTAGTAATTTAGTGTCTAGTGTCTTTTATATTAGTACATAATTGCTAGATTTTTTAATGAAAAATGCTCTTAAGTGTTAGATTGCCTATAAAATTCTCTTCCCGTAATCGAGGTATTACTGACTCGAGCCCCTTCAGCTAACTGGCCTTGTCAGTTTGTTGTTCTGCATTTTCAAGGAGGGGAGATAGAGATGTGAATAAGGTAGGTGCTGGAAAAAGCCTAAGAAAAGTGCACCAAATAATACATTGGTAAATGAAATAGTCTTAGGAGGAAAATATTACTTTACAGCCATGCAAGGTATAAAAGTAATAAATAAAAAATAAAAAATGAATGACTAATTAGGCATCAAGCTTCAGGGTGCAAGTTCGTTGCCAGTCAGGGTGAGCAATGAGATTTTTCCCCCACTCCTTTCTGTCAAGGCACTGGTGTCATTGGCTCTATGTGTTATGGAAAGTAGCACCTCTCCCTCTGTCAGCAGCCTCTGGAAATGGGGCTTTACCTCACGTGCCTGCATGTTTCACAAAATTGGGACATATGATGTTTTCTTTCATTTTGTTTCAAAATATGTGATTTTCAGCCTATAAATGCATGTGTCTATTTGCCTATATGTGAGATACCAGACCAGATGAAAAGATTCTGCTGTCAACAGTGAGGCTAGGTAGGGAGGTGAGAGACAGTGTATCTCAAGTCTAGCCCCAGGGACCTATCAGTGAAACTTGCAAGCCCTCCGATGGACTGGACCCTCACCGGGGCTGTGTAGTTTAGCTGGTAGAGGGAGTCCCCCACTGCAGCTACACATCGATGTAAAATTAAGGGATGAAAAATAAAAAGTCACTCATTTACAAATGACACATGATCTTCTATAGCACTCCAGAAGTCATCGAGGGGCTGTATTTGGCCTTTGATTTCTATCCCACCTAGACGTACAGGTAGAGTGGCAACCTGGGGAACAATGATGTGATCAAACTTTCAGCCTAAGCCTTGGCTAGGAAAAGTTGGCCTGACTACACTACATACTGCTAGCAGGGGAGCTGTGCTGCCTGTATTACCTGAGGACCTGCCCCATGTTTCCTCAGACAGCTCTAAGCACTTCTCTTCTGTTTTAGTGTTGTTTATTATTCCTACGAACAAGCAATAGAAGAGAAGAATCAGTGATTTCAGAAGGCTTTGGATCATGCCCCAAGAGTTCTCTTTTGAACCAGTGGCAAAACTCTCCTGGCCTAGGCTGGAAGTCTGGGCCTGTAACAGTGCATTTTCTTAGGATTTCTTGTTCCATGGGATTCTGTGCAAGTCACTAAGTATTTCCAGTTGATATGGTAATTTTAAGTAGAAAACTCAAGTCCAGATATTAGAATAAGAAAGGAATGTTTTCCTGCTGCACTAGTGATTTTCTTCCATGTGTTTTCCACTTATATTCCCTCTTTGGTAAACCTACAAAATAAGATTATTTGACCAGCAGCACTTGCTGTTGCTCCAGGGCAGAAAGCATAGGACAGAACCAACATGCACTCTGCTGTCCATACAGAGTCCAGATGTTATAAAATTCACAGAAGCAAGGCAAGCTGTAGAATAGAAATAGACAAAACATTCTGAAGATCCTGAGTTCCTTTTTCCCCAAGGACTCTTTCATATATTTGCATATCAAACAAACACCAACTTGGTGTGTTCAAACTGAGCATTTGGCATCAATATCAGCAGAGGATGTAAAACAACCCTGCCATTGCCAGCAGAGCCAGGTCTCTCAACTACAGCAAAGTGCATGTATGCACTGAATGGCAAACAGCTGCTCTTCGATATCAGCAACGGCACATGAAAGAACCTGCGAGGAGCTGCAGGTCTTTAGCTTTCTCCTCTTTGTTATTGATATTGAACTGTCTGGCTCTAAAGATAGGAAATCATTGTGTCCATAGAACAATTTGTATTAGGGAAAGGTATTTTTTGACACGAGTAGACTGGCTGCAAAAGATCTGCCTGGTGTTCCTAAAATTTGCCACCTTGACTAGGCCTAACCAAGTGAAATTTTGTCAGGAATGTTTCAGAACTGGCGTGATTGCTGTAGCAGAGAGCCTCAGTGTTCATTGTGTGGTATATTATCTTGAATTCAGTGTCATGAACTGTTCCTGCTGTTGGGTATGTTCTCTTACATATAGTCCAAGCCCTAGATACACTGAACAGAGATGAACAGACAGATATGTAGCAGTCTTGTCTGTGTATACCTCATTTATTCCCAGCTGGTTTTGCTGATGACAAGAAGATAAGCTTAGTTTGCAACTATGAAATAGTATTGACATTATTATTGTTTATTCTTCATCTGGGCAGATTCCTGATGAGGATTACAGATTAGCCATTTTGAGCCTGTGAGCAATGGCAATAAGGCTGTGAGCCTGATCTATAGTCACTTGAAACTTAACCTTGTTTTCTGGATGCTCTTTAGATATTGCAATTCCCTTAATAATGTAAAGGTATTGAAGAAGACATTCTGTTAGTTCTCTGTTAGGTGTTCAACATGTTACACACTGAAAACATGCTCTCCAAATTGCATAGAGAGTCTTTGAGATTGCTTCAGCCCCTTTCTCCTCTTTACATATAGATGCTGCAGCAAAATCCTAAGGCTCTGAAAGGATACGCATTACAACTGGTTGAAGTCCATCAAAATCTAAAGAAAGAAAGGTGTTGCACTGCATGCAGTAGGCATTTAAGGAAATGTTCAGCTGGATCTGAAAGAGATTTGTGATCCTGTTTAGGGAAATAAGTCAATGATAGCTGCATTGTAGTAGTGCACCCATATTCAGACAAATTTCTGCTTTGTTTAATGTCATTAAGAATGTGAGGACTGCTGAGTTCTGATTAAATGAAATAGTGTTGCTCCTACCAAAGTGATCAGTTTTACTATATTACTGAATAACTGAAACTTGCATTTTTTTCTGCTGAAATGCCCAAGAAGTTGGTGCAAGACTGCAGAGACAAAGGTATGTAAACTGCTAATATGCAAGCCACTAGATATTCTGCCCTGATTTCCTGTGTGGCTACTTTTAGTCATTAACTATATGATAGCTTATTCCACTCCAATCACAAAGAGGTGTCCTGAACTCTTCAGTACATTTTTGAAAAGTTACCCCAATTATGGCATCTGCCCCGCTATTCTGACAGCAGTTTTCTTTCCTTTAGCTGGGGCAGCAAACCCAGTTAGGTTTGGTTCCTCAGCCTCCATTGACAGCAGCTCAGCTCATTAAGGCAAATCAACCTTCTTTAGTAAAGGAAGCAAACACGTCAGGCTGTGAAGGAAGATGGTTGAGGTGTGTCCATGAGCTCCTGTCTGTCATCACTGGAACAGGAGCGATAATCTCCAGCAAAAGGGTAAGGCAGATAGATATCCATAAACAGTGATCCCTTAAACTACCTCACTGAGCACTGGCAGAGGCCATCTGAGAAAGCCCTGGAAGCTCACCATTGTCCCCATAAAGAATGAGTGCAGACAGCTGTTGTACCATCAGTTTTCATCTTACTTCACCACATGCTGATTTCCCCATATAAACAGGCCTTTGGCTGTCTGTTAGAGTCTGTTCACTTCAGAGATATTTGTTAGTCCACTTTAAAACTGTGAGGAGTACTCATTTTCATCAAAGGTGCCTTGTTATTTACAGACACTGCTACTGGGCCCTGACCATATTAAAAAGCTAAACAGAAAATCTCGCTGACATCTGGGAACCAAAATTTTTTGGGTCAAGCTGATTTGTGTTCACTGCAACCTACTTATGATATATTTAATTAGTCCATACTTCAGGGCTGCTGTCAATCAATTTCCTCTGAGGACTGGTCACAGCTGGAGCTGCGGTGCTGGGGGGGGTGGTGGATGTTCCTGGCATGACTGAGAAGGCTTGGGTGTTCCTTCACTGCATCTTTCCCACACTCTCTGGGTTAAACCTGTCACCAGACTTGATGATAACAAACTGACAGTTTGATAACAACACATTTCAGGAAGGGATTTTACTTCAGGAAATTATCTGGGAATCTCCTTCCTCCTCAAGAGTTTGGGGCACAGCCAACTTCCTGGGATGATACGGGAATGCCACCTAAGAAATTCATGCTTCACTAGCAATGCCATTTATTTAATCTCATGCTCACCTGTGATGCCATTTTTTGAGGTTTAGAAGCTTTCTAACAATTGTAACATCTTTCCTTCAAAGGTTTCAGGGGGTGTTTTATAAATTTTGATTACCCGGTATTAATCACAGGCCTGTATTAATGCCTGCAGTTTTAAGACACCAAATTTCATGGCACACAGTTGGTCCCTTTACATGCCAACTCTCCTAAAAGGACATGACCTCCAAAACGAACCTGGGAGGCATTTAATCTTTCCCAAACTAAAAAGAGCTTAAGTTCTAGGTTTAGAGTATTTCGGAAAAACAATGCATGTTATTTTATTTACCGTGGCAAATGGACAGTTGATGTTTTTCTTCACCAAGTCTTTTCCACTAAAAGATCTCAAAGAAACAGCCTGCATTATAAATAGTAGAGAAAAATGATAATCGCAGTGTAGTCTCTTGCTTCCAAATGATGACGTGCAAGGCACGTACATAACTTCTTGGCAAGGATTCATTTGTCAAAATAAAAGAAGCCAACTGCATAGGGGAAAGAGACAATAGACCTTGAAAAACTTGTAGATGCTAGCAAAAATGTAAATAAAAAGTTGCAATGACTGACTGATGTATTCATGTAATGCTGCCAGAGTACTAGCTTCAAAAATTAACAACTGTTGATGCTTTTGTGACTAGTCAAAAGAGCAGGTGTCATGATTTCTGCTATGTTTGACATTTTCTATAGTTTCTACTCAATTTTAATCTGTGTAATACCCAATACTCAGCTTTCTACAGGAAAGACAGAATAAGTAAGATTCCCACAAATGGGATAATACTTTTGAAGACAGCTGACCTAAGAAAAGAGATAGCAGAGATGAAAATTTCTTGACATTTTTATGAACTCATCATTTTTGCCATTTAATATATAAAAAGGAAAACCTATTTCCACTGATTGATTACTTTAATGAATAAATGTACTCAATGATTTGGTGGCTTGAGTGGATTAAATTTCCCTTGCTGGCAGGAACTGGCCTTAAATGAAAGTGTTTTCAGGGTTTATTCATTTTTCCCACACACACACAAAAAAAAAAATCAGTCTGAATTTCAGACCACTTTGATCTCTGTGTATATTTTATAAACTATTGTCTCAACCTATGTGAGCTCCTGTGGAGTCAAACCCAATTACAGTCCCTCAGTCTATGTGCTCAAATAATTCTAAACCAGATTTTTCACAATGTCGCCAATGTGTTGAACAACACCCAGCTGTTTATAATCATAATCTTCTTCTCATGCATTGTACTTCCTTGCTGTAATCAATTCAAATACTCATCATCACATAAGCCTCACTCCTCACCTCCACAAAATGCTTTAAAAACACAGCAGCAAATTAACAGCTGGTAAAAAGAAAGGCTGCATTGCAAGGTATAGTTTTGAAAAGTTTTGGAGGCAGACAGGAAGCAAGACTGAATATCACTGCAGGGAGCAACAGGGGAAAGGAGAAGAAGATAATTTATTATTTAAAAAAAATGTTTTGTTTTGTTTTGAATTAGGAAAACGTGGAACTGTGTGATTTTGCAGAGGTGCTGGAGGACTGGATAATTTTCTGCTTGTGGCTCTGTTTTCTTACAGTAGATCGATTATCAAACTCATGAGTTACAGTACAGCATAACCTAAAGTTCTTAAACTCATAAGTTTGGTGCATAACTCCTCCTGCAGTCCTGGGTGAAGCATCATGAGTCTTTGTAGCAGAGCATCATGTGACATATCCATGCTAATATAGATTTGTGCTAATGTCAAACACACACACTTGCCAGAAGCTAAATGTAAATTTCTTCCCACAAAGGCAGAGTTGGAAGCAGCACAGGGTTATAACATTCATTCCAAACATATTTTAGCTTTAAGAAAGTTGCTTTAATGGAAAAGAAATGCATTAAAAAGTTATACAATGTACTACTTTAATCACAGTTTTATATTTGTATGTTTGTATGTTTGCTTTTTTTGCAAACATTTGTATGTTTGTATGTTTGACTATGTTTGCTTACTTTGTAGATTTATGTCTCCTAGTGAAAAAGACTGAGTAAAGAGAAGCAAAATAAAACTGAAGGAAAATAACATTTTCCTTTTCACTAGTGATACTGGCTTCATCGTGCTTCAGTGCAGATGAACCTGGTGATTACATGTATAAGAAAAGAGACCTCAATCTATGATGTGTCATTTGCTCCATATTTTCATTTTTCTGTTTTTGTCCTGATACTTGCTGCAGTTGTCCCTATGAAATGTGTCACACAGTATTACAGGAGAAAGGGTTTTGTAAGCTTTCTTTTGAGAACAGTTGCCTCTCAGTGAAGGACCCTCTGCATTTTTCCTTTCTCCACCTGTCAGTGTTCATGTCTGTATAGATACTCCTGCCTATTTACTGTGTCAAGTCTGTATTACTTTTTTTTTTTTCCTCATTTTTCTGTTCTGCAGCATTTCCCAGTTTTATTGAGTGGTTCCTCATTGACTCAAAAATTTTAAACAAAAAACTTGCTTGTGCATAGTATTTGATCATTTCTGTCATATGTACAGATACTCTAATGTACAGAGGTAATGTACAGAAAATGTTCAGATAATCTAGAAGTGTCAGATGGTTAGATTAGAAACAATTGAAGGCTGATTTCTCTTTTTTGTTGTTACCAATTTAACTAGTGTGTTATCTAAACTCTGCAAGATGCAGTACTGAAGACCACAAGGCCTTTCCATCTGGGATAGAAGCACAAATGAGAGGCAGAATCCTTCACAACAATTAATGATCACAATGCATCTGACATACAGCAATATAAGCAATATCTGCCATGGAGAGCATTCATGGATCATGTTTCTCAGATATGCCTCCAGATCAAGGTGTTTGTGCAACTTCACATAACTGCAGTCTGTACAGAACTGATGGAATACACGGGGGGCGGGGGAGAGAATTTGCTGGGGTTGGCAACTAGATGTGTACAATCACGTGCAGCACAATCGTATAGCATCCAAATGTGGTTTTAACCCAGGTCATTATCAATCTGTCTGGAACTCAAAAGACTACCATATTTAGAGGCACTTATAATCTGAAGTTTAAACTTCCTAGTTTCTAATTATGTTTGTTTAGTCAAACTGAGATTTTCCCATTACTTTTCTCAAGAGTCCTAGCTATTTTACTAGCTAACTGCAGTAGCAGTTTCTTGTAGAGACAAGTCTAGGGAAAAAAAAAAAAAAAGGCAGTTTCTCCAAGTTCTCTAGAGATATGCCAAATAGGTTTAGATGAGCTGGCAACAAGAATTACCTTGCTTCTTTGGAGGTGCTCTGGGCTCTGGCCCTGCAACAGATAAAGCAAACTCCCTAAATTTTTTAGTGTATTCTTGTTTTAAACAAGATATATTAAACACATATATTAGCTAAAACCCATTAACTAAACACATACATTAGTATGAATCTTTCTGTAGGGCAGATATGTCCTGAAAATCTGGAGATTCTTTGATAATAAAAATCAGAAGAGGCGCATTAGCTCAAAAATTCACATACCACAGCAGGAATCCTAAATCCACCTCATCACAACTCAACCATGAGAAAACTTTTTGTCTGAGGGGGAAAAAAAAATGCAATGATGGCTACTTATGGTATTCCTAGAAATATCACTAATGGGGAAAAAAAATATTGGAAAAACTGTTTTTAAAATGTGATTTACTCTTAGAGCCCCACGAGACTCACTTATGACATTAGCATAATCCGATAGTGATGTGACATCTCCTTTCAAATCCATCCTTTCTCCAAGGACATCAAGAGAGGTGAAAGCTGACAGCATTTGTCTTATACTGGCAGAGCTTTGGGTCAAGCGGGCATCATACCAGGTGTGCAAGGACTAAATTTGACCCGTGTCACTACAGCTTCCAAAGGATCCTACAGTAAGCACTGCTGTATTCAAGGCTGTGTATGCTGGCATCACAACTAGATCTCCACTTTAAGGGTAATGTTGAGGGCATCTTTCATCCTGGGGCAAGCACAGAGCATTGGAAAGATGTTCTGCTACAAAAATTTTGCGACAAGCTGCCATTGTTTCCTGCAGGGCAAATACAGGAGTCTACTGCTGAAGACAAGCCATCAGAGCCTGCCTCAGGTGCTGACAACGCTTCTTTAACACGTCAGCTTCTCTAACACAAGCCTTACTCTCAAGAACAGCTGCTACTGATCGAGCTGTTACTGATCTTCTCCTTCTTGGCTAAAAGGCAAAAGCAAATCTGTCAGGAACAACATGGCCTAGCATCTTTTGGGCAGAGGGCGAGATCAGCTTCTAGTCTGCTGACTGCTTGCTCACATCCAGTATAGTGATCTGAATGTGCTTTTGGATGGGCCTGAGGAAGACCAATTGATCTTTTAGAAGCAGGAGGGAAGGCTTTGTGATGAATTGGCAAGACTTGGTTTCAGACACCTGAACCGCCTGCCATCTAGCATATGTTCAGAGCACATTTCCAGCCAGAGAACAAAGAACAGAACTAATCTGAGCTAACGTGGCACACTACCACGAGTGCATGTTGAAAATAGCTTAGCATTTTCATCACAGGACTCTGAGTTGTGGCGTTAAGGCATAGCCCCCAAAACAGCTCACTAGCAGCAATTCAGCTACAGTGATCACGCTGCTTTTAAAAACACAACAGACAAAACCCAGCCTACTTATTTAGCTGTAAAAGAAGAAGAATATTACATTTTCCATGACCAAGTGTACCACACCAGTTACACCGGATAAGCTACAGAAGACCTGTGTTCCAGGTATACCACTTTTAGCACGTCTGCTTCATCTATTTAGCTGTCTGTCTTGGACAGAGCTACTTGTGCTAGACGTGCACAAACACTGAACCGAACAGTGGTCCTCTGCCACGCAGAGCCCCAGTGTTCAAATATCAGTGTATTAGACAACAGTTTGTTCCGTTCTGTGCCAAAGTATCAGCCATTTTCCATAATCCTTCATTTCTGTACACCCATCAATTTCAAGACAATTTTTCTTTAATGAAATCCTAATGAAATTTAGACGACAAGTGAGTAACAAAGGATAGGGAATGTGACTTAAGAAACAAGGACCGAACAGATAGAAGAATATGCTTCACACACCTCACAGTACATTGTCCACATTGGTCCATATTTTCTTGTCTCATTGTGACAATAGTTGCCTAAGAGTTGGTTCTTTTTTTATTGAACAATAAAATTACCTGGGCATTCTGACAAAAATTCTTTCAAAGAAACAATAAGACATTTTTTTATAAATACTACATATATGTGTGTGTGTGTGTGTATATATATACATACTCATTGTTGAATTGTCTCCAAACCCATGGAAAATAGTAAAAATGATTTTGGAATTATCAAACCCAAACTCACATCCATGTTCAACAGATGCTTAATCTCAAAACCAAGTCACAACGTTTCTGAGATCCAAGCACAGACACATCTATAACAGAAAAAGGACAGGGGTCCCTGAGCTGTGAATGACCGAGTCAGCTCTGGGAACACAATAAAAACAGGCACAGCAGAGTGGAGCTAATTGCCTCCTACCTGGGCTAATTAGCTTTTATGTAGCACTGCAGTGATGCAGCTATGCTGCCTCTGGATCTGGCCCTGCCTTACAACTAAGACAATGCTTTTAAAACCCTGTAGTGCTGGCACTGACAGGGTACCACCGTGACCTCCCGCCACCTTCCACCGAACAGAAGACAAAAAGAAATCAGTCATTTTTGTAATGGTTGGTGATGAACCTTTTTGTTGCTCTGACTTCAATGAATATAAACATATGCAATTTTTTGCTAAATTAGGACATACATGCGCATACGATCAGTCTTCTTGGAAGTATGACAAATCTCCCTTGCCCTACTTTTGGTGTTGCACTCTCACAGCAGTAATATCATGGCAAGTTTCCCTTCCCTGTTCCCTTTAATACATGCTTAGGCTGAAATCAACTGCTGGCTGCTGGAACAGACACAGCTCTGAGTCACTGCCTGCAAAAAGGCTTCTGATTAGAAGTCCCTTTGTCAGTGTCACCTAGAGGAAATGAGACACAAAAGATAAAACGATCATGCTGCTTAGATTTAAAATATTTTTTTGTTTTGTTTTTCTCTTTTTTCTGCCTGAAACATACAACAATGGTTAAATTTTAACATGGACTTGGGGCTCATGTTTCTGTTGTACAGCACAGGGTTGCACAAAAGAAAAGTGAAAAGGTAGCTGTTGCACGAATCATTCTTTTTGTTTTTCATTTTCCAAACTTTATAAAAATCCAATTTCATCTTGTCTTCATATGGCCACCACAAGGGCCAGGAACAATTCTGGAGCTTTTAGTTGGGTTGCATGCATTTCCCTCATTTCCACAAGTGGGAAAAACACCACTAAGTTCTCAGCCTCTCTGAACTTTTGCTAAAGAAATAGCTCTGCTTACACAGGCTGTAGATCCAGCAGTATAAAGGGTATCAGTCGCAAACATTTAGCCAGTTTGTTACATGTATTTAAAAATTAATAGTGAAACTACAGCAATGAAATCTTGCTGCAGCACTTCACTATAAAATCTTTGCTTGGGGAATTTTTATGAGGTTTGGATTAGGAAGGTCCTACTGGTCCTATTAGTGGGAATTAATGTGGTTTATTGATATTTTTATTTCAACAACTGTGTAGAAGTGTCCACAGGGCAAACCTGCCTTCTCCACTTCCCCAGGGGTACCTGTGAATAAATGAGTGTTAAGATGAATGTAGCTCATTGTGCAAAGCAGGGACAGAAAATGCAAACAGTGACCGAAGAAGACATTGCTTCTGGTTTGGAGCAGGAGGAGAAGGGTGTGCAAGAGGGGATCTCCATGGGTCGAGGAAGGGGCTGGGGAAGGAGTGGTACATGTAGCTGTAACCTGGACCTGCCTGTAGAAAGGTACTGCAGGACTACAGCTACTGCTGCTGAATTTAAGCAGGTGGAAGGAAAACTGAATTCAAATTGTTACTGCAGTGGGTCCAAGACACAGGGCAGAAAACATTCACCATTTGTATAAAAATAGATATGTATGTAAATATTCAACAATATCTTTAGTAATGAACAAGGAATAAATTGCTTATTTGATGTATGATAAAACCATTATTTTGCACAGATGAGGCAGATGACACTTGATTTATATTGTCTTGCAAAAGCTTCAGACAATTAAGGGGAACACTATTCTGAGACTTATTACATTGACAAAATTCTGGTACAGCCAACAGCAATATGATTCACACAAAGATCTTCTGGCATGTAAAGTTCGTTTTAACAGATACCAATGTGACATGCATAAAGCTGTCAGGCTTTCTCCAAAGGACAGTCATCCACTTCATGTTTCAAATTCCAAATTACTTATATTTGACATTTAATTTATAACCTAGGGTCTTTTAGATTTAGAACTTGACTATGATAACAGCAGATTACAGCAGCGTTACAGAATCGATTTTTCAAGTTATTTTCATTGTGAGCGAGGGTCTTGATTCAGATTTTTGTGTACCAAGCCTGCGTACAGGACACTGATACCTCTAAGCAAAGTACACTTCATTCTCCTCCTCCCCCAGCCTTTCTGCGGTGAATTATTTTTCACTTCGAAGCAAGTTTCTCTTTCAGTCTTAATCACAAAGCTCCACCTACTGGAGTGAGGAGAGAATTGTACACAGAAAAAGAACACAGATGCTGTTAAATAGAATTATCAAGGGAAAACAGCTATGAAACTGTAAGCAGTTCATCTCCTCCACCTAATTTCTAAAGTCTTTCCTTCCAAGGACTTTAAAATGTCAAGCTGGAGTGAAAGCCCAAAATGTAGTGTTATCTTTTCATCTGACTGAAATTGGAGCTTTTTTCTTATTTTTACTGATAAATATTTCAATCCACTGATACTAGTATTTCATGAAGATGTAACACCTTACCTTCTAGGTTGCAAAGCATTTAAAAATTACAAATATGCAAAGTAGCCTGTAAATGTATGTGTATATACATATAATGATTGATGGATAATTTTTACATTACTGAAAGTGAAATTTGTCATTTCGGGAGTCTCAAACAACCAGCTTTAAAAGGAATAAGAAAAAAAAAAAAAAAAAAGAAAGAAAAGAAAAAAAAAGGACAAAACATTTATATCAATTTACCCACTGAAACTTATGGTATTTCATACAAATTTAAATCATTCTTTGATATCCCATTGGGACACAGCTGGCACAGCTGGAACCCTGGCATTGCAAAATACTGCTGCAGGAAAGAAGATGAAGGGCTACACCAAAATGCACTGCCATTTTCAAGGCAGAGCAGCTTTTTAAAACTTGAAGTGCTTTGCAGATGTTAATATAAAAGAGCAGATTTTTTTTCCACGAAAGCTGAAAAATCCACTCATGGTTTCAGGATTGTTACCCTTTCAGATGAAGGCTCTGTGGCCACTTTCAGAATTTTTCTGCAACAGAAGGTACAAATCTAAATGTCACCTTCTATCAACACAAGTGTTTCAGTGAAGAAGCAGGACACTTGTCAGGATCATCTTATTCAAGATGACTAACACAGCCCTGAGCCTGTATTTTGAAATTCTCCATACCAGGACAAGATTAGCTCATTGCTTTTAGTAAGAACACTAGCTTGGTATTTAATAGTCTTCTATCAAGAATTACACTTCGGTATGCTGGACAAATAGGTCTGCCAATTAAAAATTGCTTTAATTTCTAACATTTTTGAGAGACAGAGAGATATATCTGCATCAGAATATCTTCAATTAAAAAGGTGATTAAAGCATGTCTTTAACAAATCTTAATCATAGAATCATTAAGGTTGGAAAAGACCTCCAAGATCATCTGGTCCAACCATCACCCTACTACCAATGCCACCCACTAAACCTTGTCCCTAAGCACCAAGCCCAACCTTTCCTTGAACATTCCCAGGGACAGTGACTCCACCACCTCCCTGGGCAACCTGTTCCAATGCCTGACTACTCTTTCTGAGAAGAAATGTTTCCTAATTTCCAACCTAAACCTCCCCTGGTGCAACTTGAGGCCATTCCCTCTAGTCCTATCACTAGTTACCTGTGAGAAGAGGCTGACCCCCAGCTCCCCACACCTTCCTTTCAGGTAGTTGTAGAGAGCAATAAGGTCTCCCCTGAGCCTCCTCTTCTCCAGACTAAACAACCCCAGTTCCCTCAGCCACTCCTCATAGGACTTGTGTTCCAGGCCCTTCACAAGTTTCTCATTAGCCTCCTTTTTTAAGACACCTGACAGATGGGAGGTATGTGGGGTGCCTCATCTCTTGATATTCCCCAGATACACCACTGACACCAGACAGCACGCTGCAGTTTTAATTTATTAACAGCAATTAATTTAATTATTATTTTATTTATTTGTTTATTAAGTGTGATGGGGAAAGCCACTACTATAGCAATGGATGAGACAAAGCATGATACTGACAGGAGGGAATTCTTGAACGTGTTATTGCCCTTTAATTCCGGTAATCAAGACTCCGCAAGACCAGCTGACGACAACCCAACACTGTGCAGATGAGACGTTTTTCCCCAGTAAACTTCCACACATGGGTCTGACAAACACATGAAGCGCCTGGGACCACCACTTCTACACGCAGCAGGGCGCGTTGACCCCCGGTCTCCTTGCATGTCCCTACTTCAGAGGAACAACGCGGGGCCTCCCCCCACCTCCCCGGCACCTCTTCTCCCCCCTCCCCGGGGTCGCTCCTTCAACTGCCGCCACAATGACCCGAAGCCCGCAGTGACGTCACGCCGGGAGGCGTGGCTTAGTCCCAGAGCGCACATGCGCAGAACACCGAGTGAGTGGAGGGCCTTCTCTGCGCATGCGCTCTCCGCAGTAAGACGAACATCCGCAGTCCGAAGAACCCCTGCGCGTGCGTGGGCTGAGCCGAGCGTCTGATTGGCTAGCTGTCTCCCTCAGTCCAATAGCGGCGACGGTTGCTGAGGAGGTGTGGCGTCCGGCCGCCCAACGTGCTCGCAGGTTATTGGCGGCGGCGGTTGCGAGGGAAGATGGCGGCGGCGGCGGAGCTGGCGCTGCTGGAGGGGACGCTCGGCCTGCGGAAAGGGACCAAGTACGGCGCGCAGGGGGAGCGTCAGGTGAAGGGAGCCGGCGGGGGTCCCCGCACCACGGCAGCCCGGCCCTGGGCCTTCCCCGGGCGGCTCGGCCTCCTCCCCTGCTCGCTTCGTGCCCCCCCAGGCGTAGGGCCACGCTGCCTGCCCCGAGCCGTTCCCCTTCTGTCCGCCCGTCAGGGGGCTGGCGGCTTGGAACGGGCTTGGTCTTGCTGCATCGCCCTACCTGCAGTCAGCCCAGCTGTGTCCGTGCTGTTGTGGTTAAATCCTAGGAAAATGGTCAACTCTTAATGTTAGAAATGCAGCTACGGCAAAGAGCTGTTGCTGTTAAATACCTTCTTGAAGTAGCTGGCTTGATGTTTTTGAAGCTCATAGGGAAGCATTCCCATGTGTGATTTAAAAGGCAATCACACGACAAATAACATGGGGCTGGGGGAGTCACAAACTTGTAGCAGTTTTCACATTGCTCCCTCTCTGGGAGGAATAACAGAAGCATTGCTGTTCACTAATGCTTTTGTGTGTTTTCTCTTTTTATGTAAGCATTCTTTGGTTTCAAATATAGTAAGCTTTCATAAGCGTTTAACACTCCAGCTGGTATTTTAATGCTGTTGGTGTAAAGTGTAAGTCTGAAGAAGTGGGTCATGAAATCTGTCTATGGTTTTTCATGTTCAGTGGAGAAACTGAACAGTCAAGGACTCTGCATAAAAATGCAAAATAAATACTGTGCTTCAAGCTTGCATTGCTTGTTAATTACATCTGAAGGTAGACAGTGTCTTGGGTGGTCATTTGGTGCCATAAATGGCTGAATGGGTTTTAGGCTGCTGCCGTGAGGTTCGTTTCATTTGTGACTCATAGTGGCTCTGTTTCCTTTCCCACTCAAAAAGGCTGGCAGTACTTGTTCCATTATTTCCTATATTTTCTGAAGTAATTTTTTAAGACAAACTGACTTGTTTACTAGTGCCCTCTTTTATACCCTAAAAGTTTGTATGGTGTGTTCAGTCAATTCTATGTGATTTGTTTTGTTGGTTTTTTTTTTCCTCTTTGAAGCAGTGTTTGTGAAACAGTAGCAAGGATCCAGTTCCAAAGTCAACTTGTTTTGATGTGCTCTTAAGTTTAATACGTTTTGTAACTTAGTACGTTGCCTTCAGAAACTCTGTGCATCTAACTTGCATTTATGTTTCTTTGTAAAATACATGAGATGTCTTCTCAAATCTTAATCAGTATTTATAACAGGTATCTTTAACTTTAGCATTTAAATTTAAACACTTTAAAAGGCATATTCTCACATGTACGCATTTCTGTTATCATAATTAAATTGCATTAAAATCACTTTAACATAGTAATGTCACTAACAAAGATGTGATTAAAACTAGAGGCATATGATATGCTGTCTTCCCCTGCTGTGGGTGAACAAATAACTTCTGTCTTGGTATTTGGCAATAGAACAGTAAGTATGAATAAGCATTTCAGTAGATCTGGCTGCTGTGACTGAAACTGGATGCTACTGACTTTATAACCTTCAGTCAGAGATCTGAATTTGAAAAATTAGTTAAAAGTTAGTTAATAGGTGTTCTGCCAGGGTCAGAACAAACAGTACTACTTCTTGCTAAGATTAGCATAACTGGATTATTTTGTGCTGAAGGTGCCTTGAAAAATAGGTGTCTTGTTCTGTCCACAGGCACATTAAGTATGTCTCCAGTAAAAAATGAAAGTAAACCACCACAAAGTAAAAATACAACCCAAATGTTTTCCTTTTGATATCACTACCTTTAGCATTAGTATTTCTAAATTCTGGTCTCTCTTTAAAGGTCCTTTTGAATGGCTGTAAAGAAACAATAGTTACAGTCACATAGAGTACATTTTGAATAAGTTACAATATTATTAATTTTCTCTTCTAGATTCCTGTTCTGCAGACGAACAATGGTCCTGGTCTGACAGGATTAATTACCATAGCTGCCCACTTAGTCAAACAGGCTAAGAAAGAAAAACTGCTTGGAAGCACTGCAGAGGAAAAGGCTGTCGTTCAGCAGTGGTTGGAATACAGAGTGACTCGAGTAGATAGATGTTCTAGTAAAGAAGATACTAGAACAATTCTAAAGGTAAGCAGTACTTAATTAACTTGACAGTGAATTTTGGAGCGGATAGACCTTGAAAATTACAGTAGTAATGTGTATAAAAAAAGAAGCAATTAATAAAAGTGGGAAAATGCTGAAGACTTGCCAGTTACCTTTTATTGATTAACAAAAAAAATACCTGAAAACGGGAGAGAAGATGCGTTCTAAAATACGTGAAGCTGAATTCTTACCATATTCTGTGGCTGTAATGCTGTGAACTACTTAGAACATTGCAGATAATGTGGAGATTATTCAATAGCTTAGTCTCTCTTTAGCCTTGTAAGATACCAGCTTCTTAATATTTCATGAAACCTCACTTACAAACAAGTTGTGTTGCATTTAGAGATAATTCTGCACTAATTTAAGAGCTCTTCTTCCTGATTTGGTAATTATGGATGTTGTTGTGACATTGTGATATGTGAAATAGTAAAAAATGAAATTGTAAGGTAACTCCTCCAAAACTGCCCTTCACATTGAGCTACTTTATGTGGAGGCTTCAGTCCGCTCAACTTTTCTTGTAGTCTGAAGCTTCTTCCCCTAGGATAGGTGGAAGCAGAAAAAATCTCGAGGGTCACCCCATTATTTGAGTAGCCAGATGGCAGCAAGTAGATGGGGAAAAAAACTTGCTCTGTTTTCCTTCTTACTCCTTGTGACTGATAATTATTATCTTTGCAATCTTTTGGGAGCAAAGTTTGAAGAGAGAAATTGCTTTACACTGCTAAGTACTAAGAGCTATGTTTTATTAAGTGTGTATGAAACGAGTGAAATTCAGTCAATTAAGTGTTTTTTTCTAATTTTAAAACATGTCAGCTTCAGAATGTACAAAATGCTCAATACTACTAATTAGCCTATGCTGGGAAATAGCTTTGAGCTGCAAGGTATTAGAAAGATTAACTACAGTTGTGGATAGCAGTGTCTTAATATTTCTGATTTTTGTTAGGAGCAGCAAGTCTGCGTCATACAGAATTTATTTCAGCAAGCCAAAGACTGCTGAAGCAGCAGGCAAGATGTAGCTTAGGTTGCTTAAATTCAAGGGAAATCTTGATCTTAAAATGGTGCAAAGCAAAATCTTGCCAGTAATCTGTTGTTCTTCTCAAACTGACAAGCCTCCTTGATCTGTAAAAAAAGCAGATTTGGTGAACACCCTAAAGAACCATTTCTTTCACTTATCTCAGATTATCTGTGATGTATCTTGATCTCATTTTATCTATGGAATATCTTCTGCTGGTTAAGCATGAGCTTGTTTGCATTGCTTCTTTTTGTGACATCATTGGTCTTATCTTCTATGTGTAGATACTATCAAAACATTTATGGTCAGGGTTACCCTACAAACACCTCTCCAGAGTTCCCTCTGTCCTTTGAGACTTTTAAGAAGTCAGCTGAAGTAGGCATAGACTAATCAGGATGTAACTTCTGGTTTAGCTGTACTTTGAACAGAAGATATGACTAGGTGGCCCGCAGAGGTCCCTTTCAACCTTAATGTACTTTTCTCGCTAATTTGATAGAAGGCAGTCGAGCTGTGTAGAACTGTTGATTGCATAGGAAGCAATTTACCTTCCTAATCTGCTTGGTATATTCTAAACAAATGAATTAACTTATTGCAAGGATTTGCATTTTGTCAAATTATCAACAATAAAAGAAAGGCTGGGAAGAAATCCATTAAAGAGAATCACTTCAACTTTTGGTTATTCTAGTCAGTTGCTGGTCAGCTAGGTACCTGTCCTGGTGTAAACCCTTTCTTTTTCTTTTTTTTAATGTATGGCAGATATATAATAATTCCAGTTGCTTTTCTTAGTTTTAGGTAAACCACCTTCTGTTTAGTCCCAAACAATGAGAAGACTGTATGAGAATTACTAACTTTTATTCATCTTTTTTGCCATTTCATCGTATAAAAACAAAAAACAAATTTGTCTTGTTATGATAAAATATCTGCTCTGAATGCCCTAAGTGATGATACCTGCTTTGTTATCGCAAGCATGAATATTTGTAGAACTGAATTTGGGTAGGAATACCAGGCACAGAGGTGTGATGGCTTTGTACTTATATCTTTTCAGTGTTAGCATTTTATCTTTATATCTAAGTTATATCTTTTTCAGTGTTAGCCTAGTGTTAATAGTATGGAAAAGAGCTGAAATACAAATACATAAATAAATTATTCCAAACAAAACTTCCTTACTGAGAAAGAGATTTTCCCTGAAGTTATACTGATCGCCTAAATATATATATAATATACCCTAAATACTACTTTAAAATTTTCCTGTAGACTTCTTTTAGCAGATGCTGAATGGCCAGAGTTTATCTTTATGCAGGACTGCTGTGGAATTGTTCCAGCATTAATAATTTCATAGTGTAGCAATTAAAATTTTTTTTTAATTTGTTCTCTTGCCACCATCATTAATCAGAAAAAGAAGCAGCCTACCATTAAAGTATACTATGCCAAATGGGAGTATGAGGAGGGGGAAGAAAGGAGACGGGGGCGGGGGAGAACACTAAAATAGGGAGGCAAGTCTGAGATTGTAGTTTTACGACGTGTCTGGAATACACAATGGCAGACTTGGGACGGTTGCAGCCTAGAGCCACAATTTATAATAAGCTGTGCCAAAAACAGTTCGTTCAGTCGCTTCTGCTATAAACGTCAGACTGCCTCTACTTAACCCTTAAATGAGGTGATCTGTTTCTGAAGAACATCGGATAACAGCTAGGTTAATGTCTGTTCATTTGAACAGGAAAGTGTTTTTTTTAGTTTGTTTTTTTGTTGTTGTTGACCTTAAGAAAATTTCTTACTGGTGTGTTGACTAAAGCTGTTACCTGGCACGAAGACAATTGTCAGGTAGTCAGACCATATTAACAAGGATTTTTTTTATTTACTCAGCAAATCCCATATGGTTCTGAACCTGACAGCGAAAGTATTCGCAAATTTTTATCCACTTCTGATTTGAGCTCCTGTGCTGGAAAAAAAGAAACAGGATTAATGCCTCTAGACTGTCCTTTGGCAGATACGAGTAATGTAGGAATAATAAATTTCAGTAGTGGTGATTACGTAATGGCCAGTGTATTACGTGAACTTTCTTTTTCACAGGATGAGGCAGTATTTCCTTTGCTTTTGGTCAACTGAGTGATGCTTGGTTAGTGGGAAATGAAGTTACATGGAAGGCAGGGAGGTGGGTGTCTCTAAATCATTGAGTTGTTGTTCTTGATACCTTGTAGGATTTCTGCTCCTCTCAGGAGGAACTGAGAACCTTTGATGTATTCTCATGCCACCAAATTTCTACTTGAATATTAATGAAATCTGTTCAGTAGATTTGAATGTCTCTGCTTTGTCAGTTTTAGGTATTCAGATGTTGAGGGTTCCAAAATATCTTCTGTCCAAAGTATTACTAGGAACTTGCACTAGATTTCACAGAAAAGCTTCCACAGAAATGGCAGAAGTGCTCTGAAGGATTATTATAACCAAGAAGTTCCACATACTACTTGCAGTATCTCATACAAAAATATTCCATGATTATGGCCAATTCTGTCCCAATTTCCTGTGCTATCTGGCTCTAATAATCAAGTTCAATTAGAGATCTAAATAAAAGAACTTCAGTTATTGTTTAAAGTGCTTGTTTGAAAAATTAGTGTTTCCACCACTGTTTAAGTAGGTTAATCCATTCAGTTCTCTGTCCATAGAGTTAATCCACAGTTCTTGTATGCTGTTTTTCAACAGACTTCTAAATGGAATGCCTAACCACTTTGGAAAGCTTGTACATCATGTTCTTTAAACATCGTGTCAGTTTTCACTCCTCCCTTTTCGAACAACACCAGGATATTGTTGCATGCTGACAGGCGTAAAAGATTGCACTTTGATTATTTGAGCAACATTTTTTGATAGAGCTGTTTTTCCTCTGTCCTTCACATGAAGTGCAATATGATTAGCGTAATATTCGTCTAGAACAGGTTTAGCTCATATTTTCAGTTAGGTAAGGGTCTTACATTATAATTAAAAATAAAGCTATGCACTAGTCATGAAGCTATGCCTTTCTTGGATAAGGCTGCAGAATCTTCATTTTGGGTTTTGTATTGCCCAAGGCTTTCCTGGGCTTTCTAAGGCTCTTTGCTTTTGCGTGCTGTCTTAAAAAGGCAGTTAGAGTGGAAATGACCTTGTGAATATTGCTGGCTGAAAGCACATGGTTTTGTATGTAAAGGAAGTGTGTACACCAGCAGTGCATTCTTAGGGACAGAATATCCAGAACACAATTAGGGGATGATTAGATGCATCATAAGCTATGGAGGTGTTGTAAGAATCAACTGTTACTTACCTGAGCTACAGTGGTGGGCAGTGTCTCAACTTGTGGTGTCTTAACAGATTAATTGGATTGCAGACAATTGTACTACATACCTATAGTATCCAACTCTGGGGGGTAACCAGCAGTGTGCTGTGGATGGGACGTGTTGAGCTGTTGCTGTAGATAAGGGCTATACATCACATATCTATTCGTAAAACAAGCAAATTGAAATCAATCAGTTAGTACATAAGTAACGTAACAGCTTGCTTCTCTCCACTATTCCCCTACCCCAAAATGGAATTGGAATTGATGCAGTCGTTCAGTGCATATTATTACAGCAAACTGCAGTTATGCCTTAAGGACTATCAGTTATTTAATACTAAATTGTATGTACGTAATCAGTCTAAGTAGTGACGTTAAGTACACAAAATGCAGTGATAAAAATAACAGCTAACAGACCTGAATCTTCAGGATGTCCTAGAAATTCTAATATAGTATTGTATTCAAATTTTCAGTAATCTCTCCATGACAGAAAGACTGTTCCAGTTTAATAGTGTGGTCACTTAAGAAAGCTTCACTTTCAGGAATTTTACCACAGTTGGCTGTTAGCCAATAATATAACAATGTATGGGAAGTATAACCCACGAAGCAAGATCTACTACATGTTTTAACACACATGGAAAAAACTATACTGTGATGTTTTTGAATTAGCTTGACGTTTATAGTATGAAATTGGAGTATCTTCCTATTCTTCCCTTATGGGAGTAATGTATATATTCAAAAACAGAATAGCAAACTAATGCTCATTTATCCAAGACTCCACTACATTTGTCAAACTCCATTTGTTCAGTTAACTGACTTGATAAAATTTGGTGAACTAGAATAAATAATCCTTCAAAATGTAATAGCCTACTTTGCCTTAAGACTTGAATTTGTTCTTAGTGATAAACATTTTGAGGCTGCAAATATGCTGTGCAGGTATTGTGATGGTGTCAACCCATGCTGAACTATGAGCTATGCAAACCAATATTTCTGTGCATAAACTAGCCTAACTCTTGAAGATATATAAAACTAAGAATCAGCATGCTATAGCTTCTTTGGCCAAAATTCTGAATTTTAACAGTGAAATAACTGCATCAACTGTACTGTCATAGTTAACAGGATGTTTATAAAGTAAAAAGCTTAATTGTATAGCCAAGAATATGAAATGAGGTCATGGCAGAGGAGCAAAATTTCAGTGGCATTATTTTTCACAATAAAGTGTTATTTCCAATTAATCCAAGTAAAATGCTGATCAGAGAACTTGTGTCAGAAGGGGTTTATGATTTCTTCCCAGTATATTGACTTACAGATTTTCTTTTGTGAAAGCTCCTTTTTAACGATGTATTTGCCTTTGTGTTCTGTAAATAAAATCCCTCAGAACTGTAGTTACATGTTTAAAGTAATTTGAGACCTAACTAATATGAAGAAAGCAGCAAGCAAGTGTAAAGGAAAAAGCTGCGTAGCCAGGGGCAGATGACCTTAGAGTCTTAAATGTGCAGGAGTTAGTATTTTTCCCTGATTTGCTCTAATAAAAGAAAACCAAAGCAGACGTTAGGATGTTTCGGTCTTAGAGAAGTATGGGAGTCCTGTCATGAAGTTATTGTCAAAGAAAATTGTAAGGTGGTATAAAGGAGGCAAACTTGCCACGTTAAAATGTGAGGTCAGAGGCTGTAAAGTGTCAGTGTTTTGAGTTTTTTTTCATATTAACTGTAAAATATGTCAATACATTTGAGGCAGTAGAATTATGGAACCACAGAAATTGCAATACGCTATAGTCTAAATTATTTTTTTAATTGTTCATGAATGAATAAACACATTTTCCTTGCCCTACCCTTTCTTTTGAAAAATAAAGAGTTCTATTAAAATGAAGTGTGCTGTAATTGAGACTGTTAAATCGTTTTAGGGACATTTTGAAAAACATTGTTTAAGCTGTTTACCAGTTTCCAGAAGGGAGTAAATGGCCTAAGAAAACTGGCAGGACTGCTCTGAGCAGAAACTTACCGTAAGCTTGTTTGTTTTTCTTGGGTGTTTGGTGGTGGTTGTTGTTTTTTTTTTTCCAAACTAGTAGAGGAATATTAGCTGGGAATTTCTACCTTCAAGGAAAAGCTAGGAGGCTTTTTTCCTACGCTTCAGAAAAGAATGTCATAAAACTAGAGCTTGCTTATGCTGTAGTTTACCCTCAGGATTAAAGTAAATTTTGCTTGCTGTTACATTTTCCTCTTTAGAGGGAAGTAGGGGGCACAAAGGTGTTTGACTTAGATGAGGAGTAGGTAAGGTGTGGAGGAAAGGAAGCAACACCTGTCCATAAGCAATACGTGTGTTCTCAGGCATGATACAGTTGACCAACAGTGAGTCTCTCTGCCCTCTGTTTTCCTGCAGAGAACTACATATGAAAAGTCTTCAGTAATGCAGACTTGAAATACTTATTCGTTGAACCCAAATGGAAGTCTTCTACCACCCATCCTTATACCATCTGATACGGAGTTGTTGAGAGAGATGATCTTAGAGTGCTGAAACCGTGCTCCTTCATACGATCTTATGTAGTGACTGAGTTGACTGTATCAGTCATTAAGATTTGCTAACAATGATTTTAACATTAATAAAAGCAGGTGGCAAATGGTACCAGTTGATGGGTATCAAATTTCAGGCACGAGTTAAGCATGTTTATCTCCTATGCCAGTATCCCTTTCTGTTTCTTTCACTTCTTACACACTTGCAGTTTGAGAACTTCTTGAAACACTGATGCTTTTATGAGTCATATGCACTAGTCAAGAAAATGCAAGATTCTTGCATTTTTTTGAGTAACTTGAAGCCAGGAAAAGACAGTTGAAAGTATTTCTGTGGGGTCAGCTTAATATGTAAAACAAATAATACTTGTATTTACAAAAACTTGAGTGGATGTCAGTAAATAGGGGAATGATGGAAATTTGTGGGACAGCAACAAATTGTCTTGCACTTTGTTTAGAGACGAACACTTAGATTTTGTTGAAATCTCACTGTCAAGGAACAATGACTGAAGTTATTATCTTGATGCTTTTTAGAAACTTTTCTTTTAGTGTTTTTCTCCTTTACTGAGTTTAGCTAAATTAAAGGTGGCACTTATTTAAATACCTGGCCTCCAGAGGAAGGTCTCAATTATTTTTAACAATTGCCTTAATGTTTTGTCATACGAAGTCGGTAGTACAGCGGTATAATGACTTTTTCCTTTTTAGGATCTTAACACACACCTCGAAGATAAAGTCTACCTTGCAGGAAACAGTTTTACCTTAGCAGATATTTTGATGTACTATGGATTGCATCATGTCATGGTAAGTGCTATTTGCATTACTTTTATACATAGAGCTATCATAATTGTTTATTTATCTCAAGGGCAGTTTATTGCTGTAGAAGTTAAACTACTGGATCAGTGACAGTTGCAGAACAAAAAAAAATGTGAGATTTCTTATGAGGAACTTCATATATAACTTGCCTGTAAGTGTATATTTTACTTTTTTTAATATTTAGCTATGGATCTGTGAAAATAAGTGTATTATCTGTAGTACTCAGGGTACTTCAGTTGCCTATATGGACGGTAACATATGGATGGTACCTGTCCCTCTGTTTATAGAGCTTACCTGTTCAAGTTTGAAACGTGACTGCTTACAAAACTACACGGGAAATAGATAAATGAAACTCAAAGAATGTGTCAGAACTGGAAATAGTAAAATTTTTAGAACAGAAGTGCTACTATAAAAGCTGCCCATAAATAAAGTTCCTGAAGGATAAATGCATGCAAGTGTTAGCTACAATGACATGTCATTCTTGTTTCTAGGTTTAATGATAAGGCTTGATAACATACAGAATATGAAAATAACATGTGAAGGCTGGTGCTTAAGGGAAAAAAGGTTGTACTGAATAGAAATGATGTTGAGATTCTTCATACGTAGCTCAGGGTTTACTGCAAAGTGCTTATAGATCACTGCACATCAATTTTGAACCCCAAGAGGTAATTTGAAAATGAAGCAATAGCAGTTATTTGTATTTGGGTGGCTGGAACATGGTTGTGAATGAGCATGCATTCTTTGGAGTGAGTATTTCTAAACAAACCAAACCAAATGGTTTGCTGAAATCTTAGGGGAGGATAAAATCACTGAGTTTTACATCAGAAAATGGCAGGGGAAAAAATAAGAAAAAAATGCCTCTGATTAAATGCCTGTGTCTGATCTGTGAATTCAGTCAGCTGGTTGAACTGTTAGTTTATGCAATTAAAAGCAGAGTACTAGGAGAAGAGTACAAGAGGACTTGTGCTTCAAAAGGGAATATGAAGAGGAGGGGCAAGAGATCAGGTAATGAAATATTACTAAAAATGAGAGAGATCTTGTGTATCTCTTGACTGTCCAGGAATAAATGTGCAAATAAGATAGTGCAAGCAGAGGAGAGGAAAAGAAAGCTTCATTTCGGGTTTTTGAAAACACATTAAAATCACTTAGAATTAATTCTATGTTGAGAAGTTATACTTAAATCGTGTTTTCCTTGTAAGGGATAGATATGTTGACTGGAATGTCAAATGAGTTACCTTTCACTCATTATATGAAAATATACATATAAGCATTTTTTTTCAATATGGCTATGTACTGTGAGACAATGGAAGTTCAAATGAGACTTTTTTTTAAAAATTAAGCAGGGGAAACTCAAGCATATTTTATATTTAGTTTGCTCTAGAGTAGACCACCTAATCAGGAAGAAAAGATACAAGTTGTTGCTTTGGGAAATAGAACAGATGGTAAAAACAAATGACTTAGTGCTCCTGGGTGCCTGCAACCATCTAGACGCTACTTGGGACAAGTTTATAGTACAACATCTGTTTCTGAAATGGTTGATTTTTCGCAGAAGATAATTTTCTGACTCAGAAAGGTATAAAGGGCAAATAATGGAGTTGCTATACTAAACAGAAGAAAATCTAGAAACTGCTAGTTAAGAATTACATATTTTTAAGGTTTCAGAAATTGTTAATGTTGGTATTTAACTATAGAGGTAAGATCTTGAACTGGGATTTTTTTTTCCTCCAGTAATGAGAACAGAGTACTTTGAGCTGCTTCTCTGCCCAAAGCATTAGGCAGGAGGGAAAGCTGCTCTATCCTCTAATGTGATGCAGTCCAGAGAAGCAGTTTATCATATCCACCATTGTTTCAGCTAAGCCTGAAAAATGTGCAAAATGTCAGTAAGGTTTTCTTACTATAATCCTTCAAGAGAAAAAGTGGGGAGGATGGGAGATGGGGATCCAGAGTTGCTGTCTAGAAAATGAATCTGAAAATAGTACTGATAATGGCCTTTAGGATCAATCTATGCTTTTGATGGGCTAACAACTACATACTAATGCAGACATCACTAATAGAATACTATAAATACTAGTGATGTACCATGATAGTCCTGAACGAGTCACTAAAACTTTACAAACCTTCTGATGAACTAGAAAAGTTTTTAAGACCACATGCTCTTACTGCTTGCTTCTTCACCTTTGGCTTCACCTTCCTTCATTGGTGTTAATGAGAATAAATGATAAACTTTTGTATTCCTCCCCACCTCTACTTTGCGCGCGCACACACCACATTATCCAGATGGAATTCTGGAACCTGATTCTTCACTGTTCAATAGTCAAATTGAACACTGTTCAATAGTCAGATAGACCAACAGTAACTCTTAATTTTGCAGTTGAATACTTTTCATTTGTTCTTCCTTTCTCTTCTAGTTATCTTAATAAGCATAATAGTGATAAATGTTTAAAAATCCATACTGTGGCAAAAGAATTAGTATTTTAATGAGTGAGGGTATTCAGAGGTAGCATTTGAGGTTTCTTGCCAGGGTTGTAGGAAAAAAATTCAGTATTAATTAGAAATATACATTTATAATGATGAAGCAGTAACTAAATTATGTACATTGTTCTGCATCACAGTGTAGATCACAAACATCGAAAAAATGTAATGCTTGGTGTTGGCTGTCTAAATGGGCTTTTTCAAGTTGGTGTGACTTACACTGTCATATGTAATTCTGGGTCTCCGTGTGTCTAGTATAAATATTGTTGTCTTTTGACATTTTGATTACTTAAATACATATGTAAATGGTTTTGATGAACAATGAAGTTCTGCTAGGTTAAAGGATGGATTGCAGAGAAAACATGAATTTGGAAGCGTTGCTTGAGGATAACTCAGGCAATCAGTAAGCATTAAATTCCTCTGTGGTAATAAACTTGTTTTTATATCAGAACTAATTTTTTTTTATTTTCCCTATATTCTTCTTCACAAATAGAACTAAACTAGTGAAGTGATGTTTGAAAATATTTAAGAGAAATAATCAATACAAAGGTTGATCTGACTTTATACTTTGTAAATTTTGGCAGAACTGTACTAGTAGTCTGAAGTCTATATGTTTGAGTTTAAAATTTCTTTAATAAGCACTGGAAAATAACTTACGGGTGAAATGTGTATCTACAAATAGAATAAATCTCAGTCTAAATTTTGGGGTCAGATTAAGTATAATCTAGTACAAAAACTACTAAATTCTCCTCAGGTCAGAGCTACTAATACTGATGTGTGAGACTACAGCAGTATTTTTTTTTTCTTCCCGTATGAATGTTTTCAGTAATAAACAGATTGCCTTTTTTTGATATTCATTGATACACTGCTTATCTTAATACTGGGTTAACGGGCTTTCCTTTTAAAGAATGATGCTAGGAGTGGTTCTTAAACTAAATTCAGAAAAAATGGCTTTACGTTAAAGATTTCTTAATTCTTAGCGTGTTCCTTTAAACCAAAAATGCTTCAAAACCATGTGAAAGTATTTTACAAAACACAGCATTCAGCTGTTGTTTTCCACTCACCCCCATCCTTATATGTAAAAGTTAAATTAAAAAGTGAAATAGTATCTGTTCTTCTCTTGATGGTGAAGAGCTTTACACATACACAGGTATTTTTAGACTTCCCATGTACATGTAGGATGTAGGCATGGGAATTTATGCCTGCATTCCCAGTGCTACTGGAAGCAAATATAATTAAAGCTTGTGTATTTATAGCCCTTCTAGAAACTCTTCTGGTTACACTGTGTGATGACCACCTTCGTTATCCTTCATGAGCTGTGTGGTGGAAAGCTAAGACTTTGATTTTTTTTTTTAATTATGAAAAAAAAATTGAGTGTCTGTTTCTTTGCTATTGAAATAATTGCTTTAATAGCAAATAATTATTTTATCAGTAGAATAGCAGCCTTCCTTAACTTGGGGGAATTGTCTAATTTAATGAGGAAGAATAGAAAATACCCATCGAACAAAATGTTGTAAAAATGCTGTGGAAGTGATCTCTAAACAATTAACCTAAGAGTTGTGTTCTGAGTAAAAAGTAGAGCATGCCACAGAGTGCTTTTTAATATATTTCACTGATAGAGTGCATTATGTAAATAAGCAAAAATATCTTGCCTGTTCTGCCTGGAGTACAAAGAAGGGTTCTATTATTAGAGTATTGTCTGTTTTTCCCTTCAGATGTTTTTCCACTATGTGAACAGAATGGAGAAGGACACATTTTCCAAACTTATTTTTGATTTACTTCAGATAAATGTATTTTTAAGACTGTAAATTGTAATTTTATTGTAATTAAAATTAACTGTAATTGTAATTTTAAAAAATGAAATTGAGAATTATCAATATAAAATTACAGGGAGAGGAAACAGTATCTGCTGCAAAATCTGAAGTTCAGTTCAGGTTTTTCATAACCAAGCACTTACCCAGTAAAGATTTTGGGGGAAAAAGGGTATTGTAATTCTGTCAGTGTACAATAATCACTGAAGTTACAGTATTTTTAGTACCTGCTCATGCTTTACTGAAAATGGGGAAAAGTATTAATCATAGATAGCCTTTAGGGTGTATGTTGTTCTTTACATACTCTGGTATGAAGCTGTAGAGCCATTTACAAGCACCAGTTTCAAACTGCCATTAATTATAACAATCTGCATGTGATCAAAAGCGTCTTCCCGTAAATGGTGCTGCATGTTTTTTCTGTCTTGTATTAGCGTCTGAAGAACCTCAGGCAGTTTATGAAGTATCTTAATTTAAAAAAAAAAAAAAGCACTCAGTGTTACATTTTAATAGCTTCCACTTCCTTTTGCTTGTAATGTCTCAGAAAACTTTGGAGTTTCTCTTCTTACCAATGTTTTTTTTTTTTTCCACTTGACTAATGCAGGTTAGCCATGTTAAGTTTAGAGCTCTGCGAAAATATGTCTGTGCTTTAATTGATTTGGCTGTGCACTTTGATCGGACTATATACAGCTGTAGGAACAGTGTCTACATCTCATGCCAGCAGCAAGAAGAAGGATGCAACAGCTTTTCTCATACTGCCTGAACTGGGGTACATAACTGCAGGTGTTTTGTGGAAATGTGTGCAGTAGTATGCTTATGTTCTGGCAAGTGAGTTCTGTAGGAAGAAGAGCATCTTGGTCTGGGGAGCAGCTGAAAGATCCCCACTTCTTGTTTTTTGCTGCAGTTACTGTGCTCTTTGCTGTTAATACAGCTTTACTCTCAGAGAGAACAGAAAATTACGTGACGTTGATTTAGAATTCTTTCCTGTAATTCTTCAAAATTTTTTCTTTTTGTTCCTCTAGCCAGTTCAACGTAGTATTATATCCTTATGGTGTGTTTTTTTGTTTGATTTTTTTTATCTCTACATGTTTAAAGCTTTCTGATTCTAAGCCAAGTGCTGGCCTGTGTGAGACAATAGTAAGGGGAACCAGTGGATGTTATAGTCAACTCTTAAAATCCAAAAGGCTGGTTTGTCACAAAGTAAAATTCACCATGAGGCTTAGTTTTGAACACTGGCTTTTCATTCCTACAGCTGAGTTAAATGAATTCGTATAGTTTTTCTTGTAATTTAAAGTCTGTTTGAACATACTTGTTTCCAGCTGTCCTGTGCCCATGATGAAATTGGCAATGAACCTGCATTAGCCATGAGATCTGGTGCTTGTAGAACAAGGCACAAGGAGTATGCTATCTGTTTAGCTATCGAGGAGGGGATTAATCTTGTTTAGCTGTAGAAGTCTAAGCATGAAAAAAGCAGGCGTGTCTAGCTAGTGATTTGTCTGTTAAGACTATCCTCTACAGGTGTGCCCCCCTTTTGTTTATTGTAGGTGTTGTCAAAGTGAATCAGTGAAGCTTGATGGCTGATTGAAGAGAGATGAGTCCTACACTGCATGTGTTAAATACTAGGGAGATGAGATAGAGTAGTTCACATGGAGATGTTTTTTTCCTGGGAATTTTAGTAGTTTGTTTTGAGGCTGACCCTATTTCTAATTAGTTTTTGTTGTAGGTTAACATGAGGAACCAGGTTATTGTCTAAATTGATACACTAACTTGGTTCCAGAGGAATGCAGACCTAGAACTGGTTATCAGGGAAAGGTAATACAGGTGATACAGTATGGAGGTAGTTCTACTACTGCTGGCTTGAAAGAGAATGAAGTTATAAAAAGACTTCATTGAAAATATTTAAGGATGTTGCTGACTTTAATGTAGAAGACTCTGAAAAGTATAGCTGATATGTAGTTATAGATGACTCTATCTGACCTAGTCCTATGGTAAAAGTAGAAGTAGACTGGAGCTGTTGCAGTAGGTATATAACAGTTGGAAGCTTCTCCCTGGGTGCTCTTGTGGTTATTCAGGTAACTATTGTATGACTATTGATCAAAATGGAAAATAGTTTTACTAACCAGTCTGAAACGGCCTGAAAAAATGTATTCC
This sequence comes from Anser cygnoides, assembly GCF_040182565.1. NCBI lineage: Eukaryota > Metazoa > Chordata > Aves > Anseriformes > Anatidae > Anser > Anser cygnoides. Next base: position 72,178,848 of record NC_089874.1, read on the forward strand.
TGCACTTTTAATATACGTCACACTTTGCCTGTGAAGCAAGACTTCCTGCTGGATTAGAGGAGCGTGTAAGACTTGTGCATAATAAGGAATTCTTCCCTGTATCTCGACACTATATGCTAACCATGAGTAGATAGAAGTGTATCTTGACACTATATATGTTAACCATGAGTAGATAAGTGTTAAGCATGCTAACAACCTTTCCTCCCACCCCCGAGTATAATATACAAATGTATATTCCAGCCTCCAGATCTGTTTATTTGAATAAATGAAAAATGCATACATAATCTAGATTGTGAAATTAAGGTATTAAGGACATTCTGTTGCTCTGTAACAACTCTCTGTGAGTTGAAATTGGCTGTAAAACTATGCACTTTAATTTGCCTTCCCACATATTATGATACTAATAATGCAACCTTGTGTTCTTCTCCATGCAGGTGGACCTCACAGTGCAAGAAAAGGAGAAATACCTTAACGTGTCTCGCTGGTTCAACCACATTCAACATTATCCAGGTGTCCGACAACAGCTGTCTAATGTCGTCTTTATCAAGAACAGATTATATACTAATGCTCATTAAGGAAAGTTTTAATGTCATGTTGGAATGATGTTGAGAGTCTAGAAGTTATATCCAAAACCACTAACTTGAAAATACTGGTTTGTAACCTTCTATATGTGAACCAAAACTGGCAATGCCTCAAATAATGCTTGCATTGAACCGCTATTGCTTGTTCAAGAATTTGAACTAGTTCCAGAATTGTATCATATATCTGATTAAATGGAACGATGGCAGAAAGTTGGAAATAGAGTTTTAATTCACTATTTTTTAAAAAAAAAAAAGTTTTTTCAATTAAACATTCAACTGTAATTGCATGGCCTTTATAGGAACAAATTAGTTATTTTCCTTTGATTTTTCACTCCTATTTATTGAATTTATGCATATGTCCCCCTTTTCCATTTTATTTTCCAGGAATGTTTACACTAGTTTTGTAAAAGTTGAGCTATATTGTGTGCCAAGGATGCGAGAAAGGGAACATGCAAATGTTACAAAGTATTTAAGTGACTGAATAAATTATTTTGAAACTGTAGTCTTAATTTGGCTGTGAAACTTTTTAGTTTATTAAAAAAAAAGGCATGTAAAATCTTAGTTGACTTTTTACTTCATTTTATGATATTATGGACCTCTGCTTAGACCCTAGAAGCATTTTATTTCAAAGATTATGCATGCCTTGCTTCTGTGCTATTTCCATGTAAGAAAATTACAAGATCCTAAAAAGAAAGAGGTGGGGGGAAAAACATGCAAGGTAATGAGTGGTAAATTCAATTAGCAGAAGTTTATTTTAAAACCAAGGACACTATTGCTGAATCAAACACTTCACAGGTCACTTCACCCTAGAACCATGGTCTTTTTTTCATAATGAATTTCAAAATGGTAACAATGCTCTAAGATGCGTATCTGGATTGGGTAACTACATTTTCCACAATTCAGTTAACATTTCCTTTAAAGCACTGAAAAAATACAAAAGTATTTAATCGATAAACTTGTATGTTAGTTTCTATGACTGTTCAGCAAACACCTGTGACTCTACTATGTGGTCTGTTGTACATTCTTTTCTCTTAATTTGTGTGCTACACACAATAAGGTAGAGATCTGAATTCTTCAAGGTTTTAAGAAACAAGTAGTTAACGAGGCAAAATAATTAAAATATATCCTAATAGATGAGGACAAAAAGAAGTTGCACAAGTCACCAGTAGGCTTAACCTGAACAATTTCAGGCTCTCTTACAGGTATTTTCTGAATATACATGACTTCTTATAAAGGGTTTACGTGCACATAGTGTTACTTTTAGGAATGTTTTATATTGATTTTAAAAAAAAAAATCCTCTTGTTTGGTTTGAAAGGGTTATAATTTTCCAGGAAGCTTAATTCCCAGCTTCTACAGTTTCTGTTGATAGTTACTTTTGTTCCTTGCTATTTAGAAGCCGCCTTCTATACTTAAGTTTTCAGTGAGATCTTCATAATTAAGGTCTGTCTGAGGATTGTGCGGACATGTACACTGGAATAAGGTGCAGTTATTAGAAGCTTCATGTGCTCATCTTTTTATGGTTTACTGCCTGGGGGCTTCAGGTTTTTACTGTCATTACTTGTGCTATTGATTCCCAGTTTATTCAAACTATTGTGAGCTTGCCTTTTTTTTTGTTTCCAGCTTAAAACTGGAAGCAATACTGTCATCTTCTCGGATAAGTTTTGTAGGGATGGTGTATAGAGAATGAGGTGGCTTTTTGTTTTTGTTTTATCCCAAACAGCTGCTGTTTCCAAGTGTTAAGATTTCTCAAGGTAGCTACATGCTGTGACTGCAGTATCCCTTAGCCTCATGTGCCAGTTTTATTTTCTCTGGTTTAAAATAGAAGAGTTGATTGATGTTAAAGGGGGGGGGGGGGGGTGGAAACAAGTAACATGAAAAGTTTAGAAGTGATTAGTGAAATTTAACTCTATACCATCTAAAAGGCATTTGGTCATTGCCATATTGTTAACTTGAACACTTTATGTAGGGGACAAAATTTTTGTGAAGAGGCAGAGAGGGTTAAAAGCAAAGAAGGATGAATTGAGACTTTGCTTCAGAGAGAACACTGGGAAAACCAGATGATAGTGATTTTTTTTTCCACACTCCCACTTTCTGTTTAATACCTTTTGATCAGTAAGGGCAACTAAACATATTTTTAAAATGAAAAATCAATATAAATGTACCTCGGCCTGAGATGCGACGTACATTTTTAAGGATGAAACTTCATATTATTTACAGATGAGAGACAGTGTACTTCAGATCTGTCAAATTAATGCTCATGGGCTGTTTAAAGAGTACATGAGTAAATATCCTGCTATTTTATTTAAAAACAAACAAAAAGCTCAGTTCTGTTTCTGTATTTTCTGTTTACTATACTTTGGTGGTTTTACTTGGGTGGATGGCCGAGCTCCACCACAACCGCCACCCCTCACCTCTGTGAAACGCATATTTAAGAACAATCACAATATGTTCTTACTTCACAGTTATCACGATCTTCACAAACTTCACTTACATCAAAAAGAAAAAGAATTCCCCACACCAAAATAAGCATAACATCATCACAACACTGATGAGGTGTACAATTTACATGCACACCACCCTTCATCCCTTCACCACACTAACACGAAACATATTCCTCACAATTATGACTTTGTTGAATTCTTCACAACTGCTATATTCATGAAAAAACATCCAGTCCATGTTTTGCCCACTACTTCTCTCAGCTATCAACCTTATCTCAAGTTCCTCGAGCCCCATGTTGGGCTCCAAAAAGGACTGTGGTGGTTTTACTCAGGTGGGTGGCCAAGCTCCACCACAATCGAGCTCTCACTCCCCCTCCTCAAAGAGGAACGGGGAGAAAATACGATGAAAAGGGCTAAGGGTTGAGATAAGGACGGGGAGATTGCTCAACAATTATTGTGAGGGGCAAAACAGACTTGGCATAGGGAGATAGTAAGATTTGTTGCCTATTACTAACAAGTTAGAGAAGTGAGAAATAAAGGAAAAAAATCAAAAGAACCTTCCCCCCGTTTGCCTTCTTCCACCTCCTTCCCCCAAGCAGCGCAAGGGAATGGGGGTTGCGGTTAGTCTTTTTTTTTTTTTTTCTCCGTGTCTTAAATATGCTCTCACAGAGGCGCGAAATAACATTGCTTATTGGCTCAGCTCTGCTCAGCAGCGGGACCCTTACCTAACATGGGGCAGCTTCCAGATTCTTCTCACAGAAGCCACCCCTATGGCCCCCTGCTACCAAAACCTTGCCACATAAACCCACTACATAATTCCACTGGATATTAGTAAAAAGTGACTTTCGTCACTTGCAACCCCTTCTCCTTTCAGAAAATTTCAGTTGCTGAAGGGCACAGTAAATACTGTGATGTTGTTTTACTTTTGTTGCTTCGCAGTTTGATGATGATGATGGCCACAGTGATGTGTGGAATTTATTTTCATGGCATTTCATGAGCAATGACACTCTCATTTGTTAATGTATCTCATCATGGCAGTATTATTATTTTGCATAATCATTCTATCTAATTTATTCAAGGGGCCTGACATGTTATGGTCTTTTAAGTATGTGCCTCTAGGACTTGACGTTGTTGCCATATGGTGAGATAGTACTGCATGACAACCTTTCAGCAGCAAGAAGAATTCAACAGTGAAATAAATATGATAATTGTAAGTGTTCAGTGAAACCTTACACTTAACTCTTTGTCTTGTCTTTCTCCCCTTCATCCCAAAATGACCACAGCTTGCTGACAAGCCAGGTTGAAACATGTTCAAGTGTGGATATATTAGAAATGTGCTGATGATTTTTAGCTGTCTTTGGATGAGTAACTTCACATTCAAGTGAGATGTCGGTGTTCAGTTCGGCTTCAGAAGTCTCTAGGGGCAGCTCTTGCACAGACTTACAATTGGGCAACAGTGATTTATAGAAAAATCCAGATTTATTATAGGAAGATCAGAGAAGAGTGTGTAGGATTGAGAAATTCAGAGTCTGTGTTACACTGAAAAAAAAAAATAGTTCCAGTGTAGACCAGGGTACTAAGAAAACCTGAGCATTCAGATGGAACAAAAATGTAAACTTTACAGCATCAAAACTCTAGAAACATTTTTGATAATAGCTTGAATGTGTGACACGCTTTTTGTTAAGTTCTTTTTGTGTCATCAATGGTCTACCTACCAGCATCCCAGTTTTCCACACAGAATCCAGTTTATGTAAGTATCACTTCTGGTTAACAGCTGGAACAGCCAAAGCAAACAAATTTTGTTAACTTTCTTTGCTGCCCACCACTAGTAGACAGTTGCTTTCAAGAGCCAGTGAATTGTTGAATTGCCAGTGATTCTTTGGGTAGAAAGTACAATTACTGAACTCTGACATGTCCTAGCTGTTTGCCTGTAAGAGGTGATATTTTCAAATCCTTTTCATCTTTTTTTTTTTTTTCCCCACTTGTAGCCCTTCTCTATAGTCTTACCTGCTCCACCCTCTTCTAAGTATTTTTAAATTGAGGTAGTTCTTTTCCCAGGAATTTCTTAATAGCATCTGGTACTTTGAAAGAATATAGCCCTAGAAATGGGTGCCTTAAGTATGAGCAAATTTTGTATAAGCAGGCAATACAGAGATTACCATGATTTTTCTCAAAGTAAATTTCATTGGTATGACTATAAACTGATTTTTAATTTTACATGTGTACAGAATTTATTTTAAGTACGTAAGGTACATCCTAAACTTCCCAACAGATATCATAACTCGTTGGAATATCTTGACAAAATAATTCTTCGACTTCCCTGTCTGTCTCTCTCACACAGAGAGAGAAAGATTAGAGTGGTTTATTTTAATTATAGCTGATAGAAGAGTAATCTAGACACATCAGCATGGGTGTGGATCCTGAGTTAGTGGCAGGGAATTGAAACTAAGGTTTAAGATGAACATGAGTGCTTTGCAATTCAAAGAGGATGCTTGTGTGTACTAGCTATTTTATATGAAAACGTGACTTTGAAGTGTTAACGTGGTTCCGTCCATGAAATAAAATACACTAAAGTAACACCATAGCAAAGATTGATCTAAAACTTGGGCATCTTTATTCTCTTGGTTAAAAAGCAATAGATGATCAAAATTGCTCCTCATTGCTGTGGCTTTGGAAAAGAGTGGGATGAGGTACTTGCAAAGGCATTAGCTGAGAGAAATAAGGAATAAGGAAAATAAGGAATAGATAAACCTATAAAATTATCAAGGAATCCAGTGTAAGTTCTTGTATTTAGAGATCCAGTTTATACACTGTTGTCTAGCATCATCTGTTTGCATCTCTGTGGTTTGTCTGCAACAGGAATGCTGAAGCAGGCAATAGAGAGATTATCATGATTTTTCTCCAAGTAAATTTCCTTGGTATGACTATAAATTGATTTTATAATTATACATGTGTACAAAACCTATTTAGCAATACAACAACAACAAAAATCCTTGAGTTGAAATTGAGGGGGGATCTTTAGGCCTATTGGTGGCTTTTTTTCCTTTTGGTTTTCAATTTCATCTTTTCTTTTAGTCTTTGGTGTATTTCATGGTCTTTAACTTCAATGTACGATTGCAGTGATGGAGCTGTTTAATGGATTACTACATTTAATATTTTCCCCCAAAGAGCGATATTTCTTCTTTGAATCTATAATTAGATTGTGCTGCTGCTATTCCTAATGGAAACACCAGGTTTCATTTTCACCATACACCTGAGCACATGCTTATGCACTTGGTAATCTTAATTTTTGTTCTTGATTTATTGAAACTGAATTGCATTCCTCATGCTTTTTGTCCATGAATATTATTGCAAAAGAAATGCAGGGGGATTTGCCATCATGTGCCTCTGTTGCACTGAGCTTTTAGAGTCAGACTGGGTCTTTTTATCCCTCTGCTGCATGTCTTGAATATTTTGAATATTAGATTTAAAGTACTTTAGACCCCAGGTCTAGGATGACATAAAGAGATATCACAGATTTGGGAGGGAATTTGATTTTGTAGAAACGGTTACTTGTTGCTGCTGTATGCACGTTCCTGCAGGCGTTGACCTTATTTCCTGTGCTGGTAGTGACTACAGTAATTCCCGCTGCCGTATAACGCAGCCAACCTCATCTTTCATTGTGCAGGCAGGAGGGAGGCTAGTAATTTTTCATTGTTGTTGCATGTTAAGGATTCCCCCTTCCCCTCCCACATTACCTTGGCCCCTTTAGGAAGATTTTCGTCCATTAAACTTTCCATCCTCTGTTGGAAGAACTAAATCTCTTTCAGCGTTTCCAGGCTGGTGATCTAATTTGACAGCTCATCGGTGATGTCTCTTCCACTTCAAAGAGGCAGGTAGCCTAGGGCTAGCCAGCTGTATTGTAGATTCTGCAGATTTGGCTCGCTGTTCCTGCTGGGTGTCATCTGTCTTCTTAGTCTTGCGGTGGATAATTTTTGTCCTCCCCAGCATCATCTGCCTGAGCAGTTTCTGCCTGGCAGGCCTGTCTGTCCAGGTTGAGCATCACATACAGTAGCCGTGTGGCTAATCTGATGAGGCACCACTCCAAAGAGCGCAGCCCCAGGCCTGCTCTGACCAGGATCAGCATCACAGCCCACAAACTTCCAGCTATCACAATCACGGTCGTGGTCTTCCATCACAGGCACAGCCCATGGACTTGCTATGCTCAGGCAGAGTGTGTCCCCTGCCTCCCGCCCCTACGGGCTGTCGCTCCAATTCCTCGCGCCTCGGCAGAAGTCTGCCTCAACAGGTTTGGGTTTCCCTGCCTGTTGCCAGCGTTTGACTTGGACACCGCCACTCGGATGAAACAATCCTTTAGTGGATTATCATCGCCAGACAGCCTGTGGGAAAAATGACAGGATTCGGCACGTTGATCTAAAGATTTTGCAATTTGGAGCACTGCTAACACTAATAGGAAATGGCATGGTGATCCCTAAAAGAGAAAGCGGGTTCTAGTGCAAGGCAGAAGTGACAGAGGTTGTTTAGCCTATCTTCCAAAAAAAACATGATGACTGCATATGTTGATTTTCATGCTCCAAGCCATAGATATTTCCATATTTTTGTGACTTGATGACTACTTCCTGCAAACTGACAGGTTAGGAGCTCTACAAGTATTGTCTTTTCATAGTCATCACCTCTTTAAGTCCTCCTTAATTTTTTTAAATACGTTTTGAGAATAAGCTTGATGGGGCAGTAAGATTAAGCAAGGGAAGAAAAGAAAAAAAAAAAAAAACAAAAAACAAAAACAAAAACAGGCATAAGTGCAGCAAATAAAGCATATTCTTAAAAACAAACAAACAAATAAAAAGCACTATTCAAACAAAGAGGAAAAATAGTTTCAGGACAGTAGACCTAGAAACCGAGGCATTTATCTGTCACAGGATTTGCCCGTGTAGCAGTCCTGTAATTCTGAACTTGACATTATACATGATGTAAAAAAAGAGTCTTTCCTAGAAATGTAGCAGTTATAAATCCCCTTAGCTAAGGATTTCCTCCGTAGCAAATTAAAAAAAATAGCATTTGGCTTGGAGGGTTAAATAACTTGTCTGAGGGACAGACTAGCCCTTGGGGGGGACTGCAGATAGGCTGGACAGGGATAAAATCAACATCTGAATGATTCTACCCCTAATCATCAGTATCATTAAGCCATCTTGAATATCCTACAGATATTTTTAAAATGTGAGCACTAATGTAATTTATTGGTGGTTGTCAAGTACTGAAGTGCATAAGATCCAAGTGGAAAAATCTAAATACTAATCTATAGATTCTAAGAGATGGTTACTTTGGGAGAAAAAAAAAAAAGTATGTGAAAGGGAACAGAATTTTATTTTAATGATTCTTATCTCTGCTAATTATTGTCTATTTAACATGTAATATTTACAGACTATGCAACAGTGAAGGAGTGAGAAAGTTTATATATTTATGCTGAATTTAATTATAACTTTAGTTGAAGTATTCGACACCTCCCAATGTAAGATCCATTTTATTATTTAAGCAGATTTTACCCATAGTGGATAACAGATTTTTGGGGAGAGAATGATTCTAGTTCACTCATTTTCAAGGCTGATTTTGGAAGATTCTATGTACTTTTTATTTTTTTTATTGAGTGAGCAATTTCTGAGCTTTGATGATGGGATACAGAATTGAGTAATGGGATCTTTTTTGTTTATTGTAATGGCTTCGTACATGAAAGAAGTCCTAATTTTTCTCACTCAGGCAATTGTTCCTACTTACAAATGCTAGGCAGAATAGAATGTGGGCAAAAGTAAATTCTAAAAGCAACAAAAAACTATTTCTGTTTTCTACTAATAAAATAGTAACTGTGCCAGCGAAACTGGCTCCTTTCAGGTACTCCAAGTCTGAATGTCGTAGGTGGCAGCTGCTTTAGCAGAATTCGTGGTCCAGTTCTACCTCATAACAAAAAAATGTTTTTATATGTATATTAATGGCAAGAGGAGGGCCAAAGAGAATCTCCATTCTTTACTGAACATAGTGGGGAACATGCCTAATGAGGATAAGGAAAAGGCTGAGGTTCTTAATGCCTTCTTTGCATCTGCCTTTACTAGCCAGACCACTTATCCTCGGGATACTCAGCCTCCCGACCTGGAAGTCTGGGATGAGGAGCAGAAGAACCCCCCCAAAGCTCAGGTGGAAAAAGTCAGAGACTTGCTGCTCCACCCGGACTGCCACAAGTCCATGGGTCCAGATGAGATCCACCCAAGGGTGCTGAGGAAGTTGGCGGATGTAATTGCCAGGCCACTTTCCATCATCTATCAGTGGTCTTGGTCATCTGGAGAGGTGCAGGGTGACTGAAGACTTGCTAATGTGATGCCCATCTATAAGAAGGGTCATAAGGAGGACCTGAGGAACTACAGGCCTGTCAGCCTGACCTCAGTGCTAGGAAAGGTGATGGAACAGGTCGTCGTGAATGCAATCACGCAATGTATGCGGAACCACCGGGGGATCAGGCCCAGCCAGCATGTGGCAAGTCCTGCCTGACCTCATCTCCTTCTATGACCGGGTGACCCGCCTGGTGGATGAGGGAAAGCCTGTTGTCATAGTCTACCTAGACTTCAGCAAGGCCTTTGACACAGTCTCCTGTATTCTCCTGGAGAAGCTGGCAGCCCATGGTTTGGACAGGTACACTCTTTGCTGGGTTAAAAACTGGCTGAACGGCCGGGCCAAGAGAGTGGTGGTGAACGGGGTGAAATTCAGCTGGCGACTGATCACCAGTGGTGTTCCCCAGGGGTCAGTGTTGGGGCCCATTTTCTTTAATATCTTTATTGATGACTTGGATGAGGGAATTGAGTGCACCCTCAGTAAGTTTGCAAATGACACTGAGTTGGGGGGAAGTGTCAATATGCAGGAGTGTAGGAAGGCCCTGCAGAGGGACCTGGGCAGGATGGGTCAATGGGCAGAAAAATAAAATAAATATAGATGCAATGAACACTATAGATGCAATGACCTAAGGATATTGGATCATGCTATTGAAAAGAATCATGCTATTCTAAAAGTTATTGTATATATATAGTACAAAACAGAAAGGATAACAAGAAAAATTGTAGTTAATATATTGTAACTTGTAAGGGTGGGAAGGGAAGTATACAGAACATTTCCTGATGGGTAAAAGGTGAAAGAGGGAGTTAGGAGAATCTTATCAAGTAGAGATAGAGCGCTGAAGGCATTAAACTAGGATGCTACTTAGTGTCTTTGCTAACTATGGTGCATTGTGCAAATTAACTAAAGCAAGAAGCCTTGGGCCCCTTACCAAGGTCAGTCTCCTAATAAGAGTGTGAGCCTATTTTAAGAAGCTGGTAGAAACTGGTCCTGCAGATGGACAAGAGCCAAGGAGCAACTGAGTCTGCGCAAAGACAAGAGGTCAGCTAGTGGTGATGAGGAAGAGTCATCTGTCTTCATCCCCACGACGCCCGACGACCACCACCAGAATACACTATGCAAGCACAGATGGGAGGAGTTTATGGAAATGACTCCTTGGAACTAATTTTAATACGAAGCGGGGACAGGTTATGAATATGTACAGGCATATTGTGAAACTTCATGCATATGTAACTCTTTACTTCTTTACTGCATATAACCAAGGCAAGTTGCTGCATCAGGTGTGCACGACTTTGGTGGGACTACCCCCTGTGTTGCCCAGCACTGAATAAATATACCTACTTTACAATCTTACTGATTGTGGAGTCCGTTTTCCGCAAGTCAAAGGAACGTGTAGAGACTTTAAGTCATTTTTTTCTTTGCTTACGAAGTAGACTACTAGTCTTAATTTTCATAAACCACGACTAATGATTGTTCGGAAGCAAACTGATTTATGTGAATTCGTGCTGTGGGAATAAAAATGTTGTTTTTGCAGAGAAAAAACATTTTACATTGAAAAAACAATTCTTACATTGTTTAGAGGGAAGGAATGTGGTATTGAGATATGCTTGCAGTGGTAAGAAAGCTTAACAGACAACCTTGTAAAATGCAGACAACGGGACTCCTTAGAGCAATTAGGTGAAAATCACGGTGTCAAGTCAAGTCAAGTCAGATAAGTGAAGAAACATTACCACTTCAAACAGTAAAAAAGTCAAAAGAAAATTGAAATTTAACAGGTCGGCAACCGAAGGCCATGCATGAAGCATCAGATAGGTTGTGTACCTGGATTACCCAATCAATGGGGAAACAGGGGAGGGTCCCAATCGTCGAGAAAGAAAGTATATAAACCGTACCGTGTGACTAGTAGGTGCGCTCCTGCTTGTGGGACGCCCGCCATTGCAATCGTGAATAAACTACTACTGGACTGCCGAGAAGATCCCCCCGGGCGCCCCCTTCGCCCCGGCCCGGCAGCTTCAGGCCCTCGCCTGGGGCAGGCCCCGCGGTTGCCACGGCAACAGCGACGAGCGCACGGTGATGGCGTCACAGGGAGGCCGCGGCGCCGGGCGCCATGAGCAGGGCAGGCCCCGAGTCCCCCGGCCGGAGCGGGGCGGCCCTGCCCCTGCCCCTGCCCCTGCCCATACCCTTTCCCCTGCCGCTGGCCGGCGATAGGAAGCGGGAGGCGCTGTCTGCCGGGGCTCTGCTTCAGCCTATCATCAAGGGTAGGCCCGCGGGGGTTGTGCGTTTCTTGCTGGGGTGTGGCTCGGGCTGTGGGACAAATGCAGGGGGGTGCGATGGAGAGGGAGAGCCCCCAGGTAGGAGGAGGAAGCGCAGGAGCGTGCCTCTGGGTGGCACTGGCCGCCTGGCGTCCGTCTGAAGTGCTTCTTCAAACTGGCGTTGTTTGTCGTGTCACCAAAGTTCTTTAAATTAAGCAGTCTTTTTTTGCTATTTGAGAGCCCAGCCTACTTCTCATACACACAAATGTTGTAAATACTTGTATTTTTATGAGTATGTTTCAAGTCCTTAGCCCTGAAACACAGCAGACAGTTTTGCTGTATAGTGAGCTTTCCAGTTGTCTCTCACTGCAGGAGGCTTCCACATCTTAAGCTGTGAATTTCTGTTGAACTGCAGCCTTTAGTTCTTCTGTGTATCAATTCTTTACTGCCGTTAACAGTCAGATCTGGAAGCCGTGTACTGGGAAGGAGGTTGAAAACAGGGTGACAGAAGGCAGAGGAGAACGCTCGCCTTCACAGCGAGGTGTCTGTGGCACCTGGTCTGTCGACTCATTGTATTTTATTTAAGTCAGTGGTTTGCTGCATAAATAGGATAGCTAACTAACAGTATTCTGCTGTTCTTTTGATTTTCTATGTTTTTAGTGAGCGTAAGTGCCCCTTGCGTTCAAGTATATTTTGCCAGCATGTGTTGTGTAGCCAAGCATGGAGCATGAGAGAAAAACTAACTTTCATTAATCTTCTAGACGTCGGGGAAATCTATTCAAGACTGCTGGATCACAGACCAGTAATTCAGGGAGAAATACGATACTTTGTTAAAGAATTTGAAGTAAGTATTTGTGTTTTACTGGGTGTTGTTAACTGAAACTTCATGCAGTTTTAGCATCTTTTTAGAGCTTTGAATACATATATAATTTGCTTCAGAAAGATTTGGCATGCATTTCTTGCCCAAAATGATTACCCCACCTGTAGTATGTGTTTGCATCTTTGGTAAAGAAGGATAAATTTAGGTCTCTACTTAATATATATGCCCTGTTCAAAACTTTTTATTTCCTGCAAAAGACTGGTAGGAATATCGATGGAGGGGAATGATGTAGTTCTGCTGTCTTAAACAAGTCTCTTAGGTTCAATGAAAATGCTGTTGGTAGGTATAGGATTATGTCTGATAAAGGAACTGGCTTGTATTTCAGATGGATTCAGCTTGCACAGTTGTAATTTAATTTTGCTTTACTTACCTTCATGGAACAAAAATTAATGTTTCTGGAAGAGAAAAGGAATGCATTATGCTAAGTGAGAAAATCATTAAAAAATGAATGAATGTTGCCTGATTGAATAAAGCTAAAGTACTGAAGGTATAAAAGTTGTTCTAATACACATTTGCATCACAAAGCAAATCCACAAGAAGGCAGCAAAAGTTTAGAAAAGTAGAATCTTGTGTCAATAGGCTATTTGTAAGAATATATTCTTATTCTTAAAAAAGTTGGGATTTAAAATCTTAAAATTAATCTTGAAAAATATAGTTACGCTTTAGACTTCTTGTCTGCAGAGATTATTTTTTTAATAAATGACATTAATTTATTTTTTTTCCCTCAAGGTTGTAGCTAATATTTCAACCAGGCCTAACTTCTCCCAGTACTGGTTTAGCAAAATAAGTATGTGAACTAAGCTCTCATCAGATGTGTATTGTATAGGTCTGAAAGTCTCAAAGAATGATTTTTCTTTGACTTTCCTGAATAGGACGCACTAAATACTTCTGTATGTCCCTTCATAGGAAGGGAATTTTGAAACCCAATTACAGAATTGTAACTAAATTCACTTATTTCTCTCATTGCACCTGACGTCTTGTTCTATTTTTTCCCACAAAACTTATTTTAACAATTATGCTAAGTAAGCAGAGTAACACTTCAGTAAACAATGGTACAATTCTTGAGATAAAAGCTATTAGTTTATCAACTGGGAAAGTCTTATTTTGGAAAGTGGGATTTCTTGTTATCCATTCGTTGTCTTTCAATTCTTCTGGCAGGAAAAACGTGGCCTCCGAGAACTACGAGTACTTGAAAATCTAAAGAGCACCATCTTTGAAGCAAATGAAAACATTCTTCCCAAGTGTGAGCAGTCAATGCATGACAATCTGAACGAAGTACTCAAGAAATGTAAGCAAGTTTTTTCTTATTTCCCTTGTTGTGTCATTTTGAGGAATAATAAATAGTTTGGATTCAAAATATGATTTCTGGAAAGATTACCATCCTTAGTTAAATTTTCTACCACTTACATACTTTGTTCTCATTTCTCTGAAGATTTAAAAGGAAAATAACAGGGACATTTTTTGCTGTGTATTGGTCCCAGCCAGCTAAGATTACATTAAAGCTTTTGGCTGACTTCAGTCAAAGCTATTTCAGGTCAAACTTACGTTATTCACTTAAAAGCAGGATAGTATTTGCTCCATGTTGTCTAAAGCCGTAGACAGAATCTCAAGTTTCTGGTGGGTTGTGGTTTTTTTTTTTTTTTTTTGGAAACATGCTGTGACGTGACCTTCGAGTTTCTTAATATTTCCATGGGAAAGCATAATACTGGCTCCTCCCACAATTTAAAACAAATCTTGCTGGTATGTAGATATGAGCTATGAAATGTGCTATTATTATTATCTTTAGTTGCAAATGTGGTAGTTGTAATAATTCTTGTATGCTAATCCTAGTTTCAAAGTTATAAGCATTTAGTAAACTTTTTTTTTTGCTTAGATTTTTAGAAGGAAGTTTAAAATTTGTTATAATAAATTTTCAGCATTTTTTTTCTTGATCATTCAGCTTCTGAACAAGATACTCTAGGGCACTGTGGCCATAAAGCTTTAACTACCAAATTTATGCTGTTGAAACTTATCAGTATGGCTTTTTTATTTTATGTGTAGCACTTTGTAAACGTTTAATTTCATATAGCTTACTTGTGCAGCATCTGGAATATGTAGAATAGCAAGCAGTAATGATGCTATACACATAACAAGGTTGCAGGAAAATATTTGAAAGTTATCATTTAGTCATGTACATAAGGCATATGTTCTAATGCCTTCTAAATGGAGTGAACTATTGATATTACTTCCTGACTCTCCAATGTATATCTGCACAATATATCCTTCATAATAAGGAATGACAGAATATATGGAATATATGGAATCACAGATTGGTTGAGGTTGCAGGGGACCTCCGGAGGTCATTTTTCCAACCTCCCTGCTCAAGCAGGTTATAGCAGGTTGTTCAGAGCTGTGGCCAGCTGGGTTTTGAATATCTCTACAGATGGAGACTCCACAACCTCCCTGGGCAAGCTGTTCCAGTGTTCAACCACCCTCCCAGGAAAAAGGAGTTTTCTTGTGTTTCTACACAGAATCCCATGTGTTTCTAGAGAAGATTCTGGCTCCCTTGTCTTCATTCCCTACCATCAGATATTTATTCACATTTATAAGATCTCCTCTGAGCCTCCTTTTCTTCAGGCTGGTCGTTCCCAGCTCTTCCAGCCTGTTCTCAAGAGAGCTGCTCCAGTCTCTTAATCATCTTTTTGGCCCTGCATTAGACTTGCTCCAGTAAGTCCATATCTTTCTCCCTTCCCCCCCCTTCCCCATGTTGGGGAGCCCAGAAGCAGACAGTAGCACAGGTGTGGCCTCACCAGTGCCAAGCAGAGGTGAAGGATCACCTCCCTTTCCCAGCTGGCAGTGTTTTTCCTAATGGAGTCCAGGATGTTGGCCCTCAGTGGGTGTTGGTGCCTGATGTTATTCCAACATAGATGCAGGACTTGTCATCTTCCCTTTGTGGAACTTTGTGATGCATCGTAGCCCAGTTCTTTAGCCTACTGAGATCCCTCTGAATGGCAGCACAACCATACTGTCCATCAGCCACTCCTTCCAGTTGTGTGTCATTTGCAAACCTGCTGCTGGTGCACTATGCTCCAGCATCTTGGTCATTGATGGATATGAATGAGCCCTGCCTCATTCAGCACAGGTCTTGCATTTTCCCTAGTTTTCCATTTTTCTATTTATGTCCTTTTAGAATGCTATCTTGCACTTCACAGCCTTGGCCTTCCTAACCATGTCCCCACAAGATCCGTGCTCTTCTTGGGTCCCCTGCCTCTGGTTCCACCTCTTACACACTTCCTTTTTATGGCTGAATTCAGTTAGAAGCAACTTACTCATCCATTCATCCATTCAAGCCTCCTGCCGCCTTTGTTTGGTTTCCTACTTGTTGGGGTGGACCTTTCTGGAGCATGGAGGAAGTGATCCTTGAAAATGAAGCTTTTGACTGGTTCCTGACCCATTCCAGGGCAGAGAGCTCTGTGCATTCTTGCTGCTCACTCACATAAAGAGCAACTTCCCCTCCTCACCTTCCCAATCTGTCCTTCCAAAGAGCCCATACCCACCCATTGCAGCACTCCAGTCGCATCATATACCTCTGTGATCCCAGTGAAGTTGTTGCCCTGTACACAGACTTCAAACTACTGTTTGTTCCTCATGCTACGTGCATTAGCATAGAGACATTTCAGAGAGTCTTCCAAGCCTGACGTTATCCCTAGCACAGGCTTGAGAGCTTTCCCTGTAAGGCTGTTGTGCAGACAGTTCTTCTTTAGGTGCCCACACTTGGAGTGATTCCACTTCATCTCTGTTTTTGTGATTGCTGTGTCCCTTCTGTTATGATTGTCCCAGCCCCTTGGCTTGCCCACCCTGTTCCCAATTTCTTTACTTTTTTTTTTTTTTGAGGAATCACTTCATCTGCTGTCATTCCTAGTCCCAAGCTGTCCCTGTCAGGTCGGCCAGCCTGTTGGCAAAGCTACTTTTGCCCTATTTAGTCATGTCAATCCTGTTTTTTTCAAGCAGCTGTTGAAACCTCAGAGAGGGTCTTACACTTCTAGAAACAAAACCCTAATGCCAGCATCAGCTGCATAACCAGCTGTTAACCCACAGGATCTGTTAAGTCTCCATCACCAGGAAGGTTTAGGAGAACACGACCAGAATCCTCACATCCTTGACCACTGTCCCCAGAGTCCTGTAGTCATTCTCCCTACTTTGGAGCTCACCCCTGCAGTATCACTGGTGTCTATCTGGAAGAGCAGTAGATGGGGAGCCCAGGGGACAGTTGTGCCTTTGTAGCCTCTTCACAACATCCCGAGTGTGAGCCACCAGCAAGCAGCAAACCTCCCTAGATGATAAATTAGATTGACAAGTGGGAGCCTCTGTTGCTTGCAGTAGGGAGTCTGCCACCACTGTCACTTGCTGCTTTATTGTAATGGGCCTGAGTGGCTCAGGCTTAGCCACCAGAGATGCTCCATTTCATGGCCCTCCCAGCACCTTTTCACCTGCAAGGCCAATGAACCTATTTTGTAACTGCAAGTCCTTTTGGGAGCAGAAGCCTTCCAGCTGGTGTGAGAAGTCACCAGCTAACACGGCTATAAGGTGATGATAAATGACTAATACATTTCTCATAACCTAGGCTGTGTTAGTGAGAGGAATAATTGCTTTGGATAAATTAGTTAATTTGATTCTGCATTAATTATTTGATGAGTTAGGGGGGAAAAACTATGTAGGAATACAGTTTCTATTTCCATTGGCAAGTTCCCTTAGACTTAGTCTTAGGATAGAAGAGGCTGGCTCCAGCATAAAGATGTTCTGAGTGCAGATTGTTTTTACTAAATTACTTCTTATATTTGGTGAGGAAAAACAAGAAATGAAGAAAGAACTTAAACATGGTGCCTGGTCATCTGTTCCTACCTACTGACTTGTGAGTTTTTCTTTTGAGGTGCTGTTATGCTCCAGCTTGTCAGCAACGTTAAGGAATATGGGCACAAAAGGATTTGGCTGCCTTTCTCATTTTGGCTTCTAGAACACACACAAGGGTTGAAGTCAGTGATATGCCTACGTATAGTTAGCAACGTAATGCATTTTCTGCAAGTACTGACAAATCTTTTTCGCAGAGGTTAGTGACACGGTGTCATACAACATTTGATGAGCAACAGCCTTATGTGTTTTAAGTCCCTTTCAGGCAAAATTCTCTTTGATTTAGAACAGCAGACTGATCTACTGTGATTTGTTGTTTCAGTGCAAGCTTCCAACAATATGATCCACAGACTCCAAGAGAGGGAACGCGAAGAGAGGAAGGTAAAGGATGAATGGATAGATTTTTATAATGTGACCTAAGCAAAAGTCTTATATGCTTCTACAGCAGGTCTACCTGTCTTCAGTATAGCAGATCAAAAATGTACTTTTCTGTATTTTATATACTTGCAGTAAAAGATTTGGAGTTATTTTTACGCTTATAAAGTGCATACTGCAGCAGCATATATGTTTTAGGACTGTAAGCTTAATGGATCACTAGTTCTTCCTACAATCTCCTGATGTGTGGAAACTATTTTTTATTTTATTTCCTTTGCTTTATTTTCCCTCCTTGCTGAGACTGTAATATTTGTCACATATAGGGAAAGCTTAAATTAAAAAAAAATTATTTTCTGTGGAACAAAAAACACCTACTAACTTACCAGAATGGAAATGTAAATCTTTCCTAGTTAGCTGAGAACATTGAGCATATTATATGTATTGCTCCTTGAAAAGGAAGCATTTTTTTCCACTTGTGGATGGGTTATTTAATGAAGGGCTGTATTATAGGAACATGCGAATCATTGGAATCTTTTCAGTTGGCTACACTTTGCTCATTTGAAATACATGTGCTGCGAATCTAAAATTTGGAAAATTATACAAGAAATCAGTTTCATGTTTTCCCATTAGTCCTTCATGATTGTATTTCAATGTTATCTTTTTATAAATAAAACTTCGCAAGTAATCATGTAGTAGCTGAGAAAAACAGAAGACATTTCTGTGGCCATCACACAAAATAGGCTGTGCATTGATGTATGTAAGTCAATAGTCATGTTTTTCTTTCCTTTTTGTAATCAGTGAAGATGGGCAGTCCAGTTGCAGTTGAATACCAGTACTGTGTGAATAGCACACTACTGAACCCTGACAAAGTTTGCTTGTGCCCAACACAAATGTAGATATTGGGAGAGTGCTGAACTAGGAAATTTTTCCTACAGTTCTACTGTCTGAAGTAAAACTTTAATGAAAAAAAAACTTATTATAAAATGAACTCATTTAATAAGAACAGTAACTATTCTTTTTTTAGAATATTAGCGCTATGTTTCCATTCAGAAAATTTATAATGCAATTTAGCAATGCTAAAAGCTATTTGGAATTTGTAATATTTCTTTTTAAGTTTGTATAGTAAGACTTCTTTGCTTTGAAACTTTCCAAATGTGAATAGTAGCAGTTAAATCAGTTTTTTTGAATTACAGATACAAGCTGTCACCGCAGTTCAGCCACTCCAGGAGAAATATTTTTTTCCTTACTTTTCTTTCTGCACTCATGTGTTTTGGAAAAAAAAGGGAGGTTTTTGGTTTGGTTGTTTGGGTTTTTTGGTTTGTTTGTTTTGGGTAAGATATGGTGTCAAGTGATTTGTGTTACAGCCCACAGTGAAATGAATTTCATTTCTGCTGAACAGAACGAATTTGAAAATTATTTGCTTTACCAGCTTTTCTTTTCCAGTTCCTTTCTGTTATTAGTATCAGCCAAGTAACAAAAGGGAAATGGTGTAAAGTAATGTGTGATTACAGGATTGTCATTGGAAGAAGCATTTGAGGACTCTCGTCTCATTGATTTTATTTTTATTTTTTTTGGTAAACATGTTTTTGAATACTATATTTTTTTCTTTTATTTATTTCACTCATTTTATTTGGAAGATTGTAGGTTTATACTGGAAGCTGCCTAATGCTTCCTGTTCTAGCCTTACCTCTCATTGCTTGTAACACGAATTAGTATGGTAAGAAAGCTAGTCTGTGCCTCAAATGGTGTGGCATTTGGCTTGATTTTTTGTTTGTTTTAAATTTCAGTAAAAATAGCCTGAGTAATACTAAAAACAATGCTACTGAAAAAAAAATCTGTTCTTACAAATGTTATTTTTTGCATAATTATTGACAGTAAAACAAAACCAGTAATAAATAAAACCAACTTGGGTGATTCAGTACAGTATACAAGAAATCATTACCATCTTTCAAACCGAAGTAATATGCAATATTTATTTAAAAAAAATGGTTTTATAATCATTTTCATTTTTTCAAAAAAAATAATGCCTTATTTAAATTTATCTTTAAGATAGTTGGGTTAGTTTTGCAAAGTTATGAGTTTAAAAATACAGAAAATAACACTGAATCATTGCTCTTCGTGAAAGAATAATTTGATTTTATATATATATATATAAAATAGGATAAAGAGTCTGTTTTCTCATGCAATTGTACTCACATTTTCGAACATTCAGGTGTTATTACCTTCTCCATGACAGTAGAAAACATTGATTTTATCAAATCAGAAGATATTTATTAATTATTTCCACAAGTACTTTCTGGATTTTAGAAAAACGCATTCTACCTTCCTAAAGTATGAATACCTGTTTATCCAGAATGCATGCTTTATTTTTGTGCTGTGTGGTAAAGCAGAAGTGCTTTCTAACTGAACATGAGTATGCAAATGCCATTGAGTCTCTTAATGCTGTATGTCAGTTAAGGGGTACAGCTACTGAAGTTCTTTGGATTATTGTTGGACTTTGGATTATTATTAAGACATTTGACATGAGTCATTGATTTGATGAATTCAGATTTGTAAATACATGTAAGTATCTATAGAAATGACAGTGTTACTGTCTTCAACCTACACATAGATAAAGGGCATAGTAAATAAAGGGCATCTATCAGTTCTGTATTCCTGTGAAATAACTGACATTAAAAAAGCACATAAGAATAAGCAACTGTTCTAACGTTCGGAATAGTTATAGGCATCACTTAGCAAAAGCTTAATTATTCAGTGTATCAGGAACTGGAAATAGGTTCCCACCATCAGGTTTAATGCCATAACCAAAAAAGTTTTCAGTTCTGTCTCCTCACTTGCCCAGTGAATACATCTGGTTAAGGAAACCGTAGAGACTGAATCTGGACTGTTCTGTTGCTCTGTAATATCGAGACTGTCTTGTGAGTTGGGGTATGTGAATTAGATCCTGTAAGTAAAAAGATACTTTCTCAAACACTTCTAACATCTCAGAACAGACTACTCTGCGTGTGGCTGGTGTCTTTCCCACATGCATACAGATCACAGTTTTGTACGGATGATAATTCGCTAGAATGTATTTATTATCTTAGAAGTGAGATACTTATTTTTATTTTTTCAAACCTACACTAGTAGCATGTTTGAGGTTGCTTGGAATTCTGTTAAACATTTGCTGAATGCAAAAATTCTGACAACATGCAGAAGTTGGAGGGTGAATTATTAACAATTATTTTAGTCGTGATAAATTTAATTTCTAATTTAAGAAAGAATTATTGGAATTACGTATCAGTATCACTGATATATGATACAAATCTCTAGAAAGCGATCATTCTTCTTACAGTTGTCATACTCAATGTCAGCAAACTGTAGGAGGTACCTAGAGCCTTATCTTTGTTTTATCTTTTCAGTTCATCTTTAGTAAGAAAACATGTATTTCAAAGATTTTACCTCTTAAATGATGTTCACTGAAGTTGTGTTCCTCTCTACTTAGAGAGAATTTAAATGTGAATTGAATTAGTTCTTCATAACTAGGGATCCTGAAGCTTGAGGAGATAGTGCCTATTTTTATTAATATTTAAATTTAATATTTCTTCAGGCTTGAGTGGTTAGTCTTTGAGGAGTGAGACATGTAATACAAGGGCATTGGAAAGCTTCCTAAATAACAAACAGATGAAAAATAACCTGATTATTTTTTTAATCTTAAAATGAAGATGCTATTTTCCTCACCTTTATCAAATCGCCCTGTAAAGTCGTTTGCCAGGCACGTTATCAAAATGTACATGTATTGTTTTCTGGAAAACAAACTTTCCACAAATCTATAAATGTGGAAATTACAAATTGATACTATAAAATGCTCAACATTGTCTCTACAGATCACTGATTTACCTAATGGTGTTGATTTTTGGAAACTGCTTTTCGAAACTGGCCTTTTGACTTAACCAGTACGCATCCATGCCAAGATGTCTATACATTTGCATTTTAAGGATTTTTCATATCTATCAATGGCACAGTTAATGAGAAATTATTTCATCCACCTTTATGGATCTCAATGCTTTCTAGCTGTGCTAGAGCTACAGTTACAGCTAGGGCACAATATTTTGTGCATGGTATCTTCATTTCGTTAGTTTTTCCTCCTGTGTGTTACAGTCAATTGAATAAAGCAGTGAAGTAAATAGCACTGGGTAAAAAGGGGATATGGTAGGAGTGAAAAGTGTTGTAGAAAGAAAACACAAAACCAGGACCAACGTGAAGGGAACTTGCAGAGCTACAATGTGAAAGTCATCTTGTGCTGAGAAACTGAATCTTTTAGTGGCTTGCTTATATGCTGGAGTTAGGTGTTGGTGTCCTGCGTGGGAGCTCGGGTCCTCAAGAGGCTGTTCCTGGTGTTCTGAGCAAAAAGAGGCTGTACCACAGTAACAGCTGCTGCAAGACAGCAGTGAATGCTTGGATGATGGAAGCTGTGTAGTGCCTTAGCTTCAGAGACAATGTCTGTTGCAGTTTGGGTCTTGCAGTCGGATGTGGGTGTAGGAGAAGTCTGTCCTTGGTCACAATTTCTCTCTTTCATTCTTCTCTGATGTCTAACAAGATTGCAGTGCCAGCTGAAGCTTTCCCACAGCTGTGGCATTCATAGGTCTCTCCTACACAGATTCTTTACCTTCTAGTAAGAAGCAAACTTACACTGCAGAATATACATCATTTGAAAAGACTGTACCCAAAGACACCCATCTGTTAGCAATTGCACTTGGTTGCACAGTGAGTTTTGATAAACTGAACTTAGTTGTCTCATACTCTCTAAATCTCTTCAGTTGTTTTGCCTGGTAAATCATTTTATATCCTTAGGTAGAAGTGGTGCTGTGGAACTTGAAAATAATAAGCAGAAAAATAAAAGTTTCACGTTCCTTGCAAACTATTTATTTTTTTTTTCAGAGTGTGGTTTTGTCAAGAGTGTAGTTCAAGTAGGCTCTGTGTAATCCTGTCAGTATGTGTGTAATGCATTGACAGTTTCAAAAAATAAACAGTGTGCTAGTGGAACTAGTAGTAAATACTAGTATATTTTGTTAGTAGGTGGTATCTGTGGCAGACAAAACAGAACTTGGCATAATATTGTTATAATGTATATGAAATGATGTGTATTTAACCTAAAATGTGTGATCGTGGAGAGCAGTGCATAGAAAGTGTTGAAGACTGTAGAAATGGGTTTCCATTGCATGTAGTTGACAAAAATGTCAGATGTCTATTGAAGCCTATAACAGTATTTATTCCTGCACAGAAGTGCTATACATAGAAAACAAACATTGCTGATATACTAAAAAGAAGAAAAATAAGGAAGATGAATCATTTATTTTGCTAGAAGACAGAGCAAATGTAAGAGCAACTGTCTAGATTTACTATGACTCAAGCGTAAGGAAGCCAGACTATTAATACTGCTTGCAAAAAGTCTGTAGAAGTACATCTCATTTTAACATGCATATTGGATGCATGTATGACCTCTCTAGATAGCTGGATTTTTTTTTCTTCTCTAAGACAAGAGAGTGAAAGGAATCAAGCTTACCAGAAGCCAAGCAGAATGAAATTCTGAGGGAGAAAATAATCTGTTTATAAAGGAAAACATTAATCACAGTGAGAGAGAGCTGGCTAGAGCAGAAACACTAACTGCCAGTTTCAAAACATTGTATATTTATGTTGTTATATTGTTTTTCACTCTGTCCTTCTTGTGTTAGAGGATTTTTTTTTATCAATAGTTTCTTCCATCTGGTGGCTATGCTGAACCTCATCATTGTGGTATAACAGAAATGTGGCGTGCTTCTAGTTTTAAAAATGTATTCAGGAATGTGAAAAATGCTTTTGTTTCAACAAATGAGAATGGAGTGGTGGGGGAATGTCTATTCATACCGTTTTTTTTTTTCTATAATGAAGGTGCTAAATACCATGCTTCCAAGATAAGAAACTCACCTTAAAATGAAGTCTTTGTGAGATAATCCAGGTTTATATCAGATGCTCACAGTGCTTCTAATTTTGTCTGTAGTCAGAGGAGGAAATAATGCAACAAGTATAATCTTTTTAGAGACTAATAGAATTGGACTAGTAATTCTGAAGTGTCTGTTTATTTAGTTAATTTTCACCAGGCTGCAGAAAAGGTGCTGTTGCTGATGCTATCATTAAACGTATCAAACATTTAACCATTTCTTTTGCATTGACTGTGTTTTATGATTGTTGTTTCCCTTTTTTTGTATTTATTTTGTTTGTTACTTTCACTTCTACTGAAGTAAAAGCCCAGTTTCTCTGGTGAATTAAGATTAGATTTCATGGCTATTTCTATCTAGAAATGATTGCTAAATCTTCCCATTTTTCTCTTCAGCTTCAGGCTGACAAGCTAATGGCTGATGAAGAGAATCGCATAGCCCAGTGGGAGTCGTTCATGAAAGAACAACAGAATAAACAAGCAGAGGTGGATGAAGAGCACAGAAAAGCTATGGAGCGCCTCAAAGAGCAGTATTCTGAGATGGAGAAGGAACTGGACAAATACATTTCTTTTTAAGACCTTTTTTTTTTTAATAATGCTGGTTTTATGCCTT
Organism: Anser cygnoides; assembly: GCF_040182565.1. NCBI lineage: Eukaryota > Metazoa > Chordata > Aves > Anseriformes > Anatidae > Anser > Anser cygnoides. The sequence continues at coordinate 72,203,209 of NC_089874.1, forward strand.
TACTCAATTGCTTCTGACTTAAATTGAGATTCTTTTGGAAAGATGAAGCAAGTAAGATAAAAGAAGAATCTCCTCTATGTGTTTGGTATGGGAAGAAAAGTTTTGCATACTTTCAACTTAAGTGCCTATCTTTGTTCAGGGCAAATGGAATGCCAGTATTTCTTAGTTTGTTGGAAAGTAGAATTGGAAATTACATTGTGACTACATCAGCTCAGGGAGTTGCAAATTGGAATTCTCTTCCATTTGCAGTGTATCATATCTTTTGGGAAAATAGAGCTTAATGTAACATTAACCATCCCAGTGTGCAACCACAGCCCTTTTCCAAAAAAGAGTAGGTGTAATAGGCTCCATCCATAGTTAGCTGAGAACTCACTGGGAAATCTGTAAATCCTGTTTGTAGACTTCAGGAAAACCAACTTATTTTACAGAATAGACTTTGAAACTTCAGTGATGAGAGATCTCAGCAAAGCTGTAAATCCAGTTATAATTCCAACTTCTGATTCCTGTGGTCAGTTTTATGAAGTAAAATTGAGATTTAAATGATTTTTCCTAATGTAGAAATGGTGAGTTTTGACAAGAAACACTTTCCTCTCCTTGTAAATATCTCAGAACTCTCTTTTTAAGCTTTACTGTTCTACACAAAGTTAAAACAAGCTCAAGAGTAATCATGAGAAGCATTTTGGTCTTGTACTAGCTACAAAGCTAATTCAAGTATCTACCTTAAATATTTGACATGCTGTTGGTTTACTTAAGATAAACGTATCAGAACTTTATAAACCAGCTGAGGAAACTTTTGTTTCTTTTTCAGTCTAACAAATGATCACATTAGTGGTAAAATGCTTGTAGTATAGATTTTTTTTTTTTCTTACTAACCATTACTCATATGGAGTATGTGAAGCTCCTGTATTGCTTTCCTTTATTTAAAACTTTTATTTAACAGCAGTGTAACTGAAGAAGTTAACATAATCAGTTCATTAACCAAGCAAAATGAGACATAGTACCTTAATGAAATCTGCTGCAAGCTAACTGGTAATACAGGAAATACGTTTCCATAATTTAACTGGTGTCCAATATATAGAATGGAATCAGGTAAAAATAAACAGAATTTACCCTTTACCTGTATTGCAATAGTAATGCGGCGACAATGGTTGCTTGTGTAAATGTATGGCTAGGTGTCAAGGCTCCGTTCCTGGCAGCATGTTGATAGTGTGATTAAAGTTAGTAGAAGAAATGGAATAAGTATTTGAGATTTCTTTCAGTAACACTGAATTCCTGCCAAGCTGCTCTGCCCGCTACTGTAGGCCTGACAGCTTCATCAATCATCATCATGCATCTGGACTGAAAAAGAGAACTTGCTGACACTGGGGCATGCTGGAATGTTGTTAATTCTCTGTTGTGAATGGAAAAAACATAGATGTCTTATGGGTATCCCACACATGAAAAGCAGGGAAGCTTCATTTTTAACAACCCCTCTCTGAACAGAAGGTGACCTCTGTTATATTTCTCAGCTTATGCACCCACTTATGAATGTCATAACTAAGCTCAGTATTCAACTTAGAAGTTCTTGCTTGTCTTTATAATTGGGTGTGGAATTACTTTGTTTTAAGGACACACTCAAAAAGGCTTCTGTCTTACCAGATTTTTTTAATGTATATGTGCTCAAAGCCCAAATATCTTTATAACAAAATGCATTTAACAGTATACTGAATTAATTTTATTTTTGCACTGATCATTTTTATTAAGACTTCAATACCTGATTAACTGCACTGGAACTGTACATTTTAGTACTTTGTTAATTTGAGGACTCTTAAGCGATGATACACTTGCTGCAAGTTGGGTATCCACTGGAAAATAGAGAGGTATTTCCAAAAACTTCTGGGTTGTGTGCTGTGGATTCTTTGAAAAGCTTCTTTTAAATATTAACATTGAAAATGTGTTCCTCTTTTAGACTCTCACAGAAATTTTTATGCTGAAGATCATTTGAAAACACTGTTCTTCGTAGTCTGTATCTGCCCATTGGCAAACTTTTATTTGTTGCAGGACTACCAAAGACCATCTGTTGCCATGTTATTTTATTCAGTATTTATTCAGTAATTTTCATTTTTTATATGATATGCCTTAGTTTTTGATTTAACTGGAAGTGCATAAATTGTTTTTGAAGGCACTTTCCAACACTTAAAGAAAAACATATTTTCTCTTCAAACGTTAAAAAAAAAGTCAAAACTTAGCATGTCTGATTGTCTCAAAACAGAACATATCTGACAGGTACAATTCTTATCTTCATCAGTATTCTAGCAAGGTGGTACTATGGGCTGTCTGGGCACAACCATGTTCCACAGAGGGATTTTGTAATATTAAAATTCTTAATCAGTAGCTTCTACCATTTGGGAAGAACAGAAAAAGGAATACTTTCAAAGTTGTTTTATGTTATTGGTACATGAAGAAAGTGTTTTAGCTTATACTTGCAATATTTACATGATTAAATTGAATAACAGCTTTAAAAATGTTGAGGATTGATTTAATCCCTGTCAAACTCGATAGAAGTTTGCACTGGATTCTGACAGGAGCTGCAATGGGTTCTCAACATTTAAGTAAACAAATGAAATTATGTAAATTATGTAATTAAGTAAACAAATGAAATTACTTCAAAAATGAAGTTAGTTCTCCTTGGGATGATTTATATTCAATGAATGCCTATCATATATTTTAATATTAGGAAGGAAGGGAGAAAGATTTATTTGCTCCTAGCCACCTTCTTTTTTGCTAACAGCAGGTAACACTTTTTATAGACTAATTCTGTAATTACAGCTGGAGTATTGCATCTTCTGACATTTTAGTTTATGGCTTGTTAAATCTTTCCTTGAAAACTGTGTTTTCTCAGTAGACAAATTAAATTGCAAATAAATGGAATAAAGAACCAATAAATTAATTCATATATAGTTCACTCCTGAGTTGAAAAGCTTTCCAAGTCTCAAGGCTATGGATTTTGATTTACAAATATTTCCCAGTAGGTGTCAGTACAAGCTTGTCAAGGAAGGTTATACATCCTGTCATTGTATGAAGTAGAGAATGTAAATATTTGTCTTCAGTTGCAGTTCAGTATTTTGTGTAAGTATGAGATATTTAGTGCATGAAAGCACACATTTTTAAATTAAACAAACCAAAAAAAGGCACTACTTAGCAGTATTCTCCTCCATTACTCCTTTAAAAGTTTAAAACAGGTCACTCTTAAAATGATTTAGGTAAGGTATTCTGATGTGAACAATGCTGTCAGCAATACGTATGCATCCTAGCTAAGACTTATTAGAAATTAAGTTAGACTGTGTCAGAGATGAAAATCTTCAAGAGTTGCAAGCTTATACTGCTGTCCGATGTAGTGGATGTGATTTTCTGAAGTGGGTTGAGACAAAACTTTATGCTTAGTGATAGAGATTGTGCCCCTGCTTAAAAAAAATATATAAATAAAAGGGGGATGGGGAGTAGGCTGCTACAAAAACGTTGTGAACAAAATCATCTATCACACCACATACTTTTAAACATGCCAATTACTTTTTGTTTAAAATTAAATGAATTTCTCAAAGTAGCAAGGTCACTAGTATTTTTCTAGTTTATGCTGTTTGTTAAATCCAGTATAATTTGTAGAAAGATGCAGTTGCAGCTGTTGTAGTAGAATTTGAATGAGGAACATAAGTACTTTTCATAAATAGTTTAGTCATATGATTATTCAGAAATTCCAAATAAGAGACCTGTAAAAGAGAAGGGAGACGTCAAAAAGGCTTAAAATCTGTTTTAGGACAATTAACAAAGGGAGCTTTATAGAAGACTTATTTCAAACCACAGAAATACAGTGCTCTATGTATATGTAACTTCTCATTCTAAAAAGTGTACAGAATTACATACCTTTGCAGTTTTATAGATGGCAGTTTTATATTTAGTGAGCAAAGTAGAAAAAAACTTATTCAAGATAATGGTGAGCGTAATTGTTCCTCCACTGCTGTTTTAAAGTTTTATATTACTCAAAATGTCATCTTGCTTTCTAAAACCTTTACTAAATCTGCATGAATTAAATGGGCACAGATATGTGTGTTATATGTCTGAAATAGGACCTTCTCGTGCAGAAAGAGAAGTAGGAAGAAGAGCAGCCACTGTACACTTATATGTTCTTGTATTCTGGGAATGTTATTCTGCATTCGGAATAATTAGGAGATTTGTAGAGGTATTCACTTAAGTTTCAGTTTACCTTTTGAAATGCTTTATCAGGACAAAATCTGTACTTTTAGATTTTATTTAATGTAATTTTATAGACAGTGAAGAAAAAGCTGACATTTTCAATATGATCTTTCAAGACAATTGCACTGAAGAATGGATAGTACTGTATTTTAAAACTTTTAAAACTGACACTTATCAATGTAATTTTAAGTAAAACTTTACATTTCAGTCTTCTCCCCTAATGACTGGGTCTATACAGGGAGAGACCTGCAACTGAGTATCATTGATGTTTTGTTTGTTTGTTTGTTTTGTATCTGCTTTTTTGTTGTTGTTTGGTTTGGTTTTGTTATTGTTTTATTGTTTTTAACAGAAGTTGTATTTAACATAGGATTTTTGGGTGGTCCTGTGTGGAGGAGGCAAGAGTTGGATTCAGGGATCCTTGTGGGTCCCTTCCAAAGTAGGACATTCTATGATTCTAATGTAATGGCATTTGGTGAAAACTGAAGCATTATTTATGACTTTGCTTGTTACTCATTACTATCATTCTGAGACAGACGCAATCTATAAATTTATCCATAGCATTTTATAGTTTATAGTCTCTATATTCTGTAATCTGAAGAAAAACTTCAGTTGTTGCGCTGCAGGACCTGGATAAGCATTTTTAGTTTTCTTTGAGTTAATTACAAAATAAATTTGCAAGTTTGCTTTGCAATGCTTATAAGGTGGTACATAGCCAGTGCTCTCCCAGACAAAGGCATGCAAAAGAGCCTCTTGCCGCAGTGTGTGTTCTAGAACATGCTCTGTGCTTTTCAGTAGCTTTAGCTTCTGAAAAATTAGTTCCGGATTGCTTGAGGTCATAGGAAGCCATTTATGAGTGGACCCAAGTTTGTCCTTTCCAGATGTTTTTAGCCCTCATTAAAGAAATTCCGGTTCCTGAAAATCCCCTCTCCAGATGGCTTTAAATGTGTTCCAATATTTACTATGTCACCTAGAAAGCTTCTAAGCTGAATTACATAAATAGGAAATAATGCACATCGCTCCAATGTACTGATCTGAAAGTGTTCTAAATGTAATTTAGAAAAATGAATATTTTCTCAACAACATTAAAAATAATAAAATAGAATTACCGTAGTACACCTAGTTAGCAGTATGGTTTTTAAAACCATTAATTATTGTCTGGAATCCTAAGGAGGAATTTTCCTTTAAACTATCAAAGCCTAAATGATTCAAAAAATTCTTCAGAATAGACATCCACCAATACTTCGCAATACAAACTTTCCAAAGTTTTGTGGAAAAGTTTCCTGTAATCAAGAAGCACTCAGAGGCAGTAGGACTTTGACATTCGTGTCCTGAGCAAGCACTCATAGTATTAGGCAAATGTGTTAAATTTATCATCTGGGATGTTCTGAGCGTAGAAACTGGTGCAGAGCGCCAGCATAGCACAGATGAGTTTTAGTTCATTTTGTCTGTGGAAGGCCTTTTTTCATATCCGTATATCGAGGAGAAATGAGCACAAGCACAGGCTGCTGTTTTTCACCTTAAAAATTTGTATATGGGGGTAGTGGGGAGGATGCAGGATGGGAAAAAGATGTATTGTGTTTTCAAATGTTGTGCAAATGTGCATATCAAAAACATGCAGCTGTGACTTGCGGGTGGTGCTGCAAATGCAATTTACTTTAAGACATCCGTGAATGTAATAGGAATTACATACATCCATGTATGTAATAGGGCTGCTTAATTATTGACTTTCTGTTTCTTGGCCAGATGCTGAAGTAGGGAGGAAAGGGATGATGCACCATGTTGCCATCATCACGGTGGTTGGTATTTTTCACTGAGGTGGCAGTTGCCGTCACTGAAGGGTCGCAAAATGCAAAATCTTTCTTCAGTTTGTTTTTAGAGGAATCAAGTCCCTGAGAAATGTGTCATGGTCAAAGCAGAGCATGAGAAGTCAAAGTAGCCAAAAGTATGCTGTCCCTTTGTCCTTTGCAGTCTCTCCTAAAGAAGAAATAGTGGTTCCCTCTTTACACTTTCTTGAGACCCAGTTTTACTATTATCAAAAACTAAATTGCATCTCAAAAGCTGTGTTGGATTTTTGCCATTGTCCTCAGTCAAAACCAAGTAAGATGCTCAGCATTAGCCTGAGTTGTTACGAGTTTCAGTGCTGATTATGTTTTCCCTGTCAACACAGAACTGGACTAAGACCACGCAACTCTGCGAGGAGGTTATCCAGCAGCTATTGTATTAGTGCTACTGTAGGTCATTGCCTCAGTATGTTCCCTTTGAAATGGCTGCCACAAAGAGAAACTTTAGCTGAAAACTATTTCCAAATAATTTTCACACGGTAAGGAATTATTCTTCATATATGATGTGATTTCCACATGCACGGTCCCTGTGCTTTCAAGTTCCCAGGCTAGTTTGTCCCACAGAATCCAATAAAAAAGTGTAATATCTCCCTAGGGCCTTTTCTGGTCATGTTTGATATCACTTAACATAATGAGCTTTTTACTCCCACATCATAAAGGGTTTTGTTTTAGATTTCTTTTTTCAACAAAAAGTGTTGCTTACATCCCTTCTAAAGAATGCTCTTAGTTATGTGAAATGTGGACAAGTTGTCTGGGCCAACCTCTTATCTGCACCAGATTCAAACAGTCTGGTTTGGTACAGTGGCTTAGACTGCATGTTTTTGTTGTGTTTTGTTTCTTTTAAAAATATATATGTATGTGTCTTGTTAAAAAACATTGCTGCCCCCGTCTAGAAACAATGCAACACTCACATCATTTCCTGAATGAATAGAGTTGGAAGGCAATTATCTACTCACCAAACAGGCTAAAACAACAGTTCCTGATATTCTTCTCAAATATTTCAACTTCCCAGGAATCCGGAAAAAATAATTCCATGCGACGGTGTTATGAATGAAGGTATGACATTCCAGTTTCCTTCACTTCGAATCAGACATCCAGAGGTAATAAATTACCATGCACTTGGCACAGCTGGGAGTGGGGTCTGGCGGTGGCAAATTGTTTTTCTGCAGAACAGGAACAATGAAGTGCTTTCACATCCTTCTTTGTTGGGTGACAGGCATGGTTTCTTTCTTAATGGGCTTTCAGCAACAACTGCATGAATTACATGTAGAAGAAGCAGGAACCTGACAGCAAAGCACCCCAAAACAAATTTGTTTAGAGATAGGAAACTATAATAAAGGTGTTGTGATTTTCTTTCTTGCCAATTTACCTCTGTGAAATATAAGCCAGTAACATAGTCTCTGAACTGCAATTTAGCAGAAAAGTAAATTGAAAAAGTAAATAGTGAAAAAGCACCTTAACCTCACTTGCTTCTCAATGAAAACAATTATTACTGACATTATCTTGGTCTCTTTTCTGACAGTCGGAAATGATTAGTTACATCTCCTGTGTGTATTTATTGTTTGCATTTTTTTCATCAGTGTAAGGGAAAGAAACTGAAGAGCATTCAGATATTGCTTTTGCAGATTCTTTATCATATGTAATTTTCAGCTTACTCATTACTTAATTCACTTTTGAGTGGTTTTTATGTATGATTGTAAATTTGAATTGTATGTTAGACAATATATGGGCGTATAGGAAAGTGAAATGCTGCTCATGGGAAGAGATGTTTTTGATCTTTGGAGAGCTCACTTTAAGTATTAATTAAACACATGAAAGATAGTTCAGAATAAACTGTATCTTTTGATCCATTTTAGCAAGGTAGCACAGGGAACACTGCACTATTAAATTCAACTTACATCTGCAAAATTGTAGGAAGAAAATGGCAACGCAGTGCACATCAAAATCAAATACTATTAAACTAGAAGCTCTTAATGGCACCTGTTCTAATTCTTGCTTCTGGATGAAGTTTAAAGAAGGTTGTTGTAAATGGGAAATATGGAAATTATATGTTATTGATTTAGAAAGGAGATGGTTCTTATTTAATGAGAAGATGCAAGTCATATAGCTTTTCTAGATGTTTTTCTTCTGTTACTTGTGTGAAAGTCCATAACCAAGTAGTTCCTACCACCTTCTGGGGTAGCTATGTAAGCACTAGCAGCATGGTAGCAGAAGTCCTGCTGGTTAGCTCTGTACTTAGCATCTTCAACTGGATTCAGCATTTACAACAGAACTCTTGGCCAGAAAGATCTACCTGTAAAGTGCAGCTAGTAGGACTACCTAAATGCCACAGGAGGGTTACTAGTTTTGTGGTAGTACAGTGAATTTTATATCAACCAAAAAATAATAAAGCTTAAACTTAGTGTACCATTTCTTTTCCCACCTGCCAGCCCTGGATGCATAAACAGGGATATACGAAGATGTAGTACCTATTTTTGTGTTGTTTTCTGTACTCAGCCACAGTGAGCAGGCTGTATACCTCCTCAATAGTTTCCAGAGCTGTATTGGTGGAGCACGACTGGCTTTGATCACGTTCTTTTCAAATGGCCTCCTAGTTACAACTTATGACAGGATTCAGTGCCGTAGGACTTTGTGGTCTGCTTCTCACAGGTACTGTCCCTTTGGCTTCATTTCAGCTCCTTGCTGAGCTGGTAATGTAAAGCTTACAGGAGGAGTTAAAGGTAATAAACTATTTCTATTGCTAAAACACATTCAGTGGCCATTAAGCTGGTAGCAGATGCTTAACTGAAAGGTCAGATAATTTACAATGTGGAACATGATTTCAGTTACCACCTTTAACAATTACAAGTACGTAGTTCACTTACATAATTTCTCTGCATGTGCATGGGCTCATGCAATTAGGCATGCACAAAGCTAAAACTCAGTCTGAGAATCAGAGCCTCACTCTATTACAGGTTCATAAAGAAGAAAGAGGAAAAAACAGACCTAGAGTGTTGGGTAAATAACACCTATTTTGATACTTTGCTAAGGCTTTTGATCAGAAGGAATTGAACTTAGTGGTAGATAGCTAAAGATTAGATCAGATGACTCAGGTGTTAACCTGCTTGAAAATAAGCATATTGTGAGATACATGGTTCTGAAACCACAGGCAATCTTTTTTTTTTTTGTTATTGTGAAAGTTATTAGAGGAGAATGGAATTTATTATGTGTTGAGGATATTTTAATGTCTGTGGAAATCAGAATTTTCACCTTTTCTTCCACAACAAATAATTGAGTGAAGAAGCCTCAAAATTTATTTTCTGTAATATCAGAAAAGAATATCAGAATATCAGAAAAGAAAAGGTGTTGAATCATACTTCTTTCCAACAGCTAACTCTACTCTGCCTCCAAGGATGGTGGATTTATTTGTTTGTTTCCTGAATATCTCAGAATTGGCTCTGTTTTGTGACAAGTATATCTTGCTCTTAGGGTCTGTGTAATTTATAATACTAAGGAAAAAGCTAAAACCAAAGCTGTAGATTCTCTCCCTGTGTTTCTTACTGTTAAATGCTGTAAATAGAGATGTGATGAAAGCTAATGCACATTCAGAAAATAATTTTCTTTTGCCCTTCCAAATGCATATTCAGTTTATTTATATGAGCGGTTCAGCAAGTATTTAATATAATAAAACATGGAAATAAATTTTGACTTTATGGGGGCTGTTGTGTTGTCAACCGGTGGCCGGATCCTAGGGCAGACTTTCCCCAATTAGCAGGTTGTATGCCCCATCTGGTTGGCCAACTTCACTGTTTATGCGTCCTACACATTACCGCAGTCGAGACTCAAAACAGTAAACACCTCAGAACACCAAAAATGCCAGAAGCCATCTTATTTTTGTTGTTATTTTCTGTAATTATACCTGGGAGGACTGGAGAGTTCTAGCTTTTTTTTTTCCTTTTTTTTTTTTCTTCTCCTCCTTTTTATGACTTGCTTTTTGCATTTCAAGAGCTCCTTGGCAATGGGAGTGACCTTTGCACGTAGACGAGAGGAGATCCTGTAGGACATGTTGGCTCACAGCGATGGTCAGTCCTCTCTGCCGCTGTGTGGTGTGGCAGTGGTAAAGCCAAGAAACAGAGCACCAGGCATGTGGACTCCTTGCATGTGGTGGGACGTCCTCCCAGGATTTGTACCCAGAGGGCTGTGATCGCTCCCAGTATTTCCCCTCTTTCACTTCTCTCCTGTGATGGGCTCCCTAGAGAACAAGAATGCCCTCTGACCTCAAACATTCCTCTTTTCACCCTCCTCACCCTGGGCCACGCTTTTGCTCAACAAGGATAAACCTGGGGTTGCGGCGCTGAGCTCTGATTTTTTTTTTTTTCTCTAATATGAAAAGGTCATTTTGTTTTACTTTATGGTAGAAGGTCTAAGATCTTAATGGAAAAGGTAGATGTAAGTTATTTTCATAGAGTTTAAGTAAGGTTAAGCAGACTTCCCTGAGGTTTGCACTAGTGCTGGCTCTGTCTAATATTTGATTTGGAGGAAGGCACACGCAGTGGGGTGGCAAAATCAACACAAAACAAAAAAATATTCGGTTGCATTAAGAAAAGATGAGAAGGACCTAACAAAGGCATGGTAATGGAGCTGTGATTGCAGAGTAAAGTGATTTAGAGAACAATTTTGACTATTTATGTATCCTAGATTTTAAATTTACTGAAACCACGCAAGAAAAGAGATATCCATGTTGCTGTGGAAAACTGAGAAAACATCTCTTCAGTGTTTGGCTGAAGGGCAAAAGGATTTATGAGAAATTAGGTAGTATTAAGAGAAGAATGGAGAACGATACTTAAAATAACACCATGATTTGTACTCAAATAGGCTGCTACATACAGTTTGCTTGATCTTAGAAGAGATAGAATTGAGACAGAAAAAGAAAAGGACAGTGAAAATAAATGAAAATGTGGAGTATGTAGGGAGAAAGCTTGGGAGGTCTAATTGGAGAGTAAGGAATGAGTCTTTAATATAGTAAATGATGCAGAGAAAGTAAATCATATCTATTCACATTTCTTTATTACCCAAGAGCTGAGGAAAAACAAACAAACAAACAAAAAAAGATTATATCTATTCTGAAACTCATTAAAGGAATTGCTTTTTTTTTTTTTTATTTAACATAATGTACAATAGATTAGTCTACACTATGGGTTGCTATATATATATGACTGCTTCTTTCTAGGTGAAACATTCTGTGAAAATTGCCCATGCTTCATTTGAAGGGCTCCATTTAGGAAACTTTCCTTTGGCTTTTTTGAGAAGATTTCATCATGACCATCCCTAATTGTTCAGTACTATCCTCTGCACAACACCATCTAACATAGATAAAGGCATCTCATCAGACTCTTAGCTTTAGGTTTGTGGATTCCATGGATTTTACTGAATCAAACAATATCTGTCACACCACGAGTAACAGTTGCTATTTGTTATTAATTGTATTAAATTAAAAAAAATTAAAATTAAATTAAAAAATTAAAAAATAATTAAAAATAATTTAATTAATTAATTAAATTAAAAAATTAATTAAAAATTAAATTTAATTTAAATTTAAAATTAAAATTAAATTTAATTTAAATTTAATTTTAAAAAATTAAAATTAAATTAAAAAAATTAAATTAAATTAAAAGTATAAAGTTACTAATTGTTATTCACAATTAGTTAGGTAACTCTAGGAATGCATTAACAACAAACAAACAATGTTTAACCAAAAGTCAGCTGTTACATTCTTTTGTCTTTGATAATCCCCCTTCCTATTCCAGCTTGCTGTTTTTCTGGGTAAATACAGATGTATTTCACAAAACATTAAATGAGAGGAACTCATATTGCTAGTCATCTGTGGCTTATTTCCAGAGTTACGCTTATCTATGAATATTGGGCAGGAAGAAGAGGAACAATCCAAGATAGTGCTGTTTGTTAGAAATACCTTGTGGGAGGTAAGGTGACTTTGGATCTTGCATGGGTTAGAAAGGTAGCGGAAGGGGTAATTGTATGCTATGATGATTTGGGAGAGAGAGCACTTCTGCTAGGAAAATTCAAAGAATCCCTTTTTTCCTGTAAAGAAAATAGATCAACACCATTAGACAGACTTTCTGGGGCCTTGAAGCAAATTTTACTTTACAGAAGACAAGGTGGCTTCTGTCTATGCCAAACTTGTAGTACTTTGTTGCTCTTTCTTAAGGGAAATTCACTGTAAATAAGCTTTTTATCTAGCTGGTTTTGATTTTTGTGGAACTTAAATTGTGAGGCTTTACCAGTGCGGCTGTAAGAAAAGTGGAAGTATGAGAATTTAATATTTCAGTCTTGAGCTTCCTGCAGAGCAGTTGGCTTGGACTCCTTCATGGAAATAGGGTAAGCAATAGATTTACAATAGGTTTTTCGGTTACCAGTGGTGCTTTCTGCAAAGCTGAGAAGCTACAGAAAGAGAGAAAAAGATACAAAGGAATAATTAAAAATAACTCACCTTCACCAGTAACAACACAGAAAATACTTTCCATGCTATGTAAGTAATACATCAACGATTAAGCTGATTAAAATTTGATAAACTATTTTTTGATAGGAAGGCTGGGGCCCGAGATAAAAACTGTCATGCTGGGGAGGACAAATACCATAGCATCCAATAAACTTTTTATGCATTTATTTTGCTAAGACCCATTCACGTTTCCTTTGTAACTCTTTGTTTATTAATGAGTTGACTCATCCAGCGTCCAGCAGCTTGTTTCCACACCAGAGAGATGGATTTGCACCCCTGCCAAGTGGAGTCAGAGGCAGAGATAACAGCCAGCAACAACAATAGTCTTCCCCGGTCCATTTGCCAAGAACAATTGGCAGAAAGGACTCGGGGAGTAACTTATCACCAGCACACCGCAGGGCTCCGAAGCTCTGGAAGCAGAGGGCTGCTGCTTGCCTGCCACAGACAAAGAGCAGGATGCGACCAAGAGCCAGGCTGGCATTGTGGGCCTCACCTGGCTGGGGGGGGCAGAGGTGGTAGGCAGCAGGCACTCATCGGCAATCGTAACACAACGCTCCATGATAACCAAGAGGTTCCTCTGGCTGGTGATACAGCAGAGTGATGCAGCGGGTTCTTCCCAAGTGCCAAGCCCACACCAACAAAAACCCAAGGGGTAATTTGGTGCTGAGGTGTGTTTTGTTCATGAATGCAGACATGCCCTTGAATTAGTTGAGCTCTTCTTCTTGCATGAAGTGCTGTTATTTTTGAGTGAGAGCGAGTTGTCAGATTCTGCATTATGGGTGATGAGAAAACTGCTCACAACAGTTTGTGTTTGCTATTTGGGACTCGCTTCTCTTGCAAAACATTGAACACCTGCTCATATCAAGCCAGCTCTGCTTGAATTTGATGGCTTGCTTGCTTGTGAGAAGAAAAAAAAAAAAAAAAAAAGAAAACTTGAGACAAATTCTGTTACAGGAATGCTGTCAAATTTTGACCTTGCAACCATATTGTGGTTCTCTCTGAGAGAAGATCCCCCTGCTACTAGTCAAATAAATTCATATTCCACAAATATGATGGCCTTCCTGACAGTTACAAGTGTACAGTGATTATTTGCATGGCTTTTTGGACAAAGCAGACATCTTGATAAATAGCATTTTGAAGCTAATTAAAAAAAAACAATGAAGATAGAATTCAAATGACACAAAATTTGTTATGGGTAATGAAATATGACTCAATACATTTGATTTAACAAAAGAATATGGCAAATTTTTGGATTTAGGGTGGTAAGCAGCATGAGATGGTATATTGTGGATTGTCTACTCCAGCTGAACTTCATACTGCTAAACTCCCTTCAGATTAAGGAGAAAATGGAGCATGTTAATTTGTTCTGTGTTTCTTTATATGTCTTACCCAAATTTTCTTCATCATCTGACTCAATGTCAGAAACCATCTTTCCAGTCTGGCTTGGTAGAGACTATTTTTTTTTGCTATTCTTTCCTCTCCTTGGTCTATACAGCTAGATTTTATTGAGATCCTTCCTTTTTTTTTTTTTCCTGAAGTTTTCTTTTTTCCATTACTTCAGCCAAATCTCTCCTTTGAACTTTTATTATACCATATGTTGCTCTTCAGCTCTTGCAACATTCTCTTTGCAAGTGTCACAGAGACACATGCTCCCCCCCCCCTCCAAAAAACTAAACCAAAACAAAAAATCCACCAGGTGTTAAATTCAAACTCCACTTTTATTTTTTTGATGCTGCCGCTTCTCACTTCAGATTTCAGAGCTGGCTTCCATGTAGCATTGTACCCAATTTAAGACTTTATCCCTGTTGAAGGACACAAAATTACTGTTTCTTTTTAAACATCAAATTTCCTGGTATTTTGAATTCTAAAGTTAGGATTTACTGAGCCTTTGACATTATTTTTGTTTCACAACAGAAAGGAGAGGGACAAAAAACAGCACAAATATGGCTTGCAATAATTTTTTTCAGAACTGCTGGAGCAAGAGATGAGAAAGTTACTGATTTTGGAGGCATATCTGAGTTTAGGGTAGCCAAGTAATGATTTCCTTTGAATCAACAAGACTATTATAGAATTTGAACATCTAAAATGTACTTACGCTGTAATCTGTCCGTGAGTCCATCTCAGCCTCCTTTACACTCACTCCCACTTTATCTCATCACATCTAAAGTTAGACTGTTAGCACTGGAGGAAGAGACCACACCTTTCCCATATCTTTTTTTTTTTTAAATGCTTAGCCCATTTTTACTTGCTCTATAAATAAGCAATAGCCAGTGTGGTGCCAGGTGCCAGGGAAGGAAAGGAAAAAGCTACATTAGATAACAGGGCAAAATGAGAAATTCATAAACTTAAATTGTTTTCTTACAAAATGGGACCACTGTTATTATGAGAAATCAATTCTTTCAGTGTTCTGTGAATGAAACTCATCTCTTTGCTGTAGCACCCCTGTCCTTGGCTAAAGGCCTGTTGGGCTGCAAAAGGACATTTGGAGCACCTAAGTGACCAGGGAGATGCTTGCTGCTGGCACCACCCTGCACACTGCTGGCAGGCAGTGGGTAGCTGCAGGGACGAGGCTGGAGATGCACCATGGGCTGCCAAACTTCCAGGTGAGGCCCAGGCATTTGGTTGTTTTCCAGCAGGATTAGTGCCCTAATCCAGCCTGCAGGGTGGCAGCTAGGTCAGCACACGAGAAAAGGGAGGAGCAGAGGGAAAGCAGGCCTGGAGCTGCTCACATCTGCATGGCTTTTTACTTGAGCATGGTAAATGGTGTTTGAGTGCCTGTCCCTGGTGTTAGACCAGAATCAGCACGGCTTAAAAATAGCACTAATATTAATTTCCCTTAAGGTATTGGGGTTTTCAGCACATAGTTTTGTCCCACGTTTATAAGCCTTCGGTCAAATAAGCATTAGTAGTACTGCAACTTTTCTGGCATTCGGTGTGAAACTACTTGTATTTAATGAAGGACTATTGAATGGCTTTGCCTGTTGAATTTTCACAGAATCCCAGAATGGTTGATGTTGGAGGGGAGCTCTGGAGGCCATCTGTTCCAAGACCCTGCTCAAGCAGGGCCAGCCAGAGCAGGCTGTCCAGGACGACGTCCTGGTGGCTTTTGAAGATCTCCAGGGAGGGTGAGACCACAAACTCTCTGGGCAGCCTGTGCCAGGGCTCCATCACCTGCACAGCACATAAGTGCTGCCTGGTGCTCAGAGGGAGCCTTCTGTGCTTCAGTCTGTGCCCGTAGCCTCCCGTCCTGGCACTGGGCACCACTGAAAAGAGCCTGGCTCCGTCCTCATTGCATCCTCCCTTCAGGTATTTATAGACATTCTTTTCATTGTGCCTCTGTCCTTCCCATCTAATATCTTCTCAAGCCTTCTTTTTGTGGTTGTGTGGTAAACTTGCCAAAGACTCAATTCTACTTTTCTTTTGGCTTCTGTTTTTAACAAAGTTTTGAGGATGCTGTAACACAGTTCTCCAGCCATCTGATACTGTAGGAAATAGAAGGCTGGACATTTTCTAATTCTTTAATGAGTTGTAGATTTCTTGTCTTATCTGTAAGACAATATATATAAGAAACACAAATGCTGTTGGATTTCAAGAAGAAATCTAGGGAGTGAGAAAGTTAAACACCTTCTAATGAGATAAGAAGGAAGTGTTGTCAGAAATGTCTTTCTAAAATGAGACCAAGACGTGTGGCCACTTCAGGTGCAGTGTGACTCTGGCTGTGGAGGAGCATGCTTGGAGCTCCTAAAGGCTTTTGGTAGCTGTCTGACCTGGAAAGGCCAAGAAATGCCAGTTGGTCCTGAGTAACAGCAGTGAAGAGTCCACGAGTTATGGTTCAGGATGGAACAGTCTGCAGTGCACTGCCAAGATTGTCAGCTGTTTCCACTGCAGCCAGGGTTAGCAGACATATTGGACTGTAATTTATCACTAAAAATGTTCTCTGTCTGTCTATACCCTCAGGATGCATTTGGCAGCTGATAGCGCTTTTTGTCCTCGCACAGATTACTGTACTATATTCACACACCCAGCAACACAGTTTTCTCAAAGAGCTTGAGGGACTCTTCCTATTGTTACTGGCATTGGCTACTGGTATTTCATTTCTGGGTGGATACCACCAGTGAATCTTCCACTTGGGCACTCAGCCTCGAGTTCTTCCCACCACTCTTCTGTAAGGGTTGCTCCTTCATGTACAGCAGTAACATTGGCTCAAAGAGGACTCTGAGCAGTCAGATCAGCTTTCTCCAAGCTCTTTCTCACCACAGATTAGTTGACACTACACCCAGAATGTGTGTCTGGTAGCTATGCCAGTAGGAGCTTTTATTTTCTACCGAATAAAGGACTCTAGAAGTTGTGTAACACTGGCAACTGCCTTCTCACTTCCTTTCCACATAGACAGATGCAGCTGCTTGCAGTTTTTCTCCCCTCCCTAGTGCATTGATCTGCTAACACTCAGCAAGTGCACCTGGCACACATTGCTGAGCCTGAGCATGGACTGAGGAGTGAGTACTGAATGTGCTCAGCACACTGGTGGAAAAAGAGCACCTGATGTTATTTCAAAACAGCATATGAAAGTGGCAAAGGCAAATAACACTTCCTCCAACTATGTGTCAAGTTGGGACCTAGTCTAATGTAATCCAGTTCTGTGGGTTTAGTGGAATTTGTCCCCTGACGCATTTAAGCAGATCAGGGACCCAGAGATCTAGGTGACGACTTCCTCCTCCCAAAATGTATTAATAAGAGATTATGTATTAATAATGTATATTAAATATTAAATGTATATTTATAAAAGTATATTTATAAATGTATATTTAATGTATATTAAATATTAAAATGTATTAATAAGAGATCCACATCTTTCTTGTGCTAGGGCCCTAGACCTGGATGCAGCACTCCAGGTGGGGCCTCATGAGGGCAGAGCAAAGGGGCACAGTCACCTCCCTCGACCTGCTGCCCACCCCTCCATTGATGCAGCCTAGGATGCAGTTGGCTTTCTGGGCCACAAGCATGCTCTGCTGCTCGTGTCGAGCTTTTTGTCCACCAGAACCCCCAAGTCCCTCTCTGCAGGGCTGCTGTCACTGGGTTCTTCTCCCAGTCTGTGCTTATGTCTGGGATTGCCCCAACCCAGGTGCAGCACCTTGTACAGAACCTTCAGCCTTGTTGAACTGCATTAGGTTCATGCGGGCCCACTTCTCAAGCTTGTCCAGGCCTCTTTGGATGGCATCCCTTCCTTCTGTTGTATCAACTGCACTGCTCAGCTTGGTGTTATCTGCAAACTTGCTGAGGGTGTACTCGATCCCACTGTCTATGTCATTGATATAGATATTAAACAGCACCAGTCCCAAGGCAGACCCCTGAGGGACACTGCTTGTCACTGGCCTCCACCTGGGCAAAGATCCATTGACCACTACTCTCTGGGTGTGACCTTCAAGCCAATACCTTATCCAGTGAATGGTCCACCCTTCAAATCCATCTCTCTCCAATTTAGAGATAAGGATGTCATGTGGGACCACGTCAAAGGCCTTACAGAAGTCCAGGTAGATGACATCAGTTGGTCTTCCCTTGTCAACTGATGCAGTCACTCCATCACAGAAGGCCACCAGATTGGTCAGGCACAATTTGTCACTGGTGAAGCTGTGCTGGCTGTCTGGGAATAACTCCTTGCCTTGCACGTGCCTTGACATTGCTTCCAGGAGGATCTGTTCCATGATATTCCCAGACACAGAAGTGAGGCTCACCAAGCTGCAGTTCCATGGGTCTTTCTTTCTACCCTTTTTAAAAGTAGTCCAACAGTAGCAATTGTAAAATTAGAGTATCTAAAATGGTAATTCTGCTTTCACCATCAGAGGTTGAGCAAATGAAGGCTATTGAAAGAGTGACTCAGTGTAATAAATTCATTGACTTATATTGACTCATGGAGTTGTATCAAGGAACTGTACTTCCTTCTTCTGGTACCTGAACTATACGAACAGAGCTCCCAAACCAGATGTCATTGTGACGACAGGTATTAATAGTAATAACAGACATTAAAAAGCTTGTTTTTCAGCTTTGATTTCTTATTGTTATATTTTTAAAATCCCTTTGATCTTTTCCTGCAAAGTAGTTAGTTCCAAGCAGAGTTGTGTGATAGCTGTAACCCCATTGTAGAAAGAGTGAAT
Source organism: Anser cygnoides (assembly GCF_040182565.1). NCBI lineage: Eukaryota > Metazoa > Chordata > Aves > Anseriformes > Anatidae > Anser > Anser cygnoides. The sequence goes on from NC_089874.1 coordinate 72,221,928, forward strand.
GTGTTGTAACAAACAGGAAACAACAAACTTAGAGGAAGGATAAAGCAAATTTAAAGTTAAGCATATGCTAGAACTTGTTCATGTATTTGCTAGTTGGAGTGCTCAGTAGAGCGTTTGCTACTTATGGTATTGGTTTTGTTTGTTTGTTTGTTTTTTGTTTTCAAAGTAATTTGCAAGTATTAGAAAATTAATCACTTTTGCAAATTATGTAAAAAATTATTTTCCAGTGCTAGTGAATTATTTTCTAGGGCTAGTGAAGTAAAAGTACAGGCTTGACACTGTGCCATGACTCATCAGAAGGTTTTTACAGTTATTGTGTCCCTCGAAACTTGATATCATCAGGAGCTCCAGGTGGGCTACTACAGCCAATGGCAACTGGAAGAGACTCAGGCAGCCAGTGCCCATCCACCAAGGGCATAGGATGTTTCAACCAGCTGCCTGATGGAGACTCATTACATATATGCCAGCACATTATGCAGGCAATAAAAGATCCACTCTGAAAGCAGGATCTTCTGTTAAAAAACAACTTCCGTTTCTAAAGAAGTGGCAGGTACACAGCCTTATCTAGAGCCCTATATTGCCTTATCCGTCTGGAGATAACGGAGGAGTAAGCACATCTCTGTGGATGAGCTGAGTGCCTGCATTGCAGGTGCTGCCTGCTCAAGGCAGACCTGCTCCACATCAAACAGGATCCAGACCTATAAGCATGCAGGACTGATGCGTTCCCTGAGGTACCATCAAAACATTTTCCAGTTCTTCTGGTAGTTATTTCAGCCTGCTGATATTATGGTCAAAACAATTTTTTTCAGGCAGCCTCCAGTCAAATGCACCTCATTCACACATGGAGGAAGAAGTCTTGTCCATTGATTGTTTTGATGTGTTTTTTGTTGTTGTTGTTTGTTTGTTTTTTCTTCACTTTAATGCAGTTAGTTCAAAGTCTGAGATTGCTTTTTGCTGAAAGGTTCTGCAAAACCCAGTACATATTTTTAAGCAAAGAAAGGTCATTGCCTGGATCCTTTAAGCAAAAATGAGCCTTGCAATCTAAGCCTGGATGGTGAATGTTATCAGTTCTTACAGTATTTTAAAGTATGGGTACTCTGTAGGCAGGAGACACAGTTCTGTTCTTTGCTTGGGTTATTTCAAATGTACACTAGAACTGGAATAAAATATGGGCAGAATAGATTCATTATATTCAAATTGTGTCACACTGACTAAATGGCAAGTGAACAAGAGCTGCAACTTAACCCTAACTTTATCTTCTTTCTGCCTTCATCATCCAAAACATGCTTGTCCCTTCGTGTTATTATTGTCATTATCCCTTATACCATTATTGTCCTGATGTTTGTAGAATGCCATGTTACACCCAAGATACTGTTTGAAAGTTGAGCCAGCCTTTCCAGAGCATTTCAAATTTCTTGAAGAAAATATTGTAATTTAGATAAAAGCACATCCAATTTGCAGGGTGTTTTGCTGGTATGAGAGACAAGGTTCTTTCCATTTTTTTTCTAGAGGGTGAGATGCATGCCTACCTTATACTGGCTGATGTGCCCTCTGCAGTGGCAATGACTGCTAATTGCCTCTGTTGTATTATTGACTTAGTGATGTGATCTGTTTGCCATCACAGACTCCATGTAGTGTTTTGTACACATTAAAAGAGAGGCATTATGGCTCAGTTTCTGTTGTCTGCAGAGTTTAAAGTTTCTGTCATGTGAAAGAAAATCAGATCCTGAGCCACCTGCCAGTTTTGAGTACACGAATCATGGATCAGCATAAATAACACAAGTTCATTAAGCAATATGTGAGGAAAGATATATTTTGAATATTGTACAAAGTAAGATTCCCCCCCTTTGCCTTCAGCAGGAAGGTGAATAGCAGAATACATGGAATAAAAGGCACTTTATTTACACAAGAATTTGGAAAAGCATGATGCTTCAGAGTGGTGCTTGTTGGTGACTGGTTACCTTTAAGAGAAACCTTAGGACCTGAAGAGCTGACAGTTGTCCCTGGTGAATGCTTTTCTGTTAATCCAGGCTTGCTAGACACAGGATCTGTGGTGGGATGTGATGCTGACTGGAAGTTCCCTAGCTGCTGTTGGCACCTTGCTGTGTCAGAGTGGTGGATCCAGAGACATTTTCTTCTGCATGATACAGAGGAAGAAAACAGATTGAGCTCAGAGCTGGCTGTTCAAAGGTCAGTGGTACAATGCTCTGAGCCAGTGGTGACTGCTGCAGCTTCCATCTCCGTGAAAGTGACTGCTGCCTTCCTGCAGGATGCCACACTGGTGTCCGTACCTCTCGGTGACCTGCCCTGAGTTGTCCCCAGCTGACTGACTGTCTTTTGCTTCCAGAATATTTCTCATGTCTCCTGAGGCAGAATTCATTGCCGTGGATCAGTCTGGGAAGAGTGAAAGAAGACAAATCTACTATTGCAGAGTAGCTGGCCTTGTGCGGTTGGTCGCTTAGAGCTGCTATAAAAAGTAAGTTCAAAATGTACTGAGCCATAACTGGCTAACTACATTATTTTTAATTGTATTATACATGCAGAGCTTAATCAAATTGTGTTCAAGATCATGCCAAGGAAAAAAATATTTATTTAATACATTTTAGTAGTAGGCATATACACAGTCAATATATTTTGTCAAGATAGCAGTCAAGGAAGGGTGGCTTGTTTTTTATCACACGGACTGAGCCTTCACAGAAAAACTAGCGTGTTTAGTTTTGTTAAACTGGGGTATCTGAGTTTTTCATTCAGAATATTAGCATGGGAAATTAATTTCCCCCTGGCTGAACGCCTAAAGCTACAGTCACTGATTTGGTCATATTTACCCAAAGATTAGATCAAAAATATAGGTATCTAATAGTTCTCTAGCACACTAAATATGCTAGAAACACACTCATGTTTCAATAATTAAGAATAACTGCTGTCTACATAAAGAGCAGATTAATATTTCCCATTAAGAACGATGACCCCAAAATCTCTGGTTGCTAATGCAGTCAAGAGCACTCTGAAATGGCAGGGACATGGTCACTGCTCTTAAAACAGATGTCTCTGCTTGGGAACCATTTTGACACTTAAGGAGAACAACAAAAAAGCTGTTGAAACTATACTAGCTATGGGTGTCCACAGCAAACTCCAAATCCTGTCACAGCTCCTCTTTCCGTCTTGCAAAAGGGTGGTTTTAATAGACTTGCTGAACATGGAGCTTAACATGCGTGATGCTTTGATGTTTTCCTCTAACAAGCAGGAGTTAAACAAATTGCTCAGGGTAAGCTAGAAAAAGCTAATTTGGCCAAATCATAGGCAAATTATTTATATTTAATCACTTATTTACAGTTCTTTCATTTTTAGTGTCTGTTCAGAAATTCAATCATACTCACTCCTAAAGAGTTCCTAGATGACTTTCTGCATTCAGAGGAGCGATGGCATGTTTCTCTGCTCATTTTGACTTCCTCAATGACTTGTTTCATCTTGTTTGAAAAATTATTCTTTGTTGTTGGTGGTGGTGGTTGGTTGGGTTTTGTAAGATTATTTCCTGTTTCCTCTTTCTTTTGCTGCCTTTTTCCATGAGTGCTCTCCCTCATGTTTCTAGGGAAGTATCCCACCATGTTCCATCTTTGGCCTTCTCTCCTCTTCCTCTTTTCTCTCTTACTAATGATTTTCCTTAGCTGTCTCCAAACTTTCTTCCTACAGATGTTGTGCTGTTCCTCTGGTGGCATGTAGTAAAACCCTGTTGTAAACCTATTTCTTTTGTGAATCTAAGGTGAACATGGCCAGCAGGTTACATTTCTGAATGTTTTGAATGGCTTAGTCATGTACATGAAATAGAAAGGAGGTTGAGTGTTTGCCTGATTTAGAAAGAAACTCTATGAATATTATGTTTTTGTTGTTGTTCTTTCATTTTTCACATGGTATCTAGAGAATTAATTTTATGAGCCATAGAATAGATAGTTTGATACACCAGTTTCTCAATTAATATACTTCTGTAGCAAAAGAAGGGAAATACTGATAACTACGAGTATAAAAATGTAAGGCAAAGAGCTAAAAATAAAGAAGGAAGCTGTTGTCTTGGAGAGAGCTAGAAAGAAAAATCTCCTTGTACCACAGGTGCAAAACTCTAGATTACAGGGACCAAAGAGAGAAGTTTGAAATGAGAGAAATGCATAAGGAAAGCATTCTTGTTTAAATCCTAATCAGCTAGCTCCCATGTGAAACGTTGTCTGTCTGCTTTATTCTCGAATCTCTGTACACTCCTCTTTGCTTCTGTGAAACAATAAATACTGAATTTGACATCAGCTGTTAGGGGGAAAAAGTTCATTACTGTTTCAAAACATCCAAATTAGATTATGTGACACACTGGAAGCATTAAACAAACATTAAGTAATGGCAACCCTGTCAGTTAGAATTATAGTCCTCCATGCTTTTGGGTCTTCTTTTCTAAAGAGAGGTGGTGCCACAGTTCAGAAAAGAAAATGAAGGGGAGAAAAGTTGCTCTTATTCATCTCCTAAATTGCATCTGTCTTAGAAAGAACAACATCAGAGCCCAACTTTTCTTTGGGTGGATTTTGGAGTATGCTGGTTATGAGCCACCAGAAGGGTACAGAGCAGATCAGGGAGAAAGCGCTGATTAAAAAATAATTAAAAACAGTTTTCTTGCTATATTGCATGCGGAGTTGGCCAGAATCGATGTGTGAGTAACTCCTTCTACACAAGTGCTTTTTTTTTTTTTTCTTCTAATCTTCATTCACCTGGATACCTCAGGACGTTTTAAAATTCTGCTTGTGCTTGCAACCCACATTTCATGTGCTTCAGTTTGAGTTTATTTAGGGTATACTGAGGAATCACAGGGGCTCTGCAATGTGTCAAATATCACAATGGGCCAACATAAGTGGTGGCAGATAAAAGCAGCTGCAGGTTACTTAAGAGGGTGTGTACCGTGTAATGGAAGAAAATTCAACCATGGAAAAAAATAGCCTCCAGTATTCCATCATTAGGAGGAACGCATTAAAGCAGCTGCAAAATTAATAGACAGGAAATTCTTTCTTTATGATCCATGAAATCTTCAATCTATATTATGCTATTCTTCCTAACAACTTCTAATTGCATAACTGAATTTCCCTGTTTATTAATTTTGCTGCATAGTGACTTACAATTGAGAGTAAATTGCCAGAAAGCAAAATTCTGGTTCATTTGACCAAACTGTAAGAATCTGAGGTCCATGGAGAGAGTAGTGGTTCCAGCAATTATGTACTCCTCTCCTGCAGCCAGTGTAGAGAGCAGCTATTAAAAGTGTGTTTTGTGGCCATCGTGGTCAGAGTCCCATAGAGATGGTGGTTGGCCATCACAATGAGAATACATTTCCTCCAGAAGCAAGAGCGCTCCTTTACCATGAGATTGCTCTTTCCTTTCTGCTGTGCCATTTTCTAGGCTGTCAAACTCCTAACGTTTTGTGGGTGGCAAAATGATGTCATTTTCTTCAACAGCTTGTAGTAATTTCCACTCCCAACCCTCCATGAGAGGTACAAATTATCAAAGAAAAAGGGTATAAGCTTACAGATGGCAGTATCGCTTTTCTTTTCCATTGAGATCACAATATCCTTCTTTCTAGCTGAATGACAATTGTGCTGTCACAAAAATTACATAATGCTATGTCCCCTGAGAGGTTATGCTTTAGGATTCGAAGGACAGCTGTCAAAATACAACATGCTATATTCTGGGCTTTGGAAGTCTTCTAGGGGGGTTGTGCAGATGAGGCTGGCTTTTATTTTTTTATTTTCCTAATGGATTACAGATAGAGTTAACAGAGGAATGTAAATTAGAAAACTACATTTACATGGCAAGTTAAGTGATATGCCTGAGATACGAATGACACACTGAAATAACCCGTGTTTGCTGTGAATCATGGGGGCCGCAGTCAAGGCTAACACAAATTGCAGCACTCCACTGACACAGCGCAGTTTAGTAATGTACAGTAAAATGGACTTTTCCCCTTATTTTGTATACTTTCACGCCATCCAATGTGTAGTGAAAACTTCTCTGATTTTCTGGGCATTGTCTGATATCTTGAAATCAGCTGTGCTGTAATATAGTCCACTGCTGTGCACTGGTTATGAGTACTGCTAATTGCTATGAAGAAGCACTAAATCAGGGAGTCACAGTGTGGTCTTCTAACAAGATTGGGAGGGAAATAATCCTATAGTTTTAGAATATTTCCCCAAACAAGAGAAAAAAATGAGGAAAAATGTTGGAAAAATAATCTTGGCACTTGGCTTGGATAAGTCAAATATGGAGCTACATTTCTATTTGAAGGAATAGAACAGAACAGGGCAATTTTATGAAAGCCAGAGTGACTCCTAAAAGGTGATTTTTATTTCATCTAAAGCTGAGTGTTATAAAAAAGTGTGTATACACGGTTTTCCTAAGATACAAAGATTTATTTAAAACATTTCAAAGTGACAGAAGGCAGCAAAGCTAAACAAGGCCAATACAGATTGGAAACCTTGAGGCTCAGCTTTTCCTGCACAAATGATTCTTAACTGGACTGGATGACGCCTCTGGCATTTCTTCCCTGAGGGTCTCGGGCAACTTCGTGTTTTTCCTCACTGCTTCCAGATATGAGTATTCCCTGTTGACAAAACTTAGCTGTTATTGTAAAACATGTCACAGAAACAGGAAGCTCTTAAGAAAACAAGCCTGCTTGTAGCAAAGTCCTCAAAACTGAAGAAAATAGAAGTGAGTAATGAGATGTGGAGAAAAATAGAGCAACAAAACTGCTTCAGAGGGGTCATTTTTCCCACCTGCAAATGGGGGAGGGAGGGAATTCTATGTTAGGTGGAAAAAAAAATCTAAACTGAGTAACATAGAATAGTATAAAGTATGGCACAGAGGTGTGTGGATGAAACTTTGGTGTGCAGCGCATCTATTTCTAGACTTTAGCATGCAAGCCAGTCTCTGCAGACTGTTTTGGTTGCCAGCAAGCAAATCACATTAAGAAAACAAAACAAAACCATAAACTGAATGCATACATAATACCATATTTTCATGTGATGGCTATAAAACGGAAGTAGTTGTCTGTGGCATGAATGGAAGGGGAAACATCTGCAAAATACACAAGCTCTTAGATAAGATGCTAATCATGTTTTAGGGATACATTTAAAATCAGGGATAAGACATTTAAGATGTACAGGCATTAAAAGACATTTGCTGTTTAGCCGTATGGGAATGGATGAGAGCATGATTTATTTTTTATTTGCCACTCTGACTTGTGCAGAAGATTTGTGGGACAGTATTCATGAATGAATGGAAGATGTTGGCTTGTTTAGTCTAGCAGAACAAAAGTTGAGAAAGGATGGTATCACTACCTCCAAACACTATCTGCAAGAGGAAAAGAGTATTTCACCTAAAGGGCAATGCAGGCACAGGAATGCCCTGGTATAAATTAGCAATTATAGTTCATAATCCTAGGCAAGGAACTAACTTTCAGAGTAGTGTAGGCAAAATTATCTCACTCATCTTAAAATAGAGGTAAGAACATTTATAAACAGGATTATATGGTGCCATTATCTGGCAGAAAAAGGACCAAACTCTGTAACCTCTGAGGTCCTTTCCAGCCCTTGGTTCCCTTGGTCCTATCAAACTTCTGTCAGGCCTATTGCGATGTATGTTCTCCCTGACCACCAAGCATGTTCCTTGGCCAACCACCACATGCAGAGAAATAACTTGTTTGTAGTGTGTCACTTCTGCAGAGCAAAGCAACAGCCAGGAACAAGCTGGATTATCAGAACTGAATCAGGATTATTCCTCTGTGTATCACGCAGCTTGCAAAGGTTTCAATATTAGTTCTGCTTCCAGAAGTGAGTTCAAGCACACGGAGTAGGTCAGGAGATAGGGACTGGGGTGCATGTGCGGGGGTTGTAGGAGTCTCTGTGAGTCAAAATCAGCAGTAACTGTTCATACCCTAAGACAAGCAACTCTTGCTGACAAGCAACGTAGGTTAATTGCAGTATATTTGCAATTTCCTCTCGATTAAGTGATTAGTATAGATCAGTTGTGAATATCAGCTATGACCCACAGCCTGACAGGCGTTGACACTTTTTCCCCCAGTTGTATGTTGTCACCCAAGACCAGCTGCCATGAACTACTGAGCAGCAAGGCACAAATGCAGCAAGTGTAACCCGTCACTGCTGATCCATCCCTGAGCAGAAGCAGCAGCTGATGGTGACTCTTTGTCCTTGGGACTGTTCACCCCAGGTTCTGCCTGCTCAGCTGCTCTGTGGTGGGATCACATCTGTGAAGAACATCTCCTGGGTATTGTTTGTAGCTGTGAGGAACCCCCTGCTGATGGATTATCCTTGGGGAAACATCTGAGGCATGGGAGGCAGAGGCTGGAGAAGCAAGAGGTGCAGTGGTGTTGGCACGCTGCCCTTGGAGATGATAACAATGTGGAAAACTGCAGCGAGGGAGAGGGAACAAGGGTGTTGGTGACTGGATGAGTTCTTCTGCACGCTTATCTGACATACCTTCCCCTTGTGTGATGAGACATGAGTACAGCTTGGGTTGGGTGACACCTCTGTGGGTGATCCTCCACATTAGCTGAGAAGATGGCAGCTGCCGGCAGGCCTACTACAAAGCTACGGCCACCGTTCTTCCCCAGCTCTGCTGCGGTCCCAGCACAGTTAATGGAAGTGGGAGGATGAGAGGTAAAAAGAAAGCTTATTAGTTCCAAAGACAGAGAGAGCAAGGGGCTGGAGCAAGGTGGCAGATGAAAAAATTTCATTATCAGTGTTAATTTTATTAGCTTGTTATGGAGAAAAAAGACGTATTTACAAAGGAAATTTCATTCTTACTGGCAGTTCTGACCTAGCAGCACCTCTCTCTGATTAGAGAGAGCTCAGCTGTACTCTGTCCCTGTTCACCCTGGGAATTTTGAACAACTATATTTGTTTTTCTACTACATCTCGAAGTAATGCTTATTGCTGTCATTTTTATGTGTTCTGTTTCTTATTGCACTTAGGTGGAGACCTTAGATTTATAAATGTATTAAAAATGATTTAAAAATAATTTTTCAGTAGCCTATTTTTAATTAAGATAATAGGATTAAGATTCTAACTTAATTAAAAACTCTATTTTTAAATGTGCTAGAGAACATAGAAAAAATGTACAGAGAAACGTACAGAAAAAAAGGTACAGAGAAAAACAGAACAAAAATATACTTGCAGCGAAAAGAAACTAGCTTGCTTAACTAGAGGAGGTGCTTTCTGTGGTTAGAGAACTCACCTGGTTGTATCAGGACACTGTCCTTCAAGGTCTTAAAATTAGTCATTCTCAACCCCTCTTAAGTGTTTTTTTTTTTTTTTTTTTAAGGGGATTTGTTGCTATTTTTTTCATACACTAGAGAAGGGAAATAATCTACATTTATCTTTTTTCTTTTTGAAATCATGATTAGTCAAACATTGACATTAATTTGGTTAGTACAGAATTAAGTTAAATTTGTTTGAAGAAAAGGTTACTGTTGCAAAAGCTAAACGTACTCTGATACTGGTGAGTAATGTACTGGAGAATCCGGCTTTTTTTCTAGCTTGGTGATAAATATCAGTATTTTGCAATTGTTTCATGTATATACCCAGTAAAGATTTTTTGGAATCCTGATTTTGAGAGAGATAGTAGCTTTCAAAAGCAATTTAAATTTTTCAAATAAAATTATATTTAGTTTTCATTTTTTACTTTTTAATAAGTGATTCTTGTGAGCTCTAATGATGGTCCTCACAAACTTGTTGTTTGGACGTTGCAGCATAAGTGACCAGAGGCAGTGTTTGCTCTTCAGGCAAAGAAGAGACGGGTGTTGCACGAGGTGCATGCTGAAGGCAAAGCAAGCTCATTCCTACCATTGCTCCCGTGGAAGATGCTGGTAGGGAGGTGAAGAGGAAATGTGAGAAAGTGTTCAGAAAAGAGGAGCCTGGAAGACACGACATGAAGTAAATTCTACTGCTCTGGACACACCAATATGCAGGTTCCTGGGGAAAGTAGCCAGGCTTTCCTTTTTATTTTCTTTTTAGCGGCCTGCATTGCTGCGTCATGGGCACATGGGCCATGGCAGAAGGGGCTGCATGAGGCCCACAGGCCAGCCTTCCTGTGTGTTTATAGGAATTTATTTGGTCACGTATCCACTTTATCAAAATGCCCTTTTTCTTTAAACGAGGTGGGCCATTCACTTAACCCCCACCACCACCCCAAACCCCAGGACCTGCAGTTAAAACACAAAATCCAAACCGCAATTAACAAGACGTGCAGCCACCCACCCATCTCCTCGCAGCTCTCCCACACCGCTCATCTTCCACCACTGCTGGCCACCACCATTACTTGTTGGCCGTGGCCCGGGCCAACAAGTGTAGAAGTAACGAAACGTGTGTCCCCAGCCCGAGGGTCGGCGTGCCGGGACTGCCGGAGGGCGGTAGCGAGAGGCGTGGGCTGGCAAGGGGCGGGCAGGGAAGGAGGGAAAGAGGGAGGGAAGAAGGAGGTGGCGGCGGCTGCCCGGGTTTTCGCTGCTCGCCGCTGCTATGGCTCCGCTGCGCTCCGGCCCGGCCTGGTGGCGCCTTCTGTCCTGGGCCGCTCTCGGCCCCGTCCTCTGCGGCGTGCCGGGGCGAGCCGAGCCGGAGAAGGAGCCGGAGCCGCACAGGCGGCACCTTTACAGCGCCGAGATGCTGCGGCACGGCGTCGCCGCCGCTCCGCACTTCGTCATGTTCTTCGCCCCGTGGTGGGTATCCCGAGCGGCGGGCGGGCGGGAGGCCGTACCATGCCGTGTCCTGCAACGCCCGGCTCGGCTCGGCTCGGCTCGGCATGGCCCGGCCCGGCGCCCTCCCCCCCCGCCTCTTCCCTCGTTGACGTGGCGGCGGGAGGCGGCCGGGCCGGCGTGGAGGAGGCGGCGGGGAGGCACCGGGGGCGCTCTCTGAGCCCCGTGGGCCGGGCCGGCGCCGGGGGGCGGCACGCGTGAAATGGCGGCCGGCGGCGGCGGAGGGCCTGGCACGGCCGAGCTGCGGAGCTGCGCGTTTGGCAACCGGAATGGCCCCGGGCTGGCACAGTCCCGGCCGCTGCTGTGGGACGAGGCACCCCGGCTCCTCGCGGCCCTCCCAGTGCACAGCTTTCAGGGGGTGCTGCTAAGAGCGAGAGCAAGCGGGTTTTGTAATAGCAGCGTTTAGAAATTGCTGACTTACCCGTTCCCCGTTCCTCTGGCCTTGCAGATACTTTCTTGACAAGGTTGTGTGCTCTCTGCTCTGGCAAATAAAAGGATAAGTTTGCTACAAAAGCAGTAGAAAGGGTGGCGTGTTGTCCCCGAAGCCACAGGTCACTGTAGCACGTTATTAGAGCTGGAGTTGTCACATCTGTGAGACATCCGCTGGGATTTTGCCCTAGGCTGGTACACCTCACACAAGAATAGTTGAGAAGACTGACAACAGGGCTTTGTTGGATATTACAGCTATCAAGAGGACAGTATCCCTTACCTCTGCACATTTCCAGCGGTTACTCATATTCATCTTTTTCCCTCGTCTCTTCTACCATTTTTTAAAAATCTGTTTCTGACTTAGTGATACTAGTAGAGTTATTAGGAGTTTTGTTGTAGGTGTTCCCCATCTCCAAGTTTTCTTAAATTTAGGTAAAGTTAATGAAATGATGTCTTTGCAAGACACATTTCAATCCTAAGCTAGCCTGTTGGTACATGGTGCCATTGAGGCATACGTGTGTCATGCTACTACTTGAAATGAATGCTAGAAAAGGATTCCCTTTCAAAACTGAAAAAACTATTTAATTTATTTTGTTATTGCAATCAACTTGATAATGCCATACAGAGACATTAAGCAAAAGCTTGAAAGAGCAGATGTCTTCCTTTGAAGATCACAAAAGTGGAGGAAGCCCAACTTGGTAGCAAAGGACCCTTGACTGAGAATAAGGTCAGAGAAATTCCTGTGCACAGCAGCAGTGCTTCTGCTCTGGTCTCTTCTCAGGTGATAATATCTATGTGTCCTCAAACTTTGACTGACCGTTTCACAGGCATCTCTAAAACCAGATGAACTTTTGTCTTGGCACACAGTTTATAGGAGACCCTCTGCCAAGTAGGCTGTTGCAGAGTCTAGCATATGCTCTGTCCTCAGAGCGCATCAGAGAGCGCTCTGGTCTTGCAAACTTGGACCATTCTGTGCCCTTGGGAGGGCTGAGGATCTCTGCCCAACATGAGCATGAGGGAGCTGCGTCATTTGCCAGACTTGTTGCAGCTTCTGTGTTTGTTACTCTCGCCTTTAGCAGGCCTCATCAACATCTCTGGGTTTCAGCTCCAGGGCCTGAGTCTGAACTCCACGCTCCTCTTGACCAGCAGCAACAGGTCCAGGTTTCAGGTCCAAGGGGAAGAGAAGGAAAGAGGGAACATCCACATGCTTCAGAAAAGGTGCTTAGATACACCAGTAGTTTTGTCATCAGTGGGATCAGATGATGGTTTGACAGCCCTGGAGTCTATATTAGAACCTCCTGCCCTGTTCCTAGGTGATCCTAAGGTACTTATCTCCTAATGCTTCTCACGAATGCACACGTTTTGTCAGTGCTCCCTGTAGGTGTGAGGGAGAGGCCTAGCAAGCAAATTCAGTTAGAATTTTCTTTCAGATTGTTACAGGTGCTGCTGATGGTGGATAATGAATACTAGCAATGAGTTGAGTTGGACAGAGCAAAACTCTTTAATACAGAATTCTTGAAACAAACTTCGCCACAGGCCTCACACACCCTTTTGGTAGCAACAGTACAGATGACGTCCTGCATTTGTTTCAAATACGGTGAGCTACACCAAAAAATAAAAAAAGAGTGCTCCAAGTCATTTACCATCATATGTCTAAGATTTTTCATCATCAGGCTGTCCTCCTTTCTATCTACAGTTGGCAAGGGACAGAACCACAAACAAGTGGCAGTAGATATTCTTAAAATTTTAGCTATGCCAATTGCACGCCTACAGAGAAAGGAGGTTTCACTGATTCCTTGGTTGGACTGAGTCTCAAACGAGTAGGTTCATTGCTTTATTTTGACCAGTATAGGTCTTTTCAACATACTCTGGAAGTCCACTGAGCTGAAGCAGACTTGATTGCCACAGTTTGTTGTGGTTGAATTGAACTCTGTTGACTGGATTTTATCTTGTCTGTACTCATTTGTCCAGAGGGGACTGATCCTAATGTTAGTAGTATAAAAGAAGAAGAGTTTTTGTTGTTTTGTTTGTTTTTCCAGCAAGCTGGATCTTTCCTATAGCACTGCCAGTCTCTTTCGGATCTTCATTTATGTTTCTATGCAGAGATTATGAACTCCTGCACCTCCCTAGCCCATGCAGGGAAGGAATAGCAGGACTCCTCATTGACTCCCAGGTATCTGCCATCCCCAGTGGGAAAACTAGCTGTTTCTCCAGTCCAACTGATTAATAGGGAGTGATAGCAACAAATGACTGTGTAGGTACATGGGCCTAGGAGGGACACGTTACATGGTCTTGCTCTCTTTGTTTTTGACTTCTTGATTTTATGTTGTTCGTAGCAACACCTTATGAATTCTAGAAAAAATCTTTCAGGGACTGTCTTGCATTCTGCTTCCTTACGTGTAATACTGAATTTATATGAAAACCAAGAATAACTAACAAGTCAGTTACTGATTCAGTTATCAACCTTTTTCGTGGTTTATTTTCAATTTCAGCTCATATAATCTGAAGAAGGAAGGGAGTGTGGAACTGCATATAGCAGAGATCACAGTGTTAAATATGGATAAGGCAGCTCTGTTCTGTGCTTAAAAAAGAAGGTTTATTACTTGAAATTTCCTGACATAGATTTCCACGCTCAGTTCTATATCACTAGGCAGTACTCATTATGTTTAAAATTTCCACAGCCATTAGGGAAGGGGACCAGAGAATCCAAAATTCTCCTATTCAAGCTTCATGATGAGTTGATTGTGGAGGGAGTTCAGTCTGAAGTTAAATATTTAAGGAATACTTAATTTTAGTAGTAGTGCATTGTGTTCCTTCACCATTACAATTCAGAATGAGATCATATGGAAGGTCATATTCCTCCACATAGCGGGAATATGTTACCCCTCCAACCAACTGCAACAACCTTGTTAAGATGGAAAGTTGGTTTTATTTTGTGTTAATGATATTAGGGTACCTGTGGAAAGGTGTGAATCCGTGCAGCTTTTCTATAAATGGACTCAAAACCATCTGTATACGTGAAATTTTTAAATGGGATCTTTGGAGAGACTAAGAAGCAATTTACTCTTGAGTCCCAATGCTGTTTTAATTGTTGCTTTAAAAAGTAGACTTTCTAGGTCATGTCAAGGGCAAAAACAGCTTTCAAACTGCCAGGTTGAAAATGTTTTCAGTTAATCCAATTATGTATTTCTAGATGTCTTGAAGGATTGGCAAAAGCAGCTATTAAAGAGAAATGAAAATGCATTCCGTAACATTTTTCATCATAGTTATTTACAGGAATAGGGTATTGCTATAATGGCTAGAACTACTAGAAAATTAATGAGAAGAATAATAGTCATTTTCTACTTCCAGAGAGTTGCTGTTAACAGCAACTGTAGTAGGCCACTTTTCTGTGTATATGCAAACATAGTTTATAGTGTGCTGCAGGGGCAAAACACAGCATTGGAGGATTTTGAGAAACCCTGTTGAGATTTTAGTGCCTGATGTGTTTCATGATTCATGAGTTACAATTCCAGTGATGTACACAAAGAGACTTGCAAAGAGACTACGAACCATGAACTTCTTGCCTGCTGCTTAAAAAAACAGTATTTTGAAATGTTGAATTAAGAAAGCCGGACAGCCTCATGTGATTTTTTTCTAGACGGTTGGAAGATGCAGAGAGCTTTTCTTGATAGCCTCGCTAAGTTCAGAGGGTGCTCAATAGGCTTTCTCTTGACAATTTTTACAAGGTGTGTTTGCAATGTTGTTCTACATTGCATAGTAGTATTTGCTGTTACTTACTGTAACGGTGCTTGAGTATGGAAGATTTCCAACTGAACTATTTTTAAATTTATCAAAATCTTTGACTGTTCTGTGTATGACTTCTCCATCGAATCATTGCCCTCTAAACAGAGCAGCTACTTGAAAATATTTTGTTCATTCTGTCGCAGGTGTGGACATTGCCAGCGTCTGCAGCCAACTTGGAATGATTTGGGAGATAAATACAACAACATGGAAAACCCACAGGTCTATGTTGTTAAAGTGGATTGTACCACAGATGCTCCACTGTGCTCTGAATTTGGTGTCCGAGGATACCCTACGTAAGTATAAAAGGAGATCTGGTCCTGTTTCTTTCTTTTTTGGTTTTCCATGATCCTCTGCCAACTTGTTGAAGTTAACTTCTAAGTTCTATTTTTTGGTATTTTTCTCTGTAGCATTTTGGATCTCATCTATGTTCAATTTAAGCCCCTTTACCATGTTGCAAAGTACCATGTGATGTATACTACTCTTACTCTTTTTTTTTCTGTTGAAGAAACTGTTTCATGTCCTGACTGTTTAAATAAAGTCCAGAATTGTCCACTTTTTCTCCTAGAGTACCATTTTCTCAAGCAATAGTACATTATGCAGCCGTGATGTGCATGATAGAACTGGTCTGGTCTATCTAACCAAAAAGAACTAGTTAATGGTCTTTTAAAAAATAATTTGTCACAAGTTTGTCAGTACACTGCACCATTCTTCATTAATGTATGGGTTATCTGTTAAATTTTTGAGGGAACTGGGTCCTCATAAAATTATAAATTAATAGCAGAATTTAGCATAGCAGTGGTGATGTTGTACAGACTTTTCTGGGTAATTTTGCTTATACTGGCCTGGGAGAAGTTCAGTTGGAGTTTAAGGTGCTTATGCTTATCCTGTTAAAAGCGATAAATGTCTTACTGCTTCGGCTTTGATAGGCAGAACATGATCTAGAACATCTATGAGAGGTCAGCCTAGTTAGTGCTTTTGAGTCGGATACCTGTACTCCCTTTTTCCCTGCTAAAAAGGAGCAATGGGATTTTTTTCATTTGTGTCTTCTTTAAAGCTTCTTGAAAAAATTGATTCAACTGCTTTGCTAGTAACTCATCTTAGTGGATAAATGGAGAATGTAGTCTTCCATAGTCCTTCCTCAGCCTGTGTTTTTCCTTCTCTTGGCTCACTTTGTCTAGTGTTACTGCTGACCCCAGCAATGGACTGAACGTGACTACACTCATGGCTACGCTTGCTTTGACACAGATGAGTGTCACTGATTACAAGTTGAGAGTTATAAATAGCAAAGCCCTCACTGAAGTAGGAATTGTTCTTAAGGGCAATTTGTGGCTTAGTTCCACTAGAAATATCAAGAAACAATGAATTTTGCAACTTTATTTTAATATCCCCAGAAGCAAACACTGGTTGTGTTTGTGTATTTGAATAGTTTATATTGTGGTGCTGTTCCTTATAAAATAGAATGAATGGCAGAGACTTTGAGTAAGAAAAAAACTAATGGATATGTATTATCATTTTTGGATATGTAATGGATATGTAATATTACTTGCATTATGTGGCTTTTTCAACATATTCGTGTGTTCATTTTTCCCAACCTGTGGAATGAGCAGAGAGCAAAAACATTTAAAGAAGGGGGAAAAAAAAAAAAAAAGAAAAGAAAAGAAAACGTAGTGCAAAATAACAGCTTGGCAAGGGAAGCTGAATCTGGGTGACAGCAGTGATTGAAACTAATTATGATTTGCTTTAAAAGATAAGACTAGGTCAGAAGTTTGGTATTGTCCCTTTAGCAAATGCATTTCCAATTTTAACTAAAATATTTAATAGTAAAAGCTTTGGGTATTTTATGGAAAAGTTTTGACAGCAATTATTAAATGATATAGTCATGAAGTCTTGAATTTTTTTGTATTACAATATACAGTATTTTTGTATCGACTTGTTTCAGTGTGTTTTTAATCAGTTTAATAAATGGGAAACAAAACATGAGAAGGAAATTACTAGGAAAGTAGGCTTTGTATATTTTTCCCTTGGTGATGGAGAGGGGAGAGCAAAACAAAAATAATGCTTTTTTGGCAAACTGAAATAGGATTCATAAGCATAACAAGTGATTATCCCCAGACCTGAACTCTGCAGTGTTTTATTTGCTCTTGATTATTGGTCAAAGTAATAGTAAGATATGTTGATTTTTAACATGGCATTTCTGTTTGCTATTTTTAAAATCCCCTTTAAAAGCTTACATGGGAATGAAAAAGGTGTCTTAAGTTGTGGACATGTTCCTTCTAGCTGGGAGAGATTTCAGATGCTGATGTGAATAGTCAAGAAAGCTGTTAAGCCTGAATTGCTCTGAATTAGTAAAGTATGTTAACACTGAGAATGTTTCATGTGCAAAAATTTTTATCTCACTCTTTTCTACATTTTAATCCTTTAGTTTAAAGCTGCTTAAACCAGGACAAGAACCTCTGAAATACCAAGGCCCTAGAGACCTCCAGGCACTGGAAAACTGGATGTTGGAGAAACTAAATGAGGAACCATCTGTAAGTGAAATGGGAATAGGAAAAGGAAATATTTCCTTCTGCAGACTTGCTGATCTGTCATGTCTATAGGTTAGGTTTCCCTCACTATGGGGAAATATGCTCCTGAGTATAAAAGTCTGGTAGTAGTAACAATACGGAACAGTTTCCACGTATATCAGAATAATAATTAAAACTGCCATCCTATGACCTGCCCTTGGTTCCTATATTTAAAGCTAACGTACATAGTGCAATTTTTAATGTTTAGCATTTTGACATTTTAAGTGTTGTGTAAATTTGTTGTGTAAATTCCATTAACACCAGTAGTCTATAATGTCTCTAGAGTAAGAAAAGCAATTTAGCTGTAATACAGGATAAACTGCATTTATATTGGGCTCAATTTCCTCTTAACAACATGCGATGCCGTCTTTAGCTCAGTTATTAGCTGATAATGTTGTAGCCTACAGAAAGGGTTTTAAATAATCAGTAAAGTAAGTTAAACTAGTATCATCACTAGGGAAAACTAGGAGTTTAGTACTTGCGTATATTAGGTAAGCCTTGCCTAAAATTAACGTTGTAATAGCTGTTTCTAATCAATATAAATCTACAGTCATTGCTGGTCACAGTTTGAACATTTATATTCAAATAAAAGAAATTGTGATCTTTTTTAATAGCTAAGCATTAAATCCTAAACTAAGAAATTTACTTTGCAGTTTTTAAATGATTATTTCCAGTTCTCACCTAGTATCTAGAAAGTCGTCTTTTTGCTTTTGCCAAGTGCCAATGAGTTTGCTGCAACTTACGTATAAAGTATTTGCACTTTTTCTGTTTTTGCTACCTTTACCAGGACCATTAGGTCCTCTTTACTGCATTAGAGCAGCAGAAAATAGCTTTTTCACTACCTATTTTTAAATAGCGAAAATACCACCAAAACTGGTGGTATTTTTGAAACATCAGCAGATGTGGCTGATACATGAAGCTGTAGAGTAAAGTAATCTACACATATTTATGTATGGTGATGTTTCAAATGCCATAGTAATTACTGCGGAGTGTGACTGTACTACATCACAGTGAAAGACTTATTCCAGTAATTGTTTTATTGTGTCTTTTCTACTTGGTACACTATTTTGCATTTTGCTTTCAAGTAATAGTTTGCTAGGAAATGTTAAGATACCTAAATCAAGGTAAATTGGGAAGATAGCTTTAGGAATTTAAATTTTCAGAGTGCAGGGTTTATAACACTACCACAGAAGGGCATTATACAGGAATCAAATACTGTGCATTTACTGAATGAGGCAAATACAAATTAACTTTTCTCATGAATAGGATCCAGAAGCTGTTGCGGAACCACCCAAAGCCCCTGAACCTAAGCAGGGAATGTATGAACTCTCAGCAGACAATTTCAAGATGCACATAGCAGAAGGTAACTGTTTTTTCATAAGCACAAGATACCTGCTTACAGAGACTTAACTAGTGGGAAGTATGCAACAGAAATGTTAGTTTTCTAGGTACTTCCTTCCCACTTTATTTTCCAGTAACACCTAATGAAAAGAGGATGAAACTACACACTGTGTAAAAAGTCTGTAGTTTAATTACGCATTGCACGCCATAAGAAAATTTAAGAACAGTATTCCAGAAGACAGTACAGTTAAGGCCAGATATATGGTCTGTGCCCATGTGATGACACAAGCAAGATAGATACTAAAGCTTACTAAACTAACCATTAATTAATTAGAAATATTGTCAAGTGTAAAGGAATGTTTTGTGCAGTGAACTTAAAAAAAATTCCCCGTATGTGTGGCTTAACAGAGAATTACATGAAAATTCTTTATGTATTCTTCTCTCCACCATCAGGGACACACTGAGCATTAAACAAGTTTACAGTCTGAGAAGATAGTGTCAATTGTTAAGTTTAGTGTATGTGTAAATGTTTTTAAGCTGTACCCATTGGCATTCATACACCAGTGGAGGAGGTATTCTTCTGGTGATACCCAAGAGTTGATCAGGTTTATAACCATCTGTAAAGCTTTTGTTGTCTCTGAACTTCAATTACAGAAAGTTCATTGCTTAAATTTAGCTGGAGGCTTAGCAGTTCTGCTTGGAAGGTTTACTTTTGTTCTTAAAAATAGTCTTCCTCTACATTTTTTGTGCTCTAGGGATAAAAGATTTTTTTTTTCTATCAGAGAAGAGAGTATATCACAGAGTATGTGATACAGAATAGATGGTTTTGACTAGATGTTCTTAATTCCTTCATAAGAAATTTCAGTATGCTCTTTACGTGACCAAAGCAAAGCAAGTCAATCAGTATGAAAGTATTCCTGATGCAGAATAGACAAATTAGAGTGAGCTATTGCAGTTTACATTTTGTAGTGTTTTTCTGGCGTTTTTCATCTGACATTCTTCTGTGAACAAGCCCTCAAACTAGAAAGAAATTCTAGTAATATCAGCCCCAAAGTAGTCTTCAAAGGATTGTAATTCTATTAAAAAGAGTTTTCCCACAATAGCTGTTACTTCCTTCAAATTATTTTTTTTCTTGTTTTAATTAACTTCATTTTATTTTGCATTAACAGAGCATTGCTTTGATGTGTGCAAAAGCATGCAGCATCTTGAATTAGTAGTGATTCTAATTGAAGGAAATTACATATTCTGCTACTCTGCAATTAAGATAACACTTTTAAATGAAGCATTAGTATGAGATAGTACAGAGACTCTCCTCTCTATGAAACACTATGAAATTCTACAAAGAATTTCTATTCATGGAATCTGTACAGCGCTTTCTGAATAGTTAACATGAAAATGCAAAGAGCAGGGCAGAAAGAGGGTGCATTGAAAGCTGAACAAAATTAGTTAGGTAGCTCAGGGACTCAATGCAGTGGTGTTTGCTTAGAGATCTGTAAGTTGAAATCTAATACTTACTTGGATTTATGCTGTTATAAATACGTGCTACTTGGTGGTTCTTTCTACTCTGTAATAGGGAGGTGATTGATGTAATAGAATTAGACATTCTAGCAAGTGGTAAGGTTAAAAATGCTGTAGTTTTAATATCTCATTTGTTGGCTTGAGGTTGTGAAGCTGTTTGGATTTTCAGGGAAATTGGCAACGCTTTGGGACTGTGTACAATATCGAAAACCTAATTGCTGAAATATTTTGCCCTGGCCTTTTATTCACAGTATTTCCTATCTTTAACTCAGGAAATACCATCATAAATTTGCAGACTGAGATTAATACCTAGCCATTAATGGCAGCCAAATTAATTTCAAAGGGGTTACATCTTTTTTTCTTTTCTTTGACTTCAAAGGTAATCACTTTATCAAATTCTTTGCTCCTTGGTGTGGTCATTGCAAGGCTTTGGCCCCAATGTGGGAGCAGCTGGCTCAAGCCTTTGAACATTCAGAAAGTGTAAAGATTGGCAAGGTAAGTGAAGTAACCTTTTCTTAATCTGAAAACGTGTTTTATACGAATGAATGTTTCATTCAAGTATCATGATATTCGTTCTGTGATTTAAAAATAACAGTCATTTTCTTTGTCGGCTCTTAAATCCTTTTATATTCATAGTTCCTATTTTAATTTTGAGATGGTTATTTTTTTTCTTGCACATTCCATATTTCACTCTGTTTTGAAGAGATGTCTATTTTGTTACAATTGACAGGACTCCCTCATTTTAAGCAAGGACTTGTTAGAAACATCAAATACTGCTCCTTGTTTTTCAGAGAGCATTAGGAAAAAGTCTAAATGTTTCAGAGGCAGGGAATAATATTTTGAGATTTCTTTTCTTAGGCTTCCCCTCTGTCAGAACTTGATAGACTTAACTGTTTATTTTGAGTGGGAAAGTGACTTGTAGTTTGCTTTTTACAGCATTGGATTCCTTAGCAAGTTTCAGACCTACAGGGTTCTTTATGATTAATTATTTTTCAAATTTTTTTTTAATTTTATTTTTCCTGTTTACCCCCATTGAACTTTCTAAAGGTTTCAGAGGGTCTTCCACCCTAAAAACTGATATCTTCTCCTGCTTTGCTATTTCCCTTAGGGATGATAACCAGATTCTGTGGTGTATTTACCATGGGAACTTGTTACTTGTACGTGGAGAGACATCTATGCAGAGGTATGGAGGTGGTCTGGCAATTGCAGTTACTGGCTTTATTTGCTGACCCATACCTAAGTCCAAGTGGCTAATGCTGCAAATCTCCCTGTATGTGCCAGCAGTGGAAAACTGACTGGGCTCAGCTTCCATACCCTTAAACTTTCAGATTGGTTCCACTGATCTGAAAGACTGCAGTTAGCAGTGGTGTCAGTCCTGCAGAGGGACAAGAAATTGGCAATCTCACATCTCTGCCCTCATGAAGTTTTTGGCTATTACTAGGGGTGATGAGCTTGACTTTTGTTTTTTTGTTTTCTTTTTTTTTTCCATGAAAGCCTTTTGAAAATTCTCTAATTCAGATATGCTGTAGATGTACAGAACAGGTCAGCATGGTTAAACTTTAGAGAAGACTTATATATACACTTTTTGAGACCCGGTAGATATAAAGTACGATTCCTTCTAAGAGTAAAATATCAGAGGCTAATGCTCCTATGATACTCTTTGTACAAAATGTCCATATGCTGATTTACTTCTTGAGAACGTGGAATGCCCGATAAAATCATTGCTTAGCTTAATTGTTTTCTTGAAGTTACCATTCTCTGTTATCCAGAGAAAAAAAAATCTTAAAAATCCCAAATTTATGTTGTATTCAATTCTGTCATGTTCACAGCTACAGTTGCTGATATTTGTTGCGTAATAAAGCCACTGAGATTTGTCTCCATGCCTAGTCGATTTTGTGTAACTGTATACCTTACAAAACTAATTGAAACACATGTTGGTGAGATTGTATGTCTGTAAGTAAACAGGAAACACAACTGTTTCTAAGAAGGCTGAACTATGACCTTCATGTAATCTGGAGAAATAAGTGTCTTAACAGCAATGCTATCTACTGGCAGGATTGTGTTTAATCTTTAGAACTGATCTTCAGTGATCTGAGGCAAAGTGTTTTTAATGTCAAATTCAAAATCCAAGCCTAGAGAAAAGGCTCCAGTGCTTAAGTTATATTTTTTCTTTGCTTCAAAAAAGATCGTGAACTGGTAACTTTATAGATTTTTTTATGACAAATTAGAATTGAATGTTGCTGTGCACTTGGATTTTCCCTTGGAATACAGTTAACTTGGTAGCTGTTGACATTTTTTCTGATTTTAAAGAGTAGTCTTTTACAAAATGGATGAGCCAATAAATCTTCACTTAAAAGCTCTCTCACACTAGTGTTTTGTGTTGTCTTTGCAGCAATTTTATTCAGATAATTCCATTTGCTTATCTGTGATATTTAATTATGTTTCCGTTGTTCCTTGCTACTGTTTCTACTTCCTTCAATCCATACGTCCCTCCTTGATCCCTCCTGAAATAAAAGCAAACATACACACAGCCTCCCAATTCTATAACCAAACCACTATTTGGAAGGAGACATAACTGTTCCCAAGACAGTACTTCGCATCAGCTTTTGCCAAGCCATGTATTGCTTGTTCATGTATTTTTCTGAGACTTGTAAACATAAGAGAGACTATGATGTTTAACAAGTATCTATTTTATACACTGAATGTTTTATATTTTTTTTCAAAACGTAGGTTGACTGTACCCAGCATTATGAGGTCTGCTCTGACAACCAAGTTCGTGGCTATCCCACACTCCTCTGGTTTAGGAATGGTGAAAAGGTGAGTCTGCAAGCTCAGCAAAAGATCAGACCATTTTTTCCTGGATAATATGCGGGCTATGCTTAGATCCTGGGGGGAAAAAAGATCAATTTCATATTTGAAAATCCCCTTGTGACACAGAAGATGTTTGAGGTTCAGACTGATACTGGAAGAGGTATACTTGATCCACAGATAAAAGTTAGAGCTGTTCTGTGCACCCAGTTGACATTTTTCCTTGTAGCAATTCAAAGAAATATAATATTCTGAAGTTATGGGAAAGTAAAATATTTATAAATACTGTATACTTGAACAGTAGCGAACAAACGTATATAAATAGTAGTGTTAGTTATCACATGTAACTTCAGAGAGAGTGCACAAGTTAGACAAGGGGGCACATCCAAGGTTAGAGGCATTTTCAGTTAGATATACTTTGGTCTGTAAATAGATTGAGTTTGAAGAACAAGAAATGTTCTGCTGTTACTCCAGAATTATTTTCCATCTTTTTTATTTTTATTTTTCAAATAGTTACAAAAGGCATGACACTTTGCAAGAACTAATATCTCAGTGTAGAAAAGTTAGCTGTGTTTTTTCTCAACAAGCAAGATCATTTTTTTGGACCCTTTGTAATTACTGAAGATTAAGTTGCTCTGACTTATTTGAATCAAGTGAAAGAAGAAGCCAGATCACTGCTGTTGTATTTGGTCAAGATGAATCTCAGCTGTTAGTCTGAACAATGTATTTCTGTTGACATCAAACTGTTTTTTCTCCATTGGCAGTGTTGGTATTCCCTGGTGACATACTGCCATCAGAATCACATGTTCCTTCATTGCCTTATACAATACATTTAAAAGTAAAAAAACACAAAACCAAGTCCAACAACTTTCCAATAATGTGACACAGAGATTCCTGGAAATCTCTTCAGCCGCTATTGTACTTTCCAGTAAGGAGGGGGAGGAGGAGGGCTGCTTCAGCCTTCCAGCATTGTTGTCCATAGTACCATCATCCCCTTTGTCATAACTGAAATCTGGCATCACAACATTCATGTCGGTTAGAGGCAGCAGCAGCCCTGGGAGGAATGAATTGGCATTGACCCCACTCTGCTGAAATGGATACAAACAAGCAGGTACAGGCTTCCCGCATTATTTTAAATTAAAATTCCTTTGTGATATAGACCCCTGCATCGGACAGGGCTCTCACAGAAACAGAGACCACCACCAGATAGCAATGGGTATTTTATTATTCCTTGCAGGAGCTTTAGGTTCACAAAAATAAAACATTAAGAATGCTGGCTAGAGCGAGAGAAAGATCAAAGTGGAAAAGTTTCTGAAATTTACTTCTAGGTGCTTACTTCTAAAATACCTTTCTCTGAAAGAAATTTTAGCTTATTTCCTTCTGGTACAACAGAATCTATGGCAAATCCTGAAGACATGGGGTGAGTAGAATGCCATGGAGAGGTTTAAAGGCTAGCTAATCATATTATAAATATGTTTACAGTTAGCAATCTTACGTTGTTCTGATAATTATTTGCTAGATTAACTACATAAGTACACTTCTGCAAACTACTTGATAATTGTAGGGTGACCAGTACAAAGGGAAGAGGGACTTTGATTCCTTAAGGGAGTACGTGGATTCCCAACTACAGAGCTCTGGGAAAGAACCACCAGCAAGTAAACCCACGGAAGCCCCACAGCCACCTGCAGAACCACCCGAGGCTGAGGTAAGGTGTTCCTGCACTCTGCAATTGTATAGAAACTGTTCAAACTGTTTCAGCAGCCTGTCCAAGTCTTCCATGTGTTTCTCCCTCTGATAGACTGAAAATTTCTAGATGTAAATGGTACCAAATATTTTCCTACTTTTTAAAAAAGCAAATAATGAGTGGAATCAGACCATAAATCTCAGTGATACTTTTACTAACCCGCTGAATTGGAGAATGTGAAAAATACCTGCCTCCTTTTTTTATGGTTGCAATAAGTGGTTTAGCCAGAGTGGCATAAGTGCAGTCTTTTTTGGTGTGCTGAACTACGGGCACCTGTCTGTGTGACAGCATACTTAGTTGCTATGGAGATGAGTGTCACTTGCAAGATTCTCACTTGAACCTAAGGAGACAGCAAACAGCACTGAGCCACTAAAAAAAGTCACTGTCCCATTCTTTCAGCCTATCTGCAGAAACAACAAACAAGCAAAGGTCATGAAGACTGATCTAGATGTGTCAGGGTAATGTGTGCTGTGGCAATAAAACTCTTGGGGCTTGGAGACTTACTCTAATCTTGGTTGTAGGAGCTACAGGGGTTATGAATGTTGCCAAGGAATTGTCAGGAATAACTTAATCACCTCTGCACAGCTGTACTTCATGTCATGTAATTTTCTGTCTTTTTTAATCACTTCTGCTTTTCATCTGTCATTTTTCTTGCAGCTGAATGTAAAATTGGCAAGGTTGAAAGATCAGGGATCATTTTAAAGCATAGCTTGTTATCAAACGTAGAGAACACAACTCTGTCCAGAAAATAAGGATGGTGACTTAACACTCCCTTGTGATGTAGAATGAACTTACATAATTAAAAAGTGTCTATCTTATTAACATAAATACAGTTCATACTCAAGTTTCTCACAAGAGAATATTATCCTTCCCATTTCACTTTTTCCATTTGGGTTACTCATCTTGTATAAGGTGACTAACAAAAAGTGATGTTAGTTTTGCAATTTTCATGTCCCTCAAAAACTATTTTTTTAAATCGGCCTCATATTTGGAAGACATTAACAAGCTGGTGTTAGTACAATGCAGAAAGTAATTAGTCTTCTCTCTATTTTTAGAGAAATAACAAACCACATGTGATGCAAATTCCCACTTACGCCTTGATTGCACCGCCACACATGCAAACAGGAGGAGATTGTGGGGGGAATTTTTTGCAAAATAATAATAGACGCAGTGTAGAACTAAGGTTAGTCTTTGCAATTTTACACCCCAGCTGTGGATGCCCCTATTTCTTGGTTGCTCATCTTCAGACACCTTGGTTCTGCTTTTCTTTTCATGGGTTTTGAAACAAGGGGCTAGCCCACAGCTGGCACCACAGGCAACAAAGCAATGAGTTCTGACTCCAAATGTGTGTCCCATTGTGGATTCTCCAATTATATGGGCCAAATACATGCTAGTCCTTTCACAAAAATTGAACTTTTACATCCATGAGACTGCAGTTCAGCCACACTTCACTAAAATTACTCAAAAATGATCCAGATGTATTAAGGCAGGGTGAGCAACAGATGACCAGATTAAGTGGTTGCATAAGCTGTATTTTCCTACGAAACCAAGCTAAAATGTAGCTGTCCGATATTACACTCAGTTTTGTGGTTGTATAGCTCACAATGCTATTCTGATAGTAATCTACACATCTTTGAAATGTGTTTTACTATGTAACTATATTTACTATGCGGAGGACATTTTTTATGGGTTTTGCAGATTTGGTATCTTAGATTGTAAATGATGTTTGGAACAGCTCATAATAGAGGAATACATATTTACTGTCATTTTTTATTAATTTAATATTTTGTAATTAATAACTAAGTATGATATCTAGTTTGCAAATAATTTTTTAGAGGTGATACCACTTCAACTTAATGGAATAACTTAATTTGATGAACTAACAGTCATTTACAGTAAAAGTTTATCCAGTACCTTTAATTTGTAATTTCAAGTCTCTCTTTGGCGTCTTTTCATAAAACTCTTACTGGGTTAAAAGTAGAATTGAAAATCCTTTCAGCTGCACTCCTGTTTTTTGCTTTGCTTTCATTTGAATCTGAAGCCTTTACAGGCATGAGATTCACTCACTGATTTATTTATTTTGAATCCCTCCCATCCGTAAAAGTGTCTCGCAGAAATGAAGTTTGTTCTGGTTCTGTGCTGTCATACAATCAGTGAGACTGCCTTTAAGCAACATTCTATCCTCCCTTCACTCCCATCCCATTGCACCTGATGTTATCAGGAGCAACAATTCTTCACAGCATCCGTGTGAGTATGGTGTGGTGATGTTCCCTTGGCAGGCAAGTATGTGTCTCTGGTAACAGCTTTCTCTGTGTGTGCAGCACAAGGATATATAGCAGAGGGAGAGCAGCTGTCAAGACATCCCTATTACACAGTAAATACCTCCCTACACTAACTCTCCAGTGGCCGTTGCAGACTTGATGCCAACTGCTCTCAGCATTATTCCTTTGAAACACTTGTATGACAGTGTGTGAAGGTGATTTTTTCCAACAGCTATCAGTTTGGCTACAGGCAGAATCCCCTGGAAGTAGGGATGTTTTGCTTCTGCAAATACGGGTGAGATTCATAGTGAAATATGTCTTTCTCTACAACTCGCTAAGGGAGGAAAGCAGCTAAGGGATAAATGCTAGGTATTCTGCTTTTAATCTTGTTCATATCATCAATAACATCATCTTTCCCAGTTTGAATTTCCCTCTCAAGTAGCTCATTTGGCCAATGTTGTACACACAAAAAGTTTTGATTTTTTTTTTTAAGCAGGCTGCAGTGCTCTCTCTGTCCGAAAAAAACTTCGATGCAACTATTGCTAGGGGAATCACCTTTATTAAATTCTATGCTCCATGGTAAGAAGTTTACACATATTTTTATACCTATTTTTCATGATTATTGTTGTTCTAAGCTGTTTGTACATTAGTTGTTATAGGTCTTTTGAGTTCTTTGTAGTATGGTATTTGTCTGGATCTAAAATGTGAAATAACTGAAGAATGTGCATGCTGGCAAGAGTTACAGCAAGAATGTTCAGTCTCTTTTAGCTTTCTTGAGATTCCTCTTTGTGGAAAGGCTGGCAGAGAAGCTTTTCTGTGTCAAACTCCAGCTAATGTCAGGGAACGAGAGTGAAGCTTTCTTCACAGGCTTAACGTGCTTCCATACCTTGATTAGGGTAAGCTGAAGGGAGGCTATCAGCAGCGTTGGTTGAGAAAGGAGAACATGCTGGCCTTTGGGACCTCTCCTGCCACAACCAACCTCTTCTAGAAGTGTTATTTAGCACCTGGAAATTGGTACAGACCATAGAACTATGGATAACGGGCTGTTACTCTTGAAGTAACTGATGCAGATGGTGTAGGTGTAGACACTGAGTGGAAAGCACTAGGGAAAAAAACTTCATGTCCTATCTGGTCTCTGCCATTACTGGCATATCCAGCAGAGCCTGGGACCCAAGCTGGCATAAGACCCCAGTATTACCAACTCACAGAACAAATATCCCCCCCCCCCCCCCCCTTTTTCTTACCATTCCCTTTCTGAGACAAAAAAAAAAGTTTTAAGTTGCTTTATCTGGTTTATAGACTTCATCTTATTTGTGCCTCATTGAATTTCAGGGAATTTGTTTGCCATCTTTCTCATCCATTGTCTGCTCTTCTAGCCAGTAAAAGAAACCTAGTGTAGGGGGATAAAAGAAAATTAAGCTTAATTTCAGTATCTGATTTCATCACTAGCCATTTAATGAGAGCAGGACTTGAAGAGTATAGAAAGATCTTTTGTTTGTGGTGGCAGAAGACTGTTATTACAAAGCAACGCAGGCAAATGCAACCCATTTTTAAATGTACTCATGAATATCAAAATATTGTTTCTTAACTGTGCCAGTAGGTCCAACCATGTTTCTGACTGTAGGCTAGACGTATCAGGGGAAGTTTGATTTTTACATAATCTGAGTGATGCAGTTCTTCTCCACTCTGTTTTCCCTTTTACTGTAGCGTGGTTTGCTGCTTGAGAGCCACTTCCATGTTCTTTTATGTCTGAAAGGTCTGCTTTTGGATATGGGAAAGTATCTGCCACCATTGTGTTAGGAAACCACCCTTATCCCACACCCCTTCATGCTCACTGCTCTTCATTCAATTCCTATATCCTTTCTGTGCACTGTGGGGTATTGAGATTGATTCTGTGGCTGTTGTACTACACCACCAGCAGAACTGGCTGTTAAATTCAGGTTATACCTGTGCACAAAGCAGAAAGATGCTAGTTTGATTTCTGCTTGTTGGCAGATGTAGTTCATCATCTGAGAATCTTATGGCAAAGTTGGATATAAAGATACATACTCCCTTTTAAGTTAATTTTTCTCAATAGCATGGCAACTTAACCATCATCCCCTTTGTGAGATTCTAATGGGGCGTTGTTGGCTCCCAGAAATGGCAGGCTGAGAGATGGTGGTTCAGGATGCATTGCAGAGAAACAGGTTCTTAACCAGTATGTTCTCCTTGGCCACACTGTTCAGAAAGCCACCATTTAGGAAAATACTAAGTATATTTATGTAGCTGGTATCCTAGTTTTAGCTCTCAATGTCATGCTTATGTATGCAGTTACAGTGCACTGCATATGAATGCCCTTTTTCTCTTCCAAGTTGGTTAACTTATGTTGGGCTCAGCAAACACTATTATGTTGCTTGCTAGTTCTGTTCTTCAGTTAGTTTTGGAAAAATATTAATGTTAACTTGCGTAATAAGCATAAAAGTCATCCTGTTCTAGTAGTATTGTGCATGGTCAGAAATGCTTTTATACTGTTGTACATTAACAAGGTGGTTTAAATATACACAGGCTTGTATTAAGAAAACTTTTGCAGAGGCATCGTTCATTATTTTTTGCAAATGCCCTGATCTAGCCTTAAGGCAATTACGGGGCTGTTCTAATTACCCAATTAAGGTGCAGCTGGGTTAGAATAGAATGAGCAATGCAGCCTTAAAATCTAAAGCACTTTGGGAATTCTTCTTGAAGGCAGTTTAAGAAGTTCAAGTTATGAACTTGGCTTGGCCAAGTTAAAAATATAAACAAAATTAATACTTTACTATAATGCCTGCCATTTTACAGTATCATTTTCTCTTTTGACACTAGTGTTTCACTGTGTGTACTCTGTGGACCACATTCTCAAGTTACTGTATTTACTTATTCTAGAACATCAGGAAATGAAGTAGAAATAGGCTTTTTTTTGGTGTTATTGGTGATATCACTGGGATAATTCTATACGTAATGCAAATCAGACTAGGATCTGCTATTTTTTTCTTTCTGCTAAGTGAAGTTTATGGACTACCACACGACTCCATTTTGGCTCTACCTGAAAGTACAGTGGTAGTGGATAAACTTGAAAGTGAAGTTCTTCCCAGGAAGTTTGTACCTTCTGAGTGGAAAAGTAAATCAAACTACTAGTTAACTCAGTCATTGTTTAAAAAAATTAATTTGTATTATAGGCATTCTGTACCTTACCTAAAACACGGTCATTTCTATATGAGCTTAACATTCATTTAAGTATTCTCTGTGCTCATCTTTATTTGGTTTCATATTCCTCTGTAGAGTAAAATGTTAATGTGCTGACATCTAGAATACCATTCCAGAAGAGACAAATGAAGGCCAGAAACAACTTCAGTGCTGAACTTAAATGAAATCACTCACTTTTGTTTTCTTAGCTCATTTACTGACATAATAGGGCAAGGGAGTTGGAGGCCTAAATCATTTGGGGATAGGAAAGGCAGCTAGTTAAACTTGCAGATATTGCAATAAGACAGTAGAGATAAACGAGAAGGTGTATCTGCTAAACAAATCTCTCTCTCTCTCTTTGTTTCTAGGTGTGGTCACTGTAAGAACTTGGCTCCAACTTGGGAGAACCTTGCCAAAGAGCAATTTCCAGGTTTGACTGATGTCAAAATAGCAGAAGTAGACTGCACCGTGGAACGTAATGTCTGCAGCAGATTTTCTGTAAGTGTGAAAGACCTGGAAATGAATTAGATAGTATTGTGTTCCAAATGTTAGAGGCTCCAGCATGCAGCCTAGCTGGCTGCTGGGTTGTGGGTGCCTAGTGCCAGTGAAACTGGGTTCTCAGCTAGTCCAAAGGAAAAAAGGTAGTTGAGATCAGCAAAAGTAACACACTTTCTTTCCTGGATAGTTTGCTTGGATTTGGTCATTCTCACTATTGGATGAAGGTGAAGAAGTCCCTAAATTAAGAACCTAAATTGTGAAACCACCAAAGCCATTGTGGTAGTCATTGAATAGTTCTGTTCCTAGAAAAAAAAGATGGCTTTTAGAGTTGGTAGTCAGACAGTTGAAGACAAAGGCTGGAGCTGGCATTCCAGTTGCTGTTGGAAGAGCCTAGAGGACCATGTATTTTCCCACTTAAAAAATTTTAAAAATTGCAGTTGGCAGTGAAAATTCTTTTTTTTTCTTCTTTGTTATTTAATTGAAATGTTTTAGTGGTTTAGAGTGGTTTGGTGGCTTTTCAGAGTCAGATAAATACCAGTAAGTCTGGAAATTAGTGACAAGTTTCTTTTTTTTGTGTGTGTGTGTCTTTTTGAAGGTACGCGGTTATCCTACACTTCTGCTCTTCCGAGGTGGAAAGAAGGTCAGCGAACACAACGGAACGAGAGATCTTGAATCGCTGCATAGCTTTGTGTTGCGTCAAGCAAGAGATGAATTGTAATAAAAATCTGGATGCTCTATCCCTGGCTGTCTTTGTACAGTAGTTCAGGGATTTAAGTAATTGCTAACTTTTAAATAGTACGGGGGGGTGGGAGGGCATTTTTTTGTTTGTTTTTAGGAAATTGAATGTACTAAACATTGGTATCTTCCCTCTGTGTGTGTGTGTTAAAGACATGCTACCCTACTTGTGAAGGAAAACTAACATGTACCTACTGTGCAAACTGAGAATATTTTCAGTATTGGTAGTATTACTGCATTTCTGCATTCCCGCAAGGAAATGTAAATGGTTTCCTTTGAGACTAAAATACATTAAGAAAACCAAATTAAGGACACCAGCAGAATATTTTTGTCTTTGGGTTAGATTTGGTTAAAAAGTAATCCTTACAAACTGCACAAAAGGTAAAAGCGGCAGCTGTGTTAACTTCTGCCTCTACAACTGCACTTATAACCTGTTTGTCTTAATATAGCTGCTGGTTAAGAAACAGAGAGTCATGGGAGATTGAAAACACACACACTTTTGGAAGATACCAAGCCACCATGAGCTGGTTGTTTCCTGTTAATCCTCTCAGCATGGGAGGTCTAGCCATAATGAAAGTAATGGTACTGTAACATGTGCCTGAACATTACTGATGCCATAGTGTATGTCAGGTGGATTTTTTGTAGGCTGCTTCTGTCCATCTCCAGAGGAGTAACTATGCTCTACTTATATAGAGCCAAAGTGAATAGGTGCTGTTATAGCTAAGCCATTAATATTAAATGATCAGTTAGACCTCAGAGCTGATGACATACGTTTCCTACCCTAACCTGAATTCAGACTTTGTGCTGACCTGCTCCTAATTCAGAGCACTTATAGAACATCAAGTAGTACAATGTTTAATTTTTCCACTCAGCTGTTCTGCAGTCATCTGAAATAGTTCCCCACTCTTCTTAAGCCTTAACCTTTTTCCAAGCTGTAAGTGTTGATAAGTTTGAATGTTAGGCCCATGCACTCTCTGTTGCCTTGGATTATAATATGGATCTATTCTTTGGTGCATAAGATGCTCCATGTTAGATGTAACTGAAATCCAAAGAATGTACATTGCAGATACTGTCATAACACGGTGACAGCTGCAAACCGAGGACGGAACTCTGCCATCCTGTGTGCATAGAAACTCATGGAATGAGTATGGCTAAAGGCTAATTTGACTAATCTGTCAAAATGCCAATTTTTGTCCATCATATGGAGTAGGGATTTTTTCCTTTTTTTTTTTTTTTTGTTTAATAAAAAAGGAAAACAGCAACCAACTTTTCAGTGAAATGCTCCTGGTACTTCACTTTACTGTCTGTCAAGAACCTTTGGTTCTGTTCAGTCTAAAAATGTGTAAGAAAATCCACAATGAAAGCTAAGTGTTGTACTGGCAGATGTATTAGATCAATGTATATTCTTCTGCCTTAAAGGAAGCCTTTATTACTATGTTTTTAACAACTTTCTAGTGAAGCACAATGTCATGAGTTTCTTGTATAAAATCAAAGTAGTACAATTGTTTACACTGCGATTTTTTTTCTAAATAAAAACTTCTTAAAAAAGCAGTCTTTCTATAAATGATACAGCACAATGAATATACAGTGACAAGTGCAATAAATTATAGCTTGTATTTACAAGAAGCCTTTTAAATGCAAGAATCAGAGGTAAGTGCATTTAATACGTGTTTAATATTGATCAAAACAATTTGCTATTAGCTTCTGCTAGACAAACTGTGGTTACCATGTGATTGTATCCTTTATACCAGTTTGTTAGTTGCATGAGTCAAAGGGGAAAGGCTGGGCAAATACTTGAGCAACTAAATTGCTGACATTCTTTCTTCCTGTAAATAAATTGTCCAGCTAGAGAGTGAATGGCCCCCTAAACTTTTACATCTGAACTACAGCTAGAGAAGTGTCCTGACTTCCTTCCTGAGTAAGTGGTAGTAGATGAGGCAGCTCCATGCAGGGAGTGGAAGGAAGTTGCATAAGAACAAGCGTATAAACCTAGACTGCCCAGTCTGAACTGAAAAGACCAGTCAGGGTCCAACTTCATGCTAGTATTTCTAACACGGGGCAGCCAAGCCATCTCACGCTTGCAGCATCAGGTTTAAACTGCTTGGAGACCAAGGGACTCAAAACGTTTGCTTTGGCACAATTTAAGATGCATATATCATGACAGGTTTCAAGAGGAGACTAACAGTATAGGTGTAGTAATGGGTCCTTCTAGACAAAAGGCAATTCCTAGCCTTAGGCATTTCATATTATTCTGTACATGATGTATGCTCTAAGTCTGATGTACTAACAATTCTTTCTTTACCGTCCCCTTCCCTCCCCCCCCAAAAAGACTCACTGCTTTTGGGTATCCATCTGGTAAAACTGCAGCACACATCCAAGCAACTGATAAGGCCAAGCTGCTATGTGAGATGAAGACCATCCCAGCCAAGTAAAGCATGTGTGCAGGCATATTGCTGCTTTGCGAGCCCTGGCTCCGCGGAACTGAGTGGCTGCTGCAGCGTCGGGTTGGGTTTTAAGAATTCCAACTGTTTGCTCACGCCACAGTGTGCGGTTCCCCAAGCCCTTTTCTTGCACAAGGCACATAAATGGTGTTTGGAAAACTATTCTGTCAACCTTTTTTTTCCCAAGGTCAGGTAGTTCATCAAAGTACAGAAGGTAGTATGGAAGTTCATGGAAGAATCACAGAGTCCATGTGAAGACTGTTTGTCAGTGACATCCACAAGCTCTTACTACCATATTCCTGTATTTCTTCAAGATTACATTAGAATTATCATCGAAATAAAGAACTGATATGGCATTTAGTTTGGTAGGTGCACAACATGGCTTGGGAACGTAATCAGGATTCATAAGATGAACCTGTTGTCAAAAAGAAAACACAATTGATGCAATGGTAACTCTTTGAGAAATTCACTTATGGCTTTGGGACAGATCTTTCTGAAGACTTACCAGAGTCTGTACGATGGCATGATTGGTTGCATTCATATGTGCGTTGAGTGGAAATGAGCACTCCCCATCACAGTAGTTAGCTGCATAGCCCTTTGGAGCGATTATCCAGTCCTTTTTAGGAAACAAACAGAACTTAATTGAAATGAAAAAGTTGCCAGCTTCTACAGACAACTGGATGCAATTAAGAGCAGCTGAAAATTTTCCACTAAGTTTGTCTTGAGGGTGAAAAATGTGTTTTCACTGAAAGGTTTTTTTTTTTTTTTTGTAAGCTGTGACTTTTCCATGGACACACTGATTTTAACGTCCAAAGAATGGTGTACTGCTACGCACAGCTTAACTGCCACAAACTAAAACAGTCT
Source organism: Anser cygnoides (assembly GCF_040182565.1). Classification (NCBI taxonomy): domain Eukaryota; kingdom Metazoa; phylum Chordata; class Aves; order Anseriformes; family Anatidae; genus Anser; species Anser cygnoides. The sequence continues at coordinate 72,256,901 of NC_089874.1, forward strand.
TATTTCTAAAACTGCTGCTGTGGTGCCTTGTGAGGATTATGGTTTGGATGCCTTCATGTTCCAATGTTTCCTGCAGGTTAGGCCTGCTGGATGAACTACCTTTCCTAGGGTCACTGTAGGAAGTTTCATCTGTCTAACTTCACTGCTGCCACACTCCCACACGAGGGGAAGGACAGCCTGCCACAGCTGCAGGTGCCAGGGGACCCCTTGGCAATGAGCAGAATGCTGTGGAAGGAGGGGATGCTTTGCCATAGGGATAACACAAAAAAAATTACAGATTTTTCTCCTGCTGCTACAAAAGAGCCAAAAGTAAATTAAAATAAAAAAATTGGCCCATGTGTTAATAGTGCAGAAAGGTGGTTTTAAAGAACCATCACCAGTTAACAAGAAACATTTTTCTTCCATCAGTATCAGGCTCTGCAGTAACCGTACAGGAGGAAGCACTCACTGGTGCTGTTCTTAAGAGTCTTAGAGTATTTCTCCTTTACCTGACACTACGTACCTGTGGTAGCATGAATTTTGCTATAGCAGTAACTAGGCAACCAGCAAATGTTACCACAGCTTTGCTAAGTCTGCTGTGTGATTGCTGATGTGATGATTCCTGGGTGTATCAAAACTACCCCTTTGTTTTACAGCACTTGCTCACCCATAATTTGCTCCTGGGTAAGAGCTGCTCTTCATAAAACAGTCACTCTCTTGATACAGAAGCAAGTACTGGCTATGTAAATACATTTGTGGTTTAATGTGGTGTATGGGAAGCACTGCAAAGGGCGTGGGGAGGTGAGACTTCGCTAGCTCTATACACAAAAAAGTGCTGAATTAAAAAAAAAAAAAAGGCCATTCAGTGAAACATGACAATTAATGACACTGTCTTGGCCCTAAATAAGTTGCCCTAAGGACCCCTCTAGCCCTGCAGCATTGCAACTAAAACCAATCTTTGGTCTAACTACTGCACTCGGTGCTAGCCCCCTTGGGAGCACAGGTTAAAACAAAGCTGATCTCTAGAAAAACTTGATTTCATTAAAACCGATACTTAAACCATTTTTTTCCTTATCATTATCCTTATCAAGTGCACAGATAGGAGCCCTTGCTGTGACTCCCATGAGTGACAGAGAATGACCATGTATTTGAATCTTGTATCAAACTTCCTCTGGATTCTATCAAATATCACAGCTAACAATATTTGTTTGCCTTTCACTATGACTGGTTTTAATGGGGAGGCACAAGGGACATTTTAAAGCATAATGGCAGCCTCGAGTGGAATTACCATGACACTGTTTAGATAACATTTCATAACAAAATGTCTGGTTTACCCAGAGAGAAACATCACACACCTGCCATCCCAAGTCTTGGAAGCTCACATAAAGTTCATGCTTCCTGCATGCTGTTTTTAAGTCACTGCTGTTGTAATCTGTTAAAATAAAAAAGAAGAAAACAGGAATTTAGGAGGTAAACCAGTCTGGAGCACACAGCTGGGCAGATGTGCACACTGTGGGCTCAGCAACAAGAAAGAGCATACTCCCATCAGCAGCCCAGAGAAGGGTGTTGAGGGACATCCAAAGCAGGCCTGAAGTTTTTAAGATGCCTGTGGGAATGGCGGCACCCAAGTAACAGTGACTCAGTTACAACTCCTTCAGTCTCCCTTAAAAACCTGACAAGCAGTCCTCAGAAAACACCTCCCCTAAAATAATTTCTTAAAAATAAATCTCTGCTCCTTCGGCCGGCATGTGCCATGTCCCTGCTGCGTGCTCACGTTTCCAGTGTGCTCTGCCCCGGGGGATACGCTCAAAATGCACAGTTTCCAAAAGCAATACAGTCTCAGGGAGGCTGCTCGCCACCCCATACCTGTTAGAAGACATCCTTGCACAGTTCTGATGTCCTGTAGCCAGCAAAGCCACTTGCCCCATCTCAGTCTGTGCCTTCCCCCAAGCCTGCGCCAAGCATGGCTCCACATAGCACCTCTGCTCTCAGACCTGTATCATCCACACCCCGTAAAACTCCTTCCCGGAACCCACCAAACCTCTCTGGCAACACGTTTATCTGCAGTTGACACAGGATTTGACAAGCTCACACCGTTAACTTACTTCCTAATGCCAACACTGTATACAGAGAAACATGGTGTACCAAGCCCTGACCCTTACCGCAGCGATGTTTTGACCATGCAGAAGCTGCTCTGACAGCCCTACAAAATGCAGCTTTTGAATAGTGAGTGGAATTTCCCATCTATATTTGGAAAGAGAGGCGGCTTTGCACGCGAACACCTGGGACCGCGGCGAAGGGAGGACTTGAGCCATGACAGAGGGGCCTTTCACTCCCCGATGGCTGCCCAGATCCCGCCTGGATGGGCGGTGGCTGAGCATCTCCCCCACGGTGAGAGGCAACCCTCACGCCCAAGAGCATGTGGGAGGGCAAAGAAAAAGCGACAGCCACGATGGGAAGCATGGTGGGAGCCCGGCTCCCCGTGCACGTGGTGACACCGACACACTTGTCCCGCAGGCAGAGCCTGGAGCTGGACCCGGCCTCCCAGTGTTTCCACCCATTGCTTCACCAGACACTCTGCTGCACACAGGCAGATGCCACACATGGATGCTGATGCCTTGCCCCAGCCAAGCAGCCCCCTGGCGCCCCTAATGCTGCCTGAAAGGGCACGGTCCCAGTGCAGCTTTCCACAAGTGTGGCAGCTGGGATAGAAAAATATTTTTAGTGACTTTTTCCTTGGCTCTGAATAAGCCTTTCTTTTTCTTCTTCTTCTCTCCCCCCTCACCCCCCAAGTTTGGGAACTACAAATGCAAATATTTATTCAGAAGAAAAACTATAATACTAGAAGCACATCCAACTGACATTAAGGGCAGCCCAGTGTTACAGCTGGGTACAGTTAACACTGAGGTCTGAAAAAAACCCTACACCTCAAAACAAACCTAGACTCCAAACCACCAAAGATTAGAGAGCTGTTTTTAGAAGCAGTTTGGGTTTTAAACTATCAGGATTGCATTTCAGGCCTTCAATAGGTTTGCTTCAATCACGAACCAGGTGAGCAGAGCTGGCTAACAGGCTGCTACCACATAAACACACACTATTTCAGCAGTGCCTGGTAGCAAGGACGGAGGAAAGCCTTTCTGTTCAAGCTTTCCACTTTCAAACCAGACATACCCAGCAGAAACCAGGGTGTGGGTTGTTGTTTGTTTGCTTTTTTTTCTTTCCAGATGAAGCTTTTCAGTCCCTGAAATTTCTAGCGTGAGATGTTTCTAAATGATCATATGTTTCTAAATGATATTATTTCTCATAATGAGAAATAAAATGAGCAGAGGATATTTTTGGTGGTCAAAGGCTTTCATTTTAGTCCCTGAAAACATGACTTCATTGTTCTATGGGAAATATGCTGTTTGCTAGGGAAAGAACATCTGTATTTGACAGGGAGTTATGGTGGCTGGTTAGATGGCATTTATCTATTCACAACAAAGGACACAGAGCTATGATATGTCCCAAATACAGCTACAATTTACCCTAATTAGCTACGGGAAAGGGGTGAAGGTGAGGGAGGCAGAGAAAACAGGAGTGGGAAGGAAGGCCGCAAGCAAATCAGCAGTTCCAGAAAACAGAGGGAAAAAAATTTGCTTAACAAATTATACCAAGCAGAACATACTATGAGTGTGTCCTCTCACTCTGTGTAAAATTGCCCCTAAAAATCCTCAATGTCACCTAATTCATACCTTGCACTGCATGCCAGCTACTCTCTATCCCAGGTGGACACAGCCACTCCTGCCTTCTCACTTGCCCAAACACAGAGCTCACCTACCTAAGTGTCAACATAGTGAACATCCCTTTTCCTGGGATTTGCACTCTCTCACATATAACCCTACCCCTTCTCTCCCACTTGTTATATGTTTTCTTACTGCGTCCTTCGAATACTTGAGGATTTCTTTCAAAATCTTTCAGCTTCATGGTGGTGCCACATCCATCTGTCAAGCTCCAAACAGTCAGTGATTACCAAACAAAGTACTGCAATGTTGCACTTCCCTTCCACTGACCACCTCGACAATGGGGGGCTCTTCCATGGTGAATGCACAGGACCCGAGGTCTATCACTCCAGGGTTTTGCAGTTTTGTCCTCCAGTTTGCATTACAGCTGGCAAATCCTTGCAAGCAACGTTGTCTGCATTCATGGGGAATTGCCTTTAGCCCAGCTTTAGGGATGCTACAAACCTTTAAAAACATCTTAGCAGTGCTTTTACAGATGGGGGAAAAAATGCAGCAATAGACAATGATCCATTTCTTATGGTTTGGGGCTTGGCACATGCCCTAGAGCCACGTACTCCCAATTATGACCCTGAAAAAATGGGGTTTTGGCTGAGAGCTCAAGCACACTGATCTAATGAAGGTAGCCTTCACAACACATTATCTCGACCCAGGAAAGCAGTGTCAGCTGCCCCAGTCCAGTTTGCTCAACAGCCCAAATTGCCATCCTCAGTGCAAGATGTTTCCCAGAGATATCCACTATCTCTGTGAGTTCATGGGCCTGCTTTGGGACTTCCTACAAGCCCACTGTGGGTTTAGCAAATTGTCTCTGGTATATTTGGGAATACCAGCTTGGTACTTGCAACAGGCTAAAATAAATAAATAAATAAATAAATAAATAAATAAATAAATAAATAGAAGAACACCCCTTGTTCTGCACTTAAAAATAAGCCCCAGGGCAGGGCAGTTCCAGCAGCAGAGCTAGGGCAGCTCCTCTCCATGGGTGCCTGCTCCAAAGGCTGCCTGCCCTCACCAAGAATGCACCGTGACACAAGCCTGCCTTTCTGCCGGCACAGATGTTTCTCTTAAGGCTGGACACTGGCATTTGCATTGCTGAAAAGGGAGAGAGCATAGTCTGACCCTAATGATCTTCCTCCTACAGATAGTTACACACCAACCTCAGATTTCTTATAACCTCTCCCACATTAAGTGCTAGCAAAGAAGATATAAATATTTACTGAGGTTGATCCATCTGAGAATACCCTCGCTGCTCCCAAGGTGCCAGTTTACCAAATTCCACAGGGTAATTAATTGCCTCTGTCATCCCAAATAGCTCTGACAGAGGTCTCTTAGGCCAGCCCCTTCTTCTTGGTGTTTGACTTTGGTGATTTGTCCAGATAAAGCTGGTGTAAACTGAACGCACAGTTAACAACAGCCCACTTCACATGAAAGTGGCCTGCCTGGGTGGGAAGAAGGGGAGATTTGGGGCTGGAGAGGACACGCACGTTATGGCACATGGGAATGCTGGCTGCACTGCATCTGAGACCTCCACTAAATAGATTTTATGTGAGATAATGGTGTTTATTAACAAGATCCCTGCCACTGTGAGAGCATTTGGCCTTATTGACCTTACTTGCCTTCAGTGTATGCACGTACTGCCCTTTGAGGTATCGAGCTCCCACACGCACAGGGTAGCCTGCCGGTACTGGAGTGCAGCACGCATATGCAGCATTGCATGGAAGTGTCACCTTGAGAGCCCCTCTGCTTCTCATGGGGCATCTCATCTTATCTTGGGGCCTCCAGGACTGAAAAGAAGGGGGTGTTGTGTGAATTACAGAACCATAGAATATCCCAAGTTAGAAGGGACTCACAAGACTCAGAGAGACCAACTCCTGTCTCCACACAGGACCATCCAAAAATCAAACCATGTGTCTGAGAGTGCTGTTCAACACTTCTTGAACTCCAGCAGGCTTGGTGCTGTCACTACTTCCCTTGGAAGCCTGTTCCAGTGCCCAACCACCCTCTCAGTGAAGAACCTTTTCCTAACCCCCAGCCTGACCCTCCCCTGTCCCAGCTCCATGCTGTTCCCTCGGGTCCTGTCGCTGTCCCCAGAGAGCAGAGCTCAGCGCCTGCCCCTCCGCTCCCCTTGTGAGGGAGCTGCAGGCCGCCATGAGGCCTCCCCTCAGCCTGCTTTGTTGTGGGCTGAGCAAACCGAGGGACCTCAGCTGCTCCTCATACGTCTTCCCCTCTAGACCCTTCACAATCTCTGTAGCCCTCCTTTGGACTCTCTCTAATAATTTTATTGTTCTTATACTGTGGTGCCCAAAACTGTACACAGTACTCGAGGTGAGGCCGCACCAGAGTAGAGCAGGACAATCCCTTCCCTTGACCAGCTAGCAGTGCTGTGCTTGATGCACCCCAGGACATGGCTGGCCCTTTTGGCTGCCAGGGCACACTGCTGGCTCACATTCAACTTGTCATCAACCAGAACCCCCAGATCCATTTCCACGGGGCTGCTCTCTAGCCTCTCATCCCCCAGTCTGTACGTATAACCATCTGCACCCTTCCCAGGTGCAGATGTTGTTAAACTTCATGCTGCTGGTGATTGGCCAGCCCTCTAATTTGTGAAGATCTCTGTGCAAGTGAGTCTTGCTCAGAGCAGCATGAGCAGCCAGAAGTTGGATGTTTACACCACAACGTCTCAATAAGGATGAGGCATGGAGTGGGATGTGCCCGAAGGATGAATTGTGGAAGAGGATGGTTATTGCCACTGGGCAAGGAGACGGCCACACACACAAACCAGCTTTCAGGTAACCTACGGAGGAGCTGACCACACAGCACTAACACTCATGCTCAAGGATCACCATCTGTTGGGTTGAAGACTCCCCAGGTCTTCAGGTTAATGACAGGATCAGCCCAGAGCATCGGCTGAGCCCACTGTAGACATGGCCTGGCAATGGCCTCCAGACCCTGGAGGCAACTGTGGAAAAACACCTGCACTCTCCTCCCACCCACATCGTGCCTCTGTGTCCTGGGCCTGAGATGACGCGTGATTTTCTGCCTTAACAGCCAAAAATACTTCCTTTTCTTCCTGCTCATCCTCCTTCTGCACGAGACCAGAGCTTGGCTCCAGGAATGCATTGACGCAGGACTCTATGTCAAAGCAGTTCATAACCATGGGGGTTACTCAGTTCTGCTTTATATAAGCCAATTATAATTACGTGTTTATAATTCAGGGAAATGAGCATTCTTGGCGAAAAATTACAGACTATTTGCATTCTTATGCCACAGCCATAACCTTAGCCTCTGAGCACTTGGTACTGACTTCAGGACAAGAACTGCACATCACAGAAGACACAGCAGGGTCCCAGTCCTGCAGGCAGTAGCGTGCTTTAACAAAATCCTCTGGCTCACCAGATCCAGTGCCAGTCCAGCAGCACACTTCAAATGCTCCTAATGGCGGGACTTGAAATGCTTTCCATATTTAGAGAGTAAATAGGGCTTTTTTAAACACAGCACCCCAACCTAAATCACAGCATCATTTGGGAAAGGGGCTCACATAGAGGAGGGATGGTTCAATCCACAAAAAAAGCACCAGCACCAACCAGCTGCCTGGATCACCATGAAAGAAACTGCCCTCAAGCCCTGAAGGGTAGCACCAATCTCCCAGCTGGTAGAGTACGCACCAAAAATCTGATGAGATGCAAGATACAGTGAAAGAGGAAGATATGCAGGTGGGCAGTTGAGCAGGTGGGGTCTGTGTGTGGTCCTGTACCCACCTCAGGTCCTAGTGTGTCTGGGTGCCCCCAGGAGCAAGGTGGCTGTCAGGGTAACCTCTGGGTTCATGTCCTACATTGCCCTGTGGCAAAAGCTTCCCCAGTCCTGCTGTGCACAAGTGGGGCATGTACGTAGGAATCCACCCAACTAAAAAAGAAAAAAATCCCTGCAATCTTTTTAATGTTAAAAACCCACACTGGTCCATAGAGCCGTGCCTGCGGGGTCATCAGTGCCTCTTGGACTATTAAATCAACCACTTCTTAAGGAGAACAGACTCTGAGAGAGTAACACTGAAAGGAAAATGAGCTGACGCAGTCTCTCTTTTCTAAACACAGAAACCAACCAAACATACATCTTAACTTTAAATTCCTCTCCTTTTCCCTGCCTTAAATCCATAGAGGCTCAACTATACCTTGTTGACTACTGAACTGCCAAATTCCAAGTTTTAAATTAAAGCTGTCTTTGAGTGAGAAGAGCTAAAAAAAAAAAAAAACCACACACTTATGATCACACAACAGCCAGCTATTTTTCCCTCTTTTTTTTTTTTTTTTTTTTTTAATAATTTTATGATCTCATGCCTGTTGTAGTCAAGAAACCAGCAATATAAAAATGGCCCTTTTCGCCCAATGTATCTGCTTCCTCTGGAGCTTTGAAACACATCTCCTGATTTAATTGTAGTCAAATCTCGGTTTCAGTGCTATGAAATCTGCAGAGCTAAGGAGGGGAAGCTGGAGCCCATCCTGGCACTGCTACCAGCTCCTACACGAATAACAGTACCCACAGTTCTGGGCAGGGAGGTTGCTCATTCACTAGACCGTGTGGATGCCAGCTCCCCACGTCTCCTCCCTGCCCATGCTCCCCAGCTCTACTGCTAGCCTCAGAGAAAAAAGCCTCCAGTGCAGCACCGCTGCCAGCCCTACCCATGACCCAGCAGCATGTGCATGACCACTGTGGATGCAGCCTGCCCACTGCCCGAGCACACCAGAGCAGGATGCAGCCAATGGGTTCACACTGGTGAAGCTTTAGCAAGGCTGGCTCATTTTCCCGCAACGAAACTAACAACAAGACTAACAAAACCACCTCTCTTCCTGGGGGTTTAGTCATGCCTAGATGCAGGAAAAGCAGGGATCCTATTGGAAAAGAAGGGGGCAGCATAAGCAAATTAATCAAGTAACTAGGAATTGGCTGAAATGTTTGAGAGGAAAGAAGGCACTCAGTGAATGAAAGCCTGCAGCACTGTGACATAGGGCAGAACAGCTGCAAAGCAGTTAAAATGCACAAGGCAAGACTTTCTCAATTTTCATCAAAATTTCAGAGTTGTCCCACCAGCACGTAGCAACACTCACAAGCTTGTACAACACAGCAACATGCAATCTTTCCACAGCAAACAGGCAAGCCTGCTTGCATGCCTGGAAATGAACTTCACCATTTACACTACTGTTCCAACAAAGGGAAAAAAAATCTCATGCTGTTCTAAAAGGGTTTTTCCAAAGAAAACCAAATGATGACCCTGCTAGAAACATGTATAAGCAATATGATAGATCCCAGCGTACACTGAAATGGTATCTTTTAAATATAGCATTTCACATGGCATGATTCTAGGCAAATATTGAATTTGATGGCTGTGACTTCACACAGCGGTTTGTATTCCACCCTGGGTTTGAAAACTCCTGTAAATTTACTTACATGAGACTGCCACTCCCATCCCATCACAGATACAACCTGTGCCCCCAAGGAGGGGCACCCCACCTCACATCCCCCTTCTTGCTTTTGCACACCAATGCAAACAGGAACATCACAAGAGGAGGCCCCAGCTCCCAGACAGAGTGGGTGTTTCATGATTACCTGTGAGAGTCGACACCCTGGAAACATCCTGAGCCTGGGTGGAGCGGTTTCGACTCTGCTGCCTGCGCCTGCTCGTCGCTGACCTAGTGGTCCGGACGTGGACTTCACTCACTTTAAAGAAGGCCACCATGAAAGGCTGCTTGTCATAAGGGCCATCTCGCCCTATAAGGCCTGCTTCTCTAGGATTTACACTGAAACCTTCAAATGAAACAGAAAAGTTTTTGTTAGAGGAACTACACAGTTGGATTGCTCTTTCCAGCACTGCAGTGCCCCAATAAACAGGATTGCCTCTCTTCTTGATCATGCTGTTTCTCTTTTATCATTAAACCCTCCCCTCCTGCCACCATGACCTGTGGACATTTTTACAACAGCAACCCATCCACCCTGGACAAGAAGCTCCACCATGGCATCTGGCTCTTTGGTACCCCCTATGCAATCTCTACTCCATTTTAGGCATTAAACAGGTATAGAGATAGATATATAAAACACAATGCCTGGATGTCTCAGGACTGTTTAAGCAGCTGCCAGTGACTGTCTCAGTGGCTGTTTAAACACAAGGAGCAGAGATGGAGCTAGGAGACCTTTGGGGAAAGTAAAGGGCAAAGAGAGGTGCTTTGGCCAGGAGTACACAGATAGGCTCTCAACACATTTGGGGAGGTGGAGGCTGGCACTGCATTTTCCTCAGGGAGAGCAGTTAACAGTCCTTCTGTCTCATTTGACCCCACAGTTGTACCAAAATCCAGGATGGAGTGATAAGAAGAAAATATAAGGTTGGAGGCCAGTTCCCACAGACATAAAATGTCATTGTTGTCTTTAGTTGCCATCTGCTCACTTAGATCTTCTCCTTCCCTACTGCTTATCCTGCAACACTCAACCTCTTACTGTCTTACATTCTCTCCTTTTCCACCTTTCAGATTTTCTGTGCTCTGTGAAGTGCCATCATTACAGCCACCCGCATTAAAACTGGACGCTGTTAGCACCACTTCCAAACAGCATCCAAGAGGCTCACGAGATGACTCATGTTAACTGGCCCATGGCCTACCGTCCAGGGTCACCACGCTCAGCTGGAGCCCCATGTTGTGCTGAGGGTTCATCACCCACATGTTACTGGTGGCAGTGACATCAAACTCCAGCCATCCCTCCTCCGAGGCCCACACTGCCCGTGTGTCCAGCAGAAACAGGTCAGAGGATCTGCAGAAGAAAAAGCAATGACAAGACAGTGATATCTGGGGTTTTCTCCCCTGGCTAACAACCCCCAAAATCTGCCTGTTTGTAACCAGAGTTTTTCCACAAGATGCATGTGCTTCTGCATGTGAAATTCAGGATCGCAAAGGTTTTTCCACTGTTTTCTAGGCTGGAGGAAAGGAATCTCAGTCCTTAGGTCTTGGTGTTTTTCTATCAGCAAGAGATTCATAAGTCACTCTTCTTCCTGAAGAGAGTAATTCTAGCCCTGGCAGGACAGTGGTCAAATTACCAGCGTTTCCAGGCATTCAATGACTTTTGTCAAAGGGTTTTTGTGGTTTCAGTCCAACTTTCACAAGACAGATCTACCACAATTGATAACAATAAAAACAAACAAACAAAACAAACAAGCAAACAAACAAAAACAAGTAACAGGCCAAACATCAAACAGTGAAGCAAAATGAACCCTAAAGACATACGGTCCCCTAAAGACATTTTGCTCAGGTTTTGCAACATGGATTAGAAAGTGTTGTTCCAAGGATGTTGGTACTGGGTCTCCTTCATGGACTTCAGCTTCAAATGCTATCAAGTCTGTGCCTTTTCTGCAGGATCAAACAGACACTAAAATTCAGTTCAATGAAATCAACTGCAGAAGCACCCAGAGAAATCCCACTTACATTTTCTCACTGTATTATATGCATAACTTTCACGTGCAAAAGAGCTACAATTCCTATCCTTAACCTATTACCAGCATCACAAAGTGGATACCAGGCATCAGTCCCAACTTCACCTGTCTCTCTCTCTCTGTTGATTTTTTTTTCCTGACAATAACTTAATGGAAATGAAAAACAGGATACCTATCTCTTCAACCCATCAAAGGTTAACTTCAGAAAAAAAAGTTTTGATTGAGTTACACTTTATTTTTGGCCAACTGCTATGTCATACTGCCCAGCAGCTTGGTTTACATGAGATCACACATGGAAAAATAAGCACTTAAGTATATTAGGGCTTCTAGTGTAGCTATTTTTACAGCGTGGAGGCTTTCCTCTGCCTTGCTGGTAGCCGCACACTCTGTGGTTGACTCAGCAGCCTTTCCCACAGGAGTCTTTGCCATCGCTCCTCCAGCAGTAACAGGGTTCAGGAACAACTCTGACCTTCACCTCAAACAGCAGCAAGTGGCTGGGGCTAGCCACCTGCTACATGTTTTGGAAACCTTAAGGTTGAAAGATTTGGGCTTTCCCAGGCAGGTATGTAAGCTGAGGCATTGCTTACAGGAGGCTGCAAACAGCACCTGCAGCTGACACTACTTTTCCCCTCTCTGGTTAAGAGAGAAATGAACTGCTAGATCATCCCTACCTCTAACTAAGATTTACAGATTGGTCCTCTCCAGTGCTTGACATGGTCTATATCTGAAAAGTGCCTTTCCTAGAAGCTGTTCTGACCTACCCCCTCACATTGATTCCTTTTTGGTTTCCCATGCCCAGTTTCCCTTCTCTAGGTGCCATACGTTCCCTTGCACTTGTCTGCTTCAGACAATGCCCCACTGAAGCCTCCAGACTGGAGCAACTTCAGCATTATGTCCGCCCAAACCAAACAGGTCTGGCTGCAGAGCTGCTGGGAACTCTGTGAGAGCAAACTCTGTATTCACCTTCATGAACATTCAAGCACACAGAATTAGTCAACTCTGCACAAATTTGAAGAGGAGGCTCAGTCATTAATACCCATTGCCTTGCACTTTGTGAAGTCACGTGGCCATCACAGACATGTAAAGCCAGAAAGGAACACAAGGACCTAGTCCCTTGCTTCTGAACTCCAGGTAGGATTAGCTACATCCACGTCACTCCTGAGAGATGTTTGCCTGACCTGATCTTCAAGTTTTCCTGTTTTTGGAACTCCACCATCTTCCCAGGAAGTCAAATATATTTCACTTGAAGGTGTTTTTTTTAAAAAAATAAAAATAATTACCCACAATATCTAACTAAAATGACACAACAGCCTCCCCTTCTTAAAACAACACCAAGTCTTCAGTCTTTCCTTGCAAGCCATATTTTCTAGACTTTAACTATTCTCACAGCTATTCTATAGACCCAGACTGGATCAAAATCTCACTGATGCTGAGTACAATGGAAAGAATCTTCATGTGTTTCTGAGACTGTACCTCTACTCATACATCTCAGAATAACATTTTGGCTTTTTCACAAAACTCACTGTTAACTCATGATCACCTTGTGATTCACTATAATGCTATTCACTATGATACTAATACTAATAATATATATAATAATATAATTAACTATAATTTGTGCTGCTGCACTGCAACATACCCAGTCACTTCCTAAGGTGTATTTACATCACTGATTTGTCGTGCCCAAATGTAATTTTCCTTACTATCAGATCACACTTTTTTCCCCAGACTGGACCTTCATCACTATTAGTTTATTTAAAATACAGACTTGTCTTCCAGTGGGTCTCCCCCATCTCAGTGTCCTCCACAAATATAATGAGCAAACTCTCAGACCAAGGTACAGTGCTACCAAATGGGAACGCTCCACCTTAGCCCAGTATCTCACACTGGCTCTGGACAGATTTAAATGCCTTTGTAAAACAGCAAAAAAGTGACAACTGGGCTTTCCAATCCAGTTAACTGTTGGCCAAAAAAAAAAAAAAAAAAAAAAAGTTCATACACAATTAATTTTCAATCAGCTCCTCTATTTAACTGGCTTCTGATTTGTGTGAGTGGATAAAGCCAATGATGCAGATTCACCTCACAGGTACTGTAGGTCACATCTGTAATGTTCACAGGTAACAAGTCCTAATACTTAAAGTCTGTTTTCAGTTAATGTTTGTTACCTGAAACTTGCCAGGCTGCACAACATTGTCTAGTAACTAGTAGCATTTGTTACTAGTTTTGTTTTCAGCATGAAGATTAAAAAAAAATAAAATTAAATTAAAAATCACCTATTTCCAAAGACCAAATTAAGGAAAAAAAATGGATTTACTTAGAGCCTGTCCTTCCCTAGAGCTGCATGGCAGAGAAATGTCCATGCTGCTCCTGACAACAAGGTGTACAGAGTCTGATGCTTGAACAGAGACTGAGAGGTCTCCCAGGCTAGGTGGAAGGGATATTACGTCCAACCAGATGGGGAAGGGTGAAGGCCTTGCTGTGATGGTGGGGGACACGTGGACACACAAGGACCAGATGAAGAGACTCTGGAATAAAGCAAAGTCTGCAGAGAAAAAGGAGTAGAAAGTACCTGAGACCACTATGTACTCCGTGAATCAAGCCTGTTATTCCCGAGCCAGCATTCCAACTATATAACAACTATTATGTAACAACTATTGTTATATCTCACTGTTACTACGATGCTCGACCATCTCACCTTTATTTTCAGCATGCCTAACCTGGATGAGTTTAATTAATGAATTCCATAATAAGGGTGTTGCAGGCATAACATGTATTATTAAAGGAAAGCAAGTGTGTGGGAGAAACTGTGGCAATGAGCTAAAAAACCCTCCTGAGACAAGAGCGGACATTAAGTGGGAAGATGCAAATTAGGAATTCCTAACTCAAACCAGGAGCTCTGAGCTCTGGATCAGGGCCATGCAGTATGGTCTCAAATCCCAAGAAAGAAATGGAAGTCTTTCCGTGGCGTTCAGAGGACTCTGGAGGAGGACTGGGAAGCTAAGGTCAACAGAGCAATCACAAGTGGCTGCAATAAACAGAAAGAAGTACACAATTTACCAGAGAAATGTGGCCTGTGTGATTCAGAAGGCAGTATTTAGCTCCAGTGTCCCCAGAGAGCAATATGATTTGTAGGATATAAATATCAAATACAACTACTATTCTTAACACCGGCATCCCAATCATGTACTCCAGGCATTTATAGGAGAAACAGCTTGCGTTTAACTCCAGTTCCCCCCTGTCCCCCAAGATAAATATTTTGTTAACTGAAACCTCTGTGTAAACCTTTCAACAAAATGTTTCTGGGTGTTAATTCACTTTAATTGAATACTAATTAGATTAGAATTTAGTCAAATTAGTAACCAGGTCAAGTGGTTAATCTCAGTTGCTATACTTAGTGAAACGTTTGCATTAAAATAATTTCTCTGTTCTGGGTACACATTACAACATGGAACTTTGCTACAGGAAAAACACCAAAGCTATAAAAAGCTGAATTTAAAGAAGCATATGTTGAGCTAGGTTTTTTTAGTTTCCCACCCTCCCTGGCCTTTTTTCCCTGATCAGGCAGAAGTCTTACAGGGAGACAGTGAGAATAAACAGAACTCTCACCTTCAAAATGACTAAGTTAAAGGCCTCTTATTTTAATTACAGAGCTCAGAACAACGTTTTTGGCCCAGCTTCAAAGCTCGCAATTACCCAGGTGTTTAAAGGATTGTTACGCATCAACAGCCATTTACCAAAGCATTAATTACTCTAAGTCTCTAAAACTTTCCTCAGCTGAACCTTTTTGTTTACTTTTCTTCAAAGACAAGTTGACATAATAGTCTAGACTGCCTAACAGCAGTTTTTCAAAAGAGAATTTTGAACAGAAGTGTGTGGGATTTACATTTTGATTAACACACTTTCTAAATACTCTTCTGTGTACACTGGATCAGAGTCTTTAGCTTGTACAGATACTGACCTTGTATAAAAATTATTCTGTACATTGCAAACTACCAAGATTATTTGCTCTTATCAACTAATGACAAATAACTGTACTCACAACAGATGCAGCCTTACTGAGTTGAATGAAGCTCCTTGTAGATAAAACCTTGAAATCATCACAGCCTTTTAAAAACTTTGAATCCACCACCTTTCAAGAGATGTAAGTCCTACTGTGATTTTTTTAATGTTTATTGCTTGTAGAACATATGGTATATGCAGCTTATATAGAATAAAGTACTGTCAACAGATAATATATAAAACCTTAACAACTTAGCATGTCTAAATGACCATTATTGCAGAGAGTTAAAAGCACCATGGAAAATCTCATCCATCAGCACCCGTTCATACACAGAGCTTCAAGGAAAGGAATGCCAGCACCTGCAATGAGCTGCCATGGAAAGCGAAGACAGTCTCTATCATTTTAGGGAAAAGAAGAAAAACTCAGTTTAACTGTCTTGAAGAAGCTATACCATCTCTGGGCCAGGGGAAGAGATGTGCATGTCCTATAAGAATTCGTTAGAAATAAGGAAAGAAATACTAGGCACTGTCAGCCTGCAAATGAAGCTACTTCCAAGATGGAATAGGAGACCAGCAACTGGGAACTAATTTGCAGGAAAAAGCATAGAGTGGAGCACAGGGACACACCAGAATGGAGAGGTAGGTAAGCTTGGCTTCACACTGCTCACACCACCAGTGCTCTGTTTGATAAAATCTCCCATGTGTTGAAAAAGCTGTCCTGTTTTAAGGCTGCATCTGGCAGAGTGGAAGGTGAGAGCCCAGAGATGGTGGACATGGTCCCCCCACACCAAGACTAGGGGAAGCTCAGCCTACGTGTCCGTGATAAGCCCCAACAAAGCCAACACTGATATTTGAGTGCAAAGGTGTCTCCCCGCACCCAGCTCAAGGTTGTGAGCTCCACAGCTTTAGGGAATGAACATTTTACCAACAGGAACAGTAAAAAAGAAAAAAAAAAATTGTCTGAAGTCAGGATAGGACACATGTTTCTCATTTCCTTGATTAGGATATAAGGACACCAAGGGACATTCTAGTTGTAGTAATAATTAAAAGTACTACACCTCAGCATTGAAATGCAGTTTGAGCCATGAAGATGGGGGAGAGTGTAAATGGGAAGTATTTATCTTTAAGAGAAGAAAGAAGGCAGTTATTTATATAGCATTTTTTAGTTTTGGTAGAAAAAGCCAGCTGGTTATGGAACCGGTAAGTCTCATCCAGAATAACTTTGACTTTTAAACTACTAAAAACAACCACCCTAAAACACAACAAATCACATATGCTTGGTGGGAGTTGAACTGAAATGCTGACAGACACTTCTCTATAGCATCATGGAAACAGCTCTATCATATACAAATATATGCACACTATATACAAACCTGACCCTAACTTGAAACAGATTGATGCTAGCTTTGTCATTTGTGTTACACAACCCAGTCCAAAATCTAGTTGAGGACAGATATTTATTTTCTAAGCTATAAACACTGCCGGCAAATCAATTTGCCCTTTAGATTAGAAGCTCGGATCGTATTTGTATAAATATCCTGTTGCAAAGAGGAAGACTTTATTACCACTGTAACTGGCAGCTAAAAAAAATGATGACGGCCTTAACTCTTGAGCAGCTGTGCTCAGCAGAGGAGCACAGTCCCTGGACGGTGGCTCAGGAGGGCACGCTGATGCCCACATACGTCTTATCACATAGGAAGAATCTTTCTCCAGTCCTCACTTTTCATTCCAGGTGCAAATGAAACTGTTTAATAAACTTTGACCATTAAGGTACCGTATCTTCCTTTGATCACTAGCACAGGCCACTGTGTTTTTCATAGATCAGTGGTTTGGACAGTGTGGGAGTGTTTTGAGGTCTGCATTAACAGGATATTTGCACTTGAAAACACACTGATGATCCAAACCAAGGACTAACATCTTTGATCAGCCACAAACTGCCTTCCCTCCTCACTCCTGACCTGACACCTCACTGGGTGAGAGCGAGGAAGCTTCAAGAAAGAAATTAATGATCTGTTTCCAGAGACAAACTCATTTCCTCCTTTCCCTTGCAAAGGTTTTGCTTCCATGGCAATCCATGCCCGAAAGGTATCAGAAGTCACAGAGGGCTTTGCTGGTCTCCCCCAGAACTGGTGCTTCACCTCAGAAACAAGCCTACGCGTAGCTGTGCATCTGTATCACCACAGGGAGGAGAGCACAGCTCCCTCCTGCCCAAACACAATGTCCCCACAGCTGTGCCCAAGGTGGGACAAGCACTGAAGAGCTAGCACCACTTGTGCTCCTAAACTGATGCTTTGGCTGACCTCCCTGCTTCTGACACATACCAATAAAGAAAAAAAATTAAAAAATTCCACACCAGCCTTCAGACAGCCTGGTCTCTGATGGGCAGCAGCACTGGGTGGACACATCATTGCCCATTCTGGCTCCCACCATCAGCCACCACAGCCCATCTGAATGCCCAAATCCACCCCACCCAGAGCAAACCAGAGGCCACCCCAGCACTGCTTCACACATCTCTGCTCCATGCTGTCAGAAACCCATGCTGTCCTGTCCTAAAGGTTTCATTAATCTCTTCACCGCGTCCCACTGGCATCTCCAACAGTTTGTGTTATGACAGAATGTGGCTGCTAGCCGTGGTTTGGTTATAAAACAAAAGCTTAGTTTCTAGGCACTATTTTTTTTAACCTTACAAAAGGGTGGAAGGAATGGAGAGATGAAAATATTATTGACACAAGTGAGTCAGTATTAAAAATGTTTTCTTTTTGAAGAGAGAATGTTCTTAAACCACACTGTCCTCAATATGTGTTTCATTGCCTGGAGACTCCACGAGCATCGCTTCCATATTTCTGATTGCTTTTAACACAGAGAGTGCCGAGTGGCTCCCTGAAGGTTTCCTGCTGTTTCAATAAGCATTGATCTCTGATCATCCACTCTTTGTGTATGCCCCTACCTAGGAGACAATCTCAAATGGCCCTATATAATCCTTGTTTTTAGTCTCATCTATGCTGGCTGGCAAAAATAAGTTTGATAATTTAGTAGAAGGTAGAAATTTTAAGTCTCAGGTTTTGTTTCGTTTGTACTGTGCCCTAGGGAATTACCAGTAATGCTCTGTGATTCTGCTAAGTAGAACCCATGCTTGTATTGCAGTCACATACTGACACTCTTACTCCCCTGATGATCATTTTTTTGCTCAAGTAATACTGAATTAAGCCACTTCATTATACTTCATCAGAGCACAGGGATACTTTCATGCTGTGAGTTTAAGCTGATGATTTGTGGCTACCAAATCTTCCTTTTTACTTATCTCCTGCACTACAAAACTCATTTCTTTGAGAGGAACGTGCAGGTTTTTTTTTAATTTATATATTTTTTTCCTCGGAGGTGCACACTGCCTTTCTCTTGGGAAGGGCTGGTTAAAACCTATACACTCCAGCTGCGCCTGTAAGAATTATTTGCACCTGATAATATTTTATTAGCTACAAATAACTGTTGCAGACAACTGTTAACCCCGTAAAAGCCAAGATTAACATAGTGATTGCCACTGTTGACTGAACAAACATCATCTGTGGCCTTCAGAGATGAATTTTCCTGACCAGAAGGAGGACTTCCCAACAGAACAAGATGAAGAAAGGTGCTACTTCAACTCCTTATGTTTTACCTGCTAGCTCATGAGCTAGACTTTGAGATCTGTACAGACTCTTCTTTATGCAATAAAATGCTGTCAAAGGTCAGGAAATATCAGGCTGTTATTCAAGCCATTATTCTAAGGGAAGTGTGACAACTTTTTTTTTTTTTTTTTTTTTTTAAGTCAAAGGCAGCTGTTTTTTTCTGGCTCATTATATGTCTGCTAAAGTGCAGCAGAAGCCTTCCAAATATTTAACAAGTTTCTTCAAAAAATAGTGCTATTTTGGATTTTAACCTTCTACCATTTTCAACAGGAAAAGAAAATATTACACTCCAAATTAATCCACTGAGACAAAAGTAAAAGCAAGTGAACTGATGACAAAAATAAAAACTGCTCAAAGAATACAGCTCCTTAAGGCATCCCAGAAGAATCTGAGGAAAAAAGAAAATCAATATTTTTTTCCTCCATGAAGAGATATTAGAGAACAACTAAATACAATGTTTTAGTATTAGCATGGCTATATGTTTGAATCTACAGCAGCAACAGCATCCAGCAAAGTCAGAATTTACACTGAAGGGAAGGCTGAGGGGTGGTAAGCAGCTTCTAAGATCTTAATTGTCTTTTAACAGCTGTATATTTTTAATATAGAGAGAATAATTACTAGAGAAGACAATATATATTAATATATATACACTTTTATATAGATACATACAGAGAATACCTACATGCGTACATGTTTATACACAAACGTATGTTTTCGTATGTGCTTTTATATTCTGTATATACATGAAATAGTCCTTTGGGCCAAAAGTACAAAGGGACATCTCCTTTTACAGCTGCAAAAATCAATGAGCCATGTTTTGCCCCTCTCTGCGCAGACGGTGTGACACATCCCGCAGTCTCATCCGAAGCGTGAGTTCCTTTAGCCAAACGTCTCCCTCCTTCCCACCAGCAAAAATAAATAAATAAAAAAAGAAAAAGAAACAAAAAGGGAGTCTGGAGGGAATGGATGAGTCAGAGGTTAGTAATGAACTACAGACACTCATCTCTGGGTCAGCAGTTCATGCAGAGCCCGTGGCAGGAGGGACGGTGAACTGTTGGTGGTCTGGACCTAGAAGAAGTTGCCTCACCATTCCCAGTCCCAACGGCATGGCCAGTGGTAGCGGCAAGAAGGACCATGACAGAAGGGAACCAAAAGACCCAAAATGTTCACCAACTCTGGGCTGAAAACTCCCTTGTGACCTCCATCTGAGATGCTGCCTCTGCCCTGTATGTACAGAGGTCTCTTCACCTGGCAGTGCCCAGCATTCATGAAGGCTGAAGCACCCAGAGCCAAGGGATGTGCACTGAGCTTCACCACGCACATTTCTGGCGTGTTTGAAAAAAGATACAAGGTGACAGTATAGTTTTGTATAAAAAACCAACAGCCACCTTCTGAACAAATATTTTATGAATTTGTTAGGAAGGAGGTATGTCTACCTTGTGCTTTATTGTCTTTCTTGAAGTGCATTACTCGCTTGCTCAGTTTGCTATAAAATAGTGTAATATACACATAAAAGTTGACATTTCTTTTTACAAGAGGCAACCTCAAACCTGACATGCTCTGTGTCCTGCTTTGTTGACCATCACAAAACTGCATATCTACCACTTCCATAGATGCTTGGTAGAGATTTTCCTCCAGCTCCAGAGATGGGTTTGTATTTGTAAAATCTAAAATGGACCAACACTCACAATTTTTTAATCTATGAAACCATAAATGAACAATACAGCTAATATCTATGGAATCTGCATGACCGTCTGACTTTCTTCAGTTCTTTAAGTGGGCAGTGAGGTAACATTACCCCAGAAGACATGCCAGCCAACCTGCAACTCAAAGGGCAAAGGGAACAACACTACTGTAAAACACATTTTTTTCACTAACAACTATATATGCAGTATTTCTCTCTATTTCCCCAAAGACCAGAGTCCCCACAGAAAAACTGGTAGCTGTTTGATGAACTCTTCATCAAAGGTAGATTCTACAAATGGTATCGGGGAAAGGCTGAAGAAAGATGGGCCAGAAAGGAAAACATTTAGCAAACCTTCACGGAGAAGAGATGGAGTTTTTAAAACACAGTTATTTCTGATTTCCTTTTTTATTATTATTATTCAGCAGCAGAGTAACAGTTAAAATCCTGACATCCTGACATGCTTCATCAGAAGCAAGGAAACACTTTTGTACCACAGCATTACTCTGACATTTAATAGACCACGCGTTCCCCAGCCTTGCATGTTCCCTCCCTCAACAGAAACATTACTCTTTTGAAATGAATCAATCAAGTTTACACTTTGGGTTTTTTCGTCTGTCAGTTTGTACCCTCAGAGCCTCTCTCTTTCACCTTCCTCATGGCCACTGAAAGTCCAGGAGTGATTTTATCCCTGCGTCAGCATGCTGAATTTTATTCTGCTCTATTTACCTTAGCATCAACTAGCAGACAGCAGGTCAAGGCTGCAATAATCACAATCAATTACAAAAATGCTATGATTTTATGCTGGTAGTATCAAGTTGAAAGGAGATACATGGACTTCAGTACGCAAGAGCAATGCAAGCATACATCATCTTTGGTTTAAAATTCTGTTGCCTTGCATCAGATTCTTGCTGTATGCCAAGACATCAAAAAGGTCATACCGGGGACTTCCTGTGGCTGAGCCCCAGTTAGTGCACTGCCATGCCCCTTTCCCACAAGGGAAGGACTGTGCAGTGACATGTCCTGTTCACGTGTACCAGACTGGTTACCATCAAGCATTCCTCCCAGCATGAACGCCCATGCTCAGACCTCCTGGGGACAGCACATAGCAGCACAGAGCAACAACCTCTCACGGAATCACAGAATCATCTAGGTTGGAAGAGACCTCCAAGATCACCTAGTCCAACCTATGACCTAACACTAACAAGTCCTCCACTAAACCATATCACTAAGCTCAACATCTAAACGTCTTTTAAAGACCACCAGGGATAGTAACTGAACCACTTCCCTGGGCAGCCTATTCCAATGCCTAACAACCCTTTCAGTAAAGAAGTTCTTCCTAATATCCAACCTAAACCTCCCCTGGTGCAACCTTAGCCCATTCCCCCTCGTCCTGTCACCAGGCACGTGGGAGAATAGACCAATCCCCACCTCGCTACAGCCTCCTTTAAGGCACCTGTAGAGAGTGATAAGGTCGCCCCTGAGCC
Organism: Anser cygnoides; assembly: GCF_040182565.1. Classification (NCBI taxonomy): domain Eukaryota; kingdom Metazoa; phylum Chordata; class Aves; order Anseriformes; family Anatidae; genus Anser; species Anser cygnoides. Next base: position 72,278,959 of record NC_089874.1, read on the forward strand.
TCCTTTTTTCCAGACTGAACAATCCCAGCTCCCGCAGCCGCTCCTCATAAGACTTGTTCTCCAGACCCCTCACCAGCTTCGTTGCCCTTCTCTGGACTCACTCAAGCACCTCCATGTCCTTCTTGTAGCGAGGGGCCCAAAACTGAACACAGTACTCGAGGTGCAGCCTCACCAGAGCCAAGTACAGGGGGACAATCACTTCTCTAGCCCTGCTGGTCACACTGCTTCTTATGCAAGCCAGGATGCTGTTGGCCTTCTTGGCCACCTGGGCACACTGCTGGCTCATATTCAGCTGACTATCAACTAATACTCCCAGGTCCTTCTCTGCCAGGCAGCTTTCTAACCACTCATCTCCCAGCCTGTAGCATTGCTTGGGGTTGTTTTGCCCCAGGTGCAGGACCCGGCACTTGGCCTTGTTGAACTTCATACAGTTGGCCTCAGCCCATCGGTCCAGCCTATCCAGATCCTCCTGCAGAGCCTTCCTACCCTCGAACAGATCGACACACGCACCTAACTTGGTGTCATCTGCCAACTTACTGAGGGTGCACTCGATCCCCTCAACCACATAATCAATAAAGATATTAAAGAGAACTGGCCCCAGTACTGAGCCCTGGCGGACTCCACTAGTGACCGGCCTGGATTTGACTCCATTCACCACGACTCTTTGGGCCCGGCTACCCAGCCAGTTTCTAACCCAACGATGCGTACGCCAGTCCAAGCCACGAGCAGCCAGTTTCTCGAGGAGGATGTTGTGGGAAACGGTGTCAAAAGCCTTACTGAAGTCAAGGCAGACCACATCCACAGCCTTTCCCTCATCCACCAAGCGCGTCACTTTGTCATAGAAGAAGATCAGGTTCATAAAGCAGGACCTGCCTTTCATAAACCCATGCTGACTGGGCCTGATTGCCTGCTTGCCCTGCAAGTGCTGTGTGATGACACTCAAGATAATCTGCTCTGTGAGCTTCCCTGGCACTGAGGTCAAACTAACAGGCCTATAGTTTCCCGGGTCTACCTTCCGGCCCTTCTGGTAGATGGGCGTCACATTTGCTAGCCGCCAGTCGACTGGGACCTCCCCTGATAGCCAGGACTGCTGATAAATGATGGAAAGCAGCTTTGCCAGCTCTTCCGACAGTTCTCGCAGCACCCTCGGGTGGATCCCATCCAGCCCCATCGACTTGCATACATCTAAGTGCTGTAGCAGGTTGCCAACCATTTCCTCATGGATTGTGAGGGCCACATCCTGCTCCCCATCCCCTTCCACCAGCTCAGGGTACTGGGTATCTAGAGAACAACTGCTCTTGCCACTAAAGACTGAGGCAAAGAAGGCATTAAGCACCTCAGCCTTTTCCTCGTCTCTCGTCACTAAGTTTCCCCCCCATCCAGTAAAGGACAGAGATTCTCCTTAGTCCTCCTTTTCGTGTTAATGTATTTATAAATACATTTTCTGTTATCTTTAACAGCAGTAGCCAGATTGATCTCCACATGAGCTTTGGCCTTTCTAATTTTGTCCCTACACATCCTTACAACATCCTTATAATCCTTCTGAGTGGCCTGCCCTCTCTTCCAAAGATCATAAACCCTGTTTTTTTTCCTAAGCTCCAGCTACAACTCTCTGTTCAGCCAGGCTGGCCTTCTTCCATGCAGGCTCGTCTTTGGGCATGTGGGGACAGACCGCTCCTGAGCCTTTAAGATTTCCTTCTTGAGGAGTGCCCAGCCTTGCTGGACACCTCTACCCTTCAGAACTGCCTTCCAAGGGACTCTGCCAATCAGTGTCCTCAACAGCTCAGTCAGCCCTCCGGAAGTACAAGACAGCAGTTTTACTGGTCCCCCTCCTGACTTCACCAATAATAGAGAACTCTATCATTATGTGGTCACTCTGCCCAAGACAGCTCTTGACCACCACATCTCCCACCAGTCCTTCTCTGTTTGTGAACAGAAGGTCCAGCAGGGCACCTCCCCTGGTAGGCTCACTAACCAGCTGCGTCAGGAAACTATCTTCCACGCTCTCCAGAAACCTCCTAGACTGCTTCCTCTGAGCTGTGTTGCACATCCAGGATATGTCTGGGAAGTTGAAGTCCCCCACGAGGACAAGAACCAAAGATTTTGCAACTTTTGCTAGCTGCCTGTAGAATTCCTCATCTGTCTCCTCATCCTGGTTTAGCAGTCTGTAACAGACCCCCACCAGGATGCTTGCCTTGTTGGCCTTCCCGCTGATCCTAACCCATAGGGACTCAACCTTATCATTCCCAGTCTTAGCCTCAAGTTCCACAACATCAAAACACTCTCTAATATAGAGAGTCACACCACCACCCCTTCTGTGCTGCCTGTCCCTTCTGAAGAGCTTATAGCCAGTCATTGCAGCACTCCAGTCATGGGAGCAGTCCCACCACGTTTCAGTGATGGCAACCAAGTCATAGCTAGCCTGCTGCACGATGGCTTCCAGCTCCTCTTGTTTGTTGCCCATGCTGCTTGCATTAGTGTAGATGCACTCCAGCTGGGCCATTGCCAGCTTCCCAGACCCTGACATTGCTCCCCCTGGCACACCTCTAACAAGACTTATTCCCTCCCCGTCCCCCATCCCCTTTCCTATCTAGTTTAAAGCCCTCTCAATGAGCCCTGCCAGCTGCTGCGCTAGTGTCTGTTTTCACTTTCGAGACAGGTAGGACCCATTTGCACTTAGCGGGCCAGGTGCTGAGTAAAGCACCCCATGGTCAAAAAAACCAAGATTTCTATGTTGACACCAGCCTCTGAACCGCTTGTTTATCAGGTGGGCTTTCCGGGTCCTCTCTGTACCACTCCCTGCCTCTGTAGGGATGGAGGAAAGTACGACCTGTACTCCCGCTCCATCTACTAATCGTCCCAGTCCCCTAAAGTCCTGTTTGATAGCCTTCAGGCTTCTTTCTTCGATATCATCTCTGCCAGCCTGGACTATCAAAAGAGGATAGTAGTCAGAGGGGCGAACTAGGTTAGGAAGCTTTCTGGCAGTGTCCCTGACCCTGGCCCCAGGGAGGCAGCAGACTTCCCTACGGGTACGGTCAGGTCGACAAATAGGGCCCTCTGTTCCCCTGAGAAGGGAGTCGCCTACAACGATCACCCTTCTTTCTTTCTTAGTGGAAGCAGTCTTGAGGCATGGAGTCAACTTCCTCGCCCTAGGCATCCTCCTGGGTAGACTGTTCACCTCATCCTCACCCACCGGTCTCTCAAGCTCCAGGGCCTCAAACCTGTTGTGTATGGGCACCTGGGGAGGCAGGGCCGGTAGGGAGGGGGGTTGCCTGCGATGTTGAGCAGGGACCTGTTTCCATTCCTCCTCATCTCCTATGTCCCCTCCCTCTGCTCGACATGGCAGGGGGTCCACCACTGCTTGGGATGTCTCACCCCATTGCCTTTCCTTCAAGCCTTGCAGGGAGCTGCCCCACAGGTCTATCTCCCACTCGCCTACCTGTTTGGATGTTCATGCAGCACTTGGTAGATGCTGATAAGGAAGGTTTGGTTTTTAAAGCTCTCCACCACGCAGTCCTTGTAGATCCGAAACTCAGCGGCTGTGACAGCCTCTCCCTCAGGAATCTGAGACAAATTGAACTTGAACTCCTTGTGGTGCTGCTGGTGAGGCGTGAATTCCTTGTCATACTCAACTGCAGATGAAGAGAGGGAAGACAAGAAAAAAAGGAACCATGACTAAAATTTAAAAACAAAAGGTCTTCTCATGCTGCCACCTGTTCCTTCAAGAAAACAGAAATCAGATTTATTCTCCAAACACAGACTTGGCAAGTGCCAGAAAAGCTTCTGCAGCTAAAGCCTACAGTACTTTGAAAAGATGGATGTTCATCTTCTCTAGCCTATGCCTTTGAGATTTCAATATTTATTTTTTTTTTTAGAGAAAAGTCAGCTTTGACAGGTGAAATATGACCATGCCTGTTGCTCCTTTTTAGAATATTTCACAACAACTCTGAAGCTGGTACCTCCCCCACCATTTTCCACCTATGGATCTCCATGTTGTTTATGGCATTTCCATAAGCCTCACACCTCTCTTCCAACAGGAGATGATTAGCTTCCTTTTATTTTAAGGCAAAACATAAAGGCAAAGACAGAATTAACGTTAGCACAAGGTCAACCAGTTCCCTAATGGTCCTAAAAGCAGCTGCTTTCTGGCTCCTAGGTTTGTGCTTTGGCTGTCAGACTTCCTTGTGATCAGAGTAAGATTAACATGGCATTTATCTCAAGAGTTAAACCTAACCAAACACTGTGCTTGCCTTCCTTTGCAGTAGCTTATTTGAGACTGAGAGCTGCGAAGAAGTGACCTCTTCTGCTTTCTGTAGTCATCCTCCCTGGCCTCAACCCTCCCCAGGTAAGCTGTCAGGTATGGATTTTCAGACAGGTGCAAACAAAAAGCCCTCCTTCTTCAGGCCTGAGGATTTGCATTTTCTCTGTTTCAGGCTCCATTTGCAAACTTTACTTCTCATCCCATTCTTGTAGTACTTTACTACATCTAGTTATAGTCTGATTTGAATTTAATGTTCATTATTTCTTCTAATTTTCTATTAGTAATTGCTTAAAGCATTAACATGTTATATAAACATATATAATTACATCTTTAAAGCCCTAGGGAGAAGGAAAACTAAAACCAAAAAACTGTTCCCACCCATGCAACTGAAGCAGCATACGTCAGTGAGGGATCAGTTCACCATTATATTATCATTAGAGACATGATTAAATTCAGAGGAGGCAGTGATGGAAGTGCAGATTCCTTTTCACTTCAGTCTTTGTGCTCACTTCTTGTTGCCTTTTTTCCCCTGCTCCTCACTGATACATCAAACTGCAAGAGCATCCACCAGACTAACGTCACAACAGCCTGTGAGACAAGCCACAGTCCCTGTTTTGCAGATGCAATACTGAGTCACAAGGAGAGTGACTTGTCCACAGACAGGCTTGTGGCAGAGCCAGGAATGATGGCCAACAAACCTGACTTTCACTGCTTTACCCACAGGTGACCTCCCTGGAGAGCAGAAACCTCTCCTGGCTGCTGGAAACAGCCCATGGAGATTTTGCTCTCTACCTTTCCTGACTGCCTGTTCCTCTTCATTCCCCAGTGCCAGTTTCGTCTGTCTCCTCTCCCTTTCCTTTGGCAGCCCTTTCGTGTGAGCTGCCTCATCTAGCTGGATGCACATCCTGGCTCCCTGTGAGACACTTAGTCACATCCTTCTCTTTGAAGCTCGCCTGGAAATCCTTTCACCTCCACATGACTGCCATGGAGCATTTCGTGGGACACCGCGCCTTGAGATACTGCCTTAAAAGCTGCCACAGTGCAAACAAAACTGCTGTCGAAGTCAGAAGCTGCTGCCAATTTTGGCATGCTCACATTATTAACTGAGCAGTTTACATGTCAAATGACTGAAAGCTGTGGGTGACGAGACCCTGAGACTTCCAGAAAGGAGGTGGTAATTCCCAGCATCTCCATCACAGATTGCTCCAAGCTAAACGATGCAATGCCACCAAGCAATTAAATAGGTAGCCACCAGTTATGGGTGACCCTCTGAAGCACTTGTCCCTGCTTTTAACCAGGAATAACCCCAGAAATGCTGGGCTGGTTGATGAGACTTGTGCGGATGCTGGCCAGAAAGGGACCTGACCTGCCCAGTGCCTGAGTTGCCCCAAAGCACAACACATCCCCCAAAACAGAGTGGCCACGTATTTTCAGAAACTTGCAAGGGTCCAACCACTCAGAAGCTGCGTTCAGCCATCTGCAGCAGATCGATGTGCCCAGCCTGGCCTTGTAGCTTGCTGCTACAAGGAGAGAGGATGTAATTAATGGTGAGGGAACATCTGCATCAGCCGTTTTGGAGAGACGGAGGGGATGAAGCAACAAGTCTCGATTTAGAACTTGTAACGTCCTTGCTTGCGGGTGCAACAACCTGCTGAAACCCTCATCCCCTCCTGCCTTGCCAATGGGATGAGGGCAAGATGCACTGCAGAAAGACTGCTTTCCCCCAGGCTCATGGCTGAGGACAACAGGCAGCAGCCCCACTGTGCATGGTAAAGACCTACAAGAACAAGGGGAAGGACACCACTGGGATGAGCAGCAGACCCCAGGCAAGAACCAAGCCAGGGAGACAGGCAGGGTGCAGGAAAACCTCAGTGACACAGGAAAGAAATAGCCATGGGAATGCCCCCACACCTCCTGCCAAGGCATAGTGTGGCAGTGCAGAGCCATCCCACCGGGCCTGCAGCAGGGACACGGCGCTTGGTGCGAGGGGAACAGCCACTTTCTGCAGCTACTTGCGGACCTACGCTACAAAATTCACAGTTTAAAACAGAAATAGCACTACCCCTCTGCTAAAAAGTCAAACGCATCCACAAAAGGGAAAAAAAAACACCCAAACACCCACCACTGAGCATCAAAAGTAGATGCAGGTACAGCTTTTGACTCTGAGTACCCTTTCCCAGTTTGCAACTTGTGTGATATGTTTACAGTAGTATTTTCCTGTTTTTTAAAAATTTCTTCCTTTCTCCCTGTCCTTGTGTGAACACCCCGGACAATCACAGAAGCTGACCACACTGTTTATGGGGGAAGCATTCAAACTGATTTTGTTATCAGGGCTGGGAGAGTAAACAACCTGAAACACACACACAAGGAAACCTTTTTTTAATCCTTCAGATTAAGTAATTTTGCTTCTTCTTTTACAAGAAATGCACATTCAGAAAGGCTTTAAGTGGATGGTGTCCCTTTCAGCTATGTTCAGTGTCCCTGCATCATCACAGGGTGGAAAAAAAGCCTACATTAAGCTTGTATGAAGCAAGTATAAAAGTTTAATGAGTTGGAAAGTTTTTCTGGCTATGTATCTTCCCATGATAGAATGGAGGGTGGGTTTTTTTTCTTCGTGGGAGTGGTGAGATATTTAAGTTCTATATACTCATTGTCACCCCATCAAGTTAATAATCAACTGTTTTCATTCAGCAAGACAGTTTAAAAATATAAAATGCCAACAGTTCCTCTCTGGGGGCTTTTTACCCCTGGAAACAGCTCATTTTTAACAAAGAAGTCAAGTTTTAGAACAGTAAAATTTGGAAAGGCAAGACCCAAGCTGCTGCTTCCCAGGATTACCCAGTTTGTATTGCTATCACATTACATCGCATCAGATGATCTATTATTCAAAATGCAGATGGCGCATGCCAAGATGCAAGGCAACAGCAAAAAGGAGAAATCATTTCTCAAGCTGCTTTCCTTTTTCCTTTTTTTTTTTTTTTTTTCTCTCCCACGGGAATTTGTTCAGGTTGGTCTGACCAGCGACACGGTCAATCCAAAGCTGATTTCTGCTTGAGGATGGACATGTGCAAGTCCCAGCTTCACAAAACCCTTGCAGAGAAAATCAGACAGCTCATGGCTGGGCAGGTTGAACACCAGTACATCAGGAACAAGCCAGGCTAAAATAGGGATGGTAGGGTACTGACACAAACTGTAACCCTCTAAAATTCATCCTCAGGGTCACCCTCATTCTGAGCATTATTACCCATTAGTTGAAGTAGCTCCTTGGAGGCTACAGATCCAGGTTTGCAAGTCACAAGCAAAGTAGGATCCAAGCTATGGGCTTTGGGACTATGGGGGAGTTGCCCCCAAGTTTTCATTACAACTCTCTCTGGGCAGAATGGATAAGCACACACAAACAGTTAACAGAGAACCGTGCCAGTAGCTCTTTACATTCCCCTTTACAAATATTTTTAAATATTATACGAACACAACACTATTGTTGAGCAGTTAAAAAGGCAAGAATGTCAAAATTAGGGTTACTGTGGTTCTGAATTTTGTGTATTCTAATTCTAAACTAGTTTTGCAATGGCCAACTTCAGCACAAGATGTCCTTGGTTTAAAAATAACATACTGCTTACAGTACTTGCTACTTTAAAAGCACTGCACAAGGATAATAATAAAAACAAAATTAATTCAGAAATTAACACATTTTATCTATTTTGGTAACTATACCATCCGACTTCCATTTGAGAGTGTCACATACACCTTGGACCAAGGGAATCTAACCCTGATGACAGTCATTGAATGAACTCTCCTTGCACGTAGGAGCTTTCAGGATTTCTTTGGATCTGAAGTAACTAGTAAGCAGAAACAACAAGATAACAGTCTTTTCCGATTAAACACAATTTTCTTTTAGAATAACAACATGACTAACATGTCATGATATTTGGTGTTTTTCTCAAGTTCTCAGATGCTGAGAAAGTGTTAGGTCAGGTGTTCAGGTGACAGTCTCAACGGTGGCTTAAGAAAGTCTTTAGCTCAAACTCTAGGAGCTAAAGCCAAAAATATTAAAATACATACTCCAAACCTACAGCTATAAAAGCAAACATTTTACATATTATCTGGGTAGGTAGTTATAATTTCTGTGGCAACCTAGCTCCTTGGAGGGGGAGGAGAAGGAGAGGGACCACTGACACACAACTATTTGGGATGTGGCATTCTGCATCCATCCTGTCCCCAGCAAGCCTGAAACTTCTGAAGAACCTCTTGCACCCAAAGTGCTTCAGCAATGACTTGGCTTTGTAGGACCATCAAAACCACACTCCGGCAAAAGCAACCAGCATTCATCACCTGCTTATGGAGAGTGGGTTTTCTGCAAGTATTCAGAGGAATTAAATTTGAGTACATATACAAGACATTACTAGTCATTTCTTCTCAGCCTTCATGACCCCCTCCCTAATAAAATGAGAAAGCCCCTAAAACTAATAAATAAATAACAGCAAAAGGAGTAAGAATCAAAGTATAGGGCAGGATTAATATAGAAGTTAGCAGTACTTTTGTAAGTAACTAAGTAACTGACACACAGTGGGAGAGGACAGAAGAGAAGATTTCTGGCATGCAAGCTTTGTACATGCAAGATGAGGTACACTTCAGTGTAAGACCTGGTCTCCATTTGGATCTTACAGTTTGACTCCTGTGTCAAAAATCATGCTTATCCAGACCATCAGGCACCGGGACCTACAAGTTTGGAACCTGCAGCAAATCTTTTTTAACTCTGAAGAGATGTCCAGGATAGACCTGAAGCCTTGTCTGGATTTTCTGAATCTACCAGGTCAATCTAAAAAAAGACATCAAGTCTCCCTGTTAGCCCAACTGTGGAAACAGTGCAACTCTTACAGATTAAAACTGACTTTTATTACTAAAATATAAAGTATTTCCTAAATACTGTGTAAAAAAGAACAAAGAGTACACCCCAGAGAGTACAAAGCACCCATTCGACTTCTTACAATGGGAAGAAGAGAAATCTAAAAAGCTTCACACCTTCCTTCTGCTTGTTACAGGGAACAAACATTGAGTTGTACACCGAGTGCACCTGCAGATGTTGCATCTGTAGGCCAGCAAGCAGAACAGCTGACTCCTGGAAGCAGTGAGGATACATCAGGGAAAGTATTGCTGCTGCCTCTTGTTCACACTCAACTGTAGTGCACACCACTGCCAGATGGCCATCGGGATCAACAGCCCTGTGCTCTTACCACTGCAATGACACTCCACAACCACTACCCCTTAGGGATAGCACTGACCACTTCTTTCCAGTAAGGACCCAAAAGAAAGCAAAATCTCCTCATTCTCCAAACTAAGATCTATTAGCACACCATTTTACAAACAGTGAGCAAGAAAATTCTTTCAAATAGAAGATATGAAAGATGAGACATTAAAATAAAAGGTCTGAAAGCAAGGTGGGGATCATCTTGCTGTCAGCCTAGCACCTTCAAATGCCTTCCATGATCACAGCAACTCTGAACAACCCCTCAGGGTCTCAGAAAAGACTGCTTCTTTCCATAGCCACAGCCATGGTGGCAGCACCATCCCCTATGTCAAGCACATTCTCCACTGTTTCTAATGCCACCCTGAGACATGTCAGGTCTCCCTGGGTCTTTTTCTTCCTCCTTGAGTCCCTCTGCCTCCCAAACATCTCTCCTGGACCTGCAGTACTGCATCTCAGACACCATGAACAGACCAATCTCTGTCCTGATAGACAAGGGCACGTTGAAGCTCACTGGACATAAATAGTGAGCCTTTCCCATTTGCAACTGATTACACTCTTCACAATATAAGCAGCTTTTAAACAGAAAGAAGCCAAGATACATATGGCTGAATTTGGTATTGCACCTGCTGTTTATCCCTCTGAGTACAGCCAAGGTTGTCTAGAGACAAGGGCTAGCTACGCTACCACAAATGTAACGCAGTTGGAAGTTAATGCCTAGATAGCTTAAAAATAATAATAAAAGATTCAAGGCCAACAGAACTCCAAAAGGGCGCTTTCTTAGGAACGGCTGTAATATCACATCTGGGCCACCACAATATAAAGTGGAATTACTCCACTAACTTCAGTGGAGCAATGCCAGTTTACATCCGATGAAAACCTGGCTTTATACTCCAGAGCTGCGAGTGCCAAAAGAGAATGATTCGGAAAAATAACCCGTCGTTAATCCAACCCCAATGTAATTATGGAGATTAAATTTAAACAATAGCAAATCACTCTCTAAACATAGCATTCTGTAGCAGAGCTTCAAAGGAGGAGGGCCTTCTACTTTTGGACGAAAAATACAACTGAGCTCCTCTTTGTCTCTTTGCACTGGGAATCAAGCTGGAACCAACTTGTAAAATCAGATTAAAACAGTTGCACAACAGCTTCCTTTCAGGACTCCTGAACCAGAGAGCCATCTAAAAATCAAAATAATGCACTAACTGAACATAAAATACCCACGGGACACCAGAGAGTACTAAAGGGTATTTCCACACTCTCCACCAAGACGCCTATTGTATGGACAGCAAGGCGTTCCCTCTGCAGCAGGCAGGACTGGGGACCAGCTTGCACCAGCATGTGCAAGGGTGAGGAGGGGAGACATCCGTGGGTGCTTCACGGGGCTAACTGTGAGAGGCTGGCTGCAGACCATGGGCATCTCATCCACAGCATTAACTTTTGGGATTCCTGTGCTGTCCCCTTCTTCGCAGAGGCAGCCTCCTCCTACATCTCCTCCCCACAGCTTCTGAATACAAACATTAATGAAACTGGTATTTTCATTCCATATGCTGGCACATATGGCAGGTCCCTGTACTGAAAACAGTGTTGTATCTTAGGAAAACAAAACATCTTTCTGCTTAAGCGATGCCAAATTGCTTTATCAAAGGCACTACTGTTTGCATTTTTGTGGCAATATTAATGCAGTTCCCACTGAGAAGCTGATAAAGACCCTGACTGCACAAAACACCCCTCTGGAATAAGTGATCCGCAGCTATTTCTGTATCAAGTTTCCAAATAATTTATGATTAAAATAACATTATGCTTTCCAAACCCCATGTGTACTTCACAGCCAAGCTTCGTACAGGCAGAGGCAGCGTTTGTGGGAGTAGCCAGTGCCACCCACCCAGTGGCAGCTACAGGCAACCAACAGAACTCTGCTGCCACACACAGAGGGGCGAGGACACCCCTGCCCCGCTCCTCTTCTCTCCCTTGGCTCTTCGTTTGCACCCGTGGCTGCTTTTCCTGTCCTCCGGGCTTGACACAGGTCACGCTACTTTTGCTGCTGGAATCGCTGTTCACGTGGCAGCTCCCTGCAGTTGTGCAGCTGCCCAGGGCGCATCGACCGGATCCTGAAATGTTTTCAGGGATTTTTAAACATTGTAGCAGCCGCCTGGCTTATCTTGCATCCTCTCTGTAAATTATCTGCCCTTCAGTAGGAATTTAAGGCAGTCCCAACCAATTCACTTGTGCACTTGAGCTAAATTTCAAAACTGAAGTTGTGCAAAGTGGAAAACATTTTTAACTTCATTACATTTCCCTCTCACCTTTTTTCCAGACAGCTTTCGTATTGATCAGCAAAACTGAAAATCAACTAGCAGCAATCAGGAAAGTGGGCAACATAAAAATGTTTGCAAGCTACGTTCATTTTGTCGAGTACTCATCTCTTTGCATCACAGGCAGTTTTCCATGTAATAGCCCAGCTGAAAAAGGTATCTCCTGACACTACACAATCACTCCCTGTAAAAATAGTGCCTGCAGCATTTAAGATTTTATAAATTATTGAAAATGTTTAATCCATCACTCAATAAAAGTCCTTTTAAAAAAAGCTGCGACTGGAGCATCACATGACTTGTGACTCCCGTGGACACCGTAAGTTGTGTCACTGAGCATTATGATTTAGTGTTTAGTATTTTACACAGGGCTCCAATTCCAAATGACTGCATGATGCAGTGTCTGGCCAAATCAAGCATCTCCATGCACCACATAAGAGCAGGGGCTTTAGGGAGTTGGCAGGGTGCTTGGTGAAAAAATGGCAATAAGAAAAAAAGAACTGAAGGACAACAGAATTGTTATCAAAAAGAGAAAAGTGATACAAGAAAGGCAGGAAATACTGCACCCAGTGAGGGCAGAATGATGGCAGGGTTAAGAACAAGTAAAACCACTGTACAGAGATGTCAAAAGCTCTCAGTGTTCAACGGGATCACAAAACAGCCCTCTGGGAGAGTCAAGGGGACAAGATGCTGTAGTTCTGAAGACTGAGGACAGAGAAGGTGTGATGAGTTTGAAGACATTTGGTCATTCCTCCTGGTCATGTGTATTTGTCTAAGGAATAGTGTGTTTTGGGAGCAAACCCCGTCACTACTTCCATTTGTTGCATGTTGGTTTGGCACACCGATTTGGAGGAAATATCTCCAACACTTGACTAGGACTGGAGGCTCTGAACCACCACTGGGGTCTTGCACCACCATGGTACCAGAATAACCCCTGTCCACCTGTAGGAGCCAGGTGCTCAGAAGACATCAGACCACACAGAAGTACCAGAGCACCCTTGCTACACCCACTGATTAAAAAAAAAAAAAAAAAAAAGTATCACATTGCTTTAACAACCTGCATAGGGGTAAAGAATTTCATCTCCTAAAAAAAAAAAAAAAAAGGAAAAAAAGCCCCAGTTTCCCTAGCCTCTTTTCTCTAAGCCTTCCTTTTCCATTATTTTTCACATCCCTGTATCCCCCAGTGACCAGAAGCATACTTAGAATGCTTCTGTCCATCTGATAAAGAGATTGGAGGCTGCAGCCCCATGTCAGGCAAGGACCCACGGGGCACACAGTTTCTGCTTCTGGCCGCAGCTCCCAGCGCATCAAAAGCCCAAAAGATACAATGCTTTGGGGAAGCTGGGAGAATCCCAGTCAGGGTGGGAAATGATAGGAAAAAGTAAGACTTGAGGAAAACCATCGTTAAAAGAACTACTAAAATGGGATTTGTGGAATAATCCTTAGTTCCACACAGTTGGCCTGACTTTAACACAGTAGCATAGCTGGGTAGTTCACCTGAAAAACATCCAGCAGGAAAAGGGACAGCCTCTGCCAAGTTCTTTCTCTTTATATATTTTTCTTTTTTTTTTTTCCCATTCTCAATTTCACCAGATACACAAAGCAACCCTTACGATCTAGGCATTTAAAATCAAAGTTACATAAGTTACATACAACTGGTCTTAAAGTAACAGCAAATAATTGACTCGAAGTGCACAGGTTAACAATTAATTGAGGAAATTAAACCGCAATGATTTAAAATGCAACCCAGTAAGTAGGCATTTCTGACTTTCAGCCTATCTTGACTATTTTCCTTAAGTAATCAGGGTCCTGAAAACAGCAGTTAAAAGGAACAAAAGGGAATGTGTTAAAATTCCCAGCAGAGCTGCTTGCCCACAAATTAATTTTCAGACATTTGGCTTCTACATCTTTGCTCTTTGCAATTCGTGTCCCGGCTGTTTGACGATTCTAGCAGTTTTCTGCCCCACCCAATGCAGCCTTGTCATTACTGATTTTATTTTTCCGCTGCTTCTCTCTTAGTAATGCCCTCCTCTCTTGCCTTGACTGGTCACATGCTATCCTTGGATGAAAACATCAAAACCCTGACAATTTTTAGTAAATATATATATAGAGAGAGATTTAAATAAGAATCCACAACCAATTTCAAATCTTGGTCTTGAAATCTGTCTTTTATCCTTTATCATGCTTTAAGTGTTTTTAATGTTGTCAACAGCTGAATTGCCCAGACACAGATTTTGGTTCATGACTCAGTGGCAAGCACATTGGTTACAAAAAATTCAGCTTTTTTAGAAGTCTTTTAACATCTTTCTTCTTTTTTTATTTTTTTTCAAGTTACTGCAACATGGCAATGCTATAGCTCTGACAGTGTAAGAAGGACTCCAGGGAGACAACTGCTGTACCTGGTTGATTTTTGGTTGGGTTTCAGCAAGAAAACCGTCAACCATCAGAACGTTTGGATCAGGCTAGCTTTTCAACACACTCTCTTTAAGACCATATAGACAGTAGGGTAACGTGACAAGTAAAAACATTTTCAATGCATGTGCATGAAATCATTTTTACCTCTGACCACTAAACCAACCTTAACAAGCGGTGTTCTTGCCTGCGAGAATGAATGCTTTTACTGCAGTCGTCCCAAACAGACAGCAAGGCTAAAGCTTTGGGTAACATTTGCATGCAGAAGAGAGCCCAACAATGACATTAGATGTCCTAGGAAAGAGCTTCCTCCAGTTGAAATAGGAGCACAGGAACTTCAGTGTTGTGTACTTTATGTTATTAGCTGCAGCTGCTATCATACTTGGAGAAATCTCCAACTCAGAAACAGCAGTGATGAAGCACTCCAAGATGAGTAATAATATGCTTGATATTAAGGGAGGGGGATAAAAAGGCTTTTAAAAAATGCACTCTCTGGTAGAATAACAGTCTCTCAGAGAATACAGAGAATTACTAGGCAGAAAACAGTGCAGGAAACCAGAAGGAAAACACACCACATTTAAAGTGTTGTCTCCATTAAACTGAAATTGAGGCAAAGGGGCCGACATGGAGAGGAAACCCCTTGTATTTACCTAACCGTGTGAATGCTAATGTTCACATGTGTGTTGTAATAAGATTGACGACTTTGAAAGCTCTAATCAGTAGGTGCATGAGCAAATATTTGTTCTGATCCATTCCAACTCTCTGTGGTTTGTAAATCCCCAAGAAAAAAAGAAAAAAAATCATCAGAACAAACCAGTCTAGACCACAGATTTTGGCTACTTGACGCTATTTAGAAAATTACAGGAAATAGGCCAACTCCGAGGAGGTTTTTTTGGCAGGGTTTTCTGTTTGTTTTCTGAAGACCTGTGAATACCTGATTTACACACACTTGCCCGGGTAGCCTAAAAGAATCCTTTCAGGCATTCTTTAAAGCCTTGTCACCGCAATATAGAATTCCACATAGGTGATGTCTAAGCGAGGTGTTGATATATACAACCTCTCAGACTCCTTCTGACCCATGCTTTTCATCCAAAGGCATAAAAAAAAAAAAAGCCCAAATAATAACACCTTTGTATTTCAAGATCCTCAAGAGTTTCTAGCAGCATTATTTCTCTTCCTGTTAGCCAAATGCATGGAAAGAATCACTTGATGATGTTTTCATCAGAGGAAAATCTAAGCTGGAAAATACTTTAGATAGAGGGCTAAACTTATCGGGGATAGCATCCATTTAGCATTAGAAGATCTTTCCATCCAGCGTTAGAAAACCTTTTCTATGGGACAAAGTTTCTGCCTTTGCCATGTGGAAAAAATCAAAAGCTTGAGCAACCCTGCTTCAGGCTGAGCCAGAGTCTGGGTGAAAGAGAACTCTCAGCAACTACTGTAGGCATTGAGGTAAGACAGGGCATGTAAAAAAAAACACTGGTAAAAACAATAGGTTTTCTAACAAGTATTTCCATTAGAAATACTTTTCTAATAATTATGATCTTCATATCTTGGATTACTTTTTCAATTAGGGAACACAAAAAACTCGGATACTTTTAGTGGGAACACATATCTGTGTTCAACAAAGACTAGCTTTCATTATAAATATATACATATATTAAAAAAAAAAAAAAAGCTGATGCTCAACAACTGTGAAATTGATACAAGTCTTCCTGTGCATCTGTTTTAACCTCACATTCCTGGTACAAATTCAGGAAAAAGTTTTTTTTTCCTCTGCCACATCTTGCTGCTGCTCCTTCACAGCTGCTTGGGGTGACAAGAGCAGCACTGATGCAGCAACAGCAGCAGGAATAGTTATCCTGCATTCAATGCATCATTTGCCACAGGACCTACACAAGTTGCATCTCATCCAAAAAAGACACTGGGTATGGGTAATGGGCTGATACTGGCAGCCTGACCAATCTGAGGCAGGTCTATTATTATCTGTGATTTACTACAGTCATAAATTTGATTTGTCCTGGTGTGTCACAAATACATTCTGCTTGGGCACTGGGGGATTGCCAAGTGTAAACATCAAGCTTTTTAGATGGGTATCAGAAATAGTCTGATCATTAAAAAATAAATAAATAAGCAAGCCAATAGTCCTCTGCACACAGAAGACAGTGCAGTGGAAAGCCTCTGAAGCTGCCTCCAAATCTAAATTCTGCCACCAGAGCTTCCTCCCGTTCAAGGCATCTCCAAAAGAAACTAGGTTTTGCCCCTGCTCCCCTGTTGAAATCCATTTTAAAAGTCGTTGTTTTCAGGATGGATGGGACAGAGAAAAGAAAAAGTTTATGAACTAGTCTATCCATAAATATATAAAATGTTAGAAGGATTTGTCAGGGGCCTTTTTATTTTGATTATGTTGCTAAAGGCAAAATGCGCACTGATGAACTTCCCAAATTAATACATACATAAGGGCAGAATCAAATGCAAGTTGCTTCACTTCAAATAAACTGTAGTTTTGCTACTGTAAAACAAAATATCTCCATAAATTGTCTCTTTGTGTGAGCAACCATACCCACGTTACAGAAGGACCTCAGGATTCTTAAGAAAACAGAAGCAAAATTTGGCACACACTTCCTATGAGGACAGGCTGAGGAAGTTGGGGTTGTTCAGCCTGGAGAAGAGAAGGCTCCGGGGAGACCTTACAGCGGCCTTCCAGTACTGAAAAGACAAAGGGGAATGGCTCTAAAACGAAATAGGTTAGATTTAGATTATATATAAGGAAGAAATTCTTCACCATGAGGGTGGTGGGGCCCTGGCACAGGTTGCCCAGAGGAGCTGTGGATGCCCCATCCCTAGAGGTGTTCAAGGCCAGGCTGGATGGGGCTTTGGCAACCTGGTCTGGTGGGAGGTGTCCCTGCCCACGGCAGGGGGTTGGAACTGGGTGATCTTTAAGGCCCTTCCAACCCAAACCATTCTTTCATTCTATAACTCTATGCAAACAGTAAATGGAAGCAAAATAAAAGCCAAGAAAAATTAATACAGTGAAATGCCTTAATATTTGCTATCTGCTGATACACACAAACAGCCAATTCTCCAGTCAGCATCCTGTGCTCAACATTTGTGGGGTTCTGCATGCAGATTGAGAGAAGAGGCTGAAGCTGCATTTCTGTATGGCTCAGATAAGGCTGCAGAGGCATTTTCACTATACCCTTCCTCATCCTCAAGGTTCGTGTTTCTTGTACACATAGCTTTAATGTTGCACTTCCTGGTATGGATTAGTTTTCTTCTTCAAACTGACTGTTCTTGAAAGGCTGCACACTCTTAAATAACCAATACAGGCTGAGTCAAAAGCCTCTGGGGCAAATACATGCCATATTCAGAATATAGCAAACATTACTCCTTACCGCTCAGTGTGCCTTGTCCAAGGCATCCAACGATGCATGTTACAAGCTCAAACTTATGGGCATTAAGAAATGGCAAGATACTGCTTCTAAGGATCCCCTCCCATGCAGCTGCCTTTGCCAACAAAGTTAATGGTCTTGTTTGGTTTCCACATTATTAGAAAACAGAGCTTTAACAAGGAACACTACTGAATAAGCAGTGACATTTTCCTGTTTTTCTTCCTTTAGAAATTACTTACAAGGTTTACGAACACACCATCATGGCTCAGAGATCTTGCAGGTAAATATACACTAGATTTGGCAATGCCCTGCTTAAGAAGCCAAATGCCTCTTCCATGGGTAACATTTTCCAATGTTGAGACACTCAGTTTAAGTCTTAGGTGTTCAAAGTGTGCAAAAGTGCTCATCAGCTGCAATTGCCACCCACTTTCTATTTTAGAGCATTAAGTAAGGCAACAAGGCCTTGAATCCATAATTCATTGAGGTATTGCAATCACACTGCTTTTCACAGCATCTAAATCTCTTTCAGTATCTTTGCCTCAGCATTAAAAGCCAGTGCTCACAGGAACATGCCTGGTGATCCCCAAAAGCCAAGGACTACCACAGGGCTAGAAATGGAGGTGCCTTTTCCCAAAAGCCAAGGACTACCACAGGGCTAGAAATGGAGGTGCCTTTTCCCAAAAGCCAAGGACTACCACAGGGCTAGAAATGGAGGTGCCTTTTCCCAAACTCAAACACCTCTGAGGGGACGCTATTTAGCATCAGACTGGGACCAAAGTATAACAAAGATGAACTGGTGGAACAAAAATTCTGGAAAAAAAATGTTTTGCTGAAGTTACCATTTTATGCTTAACAGTACACAAAAACTCAAGCTTGTGAGAAAACAGAAATTACTAGATGAAAAGAAACAAACAGACTAATTTCACCTCAACTAATTCTGAAGATACTTAACTCATTTTTCTTTTTTCAATGAAATCAGCTGGCTCCTGAGAAATATTTCTATTCTAAGCAGAACTGTATTTTGCAATGTGAAACAAAATTTAGTCCCAAGTGCTCACCCGCTCCCATCTGCAACCCCAGCTACAGTTCTGGGTGTTTTCTGGGGCTGCCACCTCCACCAAGAAAAGTCCCAACCCCACAGGGAGATCAGACCAACATGGGGGAAGAAACAGAAACCCACCACAATTCCACCAAAGCAGCATTGATCCCTGTTCTAAGAAGCCTAAGAGCATTGGGCTGTACAGTGGTAGCACAGTACTTTTGACACACAGAAACACCAAAGGTCTTGCACACACCTCTGCTCTTAACAAGAGTCCCTCAACAAAAAGCACTGCAGGAGAAGTTAATTTATTAACTGATGTAACAACCACACCCTCCATGAACCTGCAGTAGGTATAAATTTATCAGAGCATTGTTAAGAATCCCATGAAAACCCACTTCCACAAAGGAAGCTCTCTCTAAGATATTTTACCAATTGCAGCTATTTGTTCCTGACATAAAAACAAACAGAAGTCTATTTGCTTTTGGTATTAAAAAAATGCTGTGGAAAGACCTTGGGAAACCAGAATGTAAATTATTTTGCAGTTTTCCTCACAATGTTTTTTGCTTTAAAAAAAAAAACTAAATATTTTGCTGGAATTTGTAGAAAATCTGTATTTTTAATACCAGTAGCATGTTGGACAAGAAAGGCAATTTCATGCTGGAAAATACTTGACTTGATTTTCCTTGTTTCCCAATAAAATTGGCTGACCTTTATTTGGCTGCTTACCAACATCAACTAAAGACTGACATCTGCTTTTTGATCTATGTGGGCAATAGAAAGTTTTCATTTGTTTAGATTTTATTTTGCATTCCTATAGATAGTAGAAAACTAACAAAATTTTGCACTTGCAGGAAATAGCATTCAGCTCACAAGGTATAGTAGTAGACACTCAGAGAGCCTAGAAAATAATATCACATTTCCTGAACAAGTACTGCATAATCTATTTAGCCTCTTAAAAATGTTTATTCACTATACATGCATGCACTTGCTAAACTTTACCTACATTACAACTATAACTGTAAAACGATCTGGATGCAGACTGTTTCCCAGTTTTTGCTGTAGACGTATCTGTGTTTCATAACCAGGAGAGGGATATGCAGAGCTCAGAAGCAGATGGTACCATCAAGGATCTGTGTAGGTGCATCAGTAAAGGAATAAACACCTCCCCTCATTTAATTACCATACACAATTGTATAACCACAGATAAACTACGTAACTCATGCACCACTACGTAACTTCTCCTGCCTACTTGGCTGAATCTCTGCCATGGTTCAAAGGGGTAAATGCTGTGTATACAAGTGACCGCCTTCCCTCTCATAAGACTCCCAGAAGTTGAGCTTTCCCCACCACCCCAGGCACAGATGAGTCAGCACTAGGTTGAATTTTGGGAAACACCAAGAGTACTTGCCGGTCCCTTGCAAACATCACCACTACTAGCCTCACTGAGGTGAACTGCTGATGTTGCATAACCAACACATCCTCAACGCTTCTCAGAAAAAGCCCTGCTTTGCCACTGACCATCTTCTCCTGCAGCATTTGCCTGTGTAAGCAGACATTCATACTCCTGCTCTTGAGTTCTTAGCTCAGTGGGCCTTCATGCATGCAGTTCATTCACTCTCAGCTGAGCTGTTTCTTTTCAAGCATATCATCCCTCATGCTCTTAGATACTCAGTAAAACAGCAACAGTCAGATGAGGTGTAAAAGCTAATGCTCATTTTGGTGATGAGAGACTGGTAGGTTGGTATGTCTACACAGATGTACTGTGCAAATTTTAAACACACTTTCTTCTTGTGTGTTGAGTTTGCATCCACATCATAAAGCTCTTAGGTCTGCTATACCAGCAAGTATTATCGAGGGAGGGAAATGGCTCTGCATCTAACTGATACACCCAGTGCTATACTAACTCCAGGAAATCAACGCTTGTCTCTGCCAGGAAGGAATAAGAGTCTCTGTGGCACATATACTCCATTCACTTCCCTTACCTCCTCAAAGAAGAGATTAAGACAATTCTTTAAAAATTAAATTCACATAAAATTACATACTTTTCACTTCACACATCAGATCACTTGTATACTGCATTCTCACAGACCCCTGGTGAGATACTGAGTGGAGACTATGCTGTGTGTCTTCCTAGCATCCTGAGAAGTTAGACAGGGAAGCAGGTTACCTAGTCATCCCCAGCATATTCACTTGCAGCACCTGGAGAGCAGTAACAAGGTCCTGCTTTAAGTTGCTGAGCAAAGAGCCTCATCAAAGGCACAAGAGGTTTGGAAGCATGAACTTCTGCACATTAGATTTAGTTCTGAAGATTTGGGCAAGGACAAAAAAAATATATATATTTTCAAGTTATTTGTAAGCCAGTTGAGAAGCACACCAAACAGAATCAGTGGAGCTGTGAAAAGCTTTTGACAGTGAAAATGGGAATTTTGGCCTCTCTCACACAAGCAATGCAGGTGAGAGGTGTGATGGAAGACTCTGCCGACTGTGAACCCCATGGCACTTTGGGACAAAGGCTTGGAGCGCTGCCCCAGTTCCTAGGGGCAAGAGCTCAAACACTGACTGACAGTTTCTAACTGGCTTAAAACTACATACGATGTGTTAGAGTTGAAGAGGGTTAAGCCACCTGACTAGAGGTAGCCAACTATGCTTTGAAACAAAGCCTTTTAAGACTAAGAATATTCAGTATAGTACTTTCAAAACTTCATGCTACTCTGCTCAAAGAGCTGGGGGTGGAGTGAAAACAGAGAAGACAAAGCCCCTTCCATAAACCATGGATTCAGCTGACCTTATGTCTACAAATAGTTTAAATCCCCAGGAAGAGTTTGCGAATGCCCAGCATAAATTCCCCATTCTTTGTCTATTGAACCTTTTCCTATTCTTCCACCCCCCAGTCCAGATGGAGCCTCAACTTCAGATATAAACCAATTCACCAGCTGCAAAGCCTTAAAAGAGATACTCATAATAAATCGCTCCTCAGGAAAAAATAAAAATCTCTTGCCATTGGCTTTCTCCTGGGTTCTGAAAATCCCTAATGGGTGGTGAGTGGGATGTGGTGAGTGGTCAGCAGTGTCTCCTGCACATACACAGTTTCTGCACAATCCTCTGAGGAGAACAGCAGTTGTCTGCATTTGATTTCCGAGCCACATTTTCATCCTTTTCTGCCTGCACCCAACCACAAAGAAAAATAACATCCGTGCTGTGCATTCTTTTCCCAATTCTAGAGCTGTTCGTCCACTTCTCCTCAGGACAGCTAATCTCCTATAAAGAGCTTCATCTCACAGCACAGCTAGATAAGCTGGGATGCGAACATCAGGACCGCCAGCATTTTTTTCTTTTTGGGGTGGACTGCTAGCAAAATTAGTGCTTATGGGGATGCCAATCTACTTCTGTCTGCCAAGGGTTATACACTGAAACCACTTCTGACAGCCCAATTTAAACTGCATAGAGGAGACGGGTGGGGATGGAGCAGGGGGCAAAGCCTTTCCCAATGTATGCATCAAAGACGACTGTATATATCCTGTCATTGTTTGAAAGCATTGGAATTTTTTCCAGATTCTGTGTGGTTTTCAAAAGAAATGACTGTACGCTTTCTTTACAGACTCAAGATTTCAGAAGTTTAAGGAAGCATCAGAATTAATGAGAAGCGGATGACGCTGGTTACTGTGGTTCAGCCAATTGTCCAATTCTCCCTGTCTCTCAAAGTAAATAAAAATAGACAACTCTAGTGCCAGCGGTGAGGGGGAAATATCAACATGTTTCTTAGCCTTCTGGTTTCCTAAGAACAAATGTTCAATTCGAAACAAAAAAAAAATTCAAAACCAGAACCTCAACCGAGCTATTTGTTGCATTTAATTCAGAGTAACAGATTGTGACATGCTGGCTTCAGCTTCAAGACACTGAAAAGGTCTCAGAAATGAAGATTTATGAGATTCATAATCCTGTTTTAGAAACATCCTTCCATTAGGCCTTGCTGATCAGAATACTTTCTTTGGCACTCAACATATGAATGACAAGAGCCATGAGAGGACCTTGACAGATCATACATCTAGAAGAATGTTGATCTTAAATTTTAAGACATTCAATTAATTGTGCTTCCTTTTATTAAATCATATTTAAAAAAGCCACAAATCAATATACACTAATTTAACTCATCATCCCACTGTTTTATACAGCCACAGAACTCAACGCTGACATTATCTATGCCTTTCTGAAATAAATTTGCCAGTTACTCTAGGTTACAAAAAGGTTTGAACGAACAATGCTGCCACCATAAAAAATTGCTCCTCTTAGATTTTATACCACATAGACTATTGCATTCCTTTAAAATTATGACTAAGGCAAATTGTCCTCATGCCACTCCAAAAAAGGCAGTGTATTAAGCTATTTCTTAGCTAGTCTTTTCTGCATTATTAATACACGACAAGGCATGATGAAACACCACAAAAGTAACACTCCTGACAAGATACAAAAACATACCCATTTCTTCTTAGTTACTTATTTTAGACACCCACCACTACAGATAAAAAGTCACAAGTCAGCAGATATACTGTGTGGTACCTCGGAAAGCCTCATCAATGTTTGTTTTTGTTTTTTGTTATTTTTAACAGATGTAACAATTTTTTTGAACATGTGGGCATTATGATAGCATCCTGTTTGCTAACTTTATCCACAAAAATTTCAAGAATATGGTGTAGAAAACTCTCTTCTGAATAAGTTGCTTTTTTCCCAAAAAAGTTTTGGTATGCAATATGAGAAATGTGGTAGTCAGTAATGGGAAAGTATTGGGCAAAATAAAGGGCAGTACTTTCTTGCTTGACCTAGCTTGGACATTTGCCCCAAGACTTGTCCAAGACTGATATGTTTGTGTAACATAATTCACCCTGGCAATCTTCAAGGACACAAGAGCAATGACGGCCAGCACCACTCTGCAAAGAACAATAGGATCTGAGAAAAATATGTTCATCTGATTTTGTTTCAGTTCTCCATTGCCAGCAGCTGTGGCACACTGTATTCCTTAAATCAAGGTGACCATCAAAAAGTCCCATTCACAGACATCCAGAGGGTTAATTTTATATTCTCAAGGACTTTAGTTTTAAATGTATTACATATTAACCGTAGGCAATGCTTAGAGCCATAGTGCTGACCTGACCCATGAAAACAGAGCAATCCCTATGGGTGAAAAGCATGTAGTCTTTTTAACCTGACACTTCACACTACAGCAGTAATGAGACTAAAACCCAAATGAAGTCATGTGTCACTTTGACTGGAGATAAATAGCGCTAACTCTGCTTTACTTGATGACCTCCCATAGTGTGGGAAGGCTCAGCCTGAAATTTTTCACATACATGTCTAAGACATTGAAGCCTTTGTGGCATTTTTCATTGTACAGTACTTTATGCTCTCATTTGAGCTCTTTGATGATCTTCTCTGGGATTTTGTTTTGCCTTAAATAGTTCTGCAAGTTCCTTTTTGAAACAAAGACTGTTGAACCCACTGTTGATGCCACGTTTGTTTTCTTTCATCATAATGAAGTATCATGTAATTGATTCACAGTCATTTTCATTACCTGAAAACTTCAGCATGACCCTAGCTGGAAAAGATCTGGTTTCATTACAGAGTATCTGATGCATCTGCACAATTAAAATGCCATCTATTTTGAACCACTTAAAACAGAGATAAGCTACGAGAAAAAAAGGAACCTGTGGAATGCAAAAAAATATTAGCATCTGAAAGTCTCAACTGTGTAAATTTATCATAGGGAAACAGATAAATCCAGTCTCCTATGCAAGCTAATCACAGCCCAGATAACAATCTTATCTGTGCTGAATGGACGCAAAGCTTCTCTCATACCTACATATCAGTATATGATTTCATTGTCCAAAAAACACGAGGTCTGAACCACATATTGTGAGGGACATTTACAATGAACTCACTTGCAGCAGTTCAGCACAACAAGGCCAAGTGAGTCAGCAACTGACAAAGGCTGGTTTGTTGTAAAGGAAAATATACATTTCTCCCTTCCTGCTTCCAAAGCAGGAAAACAATAGGGCATTAAATGCCACAGATGTTTCAACAAACATGAAGTTTTTACGATCATCACTGAAAGAAAAAATAAAGAGAAGCTCTCAGTGACAGCTTCCACCACAGCAGCAAACGTAACATCCATGTTGACCCCCACAGAAGCAGTGGAGGATGCAAAACTCAGTGTAAGTGAAACTGGCTACCATTATTTCTGACCAGTTAATGCAAACATGTAAAGATTAAAGCAAACAAACAAAAGCCAGATGCTATAAAACACTGAAATAAATAGGTGTGTGTGGCATAGTACAGACTATGTGCTAAATGTTCTCCATTGTAGTTCTGTTTCTTCCAAATGCTCTGCTCTCTCCCATTCCTCTCCTGGTATGAAGGGGAGTTTCAAGACATTCGGTAGGGCATGCAGGCTCCCCTGCATCACATGTTTTCCCAGGGTTCAGAAAAACAATACCAATCCTCCCTACCAATACCCAAAAATGTTGTATTCCATTTGCTAACATTACATTAGCTAAGCAGACTTTGAATCGTCACTCACTCAGACTTTAAGCCAGCTAAGCAGACTGAAAATAAAGAATGCAAAAATTTTATTGCAACAGAAACAAAATAACTCATTTGGTGAATGAATGAATCTTCCTCCATTGTTCTGAGAAATGGAGCAGCCAGTTTCCCAACCCGAAGGCAAACAAGAATGGCTTCCAGGAGTTTAAAAGGAAAGACAAAAAATGGATGAGCCAAGAAACACAGGTTCAAAGGGCAAGGCCCCTTATGTTTCTTAGGGGAGGTTACATAATTTACATAAGGTCAAAATGGAGCCAGGGTTTGAGCTGTGATCTGAATTTGGATGTTTTTGGAAGACTCATTTTTTGACACAGTTTAGAGTGTTTCGTCTTATCACAAGAGAGCCTGGAAGCCTGCCTTGGTATTCCCAAATTACAGAGTGCTCAACTAACCACGTGCCCTGCAATTCCTCTTTTCCTCTTTCCTTCAGGGCTTTCTGGGACAAATTTTTCCCAGGACCCCCAATCCCAGACAGCAATAAACAAAGTGGGAGTGGTATCGATCTCCTGCACCCTGGGAAAGCAGAGAATAACCGTCTAGGGCGGGGGCTTGGTAGTCCACACAATATCCCCAAGATTCCCCCAGCATCAGCCTAGTGGTAGCATGCACAGACTGCTGAAAACCCACCAGCCAGACTCCTCATGCCAAAATGGATTCCCACAACAGCTACCCCCAGTTACATCAATGCAGAGGACACCTCAACATCAGCACTGGCACTGAAAATGTGGTGTGGAAGAAGTCCTCTTCCTTTTGAAATGCCGTCTTTCCCCATCCAGGCAAAGCCTATGCACTTTAGCTCTGTGGAAGAACGAGGATTCAGTCCTGGGGAGCATAAACTTTACCCACGCACCGAGGGCTAGTTGCATTTTTACAACCCCGATGTATTGAACATTAGAAAGACTTTTTTCCTTGGGACTTTTTTGGGTGGGAGGAGGAAAGACTGCTTGCTCTTTGGAAAAAAAAACAAAACAGAAATAGATTTTTAATGTAAAAGACTCTTGAGCATTTAATAAAGTGGAAAATTAGTCTTTTTTTTTTTTTTTTAAATATATATATAGCCTTCAGTAGTGCCTATGCCAAAGCTAGACCTCTTCAGAAGTAAACTCGTTTCATCAGGCAAGGATTAGTGGATTATAGGGAGGGGAAGGGCAGAGATTACCCATCATATCTCTTGATTAGATGTAGCTACTCCACTTCAGTGTTTGCCACAATATTTTTTAAAAGGTCACGCCAGAGTACAGCAGTGAAGGACAGCAAAGGTGGACTTGGGGGCCAGCCCCATAGTGGGGCAAGGATGCAGGAGGGCAGGTATGACCTTGGTGCTCTGCAGCATTCTTTTCTCTGCAGCTTTCAAAATAGAACCTGTGGATTAAAATAGCAGCTTTACCTCCTGTTCAGTCCACCTCTTTGCAGAAGTAGAAGGAACCCATGCCTGATTAAGTTAGTATTTTATATTGGGATGTGACATTTTGTGCCTCTTTCCTTGGTTTCAGAATTTATTTCAGCCATCCTACCCTATCTATTGGCAATCCTACTCCTCTCCCTGTGGAAGGTTTTTCTCGTGGAGCTTGCTGGCAAGGCCTCATCTTTCCCAACCTCTATTATCAAGGATGCAATCTTCTCAGCCCAGTGCTGCATTTTACACACAACAGAACAGCCTCTATAAATTGGCCTCACAGCACTGCTGACCGAGACTCTGGCTCATTGCAAAGCCTGAAAGCACAGCAGGAGCCTGTGTGGCAGGGCTGTTCACCTGTGCATTATTTGACTAGGGCTGAAAGGGCCCACTGCCAGCATTTTGCCCCGGGTCTGAAAAATCTCACCGCATCAGTGGAAAAGCCCCCTCGGAGGTGCTATTAACCACCATTAAGGAGAAGGGAGGGCCAATGCCTGAGGAAAGCACCATGTGGGCTATGCGGAGACACCACGCCAGAAGCTCGGAGAGACAAGACCCAAAACTCTGTCTCAAAATGCCCAATACGACACACATGCTAAAAGCTGCTTTAGCTTTCAGCTAGATCAAAAAGCAAGACAAACTTTTTGGCACAATAAAACAGAAAGCAAGCAAGGCTTTATCATATGATTCCAATCACAGACAAGAGGCCTTTCAGCCCTCCAGAGATTAGCAGCATTGGTTTGGGGTGCAATAACGCTCCATTTCATTGGAAGTGAATCTGTCTAATTTTAAGGGGGGAACAGGAGAGGAGGGGGCTCTCCTCCTCAGGAGATAAGCTCCTTTTATAGCCTTGGAAATTCTTAAAGCTGCCAGGGGTATTAATGAGCCTCATACACACAGCATTATCTCCTTTGTTTTCAGCAAGAGCAAACCTACAGCTGCAGGCAGCCCTCTTTACAACCATCACCCAACAGGCAAGGATCGGGTCACACCAGTGACAAACAGGTTCTCTCAAAACGTTTCCCCAAGCATTGCCGGATTGTTTTCATTAGTTTACAGGAATCTTCCATTTGTGCTTTTGAACAAGAGGCAAGGAAGGTTTCAGCATTTCTTTCAGGCATAACTACATTTCTGACATGTTAATTGCTACTCAGAAAGGCTGTAATTAGCCAAACCTAACATCATTGCACTTCATGTCTATTACTGAAATCATACTTGCAGACCAATTAAAGAAGCCCCTCAGCCATCCAATGAATAAGGTTGGGCTCCTTTGACACACAAAAATCTTTTGTAGTGGGCACAACTACTTGGAGGATGCTGCTAGCCCTTTCACCAGTTGGATGAAGTCTCCTTCTCAAATAAAAGTTTACTGACAGAGAAGACTGAAGCAATTCTGCTCCTGACAGAACAAAAATAAAATTACTTTGGGAACATCTTTGAATGGCATCCATCCCACTTTCTGACCAGCTATGCCTCGCCACTCTGTTTGTGAACAAAATTACTCAGTTTGCACTGATATTTGAAAGACCACTCATGTTCAAACCTCCTCAGATGATTTGTGTCTTCTAACATTCCTTCTAATCATCCTTCATTTGCCAATAACCTAAAATTTTGGCCAAGTCCTCACGATATAACCTCCAAACCATGGAATTCAGACAGAACCAATGGGCATGTTACTGAGCCCACCACCTTCCCATGACTCCTCTGAACAGCACCATCACCTCCTAACTTAACTTCCATCCCCACCTACTACTTCCCTACTACTGTTTCTACCACCGTTTCTACTAGAAACTACGGTTTCTACCACCATTTTCTTTCCCCGGGTGCGTGACAGGGTGCTCCCATGATGACCACCAGACAGAAGAGCTACCCTGCTAGCAAATGTCCATATCATATGACTTGGTGTATACCCTTAATGCAGTATCTGTACTTGCTCAGTTTGGATACACTGACTCTTCTCTGTAATTGGAATTTGCCTGTGACCTGTCTTTAACTGCTTGAAGTAAACAATGCCACCCCAAATGCTTTTGCCTCCTGCAAATTCTTAGCAGTATCTCTTGACCCAGATTAAGATAATCCGCCGACTAGATAGAGGTTTACTGAAGCTGCTGTCAAAACACAGAGGGATTATTTTTAGCAACATATTACCATTCTGTAATTTGGTTGTGGTATCTGCCATGGAGAAAATGGTTTCCTGAGCAAGGTACCTCCTTGAATTCTGTCTGTGTTTTGGAAATCAGTCCACAGATGTGGCTATCAGTAAGTTTTCTTTCTTCATTGCTGCAGGTGATGTGCAGAGCAACCGCAGAAGGGGAGTGAGACACAAAGTCCTTATGCTTAAATAATGTCTCTTCCAAAATACATGAGGTGTTTTACTCTAAATTGTTTGAACAGCAGCATAACAATAAACTGAAAACATCCTGTCTTCATTCTTGACTTTTTCAGCTGCTTCTCACAACTATTTGAGAATATTTTAGAAAAATAAATATGTAGGCAACACATGACTTGGCAAAATCCATTTCTACTCTCACTCAGTATTTAATCATAGTAGACCACAGCATCAAAGCCCAAATTCTTTCCCCCTTTGCCACAGGGGCAATTGTACAGGTGTTTCTGAAGGTGAAATTTACTCCTAAAACATTGACAAAAGGGAAATAATATTCCCTTCACCTGGATTTGCCTCCCTTAAGAAGCATTCAGAGCCAACCAGGCAAAATCCAACTTCATAGTGTCACTTCTCACAGCTATCTCTCTGTCAAATTTCAAAATACCAAAACCCAATGAGAAAGAGCTCATCTTAGGTCTAGCAACACATGATAAAACCAGAAATAAAACTTTTTAGGAGTTAAGAAAAACAAAAGCAAACTCTCCCATAGCAATTGCAAGCCAGGTTTGAAAAACACAGATTTCTGGTCATTTTGATATATTCAAAAGTAAGCAGGATGCTAAGTCGCAACCTTAGTCAAAGTACCCACTTTACCTCTGCAAGTGTTGGCAGCCTGACCTATGAGAAAAACTGCCTCTAAAACATGAGCTTACTTATGGTCAAGGCAAAGGAAAAATGAGTGGCCAGATCCCATGGCAAATATCAGGAAAAAAAAAAAAAAAGTGTTTCTTGGGGAAAATTAAAAAGAAAAATATGCAGCTGGTAGCCCATCAGGTGTTAGCCTGGGGGCTAGTCATTTTCCTGAGCTCAACAGCTGAACTGCAGGGGATGCTGAGCTGAGGATGACTCCGTCACTTCACTGGAGAAGCCTAAGCAGAAAATACGGCTGTTTAATCATGCTCTTTCCTATACATCTGACACACCTGCTTCCTTCTGTGACTAATTCCCTTTTCTGTTGTGGAAATATCTGGTTATGAAGACAGCGTGGGCACAGCAAGGCAGCCAACCGATGAATGCATTTGCCACCAGTCCGTAAACAAGGGTAGTAATGGGAAGACCAGTAAGAACAAACAGACTGTTCTTCAGTGCCAGCATGATTAAGGAACAGCTGCAAAATACAGGACCTATCCCAAAAGCCAACAAAACGAATGGAAGCTTTTCCACTGGTGGCCAAAAATCCCAACCCCAGCCTCAGCAAGGGTTTCATTACAAACACTGGGGCATCTCCCAACCAGTGGTGCTGCTCACAAGCCCTACTGATGCCAA
The DNA here is from genome assembly GCF_040182565.1 of Anser cygnoides. Taxonomy (NCBI): domain Eukaryota; kingdom Metazoa; phylum Chordata; class Aves; order Anseriformes; family Anatidae; genus Anser; species Anser cygnoides. Next base: position 72,309,265 of record NC_089874.1, read on the forward strand.
GGACAGCTGCAGGAGTCCAGACCAACCTCAAATCAAGCCGGGCAGGCTCTGTTTCAGATACTCCTGAGCTCACTCTACATGCAGTCTCATTTGGCTTTAGGGTAAGCATTGGGTGGTGCAAAAGAAAAAGAAAAAGAGGACCCATCTGCCTGCAAGCTTGTCGCTCTCCCTGGGAGCCTGGAACAGCTTCGTGACACACCCCTCCGCTTCCTAGATTTCTGTTATGTATGGAGGGAAGAGGCATTTTGCAGAATTATTTATGGGTGGGATTTTTAAGAATGCCTGAAGCCTTTTCAAGGAGGTCCTGTGATCCCAGTTGACACAGGAATTCATTAGTCCTCATCTGTTCATGTTCCACGTCAAATATCTTAAACCAAACCCTAACTGACTTGTGGTCCAAGTCAAGATACCAACTTGAACGTTCATTAAAGCACATGTGAACATCACACACAATGCAACATAAAGATAGAGGCTAAAAAAAAGTTACTCAAACTTGCCCTGCATAATGAATGTGTGTACAAAAAGCTCTCTGACCAGACATTCATAATGATAAAAAAAGAACACTCCAAATGCAAAAAAAAACAAAAAAAAAAATCACCTTATAAAGGAAACACCATGATTTTTGCCTTCGGTTTCTTCTAGTATTGTTAAAATGTGCTTACGATGGTCTTTACATATTTTTCTGATCTCCAGTTACTGCCCAAAGGCACCTCTGTGAAGAAGAGAGTTCTTCCCTCCCCCTGCCTCTACTAATATCCTATGTTATAAAGCTCTTTTTTCAAAGAAGCTAAGACTGAATGTAAGATTTAGTTCATACATCCAGAGTTGCAAGAAAATTCTTCCTTTTCTTAACAATGGTAAGTTCGTTGTGATGCAAGTTTGCATCTGAAATGGGGGCATTGCCAGCATTTGTCACAAAGATTTCTCCTTACTGGCACTGCCTCCTTGAGGCTTGCCCTGATCGAACAAACTCCACTTGAGATGTTTGCAACCATTCACAAGGGGGAACGGGGACAGGAAGGGAAGCACCTGTTCCCAGTCCAGGTTCAAGAAGAAATGTCGACATGAGGAAACCATCTCAGGTGGAGCCCTTCCTGCCAACCCCTGCAGAAAGGCTGATGAATAGACACGGGGATTCAGCTACCTTCTCACCAGGTTGAAGAGAGAGGACACGAGTGGAACAGCACAACAAAGCATGTATTGCTGCTGCCCATCCTAAACCTGCCTTGCAGGACTGCAAAGGAGGATCAGGTAGTGGTAGTGGTTCAACTCTCCTGCTTTACTATGAAAGACATTCATTTTTCCAACAGTGCAAGCGTCTTGATTGCAACTTGCTTTTTGCCCAGTGAGGTGGAGGGCCAGTATCAGCCTGGGTCATTGACAGGTAAAGAAGTATTTAACACCTGGTCGGGCAGGCTCCTTTCTGCATCTAGTTTAGCTTCGAAGGTAAACTCTCCTGGACTGATCTCTGATGTGTAGAGTACCTTGCACTGTGAGAAGACCAATTCGGATCAAGGCTTCCAGATGTCACCATAACACAAACAAAACGGCATGTTCATAAATGTAAACATTTGAACTAGGATGGAAGTAACAACTGAGCAGCTGACTTAGCTCTTAAGGGGATAAAAGGTCTTTCATGTATACACTTTCTTCACGTATTCAGATGAAAAAATTCTACACCTCCAGCGGTAATCCTCATAAAAGTGCAGTTATTCCCTGAGAACTGCTTGAGGACTCAGGAGTGGTAATTTGCACATTCATAACTTTACAGCTGTCAATTGACGTTTCCGTAGCTAATTAGAATGCGTACAACCAATGTAAATCAAAGATACTAGAGCATACATCAAATTTTAATGAGCTTTTGGAATCAAATTGTTTGGAAACCTAGCTTCCAAGTCATATTTAATACACTATAATGTTTCCAAGAGGGAATAATATTTTCTGCTCTAATTCTATTCTGTAAAAATGTGTTTTCTCTGCCAGTAAAACATATGGGACAGTTTTTCTGTTGTTAATAAATGAAGTCATGCAGTACAGATTTTCACATTTAGCACTCTGAAACTAAGCCCTTTTTGGTCAAAAACTGGGCAAAAAATAATCCTAAGCAGAAGTAAAATTAATTGTTTTCCCATCATCTTTTTAAAGAGTGCATTTACATACAGTATTTTTTCTACAGTCACGAAATGCACCTATCATGGACGAAAAAATCTCAGGGCAAATCTCCCACCTAGGTCACTAACAACTCTGTGAGAGGAGGGTTTGTAGAAAGAGGTTCTCAGGAAGAGGCATGGTTACTCTTCTCAAGGTAAATGGAAGAAAACAAAGCTTTGATTCAGTTGAACATATATTCAAACTTTTGCTTTGTCAACCCATGAATGCCTCAATCCTGAAAAACAGTATTTGTCACACAAATTCCACCTGAACTTTAAGGAGTCTCCTCCAAGTACTCAGATTTAAGCATCAGCCTGAGCTTTTGTGGAATTCAAAGCTAAATCTGAAGCAAGTAGGTTTTAAAGAGAAAGAGGAGCTCCCTTTTTAAGTTAGCAGCTGGGTAAAACTGGTAAGTCTGCGTGAATGGAAATAAGAAATCAGAGCAGTTATTTATCAGGAATAGAAGGTGTCTTACATTAGGATGTCAAAAAATCCTGATTCTAACTGCATAACAAACCCACAAAAGTGGTTTTGTTTTGAAGAACACCTTTGCAAATATGAGAACTGAATATACCTTTCTAGCCATATAGTGGCTTTTGTATCACACTTGCTAATGCTGCAAATGCTATAATACTGAAGAAATTACAGGAAAAACTTGCTGTATAACAGAATCCCAACAGAAGGGAAGCATCTCAAATGCCAACAAGAGCAAAATGTGGAAGTGAAGAAAAATTAAACCTGAGAGCTGGTCAAGACTACATAAACCTTCTGTGATACACCTATCATGTCAAAGCTAATGGTTTCTAAATATCTTGCTCAGCTCCAGACTGCTTTGTGCAAGGCTTCAGAGAACTGCTAAAATCTTGCAGGAGTACAGAAAACATCTAAAAGCATCAGCTTTCCTGAGCCGTTTTCCCCTCTACTCTACAACACTGTATGCCCTAAATATTAGCTAAGGATCTCAAACATGATCCACAGCAATTGCAGATAACCAATGTGTGTCATCAGAGGGAAAGACACTTCCTGACTTCCACCACTTCTGGGACATCTGAAAAGGCCAGCATTATTTTTATTTCTTTATCTGGAAAGAAAAAAGTTGACGTTTCAACCCTTTCAGCTCCAACCAGACCCACCTCTGGTTATTACGGCCTGCTTATATCCTCCACATTCAAGAACTAAGCCAAAAGAGGACTCGAGTGGGAATTCAACACCACCCACTGTAAAACCCGGGGATTCTCAACCACTTGTAAAGCAGTAGGCTGCACAACGCATGGGAAAGGAAATGGTTCATTTCTGATCTAACTGCACAAGGAACCTGGACAAAAGCACTCCTCTGTGGAAGAAAGGTGCAGAGACATCCCTGCAGGGGATGCACGTCCTTCTCTTTTTCATGAGTGCTCCGAGTCCACAGCCGCAGGGACAAGGTCCCATTCCCACCTCAGCCTTCCCAGCATCAACCTCTGCAGCCCTCTGGTTTCACAGCTGCACAAGGACAAACTAACACAGCAACAAAAACCCAGGTCCTGCTCCATCTCCACACAAGAAACAGGTTTGTTAGGATCTGGGCCACTGCTGGGCACATTTCCCCCCAAGTCCAAAAGCATCTTCAATGCAGTTTTTTGATAGCAACCAAACCTGTGCATTTCTCTGGACAAGGCAGGACCCTTGGGAGCAGAGACCTCGACCACAGGCTCTGCTAAGGGTCTCCAAGAAATCTCTCAGTGCTTTTTCCTTCCATGCCCAGTGCTGCTCCACATGCTCTGCAAAAAAACAGACCATGATGGCAATTTATTAAAAGGAAATTGCAGCGTCTTGTGCTCGGTTTTGCAAGACTGTGTGGTTAATTGAACTTGGCATGAGGGGCAACGAGTGGAGTCCTTCTATGAAAGAGCTGCACAAAATGCAAGCTCATTTAATCTTGTTTCCTTATCCACCAAGAATCTGCGCTGCAAAATTAACCTTATTTCTTTGAGTTGCTAACTTGTCACCAATAATTATTTTCCCAGACTTGAAAATGTGATGACGAAACAGCTGACAGCCCCTCTGAGCTAACAAAGCCAGATCCAACCCTCAACAAACTCCCCTAGTGCCCTCCGATCCAGGCGGTCTTTGAAACATGGAGTTAGAAAATTGGAAGCCTTGTTTAGAAAAAAGGCAAACCCAGGTTTATTGGCCTTGCAGGACACAACCAAGCAGGGTGGCAAGGAACCAGCAGCCCCCTGTAGCACACGCCTGCCTGTGATCCTCCAAAACCAGGGAACCACCACAGAAAAATAAAAGGAAAAGCAGCAGATGGAGCATATTCACTTCTGATTTTGTGAACAAGTTAAGGAACAAACAACTTGGTTAAAGAGCGGGTGGAGAAAAGCTTCATCTCTTGACTTTTCTTCCCCTTCTCCCTTAAACCATCCACACAAATCTGTCTGCTGAAAGAGTGTATGAATGGGAAAAAATCCTGCTCGTGAGCCAAGGCTCGAGTCGCAACTGCCATCAGACTTTTGACTGCTGGCCAAATAGGGCTCTACGGCTTGTTTTCATTCTTCCTGCTTCCTATTACCTGGGATCTAAACATTTAACAATGGACAAATCTCCATACACCAGGAGGCACCCAGGGATGTGCCAGGGCAGCTAGCGAGTGCACTCTCCTCCAAGGATGATAGATGCAGGGATTTTAATCCATTTAAGCACCAGAAGCGGGATAAAGACTACTAAAATTGTGTGCCCCTGAAGCTCCCGCTGCCACGGAGGAGCGCTTGTCCCCCTACTTCCTGGGGCACAAGGGCTGCAACCTGCTGAGCTGAAGCCCCGCTGGGGTAGCAGGTGCTGCCTCCGGCTCCATCCCAGGACCCTGTGCGAGGGCTTTCATGCAGGAAGCCACTGCCAGGGCTGCAAGCCATGAGCTGTCCTGAGGGGTTTGATAAATAAAGGAAAAACAGACGAAAGAAGGGAAAAGCAGCTGTTTGGAAACGAACTGTAAAAACATCTGTAGCACACCACCAACCTTCCCTAGCTGCAGCGGCAGAGGGTTTTAAAGGGACACAGCTTTGCAGCAGGGGACTAGGGGTTTGCAGCCACCCTGAGACAATGCACGCTGGCACCCACTGGATCCCCAAAACAAAACAAATGAAAACAGAGGACACGGAGCTGTGCCTCCACAGCAAGCCCATCCCTACTGCACGCAGGACTATGCAAAAGAAGAAAAGAGGAATTAAACCAGAAACAAAGAAAAGCCCTCAATAACGCCATCCTACACCTCTGAGAGTCCCCCCAGATGATGCTCTGTTTCACAAGTGGCATTGAGGGAAGTCTAAAGAGAGCTCTGTGGCATTTTAATTTACTGCTGGAAGGATGGCTGCACTACTGGAAGCGATCAGTTCACACACGGACGGCTCCACCGCTGCCCGCGCTTGACTAGCTGAGAACATACCAAAGAAACATTAAAATTAATCTATTTGGCTTCGGCGTGCATCATTCCAACACAATTTTATGCATTTGCTTCAGACTTAGTGGGATGGAGGAAAAAAATAAAAAGATGGTTCAAGGGTCTAAGTAGCTCAATTTATTTTTCAGTAACTAAGTTACCAGAGGCTTGTAGGGAGATTGTATTTATTTTCTGAAGGAGGCTCCAAGTTGGCAGAGAGGTCCTTGGAAGTACATATTTCTTCACGTTCTCTTGATCTCAGTGTGTGGAGATTCACTTAACAGCTGTTTTATGTGCAAATGTTTTTTCAGGCATGTCCTCCCCAACCATAAACAGATTTTTAAAGGAAACCCTCTTAAAAGAAGTTAAGAGACAACCAATCTCTGAGCCTCTTCTCACCCAGACCTGGAGATGAGATGTAAGCAAAGCTCAGAGGGTCTTTAAACTGCAGAAGGTTGTTTTGTGCATTTTTTTTCTTTTTCTTTTTAATATATCAGTCCTACAGCAGCCCTTACCAACACAAAAAGCAACACTCTGACCTCCACACAGCTGTATTTCATCCCCCCCTCCTTTTTTTTGACATACACGCATATGTGCAGTATCTACGTTAGGTATACCTACATTTAATCTTTCCTTAAATGACAAAAACAACTAGATTTTTTGGCAATGCAGAAAGCAGGAAAGGCAGTCACTTTCAAGAGCTGCAATGAAATCATGTAACAGTTTGGCTGCTACACAAACCAAACATACACATAGGTGTGTATATGTGCACACATACGGAAAGGGATGGGGAATTCCGGAGGGGATGCAGACCATCACTTCCCACTATTTTCTGGGACACAGATCTCACTGACAACACTTGGGGCTGCTTACTTCTTATGGACATTACAAAGCCAAGGTCTTGCAAAAACAAACAAACAAAAAAAAACAACACTTAAAGGCACTGCATGGTACTACTAAATAGTATGTGTTAACTTTTTCAGGTTCTTCAGAACATGACAGAACCCATAGGCTGGGCTTCAAAACAAATAAATAAATTGTGCCTCTAATGATAAAAGATCAAGAATACCAGTAGGAAATAATAGATGCAGAACTGTGTTGAAACACCAAAGGGGAGAAAAAAAAAAAAAGAAAAAAAAAGGAAAGATAAGCCATAGTAACAGCCAGCAGCAGAGGCCACCTCTGAGGCCACCTGGAGAACAAGGCCAGCAGATCCTGGCTCTGACAGGGCAGTCCCATGTCCTGCATCCTTTGGCAGCAGAGACAATGTTGAGCTATCTGTCTGGTTTTCTGCTTCCAGAATGCCATTCCAGACATTCCCTCACCTCTGATGGCTGTTATCGGCCCCTCGTTGTGCCGAGTGTAGCATCTGTGGAGCCAAGCTCCAGATCAGGTCTGCAAAAAGATCAGACTAATAAAGAAAGAGGGAGCAGGGCCGAAAAATCAATATTAATGCTGATGCTGAAGTTTGTTAGCACAGTGAATCCAGCTTTAAAACTCTGCTACTACCAAATCAAAAATGTGACAAAGAACCAAGACACAGTAAAAATTTCCTTTGGCAGTTTAAGCTTGCTCCTCTCTTTGCTACTGATTTGACTTTGTAGTGGCAGGCTTCTGGCCAAGTCATCTGTCAGCCTGTGACTCCCATAGGCAACATAACGCCAACATAAAAGCACCAAGGTAGCATTAAATCCCATGTAGTCTGTTCAGAGTGGGTCCAGATCGCACTCATGCTGCAGAGTGATCTGGTCTGGGGCAGAGACCTGGAGCAGGACCGCAGATCCTGGGCTGAGTCATCGCCTCACATGAATGACTCGGCAGGACAGTTGACAAAGCTCTGATGAAATCTGCTTCCTGAGTTTAACAGTGCCATTACCTCTTCTGTCCCAAGCTGTCAGCCAGTAATTAGGATCTTGCAGGTTGTTTCCATTAGGAGATGAAATCAGAGCCAGGTATAGAGCTGGCAGAAAAACAGGATTTCCAGTTGTCAGGAAATTTTCATTTCTTTCAAGCATGGTTTTGGACTAAGTTGGATGTGCTCTTTGTGCAGCTGGGGACGATGGTTAAGATCTTCTGGTTATACCTGTGCAGGGACCGGGGACCCCAGAAGTCCCAGCACCTCCTACCACAGGGGAGGGCAGCCCCATACATCTCCAGTGAAACAACTGAGGCTCAGCTGCTGGCATTCCTACTTGCTCTTGACAAGTATTTCCTCGAGCTAATGCACCTGATTAACAGCAGACTTATCTTTATGCAACGTGGATCTATATACAGTGGAGTTCTCCAACGTCTACATAGCCATTTGCATCCCCCAAACCACCAAAGAAACTTGCATCACATCTGTTCTGAACACACAGAAATAATAAATGTCCACAACAAAATTGAAGGTCTGATATAAACCAGCAGAAGCACCTTCAGGAAGAAGGTGGAAGAAACAAATCCTGCCTTCTGGAAGTCCACTGGCCCAGGAGTAGAGGAAGGACGTGTGCTTCACTGCGGATACCTCCCAGGTAAGCCAGGAAGAGCAAGCATGAGCCAGTTCAACCTAAATGTGATCATTTGATGGCTCTGAGAGATGCTTTGCGTGTACTGGAATTTTGTGAGAACCATTAAGTATCAGAAATAGTCCCTTAAGATCAGTGATATAACAATTCCCATCACGCTCGCTTTTCCTGAAATTCACCATGAAAGGCATCTTTCTGCATCTTGTCTTGTGAAAGACAAAAAAAAATATTTTCTTGAACTAATATTTAGTTACAAGTACTTCCCCTGGAGAGCTGCTGTTCTCAGAACTACTGACCCTACAAGCATTCACCTAGCCAAAAGATATTTCTCCTTTTGCCAACCTCCACTTGCCAGTTGTCAATGAGTAGTTTGTGAACATCTCAATGCTGTTAGTTGGCATCACCCACCCCAGTGTTTTCTCCAACTAATTTCCCGGGGCTGTAAGCTGCAGACTGACAGCTCATAGCAACTGTTCACTGTCCGACCTACTGGCTTGCCTAGCAGATGCTAAATCTGCACCTTCTTGTCATTCATATGTACTCAAGATCTACTAAAAATCTTATGCTATCATGCTTAACATCAGCAATACGGAAATTTTTGCAGGCTGCAGGACAGGAATGTTTCTTTCTCCTCTTTTGCTCTAATAGTTTTCCAATACAAACGTTCTAATTCTAAATGTCCTTTTTACTATCCCATATTCAACCAAGTTTTAACCTCTTTACCACCATCCCTGCCAGCATATTCACTTATTCGTGTGCAACAAACATAGAAGGAGGCACCAATACAGTTAAATAAATTATTTTGCAAGAACAAATGAGCATGTGGAACCTTTTTCTTTTTTGTTTTTAAGCAAATTTAAGTCCTTCTATTTAACTGAAGTCAATGTAATTAAAAGGCACTCCTATTAATAATATCTAGCATCACTGATTCACGTTTTCCAAGACAAGTATTTAGAATCCAGGTCCCAGCAGCTCAAGTATTAGTATCTGTCTTTTGTGTCAGCAGATTCCCAATGATCAACTCACTTGACCAACCTCCCCTGAGAACAAAGACATTCTTGCAGGATTCAAAAATACACACGAAAACACAGTGTTGCACCCAAAACACATTGTGCCGTGCATGGACTGGGGCCAGACGAAGCAGCCCTCTTGCGGGACAAAGGCTCTGCAGGGGCTCCGGGACCTCTCCTGGGAGGCTCTGCTCACCCCACAGTGGGACCAGGACCCCATCCGATCCTGCACCCAGGGTCCAGCAGTGTCCACAGGTGCCATCGCAGTTTGTGCTGGCACCAGCCTGAAGAGTCATTTCAGGACTTTCTAATTCAGTTGTAAGGTCTCCCTCCAGCCTTGAACGAGAACTTGGCACTAAACAACCCTGAACTAGGACTGGATACTTTTATTCAAAGCAAAACAAAACCTTGAAATAACTGTTTGCACTTTTTTTTTTTCCTAATTGTAGGTATGTCCAAACCAAACAATCTTGCCTCAAAAGGTTACCATTTGTGTGAGCTCTCATAACACAAAGCCAGTATTAATAGTGTGCTTAGCTTTTTATAGGCCCATAGCCTACTATTTAGGTATATGCTCACAGACCTTTAATGAACAGGTCTAAAAGTGAAATACAAATACTGGCACCTACATATATCTCACTGCCTAGTACAGAATCTGCTCAGCTGACCCACAGAAAGGGTTCTCCCGCAGTCACGGTGCAGTTGATGCCCTAGTACAACCACTAGTTGCTCATCATCTCCTTACAGAACAGAGGAGTTTTATCATGAGTCTTGTAATACACTTTATCTGTTTTCATATATTGAAAATCCTAAAATCAGCCAATAAAGTAAAACCAACTCCTTTTTTAGTATTAAAGTATATATATACTTCTACTTTTCTAGCCTTCCATGGGAAAATTCAGAACAAAAAGAAACTTGCAGGCTCCAAACCCAAAAGCAAGGAAGAAAAATACTAAATGTCTTGGCTGACAAAAACAAGATGACCTGAGGAGTTTGATCTTTCTTTGTTCATTTCTGCTCTTGAAATACACACAAAACAAAGGCTGGCAATCCTGCTCCCTGCAGTTTTCATGTGGGAAAATTGGTCGTGAGAGCCAAATCACAAAAAACTGTAGCCGTATGTCCATGGCAGTCTGTTCACAAACTCTTACCCTGATGACAGGCCACCCTAAGACAATGCCTGGATGAACCCTCCCAGAAGCGGAGATCAGCAACAGGCAAGTGAAGGGACAACTTCCAATAAAGTCTCCCAGCGCTGCTCTACAATGAGCAAAAAAGCTGAAGGATCTGCCTGTTTCAAATGCTTCATCAAAATACACAGCTACTGAAGGCTGAGACTGATCCTTCAGCCTGCTAGCTGATACTAAGTCATGCTTATTTACTCGCATACCTCAGCTTATCCCTGTGCAAAGCAAGGAGCTACCTTCTAGGCCTCTCTCTAGTTGCCTGTAAAGTACTTTAAATAGAGGGTTATGTATGTATGTGACAAACGGCTCATCACTTCTGTTGTGCACTGAATAGTTCATCACAAAACAACTAAATTCTTCCTTCAGGTGCATGATGAATTCACCCAGGAGAAACTATGCTGGCTCACCTGAGAATCAATCCAGTACGTAAGGAAATGTTCTTTCAGGTGTAATCTCAGAGATCACAGTAGGTTCAAAACCATAATTCTTTTCAACTAGTGGTTACCTCATAGAATCATTTAGGTTGGAAAAGACCTTCAAGATCATCAAGTCCAACCATCAATCTGACATATCATGTCCCATCACTAAACCGTGCCCCTTACTGCCACATCCACACGTCTCTTAAATACCCCCAGGGATGGGGACTCCACCACTGTGTTCTTTCAGGTTTTTTTTAAATGTGAACTCTGCACTCGAGAAACCAAGGGACAGAGAGCATTTCCCTACAGGTTTCCATCATTGTGTTGCTGATGAGCTTTGTGTTGCTTGCACTGTGAACTGACCATGTCAGCATCCAGTTTTTGTGAGACGATGAAACAGCCTTACTGGACTAGAGCAAAGACTCAGACAGCCCAGCATCTTATCTCCAAGGATGGCCATGCCAGCCAAGGACATATTTAGGGATGAACACAAGAAAAAAGAAGATACAGAAGGACCTGAGCCCTAGCACATACTCTTCTAGCCATCAGAAACTTAGCAACTTCCTAGCAAATTCAGATCATCACGTGTAACAGGAAGGAGAATAATATATCTATTGGTGGCTTTTTTGAGCCATTCACACTCCTAGCCTCGCCAACATCCTTTGGCAATGAAATTCATAATGTAACACTGATGCGCATACAAACGGATTATTTCTGAGAGGCAGGGGGGGAAATTACACTTGCAAGACAACCTGAACATAAACATGGACTGATAAGAAGATACACACAGCGTGCAGACATTGTAAGCCAACCAAAAGTTGGTAAAACAATGAATGCATAAGAATGAAATTAATGACAAAAATGTACGTGCTGAGATAAAATCTGAGAAAGACAGCTAAGGAATTTTTGAAGTACTATGCAAGAAAAAGTTATGAAAAGGCAAGATAAGCATTGTGAAAGAAATGGTTATGCATGACTGTACAAAAAGAACAGATTTTTCAATTATTTTCAACAGAAAGCAAGAAATTAGACCCAAACTATAGTAGCCTGGGCATTTTCTTTGCATTCCAGAAACCAGCCTTCGAAAGATGGTACTTTTTCCCTGGTGTGGCTCACAGTGCATGAGATGCATATTTTCTGCATATTTTTATTGGGCTAAATATTTTAATTATGTCCACTCTGTCTTTTGGATAGTTCTCTCATTAAAACCCTACACTTGCAAAAAAAGGACAACTGTTATGCAGAGATCCACTGACAAAAATAGATTCAAGATACCAACTACATAGACCCAACTGGTGAACTGGGGTCATAGCAAAGAAAAAACTCCAAAATTACATAAATGAAAAATGATATTTTTTCATTTTTGAAATATTAAAGAAAAAAGGCTGGGGACTGTTAAAAAATGAAATAAATTTCTACAAATTCCCACTACATATTCAAGTAAAAGGATGGGGAAAAAAAAAAAGTTTTCTTAATGGCAAAGACACTCTTATTTTTACATTTTCTTCCCCTTCTCTTTTTCATTTCCCTTTCAATAGAAAAATTAATAATGACCTTAAAAAGCCCAAATCATAACACTTCAGCTCTTTTGTTAAAAAAAGAAGTTAGAATGTTAATTTTTCAAACAAATGACCAACAATGATGCTGAAATCCAGCACTGCAACTCATAACAAGCCATACTTAGGCAAAACCAAAATCATCATTTAGCAGAACAAATCAGAAAGATGCTTCTCACCTATGAAGGTAAGAGGTATTAGGGCAGTTTTCAAGCCAGGTTACATCTTGTCGGTGCTAGTAGTTGCTTCACTGTGACTTCTCTTGTGAATAATGTTTCAACATGCATTCCTTCCTATGGGAAACTTGACCCACTTTACTTACACTTTATAAACAAACAAACAAAAAAAAAAACAGAAGTAGTATAGAACTGAACAAAAAAAAAAATCCAAATTCAACAAAGTGACTATGTCAGAGAAGCAGCAGGTATGTATAGGTGATGTTCCCATATGGTCCCTTCAGCTATACATCAGAAAAAGGAAAACCAAACCCTCCAGTTAGACAAAGGGAGGGAAGCTACAGAGAGGTGACCCACAGCAAGAATCCCAGAATCTGAAGCCCAAGGGCCTCTATCCCCTTCTTGCAGATGCTGTTGAGACTTATGTCAGAGCACCATTGAAAGTCAATGTCAGCAAAATTACTGCAACTTGCATTGGAAATTTGTCTGCTTCAATAAAGCATTGCTCCTTTATTGCCTAGGTAATTCAGCATCTCACAACTCTTAAGAACACTCTTTAAATTTCTTTAATGTCACCATATACCAACCCTTACACAAAAAGCATTGCATTTCTGAAGGTGATATAATTCTTCAAGGTGTATATATAATAATATATATGTGATTAACCCATTCTTTGCACAAGAATACAGGTACCGATGCTGTCTCAACTACCTACAGAAGCACAGCAGCACCCTTGCACACAGCACAGAAATCCGAGCTGCTCCAGCAGTGCTCAGATGTCACATCTCTCATTCCCACACTCATTTACTTATCCACCAAGGGACTCAGGCAGAAATGCTCTTGCCTCTCACTTGACTGCTCACCCATTTTATCAGCCCTGACTACCCATCTGTCTCTCTCCATCCCTCCTTGGCCAATGTGGGCACTCACCCACAGCCTCTGGCTGCTTTCCACCCTAGACTGGCTTATCACTGGTCTCTTGTTGCCACCACGGACCAAGGGCCTCATTTACTGTCTGGATTCCTCACTGCCGCGTCAGAAGCATGTATTTCAGAGGAGCCCATGACCATCCATGCTCACCCCAGCACCCACTGTGTCTAACCTGTGAGGGTCAGCAACTTGTCAGTGCCAACCACAGGGTATACTAAGCAAGCCTAGAAGACACATCTTAAATGCTGGCTGGATTGCAGTGGAGATGGCTGGTTTTTCCAGAGCAAAGATAGGAAGCCCCAGACCTAAGAAGGAAACCTCAGCCATCACATAATCAGTGAACAGGAGACTTGAATGGTAAAACATGAGACAGTAAGGGTGCGACACTGCGCACAGCCTCCCACACTTGTCCACAAAAATGTGACCATCTCAGAATTACCTTACCAAATGATGATCCATGCCCCAGCCAAACAGTGGTCCTCCACCAGCTTATACATTGCCTTCGATTGCTGCAGATGGCCCACAGCAAACAAACGCAGATCTGAGGCTAACTTCACCTTTACTGCAATAGATGGCAGTACATTATCCTTTTTGATCTCCTTGGGTGACTTTAGTGTATCTTTTGTCCCATCTAGTCTCAATGATTTCACAATGATTAGTCATAGGAGAAAGGCCAGAATGAAAATCCAACACACATGGGAAGACTGTGCTCCTCATTTACGGGGAGCCCATAAGCTTCCCTGCAGAACCTGCCACCAAATGCAACCTCCAAAGATGCCCAGAAGCAAACAGCATGTGAAGGAAATGGCAAATTGCTTAGTGCCATCGTGACTCCTGGTTGTTTCATTCCCCTTCCCCCAACTCTTGCCACCCCCCCCCCAAAAAAAAAAAAAATTAAGGGAAAAGCTTCCTTTCTGCCTGTGTTTGGGCTTTGCACTGAAATACAGATTTGTCTGCTCTCCTTCTGTTCAGCTGACCATCCTAAGTTCATATACCCCCACCCTCCAAAAAGCATAGTGATTCTGTATATTACACTGAGAACAACCATCAACAGAAGTCCATCATTTTGCAACACAACTGATCCTTCTGTTCTCCACTGAGCAAAAATTCAAACCATCTCTTGACATTTCATGAACAAATATCCAAGTTCTAAACCCAGACATCACCAATGCTTCATTTTCTGTTTCAGTTTCAACCCTCCCAGGGACATTGGAAGCAAGATTAGGCGCAGAAGACTACAATGTGTGTATATACAAATAAATTTTGTCTGATTCTTACATTTCCTCAAAGAGAAAAAGCACTTAGATATGAAATACCATTAAATGCATATTCCCTACATAACTGGTGCATAACACTATTTTTCAAATAATTTGTTTAATGTGGGTAGCTGTGTATTTATCTGTTAATCACTGTGCATTTTGTTACTTTACCCTCCATCCCTTTTGTTACTCCCATCATCCTGTCATGTCCTCTTAGCTGTCAAGAGCAGATCTGTCTTCTCTGTTATGTACTGGTACAACGCCCAGCACAGAGTAGTTCTCATTACTAACTCCAAGCACTGCTGTACAAGAAATAGCAATTAAGCCTGTGAATACATAGATAAATTTCTGAAGAGACTGTACAATTTACATAATGACACAAATTCACAAAAATGCTGGTTTCGTGTTGGTCAGAACTGCAAATGCTGAATCCCTCGAGAACTTCCATGTTTTACAGGGCTTTTTATGGTGAGCTGGGACAGAAGTGAGAAGATGACAGACTAAAGCCGGCTCTTAATCAAATACAGATTTACCTATGGAGCACAGACCAATGACTGGCAAATTATAGCAGAAAACAGTTGTGAACCCAAAATGAATCTTGATGCAAACTGATTCTCAGCTCACCTGAAATTAAAATAAAACCCTTGAAGAAAACTCTCTTCTATTAGCCATCATTTTTTTTTATTACCGGTATGTGGGACACTCCCTGCTAGAAATTCCTGCTTGTCTGGGTGGAGACTGATGGCTTCTGAGCCATTTCTTCACAGTCTGAACCACCCACATCTACCAGGAAAATTTATTGTAATGAATAGACCTATTAATACCAGCTTCACCCCACCCTATACTGCTTGAGAGTATGGAAACTTGATGGATGTATCTGGTTTTGGTTAATACACCATGACTCTCAAGTTTTACAATGGGAAGGCAGAGGAAATGCATAATGTATTTTATAGTAGTATTTTGGCACATTTTCCATAAAATGGAAAATTCAACCTATCAGGGATCCAATTTGCAGTCTTTTTTACCACAACTTAAAGCCTTCTTTTCTTTTTTTGCAAAAATTACTTTCTTTGTTCTTTGCCTCCTTGCTGAGTGAACTGGGCAAACCCGATAACCTCATGTCTGATTTATTATGCGGTAGTACAGCACAGGCATTAAGTCGTTTTCTCTACACCCTGGACACTGCCAAGAGCAGCCTCAGGTCTTCCCAAATTCATGACAGAAAGCTTTGTTCCACTTGGGCCCCCATCTCTCCAGCAGGTCCTAAAAATTAATACCAGAAGGGACAGTCCCTTTCCCCTACTCACTCAGGAGCTTATAACCAGAGGGGAAAGATGAAGCTGGCAGCTGAGAAGGAGGGGACCACAGCACACAGATCTTTGCATGGGGATGTCCTCCAGAAGCAGTTGTGAATGCCTCATGAATTTGCTCTCCCCTCAGTCATTTTGCT
The DNA here is from genome assembly GCF_040182565.1 of Anser cygnoides. NCBI lineage: Eukaryota > Metazoa > Chordata > Aves > Anseriformes > Anatidae > Anser > Anser cygnoides. The sequence continues at coordinate 72,325,328 of NC_089874.1, forward strand.
TTGGTGACGAAAGGGAGAAAATGCAAGGCTAGCCATGGTTAGCACCTGTTAATTTCAGGACATAAATGTTGATTTGCAAAGCAAAGGTATTGTAACGGGAGGAAAACACTGTACAGATACGACTTAGAGGAAGACATCCACACAAAGACAATGGCTTTGATTGCTGTGTGCTATCCTGCAATTACAAATGTCAAACTAAGGAGCAAAGAAAATAAAAGTAAGCCATACATGACAACCACAGTAGCAACGGAGCCAAACCCAAGCAGCAGGATGGGACTGAACTGCTTTGGTTACGAGGCAAAGGGTAGGCCCAGCGAACCTGAGAGGAGAGAAAGAAAACATAATAGTGTTTCTGAACATATACACCTCATTTAAAGTCTGTCTCCCCAGGAAAACCAAAGAGTGAATTTCTTCTTCCACAGGTCAGCTGAGGCTGTTACAAGACAAGAGCACTAACACCATTTGCAGTGCTTCTCCAACCTGGCTTTCGGATAGGGGTGCCTGAAGTGTCAGGCCTTGGGTGGGCTCTGTAGGGAAATCCCCTCATAAAAGTTACTCATCCAGCTCCAAGCTGCTCAAAAACATTACTTTTCTATGTTCGCCTGACATGGCAGGAGGTGCTTAAAGGACACATCCTCAGGAAGTAACGGCTTCTTAGCACTGCATTCCACAAGAGCTTAATTTTTATCCTTACTAGTGTAAATACCACCAAAGCACTCAAAGCCATGTCTGGACACTGAACTGTCAGTAGCAGCTGTTAGAAACATGACCGGGTCCTACTTCTACCTCCCGCCTGCTTCAGCATCTTGCTCCTCCAGTTAGAAAACAGTGAGCATCAAAAGTGGGGAAGGCAAGTAGGAGAGAATAACATTCCAGTTCTACAATTCAGTGATACAGACCAGCCAGGATCCTGGGGCAGAAGGGAAAAAGTAGCATTACTCTGACTCTGCTTTCTCTAGGTCAACCGATAGTGCCATTAGTACAACTGGCACCCAGCCACAGAACTGAGAAAAAGAGCAACTGGATGCTTGTGAGGAATGACTGAATACAACTCTAATGTCTACATAAACAGACCAAAACATCTGGCGGCATTCACAGTGGCCCAACCACATCTGTTAGCTGCACCAGCAGAAACTGTTCAGCATTGCAATGGGCAAGAGCCCCAAGCTCAGGCTGGTTCCACTGCAGATCCTCTGAACAGTTTGGGGCCATATTGGCAGAGCCTTGTCCATTTATTTTAGATTGCCAGCACTAGCCAGAGGGAACTGTTGGGAAGCCCATAAAATTAAGTTTCCTCTTCTAGTGTCAACTGATGAAGCAGTCTTCACTTGCTGACCTCAGTCATTGTATAGCACCACCGCCTGCTGTTCCAGAAAGTTGCTGGATGTCAGTAAGCAAGCTGACACCTAATTGTTAAACTCAACCAAGTGTTTTAATTAAGGGAAGAATGTCTTTAAAACAAACTCTTAAAAGAAGGCTTTGGCCCACATTCAAGAAAGCACTTAAGTACAAGCCTTAGACTGTCCCTACTCAGGAAAGCATGTACTTAAGTGCTTTCCTGAATACAGATATATTCCTGCCCTGGGGCCTTAAAAGTGCACTAAATAATAAAATTTATTGCAATTTGACTTCATCGTTTTCTTGAAATATTTATTTAGCTGCTTCTTTATTAAGAGTACAGTCACTGAAATTTTGTATCTATTTAACAGCCCTTACTACTCACTGATTGTAATCCAAGAGACAACCTCTAAATGCTGTTTCAGTTCAGCTCTATATTTTCCATCACTGTCATTCAAATATATCTTGTTCATGAGAAATATCTCAACAAAACCAGTTACCTTGATACAGGGTACTTACTGACTGCATATTATTTGAAATAATTTCACATGGAGTTGGAGGTCGACTTCACTCTCAGTAATATTCAGTAAGAATATAATTTCAAACTTCACCTAAACCAACACTCATGTCTGAAATCTTTACTGATCAGTGACATTCAGCCAGTGCTTCTCCAAATATTATCATACATTATTATACCAGTATAGGTGTCACAAGTCAGGCCAAAAAGCCAAATTTCAGCAAAAGCAGATCCTTCCACCACAGCCAATGTACAGAACCTGCATTTTTTGCATCTCTTACAAGATAGCTCCAGTATCTTTCCTTTGCAATTTTAGATTTGCCTAAGAAGAAGCCAATTGTGTTGAGCACAAGGGATAAAGCGTGTAAGCACACACACAGACATATCTACAGGAAAAACTGGGAGAGGATGCAGGGTATGTTTTATCCTAATTGACCACTATTCCTGTAGCTCCTGAAATTAGAAACTGAAGCTTGTTAAACAAGGCCAGAGCTGTCAAATTTGTTACCACTGTCAGTATGCAATGAAGTAGGACATAATCATCACTTTCCCTGTATTTGTTTGGACCATAGCTTTTTCCATCCACCTGTGAATCATCAGAGATTGACCCCAACTAGAGAAGAGCCTCAACGCATCTCATGGCAAAGGAGCCTGCTGGCATCCAATTACTGAGTTACTGACAGTGACTCACAGGCAAAAATAACAACTGCAAGGGCTAAGACCAGCAAGGAAATTCTCCTCAAACCAAAACACAAGGAGAGTTTGCTGTCAGGTAAGACTGATGACAGTCCACCTTGTGCCTGGGGATGTCACCCAGCACCTCTTTTACTGCTGGAAGGGCCTAAGGCACCTTTGTTGATCTCTCCTGCTCCTGGGCATGTCCCACCATCAGCTTACAGCTGCAGGTGTGGGTCTTTTACTTCTTTGCTATTAGTTTCCTTCCAAGGTAGGTGGTAGGTACAAGTCTTGTGACCTTCAAGAAATGTGCAGGATTTCTGTGGAGCTACAATACAGTTGCCTGCAATGGCCCTGAGGATCCTTGCTAGTGACATAATTTTGCCTTTCTTCCCCAGATTTGGGCTTTTTGTGTGCACCATCACCTCTAATGAAAGTAACAATTATTATACCCTAGCTTACTAGCTCTGCACTCCAAGCACACACAGAAATACAAAAGCAGTGGAATGAGGACATATAAGTTTATCTAAATAATCTGCAAAACAGAATAAAAAAAGTTTTCAAAGGCTGAAAAAAAAAATCCGCCAGATGAATTCTCTTCTGGCTACACAGAGAAGCAGGTGAACATATAGATGCCCCCAGCTGTGACCGACAAGTGCCTAATTAAAGGAACACCCCATGACAACCACATGCATTTAATTTGTTCAGGTGGCAAGGTTAACAAAATAAGCTTAGAGAATGAATGTTGCACAAGCAGAATGACTTAAAAATGAAGAAAAGACCAGTCAAAATGAATCACGCACCTCAGTCAAACACAGGAAAGTCTGCTTGCTTTAAACCCAGTTATAATTAGTTTCCCCTCACCTTCCAAAAATGTATTTACAAAGGAAAACAGTATTTACGTTGTAAGCTAAACCACAACCATTTTATTTATCTGTTATTTCAGTTTTTCCTTAAGGCTTGTGTTTAAAGACAACCCAGACAAGCCTACTCTCAACAGCCTCTTAACAGACACCGTGTTTAATGAGAGAGAATAAAGAACATTATGATCAGTTTTCCTAGAAAAGGAGATCACAAGAAAAGCATAATAACATCATTTCCTCTTCGGCAGCTCTGTCTGACTTCCCTCCCAGGCACCTCCAGACAGAGCCTGCTCACCACACGGCTGCCTGGGGAGATACAGGGGGATGCCACGTGGGTATACTCCCAAAAGGGGACACGGCTCAGAGGATCTGACGGGCAAAAAGGCTTTTGTGATGGAGAGCCTGCCTGTTTTCTCAGCTCCATCAGCCGATCTAATGAAGATGGTAAATGTCTTGCCCCTGTAAACCTTGACTCTTCCATTGCAGCTCCACTTTCATGGCAATGAGATGCTGTTACGAGTGTTTACACAGGCCTGAATCATGCAAACTAGGAGACATGAAATAAGAGGTAAAATGATCAAAAACTGCATCAACAAGAGCTGTGGTTTCATCCAGCTGGTAACGTTATTTTTAGAAAACTCAAATCTCTTAGGCGTCATCCTTCAAGCCCACATTTGTGTTCTTCCTGCCCCAAAACTGCATGGATGAGAGCAGGAACCCATGCACATACACTTCCCTCCAGTCCAGCTCATTTCTCCTGCCCCCAAGATTTCTCTCCTCATTCTGTGGCCACGAAGTCAGACGTGGGTAACCAGCTCCAGTGACTGGCTGTACATGATCCGCTTGTGACCAACCACAGCATCTTCGACATCAGTGGAGTCTTTCAATTTAGTTTGTGATAGTATCAGACAGTCTAAGGCTTTCTTTGCAGGGTTTTTCCCCAGTTATGCTTATAACTCCAGCCTCAGACAACTCAGGCTGCTTTCACAGCCCATCTGCCTCAAACAGCACTGATTTTTTTTTTCTACTTGAGTACAGCTTGGGTTTATTCAACCAGAAAGAACAGAAATAGTGATGTGCACACTTCACACCACACATAGTGACAGACGAGTACTCTGTAACCCAAAGACAGTAGTTTCCAAACAGTTCAGACTGAAATTCCTTTGCCTGGGCTGTCTGGATAACAAATTTAAAACCTTCCAAGTCGAATCTGGGTTGACAGACCAGATGCAATTCTTCAGGGGATTCCCCACTACCTCCACCTTGTTTCTTCAGGTCCCAGCAAGCATGAAGGCCTTAGTGGGAGATGCCTCGGGAGTCCTGACAGCAGCAGAGATGAAGGCAAAATGAACGTGCAGCTCTGCTATGGCTGCTTTAACTCTGAATGTGTGAGAGGTAGCAATGAGTCCCACCAGGAGACTATGATAGAGCACTGGCAAGTGGTTTAGTGGGTCTTTTTTTGGAACAATTTCCCATCTGCATGAATTTCTGCAGTGAAGAATTGATACTGACCTCAGGTAACTTCCCATAGAGAGGAGGGCAGTAGGACAAGGAAATACGTGGAGTGGAAAAAAGCCATGAATTCCAAGAATGAGAGTGAGCATCTCCATCCAGGTCATTACGACCTGGGCTTAGTGCACAGTCCCTAAACTCATCTTTGTTTTTGTTTGTACTTGCTAAGTGCAGGTTCTGCTGTCCTTAATACTCAAATAGCATCAATGAAATCTATGGGACTGTTTGCAGACTACAGCCTTCACTCAAGATAACTACTGCCTCTGAATCTGGCAGTAGGCAGTACTTTCAGCAGGAGAAACCCACTAGAAAGCCACTGGTCAATATCAAAGCCTTCAAGTTTTCTTACTATTCCTTCACATTTTTGTAGCTTTTCAGAATTTCAGAAAATTTATCTAAATTAAAAATAACATATTTATTTAATCATGATCTCTCTCTCTCTCTCTCTCTCTAATTGCTAAGAGGACCTGTCGTACAAATCCAAGTTTTCTTCCATCTCAAATAGGTACAGTTTAAAGCCAAGAATACATATGTTGCTAGCTGGAAAATAAAGTGCTCTTGATTCCTAACTTTATTTTGGACAGTCAACTCCAAGTTATTAAAAGCCAAATTCAGTAGTGAGAAAATATATATAGCTTCAGCTGTTTTGTGTGGATTTAAAGTAGTATTTGCTTTATGAGTAAGAGATTCAATAATGCATATATTTACATAAAAATAGTTTTGACATTTACGTTAACTTCTTGCCAGGCTGGTGCAAAAATGGAAATGTAAAAAGCATAAACGCAGAAATGAGCCCCTATGCTGTAAGTCTGCTATTTACAGGTAATTTTTTTTTTTCTTGGCAATAAGACCCGAACGGTATGTTTTATAGCACTAGACCTAGCCACTCTGAGTCAATTTAGAGTTTATGGAAATTGTCAGACTGACAGTTTAAGAATTAAATTCTCCACACCAGAATATAGTTTAGCAGGGGCAACAGCAAAGAACATTTCTAGAAACTTGGGCCACTGAAGTGCCTTGGTCATGTTCTGCAGATGTGACAGAAGTCAAGATAGGACAGAGGAGTGAGCAGCAAGTCAAACACCCAATTATCTCCTGAGACCAAAGAGGCTTCTGAAGAGGGTGACACCACTACATGCCACGGGAAGCACGCAACAAAACACCTCGTGTAATTTGAAGTAAAGCCCCAGATGGCTATGAAATGCCTGAAATTTTCGAACTGGAACTGCTCAGATGAAGACTTCTATTTCACACAAGATTTTATGTTTGCAAAACATGCATAGATTTGAGGAAAGAGACAATCTGCCACTCTCAGGGCTTCTAGGCAACTAGCCTCCCCGGATAGAAAGGACAAGCAACAGAAAGCCAGGACATAACAGAAACCTGCCTTGTTTGCAAGTGCCCTGAGCAAATCCTCCTCCTACATCCTCCCAGCAAGACACATGAAGCCAAGCTGGTCAAGGACCAGGCACACCTCCTGACAAAAAGCCCTCACAGATACCACCAGAGGACGATTCCCTAACTCCTCCAACAAGCTATACTTAGTGATTTATGTTCTGTCTTATCTATTCTCCTTTACTTTCCACCTGAACTATCTAGCTCCTTTAGACTTCTCTTTTCTCAAAGCAACAGAGGAAAAGAGATCTCTTTAATCCTAGGTGAGGGTAGGTGATGCACAATATGATGTCAAGCACATTATAGGAGCCCCACTGTGCTAGGTCTTGGGATGACCATACAGCAGTGACTAAATAATTGATGTGATAGACAGAAGAGGTTGGAAGCTGTCTTTTCTACTACAGCAACCAAGACTGTTTCTTACTTCTTTTTTTCCCCAGAGCAATTAGTCAGCTCAGGGATGTCAAAAAATGTAACTGCCGCAAGAGAAATTACAGTGTAAGTGCTGCTGTATTTGCCAATGACATACCAGGCTTTGCCCCAAGGTTTCTGATGTTTGAAGCCTCATGTCCCTTGTTCTGCAGGACTCCGAAAGGCATTTTAATAATGACAAAATAACAGACAAATAAATTCATTTATAAATAAATAATAAACAATATTATAAATAAATTATATTTATAAAAAATAATAAAGCCCAGATGACCAAACTGATGACATATCAAAATGAAAAAGAGAAATATAAAATATATATGTATACATTCGTTAAGCTTTCAGTCACCAATTCAGACCCTTTTACTAAAAGTTCACAACTGGCTCATCGATACTTAGTACTCTGACAGTCTCAACTAAATGGCCGGGCAACTAAGAAGTCATCTTCGCATTCTAGTTACCCAACAGCATCATAAATAGAAGAAAACATATCAACAGAAACAATTAATCAGAGCTGAGGATAGTCTTGATTCTTAGTGCAGCCTCATATGTTACATATTTTTTCTGCTGTGATCTCACTAGCAATGCATCACTGTTTTTAACCACTCTGAGCACTGATTCTATGCTCAGCAGCTGTGTTTGTTTAGAGGGCTAGAAATTAGCACAGGACAAATGGACTTTATCCAACTGAATTTTTTTGGGGCATTTTTCACTACACTTCACAATATATTGGTCCTCATAGTCCAATTATGTATTTGCCACTGACGCTGGACAAGGATAAGCAAAGATGGATAAGCGGAGATGGTGCTTGCTGTTACTGCACGGGGAAGCTCCAAATGCAGGCTGCCTGATTGCTAAGCATGGTTAAGACACTTGTAGCCAAAGAAGTCCACTACTGTATTGTTCATGCTTTTTTCACTAAACATAAAGAATGTCATCATAATCCATCCTGCACTTTGCACTGTGCCAGTTCAGTAAAAGTGATGAAATCCAATGATATTTTATACGTAGAGGGACCTGTCAGTGCCCTTCACACTCAAAACTGGCTGGATTCCAATTCCAAAAGCCAATTCCAAAAGACTGTTAGCCAAACTCCAGACAAGTCAGCCCTAGAATCATTTTCCACTTCAAAATCCACACGCTTTTTAACAGAAAGTTACTTAAAAACAGATAAACGAGGAGCCTTGTGCCCTTATGTATTTTTAGTCTCCTTGACACTTTTCTTACAACCGAGCTGTGGAGGGGTTTGGTTTTTCCCTGCCCCATTTTATGATAGACACTTAAAAAGGAGTTACTGGACTTACTGGGATGCGACAATGAACAGTCCTGCCCTAGCTCTCGCATGCATGAAGGTAAATGTATTTTTAAATATTTGCCCTAATTATGCAGAGTATTTTTGCAAGTGACCCCTCTTTAAGCTAGAGCTTACACAACAGATAAACACAGCATGCATCAAGTTGTAGTTTAGAGACTGTTTATGTCTTCCACGCTGCTACAAACACTCCAGTCCCATCTTATAAACTGTGTCATACAGAAACTCTCAAACAGCCTTCCGAGCAGCTGCCGAAATCCTGGTATTCAAACAATTTCTCCACAAAAGTATTCAAAACTATCCACTAGTTCAACACCAAACCTTAATCATGCACCCTGCTGGACAGAACATGGTTAAAAGTACTATGAAACTTTTTGAAATTTATATTTTCTTGGGAACCAATAAAGCACATTTCTGGGAACAGTTGCAGGGCATTTCGTTTCTGAGAGACTGCATCTCACTATTTTTAACTTTGTTGCATGCAACAAAGTACATATTTATCTGATAATTTCAAATAATAGCAATTATAATGTTCTGACATCACAAGACACATGAAGAATGCTGTCAAAGTAATATATTGCACTTTGCTGCGTAATTATGTTATGTTGGAGCAGAGAGCTGGAAAACTTAGTATAATCATTAGCTGAGTGCTGAATGTTTTGATTGTCAGACAGGTTGTATATGATGCAAATATATGACTCAGAAATGATTTCACATAAACATTTTGGTAACAGTAATCTGACTCATAACCTCCAACATAGAAAATAACAAGCTTCACAAAACATCTGTGCACTCAGAGCAATCCAGCCTCGCAGCAACCTTTGGAAACCTTGCAGTGCCAAAAAACGAGGGAGCCCAGTCTCTGAAGACCCAAAGCGGAGAGGTGCTGAAATCCACCCTCCCAAATGAGTCAAAGCACCTGGGGTCAGAGAGCAAGCCCACAGCAGGGGCAAAGCAGGCTGCAGTTCCCACCGGGCATCTCTGCCAGACAGCCGCGATATTTATTCTGTCTGATAGCCTGCCTAGTGGGCATTGCTTAGTTCAGGTCCACATTTAACAGGGAAAACACATGAGGAAAGGTTTGTTGTTATTCTACTCGAAGCCTTGCCATGTAAGCATGACACAATGCACAATTCATCTGCTATTTATTTTCTCATTCATTATGAGATGGACAGCTTCTTTCACTGCCCCTTTCCGAAGACAAATGTGCGGTCTTGAGTGACAAGGAGGATTTACCGTCTGTTATTTCAGAGGAGGTTTGCCATGTTTATTCTGGAAAGTGCCATGAATTAATGAACTATCTCTTCAAGCCCCAGTGAAGCTGAGCTGCCAGCTCAATGGCTGCCAGAAGCAATAGAATATTATGGGACCCCATAAAATTATTTTTACTGAGGCTAGTGATAGCAAAAGCATCAGGCGGACCCAACTTCAATAGCTCCTGCAACATAAAGGAGTCGTTGTAAGAGCTTCAGCCATTACATTGTATTTTTTTTCAGAGATTTTTAACAAAACTATCAGTTAACTCAGAACACCTACTTTTAACCTCCCTGCAGCATGGATATTGCTTTACCTAAACAGACCCCTTTCACTGCATTCATGTCACCAAAAGTCAACCAAACCTTTACTAGGCTCTCCAACATTTTCAAGTGAAAAGCGTGCCAGCCTGTGACCTCTTTCATCTTTCCTGTTGAAATCCTCTTGGACACTAGCCTATGCCTATGTACCAGAGCTTCAACACACACATAAAAACAGAGCTATTTTCAGAAAAGGTTCAACTATTGTTAATTCGATAGACATTAAAAATAGAACTGCATTCAAACATAATCTTAGCTCCCCAGACAATATTAGTAACCTGTGAGAAAACCGCCAAAAGCAGGGAGAGCTCAGGGCAGGAGATGCCCCCAAATCCCTCCCCTCCTGGACAGACTCAGGGTGGCCCAGCTGTGCTCATGGCCACACAAGCCCACCTCTGCCCCATGCCATGTACTCCACAGGATAGGGCCAATAGTACATATCAGGTACAAATGGACAACTGGTGAATATTTGTGTTCAGAGAGCACCCACAAAAGCAGGAGGTGATACCAAAGCCAAGCTGCTCACAAGCATGGCTGAGGAGCCATGTCCCTGAGGGAGGGTGCCCACAGAACATCATGCAACGCTGGTGAGGAAGGTTCACCATCAGGGAGGACCACAGCGCATGTGAAGTGAGAAGCTGTGGTCTCCAGATGACTGATGCTGCAACCTGGGGGAGGATGGATTTTGCCAAATAAGAGTGTACTGTGCAAGCCACCTGGAGGCCTGCCAGGCCAGAGATGTGGTTTCGTGGTTATATCACAGGGCCACGAGCAAGAACCTCGTGGACCTCATCACAGCCTCCTGGTCTTATCGTGCCCTCTGAGCCTCCGTTCAGCCATTCGGAAAATGAGTATAATGGCCATTTACATTAGTCAGAGCACACTGTATGA